>NC_137273.1:10952894-12152894 GCF_053477335.1 Acartia tonsa
AACAAAATTACCCCTTCTGTAGGTATAAATTATTGTTAGAAAAGTTTGGACACTGCTGGTAACAATAATAATTAACTGGCAACTATATTTTACCTAATTGTTACAGAAATACACTTGTAAGGTTAAACAAGGATGACAACATCCATAAAAGCGAAGCACTGAAACGGTAGGACAAACGGACATTAACACTTGTATAGTGTCAGAGCTGAATAATCAGAATATAGATGCATAAGAGTCGAAGCAAAATTATGAGTAAATTTGTTGAAAAACTGCTTGATACAGAATAATGTTGATTATAGAGTTGCTTTGCTTATTAAATCATTTTGAAGAAATAATAAGATCATTAGAACACCACTTAGGTGACTGAAAAACCATTTTAAGGCGTAATTAAAGCTTCCCTACTTAGAATTGAATCAGTTCTAAGGTTACTGAGATATAAACAAACAAAAAATACTTCTTTATATAATGAAATATATATTATATAAGAGCCAAATTCAAAAATAATAATTGAAAAATTTCCAAAACCATCAAACTGGTTTAAAACAATTAAAATGAAATAAAAAAAATAAAAAAAATGGTTCTTAGTGACAGTTTATAAAATTTTAAGATAGAGAGATAAATAAAAGACACAGTAATAGTTATACTAGTCTTTTAAGTTCATTAAACTCTAGCAGCTTAGCTACAGTAGAAGGCCATTTGCTTCTATCTCTCTTTCTTTCTTTCTATTTTTCCCTATCTCTCTCTCTCTCTCCCCTTTTTCTTGTTATCTGTAAGTGGCGGGCACTAACCTTTTTCAAATTTGGCGCAGAGCGCATGCGCAACCACTCATCACTTGTGCGCTTACGCGCGCATAAACCAACAATAACAAAAAGTCGGCCTTGTGATTTTATGCCTTAATTTTTTTTCTTCTACAGCTACCTTTTTGGGAAAAAAATCTTATATATTTTACATTATTTGAGAAAAATGCATGCAATATCACTAAGTCAATTTTACTTATTGTTTTACAAACAGCTTTTATTTTGTAAAAAATGTGCGAAAAAATTATGGTCAAGAGTTGGTTGAACTGCGCTGTTCTGTAGCTTGTGCGCTTACACAATTTTGGCGCGAAAACTGTACACACCACACACCAGCATGGTTTAAATATGATTCATTTTTTTAGGCCAACGCATGAGGCCCAACCCCCAAATTTTGGCAAAGAAATCATTCCCGTCTTGATATTTTATATAATATAATAAATATTCAAAATAGAGTTTTAATGTCATAAGGTCTTCAATTTAAGGTTATAATTACCAGTTTTAAGTTTGAAATAAAACAGAAACCTAATAATATAATCACAAGATGGTTTTGTTGTGTGTGTGTGTGTGTGAGTGTGTGTATTTCACAGTGTATTAGCAACAGGTGGTCAGATGGTCGGTCTGTGTGTGTGTGTGTATGTGCTATTGTGTGTGTGTGTGTGTGTGTGTGTGTGTGTGTGTGTGTGTTGTGTGTGTGTGAGTATTTTGAACTACTCGTCCTTCTGTAAAAGGTTATTGACTTGGTATGGACAAACTGTGCTAAAAAAAGTAAATGAATTTAACTAATTTTTCTTATTCTGTCTGCAATTCAAGAAAATGAAGCTGTTTTTGGTTTTGTAGGCAATTCATTGACAATATCTTTTTTATTCATGAACGGATTTTAAAAATTTTAAAACATTAAGTGCTTAATTTGGTACACCGACAAACCTCCCAATGCGACAAACGTCCTGAAAAATGTCATATTTAATGATTTATTGGCAATAAACACGCCTGACATAGCTGCAGTTGGTACTACATTGAGTCATTGTACTATAAAAACATTTCGAATGCAGCTTCAGTAGAAGATTTTTTTTTTACAAAAAATGATCAATTTTAAGAAATTTTTAATAATCTTAATTTCATTGGCCGAGACATAGGAAGATATCGTAATGAGACTTTACAATTTCAATCATAATTTATTGTAGACTGACGTCTAATCCTCTTGAGCTAATTTCTCTTGGAAGGTGGCTGATTAGAGTAAAACAATAGAGGGGGAAGGGGTAAATAACTGTATGTTCCCACCCCAAGGACCAATCAACCAATAGCGTCGGGAATATTAACACACTGAAATCGCTACAAAAGAGCAGAAAGCAATTTGCTAGCAGGCAAAAAGGTCCCCAACAGAGGGAAATCCAGGTAGTTGTCTGGTTTTACATATATATTTATAGATTTATTGGTTGCTGCTTAATGTTTACAAATCGGGTTAAGAATGCGGAATCGGGTGCCGAGCCATCTGTGAAAGGCCAGAGAGATAAAGGGGACAATGGGCTGTTTATTACACTAGTCTCCAAAGTTTTATAAAAACGTCTTCTTATTCATTGGCTGAACAATTTTGGGGGATTTTGTGCATTTAAATTGGTTGATTCTTGAAGTTGAGTGTTCAAACGTTTCAACAACTAATTTCTATAAACAGAAGGAGTAATTTTGTTGTATCATCAGGGTTGTAGATAATTTTTTATGCCATTGTCTTATCCCTTTATATCCCTTGTAAATTTGTAAAAGCCACCATCTGTTGAGCTAAATTAGTTTTCTTTCCTACTTCTACATAAAATAAAAAAAACTTTAATTGGAAGTCTACATCTCCCTTCCCTCGAGTGTCCCTAGAGGCCTCTAAGGACTTTCAGGGATGTTTTATATTGGACCTAGACAGGTTTTTGGCTATTTTTGTAGGGAAAAGCCAACCCCCTCAACGGAAACAGTCCAAATAACAACTTAAAAGCTGTACAAAACTAGGAATAAATCTCCTGTTGAATTTTTTAATACCGTACTATAAAAATATAGATAAGAATTTTGGTTAAATATAATTGTGTACATAATATACCAATTCCTGTTCATGTCAGGGAGGGAGGGACAATTAACGGTATATTACACTGGTACCCAAAGTTTTGCAACCATGTTTTTAAATTCCTTGGCTCAAAACTTTGGGTACTTTCAATGAATTGTTTAAAACAGTAGTGTTTAAACTATTTATCAATAATATTAATCTATAGAAGGGTTAATATTGTTTATCATCATTTGGGAATGTAAATCAATCTTAAGATAACTGATGCTCATAGACTAGCAGAAAGCATTCAGATAAAGAATAAGAAAAGTAGCAATAAGAAAAAAGATAAAGAGTTCAAAGTATAACTCTGTAGTTCCCCTCGTCTGTCCGCCAATCCGTAACGCAAAGGGTGAAATATGATTTTCTTGGCTGCTGTATATGATTTTATTGTGAAGATTCCCCTTGCCAACTTACTTAGTCCGTCGGTCATGCTAAAAAACTATACACATATATTTTAAGGTTTCGTGATTTTCTACTATGTAACATATCCTTCTTTTATGATCTCTATAACCTCACATTGCCAGTTTCTACATCAAGTATAATTTGTGCTTCGCTACTTATGGATGTTGTCATTCTTATTTTTCCATATTATTCTACAGCCCTTTCTTCCTCAAACATATAAACAAACTACCACTTGCAGTATAAAATTACATATTTACATCCATTGCCATATCCCTTATTCATGATAATTTTTCCAACGTTCATAGGGTAATGCCCTTACCAAAAAATGAAGAGCTTTTTTTTCTTTCCTCAAAAAAACTGGAAGTAAAATTATTGAAAATAAATGGTGGAACATTTGTTTGTATTTAAAGTAGTAGGTTGTGTGAGTGTTCGTGTGTGTGTGTGTGAATACCCCTTCCCCAATCGAAGAAATATGGTTACAAGACCTAGGTTAGATAATAAAAATGAAATATATGATTCATGCTTACAAAGTGCCAAGCTACTTGTTTAGAACTTTCAAGATTATCTATCCTTTTCCCTGATTTTTAGTTATATGATATTTTAAGCATTATTTATTAATGTAAACTGAGTTATTTTATCTAAGTTTTTTTGTATGATTGAAAAAAAATGGAGTGTATTTTTCATTTGTTTTAGAAAACTTCTAGGTGCCTTTTATTCAAGGGGGAGGTGTCTTTAAACCAAAACCGTCCCCACAGAATTTAAATGAATATGAAATAGTCTAAAACCATTCCAGGACCTATTGGAAGCTTCTATAAAATGGATATTTAAATCGATTCAGTGGTTATTGAGATCTTAATGGATAAACAAAATTTATTTTACACTAGCTTCTACGCCTCTAGCATTTATTTGCTCTGTATTCGAGAGGGACTAGAAAGGTAGCTTAAACCATCCCATGACTTAAATCTGAAAATAATATAGCATCAAACAATCACAAGACCAATGTGAAGCTTGCCTGAAAGGGAGAACTCTATTAGTTCAGTGGTTAATGAGATGTTAATGGACAAACAAAAACCTTTTCTCCTTATTTGATATATGCCTTGCTCTCTGTCTGTCTGGATGAAGGGTTCAAAGTTTTGTAGATTTTAATCTAGAGTTGCATATATTGATCACAGAACAAGGACGTTAAAGTCCAGCTTTTAGCAAAGCTTTTTGAAATGTTAAATTGAATAAAAGGACATATAATAGAGAAAGTAGGAAAGGAAAAAAAATAGAAAAAGAGTTAGGAAGAGAGAGAGAGAGAGAGAGAGAGAGGGAGGGAGAGAGAGAGAGATACAGAGCAATAAAGAGAAAGATAAGAAAAAGGGAGAAAGATAGTCTGAAGGAGTGCGAGAGAGAGAAAGAGAGTCTTGAATAGAAAGAGCTGAGGTAATAGAGATGGAGAGAGAGAGAACCGAATAGAGAGCACCAGTACAGAAGAAAGAACAGACAAACTGACATGACCACTTATATAGTAGCGTGGCTCTTAATATATTGAAAAAAAATGGCAATGAAATTGATTAATCTACAACCTTTTCTTTCCCCCAAATATTTACCAGCTACCAAAAGCATAATTTTACACATTTTGGGTAAAGATTAAATAATTTTCCATAGTCTTATCCCTATACGTCCCTGATAAAACTGTTAGAAGAAAGTTCATTCAACTTAAAATGCGTCTTTACTTCACCCCTTTACAATACATGATAAAATACAGGAAGTTTAAGGGATAAGATAATGAAATAAAGTTTGATAACATCTTCAATGATGATAGACAATAATAACCCTACTATATATTGTAACTAGCGGCTTCGCCCCTAGCCTCTAGGGGCTTTGCCCCAAGAGGTAATTTAAAATTCTTTTTTAAAAATTGGAGCTGAAACCACTAATTTCAAACTGATTAAAAAAAATTGAGGGGTATTTTTTTATTTTTTAGCCTAAAACCACCACATGACCAGTAGGTATATTCCCTAAAGAGTAGAATCCAATCGGTTCAGTGGTTACCGAGATCTAAAAGACGGATGGACTGAGAGACGGACAGGACAGACATCATTCTACTTTGTATTATAGATTATTAATTAAAAACGTTGTAAACTGATAGTTTAACCCAACCAATCAAAATTTAATAATGAAGCACCTAGAGTCTCAAAGTCGACAACTGGGAGAATATGATGATAAAACTTTGGGTGCCAAGTTAATTTACAGTCCAATGTCCCCTTCCTTCCTGATAAAATCATGTCTATAATACAAAGTAGAATGATGTCTGTCCGTCTGTCTATCCGTATGTCTGTCCGTCACTTAAGATCTCGGTAACCACTGAACCGATCGGATTCTACTCTTCAGGGAATATACCTACTGGTACTGTGGTGGTTTTAGGCTATTTTCTTGCTGAAAATTTCCTTGGTCCTTTTTTTGCTGAATATTTCCTTGGTCCTTTTACGAATTTCGCTATACTTTTTTATCACCTCTTGGGGCAAAGCCCCTAGAGGCTAGGCGCGAAGCCGCTAGTAATTTTATAAAGGACAGGGAGATATAATATAAACGAAATTTTCTTATTGACAGACGGACGCACGGACCATACAGATCAATGATTTTCTTTACGCCAATGACATATCAACCTCTACCACTTTTAGTTAGTGCTAAATAGTCGACATAAACTAGTAAAACATCATACCGACAGAAAGCAAACTGAATTACCAATAAGGTTTTACTCTGTCAGACTAACGAACGTACTAGCAATAAAGTAGCTGCGCTATTTAAGAAAAAAACAAGGATGACAACAACCATGAAAGCGAACTCAACAGATCAGACAAACTAACATTGATAAATATTTATTTATAAATCTGAACAAATTCTAACATGCCAAAATACAGATGTACCGAATCTAATTTTAAAAAGCTTCGCTTTTAAAGACACAATTAAATACAAAAACAAATTTTTTTGTATTCTTTTTCTATGTCTTTTTCTTCTTAGGTGCAACCACCTTTAAGAAGAGCTCAGAAGGGAAGTGGATATAAAACCAATAAGAAATTAAGGAAGAGAGGAAGCTACGGTAGGATGAAGGGGGTAAAAAAGGTAAAATTTGAAAAATAAAATATAACAGTTATTTATGTATGTACAAAAGTCATTGACTATATGTTACACCATGGACTACTAACCGAAGAAAGTCGAAAAAGCCCAAAAAACAAAGAAGAAATTTATCTAATTATTATTTAGAATTCTCATAAAATCTAAAAAGTTGTAAGGAAACAAGTAAGACAACATCCAAATGAACAAAAAGATACAAATTTTCTTCGGTATAATATTTTGTATTATAAAGGTAAACAATCTTCTTCTTATGGTCAATGTGGTCTATGGTTATAGAGTCTTTTCCAGAATATATCTAATTGTTGCAGGAATTCTCACACAAAGTTTAAACTAGAAAGGACAATTGAAACTTATAAAATCAGAGCTTTTAGCTACAAACTTACGGACGGACTGACTTTAACTTTTGATTCCTAGGAGTCAATTGTGAATTTGAGAAAAAAACGTGGCTTAGGTGCAAAACAACCTTTTAAGTTGAAGTGCAATGACTGTTTGACCGTTTGTTGATCTGTCTTTATGTCGGTCAGTACAATCACACCAACTATAGCGTAGCTACTCTATTATTAAGGTACATCAACACCATATTCATTCCATTTTGCTGTGTAAGCTAAACCGTCCGTAACGGATAGCTTTTTTCGTTTATTTAGGCATTTTAGAATTGTCCCATCGATTTCAAATTCCTTTAATAGTACGATTTAGAAAGCGTAGCAACTCTATAATCATTACCAAAATGTCAGTACGTCCATTTTAAACATGTCGATTTTTTTTTACTTTTTAACAACAAATTTTTATGTGATCTAATCATCGGATTGATCTGATTTTTGGTATATTGATTCCTGGGACAACAAAGTATAATGTAATAAGCGATGCAACTCTATAATCAAGTCATGAAAATGTAAGTATGTCCATTGTCCATAAACATTATCCTTTATCAAGCAGTTTTTCAACAAATTTACTTACAATTTTGCTTTGACTTTTATACATTTATATTATGATTATTCATTTCTGACACTATACAAGTGTTAATGTCCGTTTGTTCTACCGTTTCAGTGCTTCGCTTTTATGGATGTTGTCATCCTTGTTTTCATGCTGATATTTGCATTACATCGTGACTAACTTTTCTCTTAAGCTCTTTTTTCGCCAAAATTTTATGATGTTTAATATTGCTGCACTTCTTGTAAACATATTTATACTTGTGTAAGATTAGAAACAATATCTTGTGTTGTCCTATACCTGATTCTCTGATATTCATTACAAGCAATGTTTTGATGAACTTTACATTTTTTTGCATGTAGTCTGTTCGTATGTCTGTCTGTTTTCTGTGTATGAAGGTATTGGTTTACAGACGAACATTAAAAGATGCATTTTATAAAGACGGAAAAATGTGGACGCGCATTGTGCCCTACAAAATTGCCAAAAAAATATTTAACAAATTTATAAACAAGGACAATGATATTCATTATTTGCGTAGCATTAAAAACCATCAACATATTTGAATCCGATAATTAACAACAACAAAATGACGAAATTTTATACATTTTTTAAGAGGTGTAATTTAAAGGTTGCCAGACAGCTGAAATGTATAGTGAAGATTTTTCTTATTTGTTGAGCCTTATTCCTTATTACTCATTTTGTCTGTCTGTCTGTCAATAAGTCCTTTTGGCTAGAGCATGCGATTTGAATTTGGAGTTCCTTATAGAAGATTTCCAAAACTAATCAGCTTATCCTTCATATTTACTATGTTGGGCTATTTTGGTGAATTTTGTTGTTTTGTGGAAACGTTGCTCCAAAAGCGCAGCTTTCTTTATTTTCTCTCTCACCCTCTCTCACCCTCTGTCTCTCTCCTTTCTTTTTATCTATCTATCAATTTTAGATAATTCATTGAACCCCCTAGATTTCACGACTTTGCTTACACAAATTCGCACAAGTGCTGTTATCTTAACCCTTTTTTTTGCGGTGTTAGTCAGGAATAAAAGGATGTTCATGTTCAAATTCAGTTGGTTATTTTGTTATAAAGTTCTAAAAAGAAGCTTCCTTTAATTGACTGTGGCTGATCTTTTATGCATATGTAAAAATAGTTTGCTCTCCCATTGGATGTAATATTAAAACTAATGCTCCCATTGGTCGTAACATTCAAACTCTTCTCCTCCCATTGGTTGATGTTGTGTTGCTCTTATTTAATTTGATTCATAAATTTGCTCCATGATTGGTCAAAACACACATCACTATTTCTTTATTGGCTTGAATTTCAAATATGCCCTCTGATTGGTCAGAGACACTTTTTCTCATTGGTTTGAATTTTAAGCTTGCTCTCCGATTGGTCACACATATACTCTTCTCTTATTGGCTTAAATTCTAAATTCACCTTTTGGCTACCCACTATGAGAACTGGTGAGATATTATTTGTAGCCATTAATTCAACTTAAGCTTCCTTTTTTTTAGGTTTAAATTCAGTCACTACAAAGCTAGGAGCTTCAATCAAATTAAGAAACTTCCATGCTGAATGCTGATAACCTTGTGTTCTTTCAAGTATCAATATTATCATGAATTTTATTTGCTATTTACTTACCCCTTAACACGTATTGGTTCATTGACCGACCACCAACACATGTAAGTATAAGTTTTCAGGAAAAGATATTCACAATTTTGATTTACATGTGTCTGTCCTTCAGTAATGCTGCTTCATATAAAGTTCTCTTTCCTGAGTAGCAAAGCTCTGAAACTTTTCAGGATTGCAATCTACTCGAACAGATTTCAAAAGATTTAGTAGCAGCTTCGTTCCTGGAATCTGGCATTGAGATAGCATAAAACCATCCCACGATTAAAACAAATTACGGGGCCTATGTGAAGCGAGTTCTTAACAGACAAACAACCCTCACTACAATAAGCAAATGTTGTTGTTCTTTTATATTTTCGAAAAATGTGATAAAAAAAATCCAGGTTGTATCAGGTAGTAGGTTCAGTACTAATACACAATCCTTATAAGTAACAAGATGTCTGTCTGTTTGTCTGTATGTTTGTACCAAAGGATCTCGCTAACCGCTGAACCCGTATGATTCTCCTTTACAGGGTAGCTTCTGATAGATCCAAGGAAGGTCTATAACTATTTTGGGGGAGGGTACCAAATCAAAATTGAAAATGGGGGTGGGTATTTGACTCCCTCCCTCCCAAAAGACTTTTTTTTACTTTTTCTTTTCAAATCAATAATAAAAATGGGTAGTCTAAATCAACCCCCCCCCCTTCCCCTCACGTGCCCCTAGAGGCTTCTAAAGTCGTAACTGCTAGTAAAAACTATAAAGTAGCAAGACTCTTTAAAGTATTTCTTATTGTTAATGAAATACGTATGCAATGTTAGAAAAAGACATAATTTTAATATAAAATAAACAATTAGTGAGCTTTTATTTAAACAAGGATGACAAAATCCATAAAAGCGAAGCTTGACATATTATGAGGTTAGACAAACTAACATTAACAAGTATAGTTTCAACACATTTAGATATTCTGCATAAATCTATGACAAAATTACTTAAATATAGAATTAAAACATATATATGGATATTTTAAAACTTAGTCATAGAGATTCTTTGCTTATAACAGTATAGTTATCCTAGGAACTAATTTTCAAAAAATCAAATAAATAGAATGATTAGATCATATCAAATATTGCTCAATAATTGAAATATAGACTTAGAGCTATCTGTAACGAACAGACGTACGGACCGATCACAATCATAGAAAAGCTTCGCTTTAAACATTTGATTTATCATAAAAAAAAACATATTGTACATGGTATTGTGTGATGGTATACAAATACTAAAATAAAATGAATTAAACAAGGTTGCGCGATTTTTTAACCAATTAAAAGGTTGCTGGTTTCAAAATATTTAGTATCAGAACATATACATATGTAACCAAAAAAACAGGTTGTGTCTGTCTTTTAATATCTCGGAAACTACTTAATGATTATTATACCTTTTAGTAAAGCTTATTATTTTTTCTAGTAAGTTTTTTTCTCTATCAATCTTCAAGATAGCTAAAACAATAGTTATTAACTTTCTATTAATATTTACTATATTTGTCACGTCTGTCATTAATCAAAAATGAAGTATTCTGGTTTCTATAATTTTATGAATACGTTTTCTCATAGACGTCCAAGGGGGGGGGGGTAATGGGGCGATTACCCCCCTCCCCCAAACGATTTTGGGTGTGCCGTAGGCACCCCTAAAATTTTTTTCATTTTACCCCCCTCATTTTAAATTTACCCCTACCCTGGGGGTGCCGTACCATTTAGGAGGTGGTATTTACCCCCCCCAACAATTTTGGGGGGGTAAATACCCCCCCCCCCCCACCCCCCAAAATAAAAATCTATAATAAAAAAAAATTTTGCGCGCTTCGCGCGTATTTTTAATACTAAATATTTAATAAAATTTAAATTACCCCCCACCAAATAATTTTACCCCGGGGGTAAATTTGGGGGGGGGGGGGGTAAAACTAAATTTACCCCTGCCAACAGATTTCATTGGGGGTAATTACCCCCCCCCCCCCCCAAGCAAATTTTACCCCCGGGGTAAAAATTTTGGGGGATGGGGGTAAAAAAAATACGAATTACCCTCCCCTTTAAAATTGTTTCCCCCCCCCCAAAAAAAATAGCTTGGACGTCTATGCGTTTTCTCATTCTTTAGCTTCAAAACATGGGATTGAATTGAATAATTCTTGATGAAGTTATACAAACTAGCAGTTAGCCCCCCTAATAATTAAAATCAACAAAAAGGGTAATTTAGTTGGTCATAATTGGGGAGCTATTGTCGGTAATGCTTAAGTGCCTGAAGGCTTCTTCCATTTTTCTCTTTGCGTTAAAGGATCGATTGAGGCCTAGCCAATTATAAAGCAAATTAATTAAGTAATAATTTGTGAAAGCAAATCACATAGATAATAGAAGTTCATATAAGGGACATGACCTGAAAATCTAAAATTTTATTCTTAATGAATTGTAATTGGTGAATAAATACTTAAAATTATTTAAAGGGGTGTTTTATAAAAGCTGTTAATTTATCTGGAAAGCTATAAATCAACGAAAGCAATATCTTAATGGAAATTAAATTGGGGATATTGGTATATTAAAAATTGATTCGTCCTATGCAAAATAGAATCTATAAAAATCTATTGGTCACAGGACACGAAACAAACATTCAACTACTTAATCATACAATAGTTTTTATTTTATTCACATTGTATGAACAATAGTTATTTACTAAACAGGGTATGTTATAGACCCGTAGAAACAGAGGATGACAACATCAATAAAAGCGAAACGGTAGGACAAACGGACATTAACACTTGTATTAATCAGAATATAAATGTATAAGAGTCGAAGCAAAATTGTAAGTAAATTTGTTGAAAGACTGCTTGATACAGAATAATATTTATGGATATACTTACATTTTTAGGACTTGATTAAAGAGTTGCTTCGCTTATAATATTGCACTTTGTAGCCCAGGAATCAGTGTACCAAAAATCAGACCAATCTAATAATTAAATCACATAAAAATTTGTTATAAAAAAAGTAAAAATCACCATACAGAGTTTGAAATCGATAGGACAATTCTAACATGCCTAAATTAACGAAAAAAGCTATCCGTTCCGGACGTACAGACTGATGGGCCGACCCTAATTATAGAAAAGCTTTGCTTTTAAAATTACAATTGAGGGGTGGGGGGAGGTATTTTAATTTTTATTATTTGTTCATTTTGTACTCCGTGCAAGGATAAGAACAAAGTTCGTGTAAATTAAATTATTCTAATATAATAAGCTTTTTGTCTGTAGCGAAGTATCTTGCTAACAGCTAAACCGGTATGGTTCTCCTTTACATTGTAGCTTCTCAATGGTCCTGGGGAGGTTTATAGCCATTTCGGGGAGGGGTACCACCACCCTTCAAGGAAGAATCGCCCCATCCCTTAAAAAATTCTCATAATTGATTGGACCTGTTTTTTTTGTTATTTATTGGCCTTAAACAATAGACAGCTTTGCTACATAGCATGACAAATTTAACACTTCTGCTTCCCTCTTGACCCCTAGAAATATTGTAATAGGGTAGGAAAGTTAATCCCCCCCCCCCCCTTCACCCTCCTAGCAAAACTCTGTGAACTCCTTACTGCTTTCAATACAAAAATTTCAAAGTTTGCTTCTATTGGACGTTATCGTCCTTGTAATCAGGAATACTTGACCTTACATAAGCTTTCTCTATTGTTTAAGTTTCAGGGTTCTTATTCTTAAGGGATAAGACAATAATGTATATCCCCAATGACAATAAACAAAATTTCCTCTTTTCAAGATAAATTGTTGTTTGAAATTTTGGACTAGTTCGATCAAAATTTAAGGTTTAAAGTCAACAAATAAGAATAAAACTTTGAGTACTAGTAGAATTTACAGTCCAATATCCCCTCCCTCCCTCCCTGTTTAAATGAGTAACTATAGAGAAATGGGTGTCATGCTAGAATCTTAAATATTTAAGTTATGTTAGGTAGGGAATTCACCAAAGAATATAAAGTATAGAATAGAATCCAGGTAGAAGATTCTGCCTGGCTAGCCTGAAGTAAAATTGGAACTTTTGAAAGACCAAAACGGCTATAAGGCTGTTAGTAAATAACATGATTTCAGTAATTATTCAGAAAAAATATTTAAAATAAATTCCTTTTGCAATAGTTTACTAAAAGCCATGTACCCAAGAATCCAGCTTCCTCTTCCCTATTCACAATGGATTAAAAATGAATTTAATGTGCATATTAAGCTGTAAAAAAATTTATTTATGTAAATTTTACAAAAAAAAATATTGGTCTCAGTATTTATATTATAAAACTAGGTTGTGCTCTTATGTTTGTTTTTAAACAGCTGATTTATACATGATAGCAACTACATCCATACATTAACTTGTGGAAGGGAGGGATGGGGGAGGAAGAGGCTGTACCCATTTAGCTGACCCTTTGAAATTACAAATGTGGTCAATTGTACTTACCAAAATTTAAACAAGAGTATGTACTAGTGACAACTAGTCATTGTGATTTGTACTTTAGCATTATTGTCTTTACTGCGCAAGTCAAAGATTCCTTCAAATTTCCCAGAAATATTTAGGGTTTTCATTTCTATTCCTCCTTATTCTATGGAATTCACGTGTATATATTGAAATTATAATAAGTAGCGCAGATACTAAACTTAGGGAAAGTCTGTACTTCCGTCCAATGACACAATACAATCTTTCCCAATTTTGTATTAATTTTGCAGAACATGATTCCAGTTACGTCATATTTTTCTTTCCCGAAAAAGGGAAGGGGGGAAGAAAAAAAGAGATGGGAGAAAAGGGGGTTTTCCCCATCTCTTTTGAAGAGATTTTTTTCCCCCCTTCCCTTTTTCGGGAAAGAAAAATATGACGTAACTGGAATCATGTTCCGCAAAATTAATACAAAATCGGGAAAGATTGTATTGTGTCCCGTCCAATAGTCTGACGGTAATTGAATGTCAATATTTTAACATTTATTACATACCAATATAAGTATGTAGTCATTAAAATAGTATTATATCGATAATATGTCATCCATGACTACTTTTAATAAATGTCATATAAACAACAAAATCGCATGGACAAGATTATTGTTATTATAACAACATCATTAGGGTTGGGAGGTTTTTTTCCCCCTCGAACCTGTTAAAAGTGTCTGACTCTGATTATGACGTAAGAAAAAATTAGCCAATGAGAGGCCAGTATCGCTGTAATTGACCAATGGTAAAATTTATAGTGGCCTCTCATTGGCTGATTTTTTTTACGTCATAATCAGAGTCAAACATTTTACTAGGTTCTTTCCCCTCGACCATATTTCAAACCTTTCCAAAAATCCTGTTAAGTTTTAAGTGACTGAAGTTAAAGGCTGTATTATCACCAAATGACCCAATACAAAGCTCCCATCAGAAGTATACCTAAATGAGTCAAGCCATATCTAAATTAACCAAACTTTACATATTGCAAGAAATCTTTAGGGATAGCCCAATGGATGATTAATTGACAAAATTTGCCCTTCTTTTCTTTAAATTAATCGGTGGAAAATTCAAACATTGATAGTTTGAACCAACGAATAAGAATTTAATAAAAGAATCATTATTTCTAGTCCAATGTCCCCTCCCTCCTTGCATATTTAAAGTAGCATGTATTTTATGCTATACTTTAGTCAAAAGAGCACAAATTATCTAGAGCTGAAAGTGTGTGTATGTTAATGTTCAGTAAGATCTTATGAACAGTTTAATGATACTCCACAATTTTAAGGTAATTTTTTAGGCAGGTTCTAGGCTATTTTAATCACGCCATGATTTAATATTTTATTTTGATTTACATCAAAACTGTACATAAGCCATTTTGGTGACATTTGACTGTAAATTCTACTGCCCAAACCCCACCCCCCCCCGGGCCCCCCCCCCCAAAGTTTAATAAATACGTTTTCTTATTAGTTGACTTAAAACTTTTATAAAATATTGATAGGGTGTTACAAATTTGCAGTGTTCAAACTTTTCCACCAAACTTTTTATCATGATTAGGGTGTCTTATTATCACTTTAGATCCCTTGGATGAGAAAGAATTTTATGTGTTTAAAAGTGATGCTTTTCTATAATTAGGTTCGGTCCGTCCGGATGCTGTGAGTATTGGTGCAAAAAATATGACGTAAAAAAAAAATTAGCCAATGAGAGCCCACTACCATTGCCGCCATTGGTCAATAACGGCCTCTCATTGGCTATTTTTTTTTGTTACGTCATATTTTTTGCACCAATACTCACAGCATCGTCCGTCCGTAACGGTTAGCTCTTTTCCTTAATTAAGAATTGTTCTATCAATTTTCAACATTGCATGGTCATTTGCACACAGTTAGGTACAAATTAGAAAGCGTAGCAACTACATAATCGTTACCAGAAAGTCCGTACGTCCATTTAAAAAACATGCTGATTTTTAACTTTTTTAGATGACATGTTTTATTTCATATAATTATTAAAATAGACAAGTTAAAATTATCCTATTAATTTCCAATTTTACATGATGATTGCTTTAACAGTTAGATAAAATCTAGAAAACGTAGCTACCTTATAATCGTTACCAGAAAGTCCGTACTTCCATTTAAAACATGCTGTTTTTTCTAATATTTCACAACATTTTTTGTATGACATAATCATCCTATTCATCTGGGTTTTGTAATAATGATTCTTAGGAGAACAAGGTACACAACCATGAGCGAGGCATCTCTATATCAAATATTGAAAATGTCCTTTTACTGAATCCTATATTTATACAAAATTTTGTACATTTTTGTTTAGAATTAGAAATTAATGTTTGCTTATTAAGTTCTGACACTTTACAAGAGTTATTGTTCGTTTTTCTATTCATTCTAATTATAGAGCTTCGCTTTTGTGGATGTTGTCAGCCTTTTTTTCAGAAAATATACTTTTCCTACGTCATAAAAATAAGGCATAGAAAACAATTTCTCGTATTCATTCGAATCCGGTGGATAGGAACCGGTTCTCATCCATACGAAAAAAATATGTCTAGCATCGTATTATATCCAGCTTTCTACGAATATAAAAATATACAATCATAAGATTAAAACCAGTTATTTTAGCCGGTGCCTTCGGCACTTCTGGACTAAAAAACTTGTTTTAATCTTATCATAGAGAAAAAAAAGAGAGGAATCGAAGCAACTAGAAGACGAAAATAGGCAGTGGGCACAGAGGCCTACTCAGCGCTGTTGCCGCGCTAAATTTTATTGCTATTCTACCTCTTTTTAAATGGGAGGATTACAAAAGTAATATGTAATTTTTTAATAAGATAATATAATTATACTGATGAACTAAGAATCATATGATTAGATATTGTTGTTTTAATGTTTTAATGAAAAATTACATATAATATTATTTTTATTTAAAAAAATTTGTGCATGAAAAATGAATCCTTCCATTTCTAAAAAGGGGGAACTTTTATTCATAATAAACATTCAGCTGATTTTAACCGCCCACGTCTGTTTGCTGAATATCGCTTTTCTTTTTATTTATATTATTATTTACTATTCACATACAAAAAGCTCTGTGCGGTTTTTGGTTTTAGTCTGCTAAATTTCTTTAAAAATTTAGGGATGGGGAAGTAGTATTTTACCATGAAAAGGAGGTGAGTATGCATCTTCTTATCCTTTTTCCTTATGAATCTTATATTTGTACATTCTATATCCGTGGAAAGCCGTTTATAATACGATGCGAGAAATAACTATTCTTTATTACTTTTTTAGGGATTTTGAAAAAAATATCCTACAAGAAATTTAGAAAACGTTATAAGCTATTGAAAAAATTTTATTAACTTTTTTTTAATCATATGTTCTGATTTTCTTGATTTTGACTAAACAATTTAATAAACACTTTACTAATAATGTCCACAATCGTAACTTTTCATTTTTTTTTATAATCCTTATGCCTATTCGTTATACAAAACATGAATTTTAAAAATAAAAAAAAACCTTTAAGTAAAATTTTGTGTTGGAAGCAATGAAAAGAATCATAAAGTAATTATAATAATATATTATGAGGAGCGAAGCTTCTCAACATATAGGGTAAGTTTTGCTTTACGTCCGTGACGGATAGCCCTCATGTTGAAATTGTCCTATCTATTTTAAGCATTCTTGAAACAAAAAGGTAAAAAGTGTAATAACTCAACTTATTTAATTTTCGAAATAATGATTCCTAAGACTGTTAGATACAAATTTATAGGCGTATCATCTCCATAATTACTTCATTACTTCATTACGTCCATCTATAGCATAAATGATAAAAGATAATATTTAAGTTAAATTCGCATCGAAATTTTGTCCAGATATCCCTTCAATCCCTTCTGATCTGTTGAGCTTCGCTTTTATAGATGTTGTCATCCTTGTTTCCTTCAAAGTAACCTTTTTTTTTGTAAGTAAACATCTGTTTATATAAAGTACAAATTTGAATGAACTTTCCCAAATATAAATTTCAAAGCTCTGTAACGTTGGCTTTTTTTGGAAGGCTATATCAGAGTCTACAGATTTGACGACCGAAACTGGTTTGCAGCAAAAGATATTATCTACTATGTTGTCAATAGAAATGGCTACGACAACACTTCATGAACTATTAATGTTGGCGTTCACACGAATTTGGCTGTTCGAAAGAAGAAATTTCTTCCCACCAATTCTCCCATCTTTCTCTGATATTGCATAAAACTGAGGAATTTTATAGGTTAAGGCAGTTGACGATGATTTAATGTACATCCACAATGATGATAAATAAATTTACCCTTCTGTAGACAAAATTAATTTTGGACATTGCTTGTTCAACACAATAAGGATTTAATAAAAGTCCCCAACGTTTTAAGGCTTTTTCCAAATCTTTCCATGTACAGAATTTTTTTTATGGAAAATCAAATACAAAAACTACCAATGTTAATATCTGCTACAAAAACCATTACACACAGCCGACAAATCTTCCTACATCAACTTATTTCATTTTCTTACTTCGAAAAGACCGATCCCAAAACTGAAGAGATTATCAGTCCAAAATCTTAGTTTGGCCAGAAGGTTTAAGATTTGTGAAATAATCGAAAGATAGATAGATAGAGATAGATAGATAGATAGATAGATAGATAGATAGATAGATAGAAAGAAAGATAGATAGATAGATAGATAGATAGATAGATAGATAGATAGACAGATAGATAGATAGATAGATAGATAGATAGATAGATAGATAGATAGATAGATAGATAGATAGATAGATAGATAGATAGATAGATAGATAGATAGATAGATAGATAGATAGATATGTTTAAGATTTGTGAAATAATAGAAAAATAGAAAGAACGATAGATAGATAGAAAGAAAGAAAGATAGATAGATAGATAGATAGATAGATAGATAGATAGATAGATAGATAGATAGATAGATAGATAGATAGATAGATAGATAGATAGATAGATAGATAGATAGATAGATATATAGATAGATAGATAGATAGATAGACAGATAGATAGATAGATAGATAGATAGACAGATAGATAGATAGATAGATAGATAGATAGATAGATAGATAGATAGATAGATAGATAGATAGATAGATAGATAGATAGATAGATAGATAGATAGATAGATAGATAGATAGATAGATAGATAGATAGATAGATAGATAGATAGATAGATAGATAGATAGATAGATAGATAGATAGATAGATAGATAGATAGATAGATAGATAGATAGATAGATAGATAGATAGATAGACAGATAGATAGATAGATAGATAGATAGATAGATAGATAGATAGATAGATAGATAGATAGATAGATAGATAGATAGATAGATAGATAGATAAATAGATAGATAGATAGATAGATAGATAGATAGATAGATAGATAGATAGATAGATAGATAGATAGATAGATAGATAGATAGATAGATAGATAGATAGATAGATAGATAGATAGATAGATAGATAGATAGATAGATAGATAGATAGATAGATAGATAGATAGATAGATAGATAGATAGATAGATAGATAGATAGATAGATAGATAGATAGATAGATAGATAGATAGATAGATAGATAGATAGATAGATAGATAGATAGATAGATAGACACACCTACACAAACAACCACACCAAAGCACTGTATGGCTTTTGCGTATTACTTTAAGGGCTTTTTTTTGTGGAGGGGAAAGTTGAATGACTTTTTATCAGCACTACAAGGAATGTCGGCATGACGCAATTTTGTAAGAAGTCGAATAAAAAACGTTTCACATTTACTCATGGTTTTTCCCAGATAGATTAATATCTGCGTCCAAACTGTTGTGTTTAAAATTCTGCCTATGTTAGCTTAAGACTAGAAAGAATAGGTTTGTTTCTTGCAAGTATGAAAGCACTAACAACCCTTTGATTAAATGACATTTTTGGAAGACCTAACCATGCATAGCAATAAGTTATGTCTCTATTTGGTCAAAGGCATTCCCCTTCTCTAACTATTAATTATACGCATCTGACAAAGCTGCAGGAGAATAAATTATAAATTTAAGGTTTGGACCGAGATTCGAGCCTATTGCACCCACTGACAATTTTCGAATGGACTTCATTTTAATTTTTTAGTCTTAGGATAGGTTATTTTAAGGGATAAGACATTGAACTATAAAATGATGTACATTCGCAATGATTATAATTTAGATTAAAATTATTTGTTGAAAAGTTTGGACACTTCTCATTTGAGCCAACCAAACAAGATTGAACAAAGGTTTCCAAAGTTTTTATGATAGAAAGAGCCTATGAAACTGTTTGGGTACCAGTGTAATTTAGAGTCTAATGTCCCCTCCCTCCCTGACTTTTAAAAAGCTTGCATTTCATTTCATGACAGTTTAGAAATTTGAATTCAATTAAATTTTCATAATTCAATAAAACCTGAGAAAACTAGGATATAATAACGCATGAAAGTAATATGAAAAATTGGTGCTACAAAATCTAAAATTATTAGTAGCTTTATATTATCTATCAGCTACGCCCCTAGAGGCCTTTCGGGGAACAGAAAGCAAGGGGGAGGGTGATAAGTCAAGCCTCCTACTTTAATTTACACTAGCAGCTACGGCTAGGGGCACTTGAGGAGGGGGGAGTTGAATTTAATAACCCAATTTCTCATTTTAGATTTTTTTTAAGAAGTAAAAAAAAATTTTTGGGGGGGTGAACATTTTTTTTTTTTTTTTTTGAGGGGGGGGGGGGGTGCCCACATCCTCATTTTTAATTTTATTTTTAGTTAAAAAAATTTAGATTTTTTTTTTTTTGGGGGGGGGGTTCATTTTTTGGGTGGGTTGGGGGTGTCCCACCCCCCAAGAAAATAGTTATAAACCTTCCCGGGACCTATGAGAAGCTACCCTGTTGAGGAAAACTCGATCGGTTCAGCGGTAAGCGAGATCCTTCGGTACCAACAAACACACAGACACACAAACATCCTGTTACTTTAGTATAAGGATTTTGTTATTTGTGGTGAAGGCATTTTTTTCTAGGGGCGATTTATCTTGGGAGTCTTAGTCATAATTCTTCTTTGAAACTATAGAAACTTCGATTTAAAGTAGAACCATAACAGTCCAGTGGATTTCGAGATCACAAACGCACAGACTGTTAACCGTTTTGATAGACATCTTGTTACTAGAAATACTCCAAGCCAGAAGGTTTCAAAACATATTTTTAGTGCCTATATTAGGTTAGGTTAAGTAAAGGTTATAAGACCACTGCATGGATAGTAACCCGTAAGGATAAGTACTAAGTAGCCAAAATATAAATTATTAGTTTTAGTATCACCTTTTATTATAGTTTTAAATATTATTGGATTTTATGTACATTTATAACTATATCCCAAGTGCATTGATTTTCTAAGAAAGATATTTTTAAAATATGCTGTTTTTAAAAGCAAAGCTTTTCTATAATTAGGATAGGTGTGCCCGTCATTCCATCATTCTGTCCGTAACGGTTAGCTCTTTTCGTTATTTTAAGCATGTTAGAACTGTCCTATCGATTTCAAACTTTGCAAGATGATTCCTGGAACAGTATCCTCTATTTAAAAAGTTTTGCAACAAATTTTGTTTAGACTAATGCATTAATATTCTGCTTATTAATTGTTAATGTTAATTTTTTAATGGATATTGTCATCCTTGTTTTATTAAATATGCATAACTATACTTTAAAGCCATTTGATTACGCACGTAGCTACTCTATAACTATGGTTTAGCTTATGTTAGGTTGGATTAAGATGGGTATAGGATAGCCCCGAAAGATCAAAACATAATGAATATATCTAATTGTCCTTCATTAGACGTTTAGTTTAAGAATATTTTTCTATGGAAACGAAACTGATTAATATCCCATGGATTTTAAATGGTTCTAATCCATACTGTATTATTTCGTATTATACAATTTTCTACTTGAAAACAGTTTTGTTTTGTTTTACTATTTAAGGAAAACTGTCTATAACCAATATATAATTATTTAACCCCTTACAGTCGGGCCCCTTGCCGCACCTTAATCAGTCGGGGGGGGGGGGGGGGGGCGTTCAACGCCTCCCCCTTATTATCTCAGTTCCTATTAGAGCTAGAGGGCTAAAAATGAGATAGAAAAAACCGGATGGGGGGGGGCGTTCAACGCCCCCCCCCCCTGACCGTTAAGGGTTAAGTCCTGATAATTTAAACTACATAAAATGGAGAAAATAAACAAAAGTTAAAGATGTTCCCTTTAAGAATTTAATCTTTAAAACAATAATCCATACAATCATATGAATATAAATTATCCTATTTCCTTAAAATTTATAAAGGAAGGGGAAATTTGACTGTAAATTATAATGGTTCCAAGTTTTTTAAACACCTAATTTTATTCATTGGTTCAAAATCGTGATTGGTTGGTTCAAACTAAGACTGTCCATTTGATTAATCAACCAAAAATTTAAATCTGCCAAATTGTTAATTACCTTTTTCATCAGTTTTTTTTAAAATTATTTTTTTTTTTTTTGGGGGGGGGGTTGTCGACCCCAATATTAAAATTTTAGTTTTAAAAAGAAGAATTTTTTTTTTTTTTTTTTTTTTTTTTGGGGGGGGGGTATATTCCATTTTTTAGGGGGGTGGGGGGAGTCCTACCCTTCCAAAAATAGTTATAAACCTTCCCGGGACCTATGAGATGCTACCCTGTAAAAAGGAGAACCCGATCGGTTCATCGGTTAGCGAGATCCATCGGAACAAACAAACAAACAGACAGGCATATTTCTACTTTGTATTATAGATGGAATGATAGTCCAATGGCTTTCAATCAAAGCCTGTACTATTTAAATTACACGTGATAAACCTATGACAAAAATAGTAAGTATTGAATTGGTTCAGGTTCTTTCTTGAATCAAGGCCAAATTTTTATGGCTCATATGATTGTGCTTATATTATGCAATGTTGGTGTGCATACAATTCCGCCTGATATAAAGAATCTACTATTACGAAGAGTGAAATAATATTATAAAGATCATAAAACCTGTTAATTATACTGGTACCCAAATTGTATCAACACATTCTCTCATTTTTTTGGCTTAAAACATTAGGTTCTTTTATATAATTCGTCATTGGTAGATGCAAAAAAGCAGTGTCTAAACTTTTCAACAAATAATTTTAATCTTCAGAAGGGGGTATTTTGTTTATCATTATTGGGGATGTACATCATTTTATCGTTTATTTTCTTATCTTTTTATATTACTTAATTTAAAGTCATGATCAATGACAAGCTTTGATAAAAATTATAGAAATCTAGACCCAATTGTGTTTGGACATTTGGAGAATTTAGCTATTTTTAAACTATATTGGTTATAATACATAAAACCTCACCAAAAATACTCTGAGTACACCAAAAACAAAATACGCAGCAAAAAAGTTATGTTTCCTCTTTCTCTCTCTCTCTCTCTCTCTCTCTCTCTCTCTCTCTCTCTCTCTCTCTCTCTCTCTCTCCCCTTTCTTGGGTTAAAGACCTTTTCTGAAAGTTCATCAAAATTGCCTTTTCAGCTTGCGTAGCAATTCTTGGGTGTCAAAACTTTTTTAGAGAAAATGTAAGAAATATGAGATCATTGAGTCAATTGCTAAAATAATCTAAATAATGTCTGTGTATGGGTTATTAAAGACTTGTAAAAAGACTGGATAAAGTATGCACTTTTTAAATAGCTTTGATTTTTGAGAAATCTAAATTTTCAAAACTTTAATACTTCTATACAAAATTTAGCAAAGATTACGTCAATTTTTATCTTGTTGCCATTTGACGTCACATCAGAAGGAAATTTGACGTCAATCAGCATAGTTTGACCAAACGTTAGATCTTTTGTAGACTTTTTTTGATACATAATATGCAGCCCCATATTTAAGTTTTCGACGAAGATACGTTTCGCGTTAAAAATTCTGACGCCCTGTGTCCGTCTGAAGATTTTGTGCGTACTGTAAAGTAGGAGAAAAGATACACTGATAGGTAGATACACACATATTAAATAAATTTTGGCGGGAGATTTTTCTTCTTGTTATAAGATCACAGGGGGGAGGTGGTTAGTAAGGGTTGTAAAAAGGGAAAGATATTATAATAGGTCACTTTTTAAGCCATAAAAATTTTAGGATAGTGCTAAGCAAAGACAATTTTGTCCATAATTAGATCTAACTAAATTCTAAGGGTCTTCAGGTATAAGGCAATGGACGAGAAATTTATGTATATCCCAATTATGATAAACATAAGTTCCCCTTTTGTAGATTAAAATTATGGGTTGACAAGTTTGGACAATGGTAAATTTAACCAACCCATCAGAATTTAATAAAAGTTTTAAGCCAACAAATAAGAAAACATGTTGATACTTTGGGTATCAGTGTAATTTACAATCAGATGTTGATATAATATGTCAGCTATGACCACTTTTATTAAATATCATAATGATAGAAAACTAAAGATTTCAACAACTGCTAAATGATTGAGTTCTCCTTTTTAAAAAACTTCGCATAGGTCCCGGGATAGTATTTAGCTATTTCATTCGAAGATGGTTTTAAGCTATTTGTCTACCCCTATATGCTAGTGCGAAACTGCTGTATTGATTCAACTATAAAGAAATCAATGAAAGAGGTCATTGCTGATATATTTTCGAAATGCCATTCTCCAAAGAAAATCATACATGCAAATGTTGATTTGATTATAACACCAAAAATTAACAGGGTAAAACAGTTGTTCTACTTTAAAATTGTATTAGGGTAACTTGACCCAGGTCAATTTAAGGACATTGACTTTGCATAGCACTTGTCCCCCCTCCCCCCAATACAAAAAAAGAGATATTTATCATATTATTCTCTAAAAAAAATGTGTTTTTTTCCTCTTATAGCAGTTTAATCTGTTTTTCTATTTGGTAACTTTTTGGTTAGTTTTATGTAGTTAACAGAGTAAACAATAGAGGGGGCAGGGTTGAGTAACTGTATGTCTCCACCCTTTGGAGCCTGTGCAGACTTTAAAATTGATTTTTGTATCAGCCAATAGCGTCGGGAATATCAGCCAAGTCACTCCAAAGAGCAGAAAGCAATTTGCTAGCAGACTGGATCCAGTAAGTTTTCTAGGTTATACATCTATATTTATAGATTTAATATTTCAAACAAGAGTTTAGGATTTTCCTACCCATCCGTATCTGACACCAGCTAACTACCCTTTAACCTTCAAAAAAACATTTCTATCTCCATTTTTTTTTTAGTTTGAAGAAGTAGTAGTAAGGTGTAAAATTGTAAGTAGGTCACCCACCTTTTACACCACCTCGTAATAAGTACCTTATAAAACCGCTGAGATTTTTTATAAAAATACAGCAAATATAGTGTTTTAGGAAGTATTGTCAACAAATTTTTCAATATTACATCTCTTTTTGGAGTTATACATTGTTTCATTTAAAATATGACAAAAATTTTGGATACATTAAAGGATATATGGAAAAAAAAACTAAAATTAGAAGATGGTGTGACATTTTTACCCCTATAGCTCACTTCTTAAAAAAAAAATTTGCTTTTAGGGGGAAGAAATATTTTTCTAGGGTTAATTTTTGTTGTGTAACCTCTCAAACCCCAAATTTATATCATTCCTTAAAAGGCTTCACTGTAAAAGAGAACCGTATCTGTCCAGCGATTGAAGAGATCTTATGGTGCAAACAGACATTCAGACACGGTCAAATATACATCCTATCTCTGTTTTAAAGCATTATTGGCTAAATTAAATAAACATACGGCAAGTTGTAAAAATGACTTGACCTTAGTGTGGGAAGGGTCATTCCCCCCCTAGAAGTTGCAAGGAATGGCGCAACATTTGAGAAAAAAATGACCATTATTGATTTCTTTTTTAAGGTATCTTTTTTGACTTTACCGCCTTTTGAAACTTTACTAAAGAAGATAATTAAACATGTTATTATTGTCTCATCGATTTTAAACTTGATATGGTGATTCCTGTAACAGTTTGGCACAATTTAGAAACCGTTGCAACTCTATGATAATTACCAATTCAGTAAGTACAGACAGGGTAATTTTGTCTATCATAATTGGGAGTGTACATCAATTTATCTTTGATTGTCTTATCCCTTAAGATCCCGCGAATTTCCCCCTGTTTTAAAATAAAACAAATATACAAATTTATTTATTTCCAATTATTACTTAGAAATGTTTTAAAGTTTTGATTCCTTTCATCAATAAGTTTGTAATATTACATTAGAGTACCTTTGTATACCGGCAGATTGGAGGTTGATGGCTGGCAGCTGCAGTTGATCATGCAAAAAGCACTCACATAAGACCATTTTAAAATAATAAGCTGCCCGTTAAAACGGATGCAGCTGAATGTTGTCAAAAAGTGCGGCTAAATATGTAGTCATATTACTTGTCGGCTAGCGGCTGCACCCTTAGCAGCTAGGGGTTGTATTGGAAGGAAGAGTGAAGGGGGTAGAAAATAGTCTAAAACCATCCCAAAGACTCAAATCTTTATAATAATAGGATTATAATCTATGAGGCAGTCTAAACCTACATGGTCTTATTTGTTGACTGTTTATTCAACTAGATTTATAATAACGTTTTCTTATTTGTTGGCTCAACAACTTTGGGGACTTAAGTGATTGGTTGGTTCATTGAGTTCAGTGTTCAAACGTTTCAACCACAAATTTTAATCTACAGAAGGGGTAATTTTGTGTATCATCATTGGGGATGTATATCAATTTATCGGCCATTGTTTTATCCCTTTATATCCCTGAGGATCCAGTCTAAACCAACATGGTCTGATTTGGTGACTATTTTTTTAGGGAGATATAGGGGACAATTGGCTGTTTATTCAACTAGTCCCCAAAGATTTATAACATTAGCTTAATAACTTCGGAGACTTTAGTGATTAGTTGGTTCATTTATTCCAGTGTTCAAACGTTTCAAACACTGATTGTAATCTACAGAAGGAGTAATTTTGTGTATCTTCATTGTTTTTCCCTTAGATCCCTGAGGAACCAGTCTAAACCAACATGGTCTTATTTGGTGACTAATTTTTGGGTTGAAAAGTGGAAAATTTTACACAAAGCACAAAGAAAGAATTACTAAAACTTGACATATTTTTCAGGGGAGCAGATAAATATTAATAAAATGTGTAAATACGTCAAAGTATCCTCGTTTTGCTATCTTATAAACAAGTTCTAAGAAGTTCCTGGGATGGCTATTGATTATTTTAATATTAAATTTAAATTATAAAGTCTTGGTTTGATGGTTTAAGGCTATTTTATTCCCTGTCTGCCCCTTTTAATACAAAGCTCCTTTGCAGATAGAAGGGGCTCATTCGATAATTGTATAAAAAAATTATTTAGAACCTTGGTAAAGCCTAAAACCTGCTGATATAAATGTAGAACGAATATATTTTGAAAAATTTCTATGTATTATCCTAACTTTAGAATACCATACTTTTGCTGAAATATACAGCACAAACTAGCAGTGTCTCAATTTTTCCACCAATAATTTTAACCAATAAAAGGGGTAATTTTGTTTATGATTATTATAGGTGTTGAATTAATTTATCGTCTATTGTCTTATCCCTTCAGATCCCTGATAGTATTGCAGTTGAGCGGTGCATTGGTGACAGATTTTGAAAGACCATAGGACATAAATATGTATTCAAGAAAACAGAAACAATTTGTCAAAAAAAAGCGCAGAAACAAAAAAAAATGTATTGCTATATTAAAGACTAGGGTCTACGCTTCTAGAGGCATCTAGAATTACTTATATATGGAACCAAACGTTAGTTATAAAAAGAAATGTAATATTTTTAGCGAGATACAAGAAAGAAAAATCCAGTATTCATTCGAATCCGGTGGATAGGAACCGGTTCTCATCCATACGAAAAAACTATGTCTAGCATCGTATTATATCCAGCTATCTACGAATATAAAAATGAAAAATAATAAGATTAAAGCCAGTTTTTTAGCACGTGCCTTCGGCACCTCGGGGCTAAAAAAACTGGTTTTAACCTTATAATTGTACATTCTATATCCGCGCAAAGCTGTTTATAATACAATGCGAGAAATAACTATTATTTTAAAAGCTTGAAACATGAAGTGATTGGTTTTCTGATTGATTGTCACCACCCCAGAAAATCCTAAGGGAGTGAATTTAGGTGCAACTCTGTCTAGACATAAGTCTACAGGGGCAACTAATTTTTAAAATAAAACCTTTGTCTGAAAGTTCTAATTGTGTTTTCTCATTCGTAAGCTAAATAATTGTAGGTACTTTAATCAAATCTTGATTGTTTTTTTTTCAAACAAGCAATATCCAAACTTTAAAACCAATAATTGAATCTATATGCAAGGGGTAATCTTATTTATCATAATAGGTGGTGTACATCAATTCATTGTCCATTGTCTTTTCCCTTAAGAATCCTGTATAGGCCGAAACTCGAAAGCATCACCCACCTGACAACACAAAGAAGTTCAGTAAAGTCTAAGAAACAAGCAAACCAATGGTCCTAAATTTTCAGAAAACTTAGTTTGGGTCCTGGGCAGGACTAAGCCTTACCCACTGAAATATTAAATAAGGAATAGGGGCGAATCACTAAGCGTTTTATACATCTATTTTTAAAACCAATCTAAATACTTCTAATATTTGTTGCCCCTATTTATTTTTGGGTATTAAAGGACACCAAAAAGCCCTGTGTTAGTAAATGTATAGAAATCTGCCAATCAAATTTGCATTTGTCCACAATTTTGGAGTAAGTGTACATTCACTTTCGCAAATGTATCATAATTTTATTCTTTTATATAAAGTTATAATTTTTTTTGTTTGTCTGTAAATATCTCGCCAATCACTAAACTAAATGGTCTCTGAAAATTAGAAAGATATACATATATCTTATACTAACAAAATTCAAGGAGGGAGTGGGACATTGGAATATAAATTCCACTGGTACTCAAAGTCTACATAATCTTATTTGTTTGCTCAAAAACTGTGGATATATTTATTGGATTGTTATTGGTTTGTTTTAACATTGTAGTGTTAAAACATTTCAAGGAATAATTTTAGCCTTCAGATGGTGTAACTTGTAGGTCAATATTGTGGATGAACATTTGCTTACCGTTCATTGTCTTTTCCCTTAAAATCTCTGAACAAAACTATAATTGCCCAAAAATCCAGGAAATGAAAGGGCAATAATGTTAAATCTATTCAAAACACTTTCTTCCCTGTAACTTCAGCATGCTACCAAAGGCAGATGTAACAAATAATCCTTCATTGCCCTATCCTTTATCTCCCTTGTAAAGATCCCATTTGTTGACAATTACTTGTATCTGTTTAGTACAGGGGTAAAGGAATATACAAATGAGGTACAGTCCAGTTCTTGCTTATGTAAAGGTGAAATAGAAAATACAAACTGGGAAATAGTAAATACAAACTGGGAAATAGTAAACACAAACTGGGAAATAGTAAATAAAAACTGGGAAATAGTAAATACAAACTGAGAAATAGTAAATACAAACTATGAAATAGTAAATACAAACTATGAAATAGTAAATACAAACTATGAAATAGTAAATACAAACTGAGAAATAGTAAAAACAATCTGGAAAATGGTAAATAAAGACAGGGAAATAGTAAATACAAACTGGGAAATAGTATATACAAACTATGAAATAGTAAATACAAACTATGAAATAGTAAATACAGCATGACCCTCGAAAAAGTATTTTTAAGCATTTGCAGCCCTTATTTCTCAATGAATTATTAAAAAATACATATGTCCTTGTTCTCTATAGTATTCCACGTAAGTAGATATAAAAATATTTTTTTTACCTCCATTAACACCGGAGATTTTTAGTGCTAAAGTTTTGAAAAAGTGACTGAGGAAAAAGTAACTTTTAACATGATACGACTTTTTTAGCAAAATTAAGCTAGAAATCCTTTTATTTTTGTTACTAGCAGAAACTTTATACAAAAATGAAATAAAAAATTTAGTTTTTGAGTAAAAAGCATTTTTTTACACATATTTTTTGAGTCTTTTTAGTTTAATGATATTTTGAAAAACTTACTTATTAGGCAAAATTGTTTAAGATTAAAAAACCAAATAAATCTCTATGAATATAGCAGGAAAATTGTTTTTGTTTCACAATCCTAACTTTAATAACAAAAAAGTTATAAAGAAAATAAAAATAAAACATAATGATTTTTTAGTCTAAAAAGCTTAATTTACCCCTTATTAAATAATTGAGATGTCAGAAAAGTAGGCGGAGCAACTGTCATAATTAATCCTTTTCTATAAATAAGGGTTAATAAATAACCTAAAATTTGCAAATAATCAATTCATTCATAAGTATTTTTTGCCATTAAAAATTTATATTTTTTGGTGGAATAAAAAAGAAATAATTAGTTAACTTGTTTTTCTTTGTGTCTCATTATTCAATTGCCAGAAAAACATAATATAACCATCCAAAAAATAAGAGAAACAAAAAAAATTCTTTTTCTCAGTCACTTTTTCAAAACTTTAGCTCTAAAAATCTCCGGTGTTAATGGAGGTAAAAAAAATATTTTTATATCTACTTACGTGGAATACTATGGAGAACAAGGACATATGCATTTTTTAATAATTCATTGAGAAATAAGGGCTGCAGATGCTTAAAAATACTTTTTCGAGGGTCATGCTGTACAAACTGGAAAATAGTAAATAAAAACTCGGAAATAGTAAATACAAACTGTGAAATAGTAAATACAAACTATGAAATAGTAAAAACAAACTGAGAAATAGTAAAAACAAATTGGAAAATAGTAAATAAAAACTGGGAAATAGTAAATACAAACTGGGAAATAGTAAATACAAACTATGAAATAGTAAATACAAACTATGAAATAGTAAATACAAACTGGAAAATAGTAAATAAAAACTCGGAAATAGTAAATACAAACTGTGAAATAGTAAATACAAACTATGAAATAGTAAAAACAAACTGAGAAATAGTAAAAACAAATTGGAAAATAGTAAATAAAAACTGGGAAATAGTAAATACAAACTGGGAAATAGTAAATACAAACTGGGAGCAATAAATGGCAATGCAGATTAATGTATGTAGAAAAGTGCAGTAAAATTGGAGTTGAAAGTGAGCAAGCTACTATTACGAAATATATTTTCAAAACTTATCCAAATTTCTTATGTAAAGTTGAAATGATACAAACAATTTTGGGTTAAGAATTTAAATTAATGTACATGAGTAGCCAAAAAAAGGTGAAAATTGAGCAAGCTACTATCCAGTTCTTGCTTATATAAAGTTAAAATCACACAAATAATCTTGGTGAGCAAGTTCATTGTAGGATTATAGAACAACTTACATTAATGATCATAATTTGCTGAACTAAAATATCAAAGAAGATTTTCAGTATATAAGTTTTCATTTATAAAATAATTTGATCATGGAAAGCAAACAAAGTAACGGGGTTCGTAAAATTTTCACAGTAACCCCGAGAGGCAATCAGTAATATTTACTTAACCTAAAATAACCTATCAAAAACTATTTTGAAACTACGGCGAAACCCATTACTTTGTTCTTTCAATGATCCAAATAATCTTTACTAAAGGAAATATTTTAAGGTCACATATTTTAAGGCAGACAGAATAATGTTACTTTTAAAGTAGCTTCACTTAAAAAAAAAAACATATCTATTTAGATTTAAAATTTTTTAGATGATTTAATGTTTCTTATCACCCTGATCTATTTACTAATTCAGAGCCACCAAATTAGCTAATCAAAAAATTAGTATATTAGCTATATTAACTAAATATAAGAAAAGATAATTGTAAGCATTTGTGCTTTCTAATATGATTTTTTTTTTGCTTTTCTTTCGCTGATTTATTTCTTCTATGTGTACTTTTAACTGTCGGTTTGGTTGAAGGGGGGCGTTGTAACTTAGCAGGGCCATCTAGGTAAAAAGCATAAAACATACTATTTGACTTCAGCAAAGCTTTTAAAATCAACAGTTTAGTCATTTATCCCAGAATATTACTACTATTTTAAACTTAGGTGAACAGAGACTTTAAACAAAGATTGTTTAATAAAAGGGAAAAGAAGGCAAAAAATGAATACTTCTAGTCCTCTATTTCTATCAGAAGCTGAGAAAGTAGGGGGAGTGGTTAGGGGGGGGGGATACATGCGGCTCATGACATTTTATAATAAAAGAATCATCTGACTGTCTTAAACTTAAACTATTAATTCATACATTGTATGAGGAAAATATTGATTACCAAAGTAACACTTTAAATAAATACAGGGTGGGGCAAATAAGACCAGACAAATTCTAACTTCTAAACATATGAACATAAAATCTCCAATTTTAAAGATTTTATTGAATTTTAAAAACTGGCAAGCAAAATAAGTATATAACTATTAGATTATTCAATAAAATCGCCGGCAGCCTCAATCACTGCCTTCACCCGCCCCCTGAACCGCCCGCAGGCCCTGGTCACCATGTCCCTGTCCAAGCTGGCGAATTTCTCCTTGATGGTGGCAATGAGGGAGGTCTTTGTTGTATAGGCACGTCTATTGGTGCATGCTTCAAAGTAGCCTCAGGCCCAAAAGTCCATTGAATTAAGATCGGGCTGCTGGGAAGCCCCATTTCCTTAGGAACGTGAGTAACCGCAGGATCCAAATTCGCCCAACTTTAACGCTACCCTTTGACACAGAGGCTCTTATTTAGACCACAGTTGAGCTGGAACGATGTTCTATACCTTTTTGGAAATGGCATGAAGATTCAGCTAGGGTTGTCAGCGCAATCCATAGTCTAAAATGAGTTTTTAAGTTCCATATGGGTCTCTAACGTCGAGAACTGAGAAATTTTCACGATTTCACACAATTTTTGACATCTTAAAATCTGCCACGTTTTACTTTGCCGGAGTACTACAGCCAAGCCACTTTAGATAGAGAGCTCTAGTCTTTTCTAGTGTCTTAATTATGTATCTAACAGTATCCCCAGCAAGTTGCATAACTCTACCTCATCTACAGATGGGCTGAGATCCGATTTAGTGGGCCCTAGTCGAGGATCCAGATTATTCCACCGGCGCATTTCGAATCTGCCTTGGTGAACATAAGCGCGGCCAGCTTGGAGTACAAGCCCATTTTCGTCCAAAGATTTTTTTTTGCTAAAAGGTAATTACATAAGCTTTTTATAGTGGGGTCAAACGTCCTGATTGGTCAAGTAGTTTTGGCGCTATGACCGTTTAAAGTTTGTCCGGTCTTATTTGCCCCACCCTGTAGTTTTTGCTTAGCTTTTCCATTTTGATTTTGACATTCTTACATGTTACTTGACATCTTACATAAGCGTATGTATGAATTAACCCTTGAAGATTTTTAAAAAAATATTTAGAGTATTTACATGTTGTAAGCAAAATATTAAGGCAATTTACTTCTAAACATTTCTTGACCATTCATAACCCCCTCCTAACCTTACCTAAAAAATATTTTCTAATTATTTTACCATGTTAAAACTTTCTATAAAATAACTTTATTACAATCGTTAACCAAAGGAATGGTTTTGTATCTATAAATAATCATTACCAGAAATTATTATATGAAATAATTGTTCTATTTACTTTTTAAAATAGTGAACTCTAGGACAAAAAGGCATAATTTTATTATCTTGATTTTTTCAATGGTTACTACATGTTAAGGAATCTTAAGGGTTAAGACAAAGGTTCATAAATTGATATATTACATCCACGATAAATTTAAACAATAATGCACATTCTGTGTTAGAAAGTTTAGAAACGCTAGCTTAAAATCAACCAAATCAAGAGTTTTAAGTCTATACTTAATACTACAGGGTGTTTCAAGAGAAACACGATTTTAAAAAACTTAATTAGGCATAGAAAATGAAACAATTATAAGAAATGCTTTATATATTTGGAAAACCTATTCTAGGACATTTATGTTTCAAATATTTAAAAATGATTATTTCTACAAATTATGCCTTAAAAACCGGTTTTTCCAAAGGCCTTATTTTTGAAGATCTACAGAATTAAAGGTTGTGGAAAAAATGCCCTCATTTAAAAATTCAAATTGCGCGGCCTGTATTAATAGTAGAAAAATGTTATGCATACAGTTATAATTGTCAAAATCTCTAGTTTTTGGATATATAAGAACCATTCCTGAGCTATGTATAGTTTAGGAGCTACGTGGCAAAATGTTCCAACATACTTAAAACTTTTCAACCTTTCTCACATTTTTCAATGTAGCTCCTAAACTACAAATAACACAAAAATGGCTTTTATATTCTAAGGTCATTGGAAAAACCGGTTTTTAAGGCATAATTTTTCGAAAAAATCCTTTTTAAATATTTGAAACATAAATGTCCCAAAATAGGTTTTTCAAATATATAAAGTATTTTATATAATCGTTTTATTTTCTATGCCTAATTAAGCTTTTAAAAAACGCATTTCTCTTGAAACACCCTGTATAATAACATGACATTAAAAATTTTGGGTACCAGTGTTTTGTTTATGGTAGAATGTCACCTTCCTGTATTTTAAAAGCTTAGTTTTCATGAGGGACTAACAAAGATTTTAGAAAGAAAAGAATAAGGATTGTGGAGAGGGGGGGGGTTATGAAACACCCACTTTCGTAAAAAGATATTTGGATTTTACAAAATGTGCTTAACACATGATATGTAAGTGATTCATTAGTATTTTCTTAAAGGACATTCACCCATTTTAAAAATTACGAGTTGCTTCACCAAACTGATTGTTTAGCTTTTAAATTATTAGAGTCCGTACGTCTGGAACTGATAGCTTTTTTCGTTGATTTAGCCATGTTAGAATTGTCCTATCGATTTTAAACCTTGCTTGGTGATATTATCAAGACCTAAACATGTAAGTATGTCCTTAAACATTATCCTGTATTAAAGTAGTTTTGCGACAAATTTGCTTAAAATTTAGGTTTACTTATTATAAATATTATGATTATTGAGTTTGACACTCTACAAGTGTTAATGTTCGTTTGTCCTAAGCTTTCAGAGCTTTGCTTCTTTGTTATTTGGTTTTAGCAGTGTTTCAACCTTTCAGACAATAACAACCTCAACAGAAGGGGTAATTTGGTATACCATCATTGAGGATGTATATTAATTTATCGCACATTGAGTTATCCTTTAAGATCCCTGTATCTTAATAAAAACTGGTATCCTTTGAACCGATGTCAAAAATGATCATTAAAGCATATGAATAAAATCTTGTTAAATACATATATATTTTTCAAGATTTAACCAGATTTTTGTGTTATTTTAAATATGTATTCATTTATTTTCGTTTTATTTCATCAAAAACAGCAAAAAACTTTTATAAATAGCTGGATTTAAACAGCTTGTCATATGTTTTGACAATATAAAGCCGCTTTTAAATCAAAATATTCATTCATATTCTTCTTATTCAGTTCTAACACCATACAAGTGTTTGTTTGTCCAACCATTTCAGGGCTTAGCTTGTCTTTTTTATTCTTTTAAATATTTTTTTTAAAAACGGAGGTTGTAGTTTTTCGTTTGTTTTTATTACTTTCAGTCTGGTTAGGTTAGGTTATATTGGGTCAAGGATGAAAAAAGATTATAGAATTCAAATCAGAATCCTCTGACTATCCTAATTTTAGATTTTAGATATAATGTAGTTTTAAATAAGCACTTTTTGTTTTATTTATTTATGTAATAGAAATGTATGACATTAGTACAAAAATTCCAGGAATCAAGGACAAGACAATGGAATATAGATTAATTAATTAAATAAAGATTGATTTATGTTGTGTTTCCCCTAAAAGTGCTAAGTTAAGCAATGAACCCCCCCCCCCCATTATTTTTAATTGGGTACTATGGATCCCCGCAAGGTTAGGGCACCGCAGGTGTAGACCGCGCAGAGCTAAGCCATTGGGAAAAATACTACGCCCCTTTATCTTTATTTTTTGATAAATGAGGGTAGGGGTGGGTTTCAGTGCTCAATAGGTACTTTTTAAGAAAGCAATGTTTATGTTCTTTTTTCCTATCCCCGTACTCCTTAACTAAAATACATAAATAATAAATAAAATTTATTGGATGTTTCTAGTTTTAATATGTCAATGTTCTTACCTTTTTGAGAATCTTTCAAAAACAAGGATGACAACAACAACATCCATATAGCGAAATCATATATATAAATGTAAGAAGAGCACACTAGCATATAAGTAGAACAGTCATGTTATCCACATAGTATAAAACACAACACAACAGACAGACATGCGAACATATTGGGTTGTTTAGAAGATGCACAGTGGCCATACGACTATTCATACTTAACTTCTTTGATAATAGATGAGGTAAAAAAACACATATTTTCTATAAAAGGGGTAGTTGCACGAAGTGCATTTGAACTTGAATTAAGTGGACTGGATATTTTTTTCTGTTCAATAGTTTAATCGTCATCCATAGGAAAGTTTTTCAATTTTTACCAGGTAGTTTTTAAAATATCAAGACTTGAAAATCATATTTGTTGATATATGCAACTTATATGGCTGTTCAATTTCACAAAAAGCAGCATGATGACTATTTTAGTGGTTCATAATTGTTTGTTATCTATTGTAATACAAAACTCTCTATGTTATATGGTATTCTTGTAACTTATGCTTGCAATCAAACTTTTTAAATGCAACTACCCCTTACAATTTATACAAGGGCAGTACAGCTAGACCGGCATATCAAATGATGTACAGAGTAGATACGCATTAGTCAGAAAAACCTTCATACAAAATTTCAGCCTTCTATCTTAAATTACCCCCCCCCCCTTGGACGTCTATGCCAATAGGGCAGTACAAATAGACCGACATACCAAATGATTTTTCTGCTTTGTAAGCTTTACTGCAATTAAGGTTATCATCCTTGTTTTTTTATATATTTTTAGCTGTGACCACCTTGGAATTTGTCATACTTGTTATCAATGGGTTTGTTGAACTTTTAATATTTTAAGAAAAGCATTCGTAACGAATATTTTTTATTCTTTATATTGTAATTTTGTGTATTTTTAGAGAATTACTTTTTCTAGTAATAGCGGTCAGACCGCTCCTTATCCGCTTTTTAGCGTCCAGCCGCTAAATATTAAAACAGCTGTAGAGCGGCCAATTTTAAAGCTAAGAAAACCAAATTTTATGACAAACTATTATTTTTTTATAATAAAAAAATACCTTTTTTGACCATCGCCGAAAAACGACAAATAATGGAAACCGCCAATTTTGGCGGTAAAACGGCCAATTTTAAAGCTAAGAAAACCAAATTTTATGACAAACTATTATTTTTTAACGGCCAATTTTAAAGCTAAGAAACCCAAATTTTATGACAAACACTAATTTTTTATAATAAAAAAATACCTTTTGACCAACACCGAAAAACGACAAATAACAGAAACCGCCAATTTTGGCGGTAAAACGGCGGTTGGCGGCGCTAAATAATATTTTTATCTGTTTATAGTTACAACTTATTAAGATATTATTCTCAGTTCAAAAAAATTGGCGCTTCCAGCACCCAAACCGGCAAAAACAGGCAGTTAAACTTCTGTATCCCTACTTAACCCCATAACAGACCCCCCTCTATCTCGGCTCCTGTTACAGATAGAGACGTAAAACTTTTTTCTGTTGGTTCATGTGTATTTTTAGAGAAAATTACTTTTTCTAGTCATAGCGGTCAGACTGCTCCTTATCCGCTTTTTAGCAGCCAACTGCTAAATATTAAAAAAGCTGTAGAGCGGCCAATTTTAAAGCTAGGAAAACCAAATTTTATGACGAGCAATTATTTTTCATAACAAAAAAAAATGCTTTTTCTGACCATCGCCAAAAAACGACAAATAACGGAAACCGCCAATTTCGGCGGTAAAATGGCGGTTGGCGGCGCCAATTAATATTTTTATCTGTTTATGATCACAATAAAAGACTACATACAAAAATTGGCTGATTAAGGTCTGGAAAGGGTCAAGACAGTTAATTGTTTAAACTAATGTAATAGATTTTTATTTTAGTCAGATGCCAGCACAGACAATTAAAAAAAATAACATTTAGAAATATTATCAATTTGTCTACAAAGGGTTAACAACAAAATCAAAATATACAAATCTAATTATTAAAAACATCAAGATGATCTTCTCTATAAATTCTATTTGTAAAGCATTGATATTTTTATCAAATAATATGACAATGATGACAACATTAATAAGTGATTAAATACAGACAAAAAATAGGATGACAACATCCATAAAGACAAAGCTCTAAGATAAGAAGTAAGGACAACTCTCTTGTAATTACTTTTGTAATATTTAATCAACCTTAGTAAAAAATTAGATGAAAATTTGGTGTTCAGGTATAACCCAGCAGGATATAATCCTCCTAGTCTTCAAATAACTTTGAATGGCTCCAGTGTATTTATTTTTTTACTCATAGACTTAAAATTGTAAAATTAAGCTTATCTTACATGCCTACATGACATATTAAATTTTTTTTTTAAATCAGCTGTTGTTTCCAGCTGACCGCAGCCAGTGGCGGCAGTCCATGTAAGCTTCAAATCAATTAAATTTTTTGATAAATATATATTAATTCTTGAGTAATAATAAACTTCCGTGAATAGTAAGGCCATGACCGTTTGGCCACTCCTTGACCGATTTTTAACTGATTTTTTATATCCTACCTGTAGTTTTGCCGTTTTTAAGCTGCCAGTAGCGGAATTCTAAAACAGCTCTAGACCAGCCAATTTTTGTATGTAATCTTTATTGTGATCATAAACAGATAAAACTAGCGCCGCCAACCGCCGTTTTACCGCCGAAATTGGCAGTTTCCGTTATTTGTCGTTTTTTGGCGATGGTCAGAAAAAGCATGTTTTTTGTTATGAAAAATAATTCCGATTTTGAAATGGTCAGTAATAAGTCATCAAAATGCTACTGAAACTTGTTGCTATGCCAAATCTACAATGACTGTCTCTTTATTTATTGCTCTCCTACCCCCCACCAGAAATTTCCCCAAATACTGCAAGTATGCTTTTATTAAGAGATTTTTTCACACTTAATATTGTCTAGAGCCAGCTTTGTCAAAACTTTTTTTGCAATGTCTTTGACTAATTGGCATTTTTCACAAAGTTCAAGAAATTTTGGTGGAAAAAAGCCTAAAATTTCTCTGTTAAAGATGATAGGTCAAGGTTAGGTCGGGTTAGTGTCCTTTTCATCAATATCCCAGACTAAATTTCACCAGGGGTTGGGGTCGGACAAAAAAAATTCTCGAAAAATCTTTTTTTTCAAAGATTTTAAGCAGCAAACAATGTTTAGGGCATACAAAAGGGCATGTTTGTTTGTCTGTAAGTGGGATACTCAACAACGACCATTACAAAGACAGCATCCTTAACAGTTGAAGGAAAAACAAAACCTTATGGAACAAGTTTTGAGTGCCGAAAAAATCAGAGGGGGTTTTACTGACATTAATCCCCAATTTCATAGACACTTAAAAAATCCCCCTCCCCCCCCCCTGGTAATTTGTACATTAAGACAGGGATGCAGGGATATGACAATGGGGAAAAAATTGTTTTGCCCTAGAATGGTGTGTGCACATTTGGGGTAGAATGCGGAGATATAAAGGGACAAGACAATAGCCAATAAATAGATGTACATCCCTAATGATGTAAAACTAATTACCTCTTTTGTACATTAAAAATAGTGGCTGAAACTTTTTAACACTGAACTTAATGCAATGGCCAATAAAATTAACTAAAGTCCCCAAAGTTGTTAGGCCAACAAATAAGAATAAAACTTTGAGGACTATTGCCTTCTCTCTGAGTAGATTGGGTACCAGTAGAATAATTTAATCCCCATTGTCCCCTCCATCCCTGATTTATGCAATATTCAGGACATTGGAGGTGTGACTGCAAACCTACATATTGTCTGGAAATATAAGAAGCTCAGCTTATATTGCTTTGTTTATTGAATGATTTTAAAACAAGAAAACTTCATAGGTTTAAGACAATGGACGATTAATTGATTCCATTCTAAATGATGATAAACAAAATTAACCCTTCTTTAGATTAAAATGATCAATGGCAAAGTTTATATACTGCTAGTTTAAAGTATCAAAAGTTTAAGTTATCAAATTAAAGAATATGTTTATAAAACTTTGGGTACTTATGTGATTTTAAAGTCCAAGATTTTGTACAAAACCTGCACAACTTTACTGAAATTAATCTAGCTGTTTGGGAGATCATAAGTAGTTTCGTAGGAACAGAACATGTGTATAGGACATAATAAGACAAAAACTCTGTTCAAACGATAACATTTACTTTTCAACCCTTCCCCCCCCCCCCTAACAACAACAAAAAAAGGATTATAGATAGATAGATTAAAGTCTGAAAATTTTGCGTTTTTGGGGTTTGTTGAACCCAAAAATTTCGTCAAAAACAGCAAAAAACTTTTATAAATAGCTGCATTTAAACAGCTTGTCACATATTTTAACAATATAAAGCCACTTTTAAATCTTTGTCTTTTTTATTCTTTTAAATAATTTTTAAAAACGGAGGTTGTAGTTTTTCGTTTGTTTTTATTACTTTCAGTCTGGTTAGGTTAGGTTATATTGGGTCAAGGATGAAAAAAGATTATAGAATTCAAATCAGAATCCTCTGACTATCCTAATTTTAGATTTTAGATATAATGTAGTTTTAAATAAGCACTTTTTGTTTTATTTATTTATGTAATAGAAATGTATGACATTAGTACAAAAATTCCAGGAATCAAGGACAAGACAATGGAATATAGATTAATTAATTAAATAAAGATTGATTTATGTTGTGTTTCCCCTAAAAGTGCTAAGTTAAGCAATGAACCCCCCCCCCCATTATTTTTAATTGGGTACTATGGATCCCCGCAAGGTTAGGGCACCGCAGGTGTAGACCGCGCAGAGCTAAGCCATTGGGAAAAATACTACGCCCCTTTATCTTTATTTTTTGATAAATGAGGGTAGGGGTGGGTTTCAGTGCTCAATAGGTACTTTTTAAGAAAGCAATGTTTATGTTCTTTTTTCCTATCCCCGTACTCCTTAACTAAAATACATAAATAATAAATAAAATTTACTGGATGTTTCTAGTTTTAATATGTCAATGTTCTTACCTTTTTGAGAATCTTTCAAAAACAAGGATGACAACAACAACATCCATATAGCGAAATCATATATATAAATGTAAGAAGAGCACACTAGCATATAAGTAGAACAGTCATGTTATCCACATAGTATAAAACACAACACAACAGACAGACATGCGAACATATTGGGTTGTTTAGAAGATGCACAGTGGCCATACGACTATTCATACTTAACTTCTTTGATAATAGATGAGGTAAAAAAACACATATTTTCTATAAAAGGGGTAGTTGCACGAAGTGCATTTGAACTTGAATTAAGTGGACTGGATATTTTTTTCTGTTCAATAGTTTAATCGTCATCCATAGGAAAGTTTTTCAATTTTTACCAGGTAGTTTTTAAAATATCAAGACTTGAAAATCATATTTGTTGATATATGCAACTTATATGGCTGTTCAATTTCACAAAAAGCAGCATGATGACTATTTTAGTGGTTCATAATTGTTTGTTATCTATTGTAATACAAAACTCTCTATGTTATATGGTATTCTTGTAACTTATGCTTGCAATCAAACTTTTTAAATGCAACTACCCCTTACAATTTATACAAGGGCAGTACAGCTAGACCGGCATATCAAATGATGTACAGAGTAGATACGCATTAGTCAGAAAAACCTTCATACAAAATTTCAGCCTTCTATCTTAAATTACCCCCCCCCCCTTGGACGTCTATGCCAATAGGGCAGTACAAATAGACCGACATACCAAATGATTTTTCTGCTTTGTAAGCTTTACTGCAATTAAGGTTATCATCCTTGTTTTTTTATATATTTTTAGCTGTGACCACCTTGGAATTTGTCATACTTGTTATCAATGGGTTTGTTGAACTTTTAATATTTTAAGAAAAGCATTCGTAACGAATATTTTTTATTCTTTATATTGTAATTTTGTGTATTTTTAGAGAATTACTTTTTCTAGTAATAGCGGTCAGACCGCTCCTTATCCGCTTTTTAGCGTCCAGCCGCTAAATATTAAAACAGCTGTAGAGCGGCCAATTTTAAAGCTAAGAAAACCAAATTTTATGACAAACTATTATTTTTTTATAATAAAAAAATACCTTTTTTGACCATCGCCGAAAAACGACAAATAATGGAAACCGCCAATTTTGGCGGTAAAACGGCCAATTTTAAAGCTAAGAAAACCAAATTTTATGACAAACTATTATTTTTTAACGGCCAATTTTAAAGCTAAGAAACCCAAATTTTATGACAAACACTAATTTTTTATAATAAAAAAATACCTTTTGACCAACACCGAAAAACGACAAATAACAGAAACCGCCAATTTTGGCGGTAAAACGGCGGTTGGCGGCGCTAAATAATATTTTTATCTGTTTATAGTTACAACTTATTAAGATATTATTCTCAGTTCAAAAAAATTGGCGCTTCCAGCACCCAAACCGGCAAAAACAGGCAGTTAAACTTCTGTATCCCTACTTAACCCCATAACAGACCCCCCTCTATCTCGGCTCCTGTTACAGATAGAGACGTAAAACTTTTTTCTGTTGGTTCATGTGTATTTTTAGAGAAAATTACTTTTTCTAGTCATAGCGGTCAGACTGCTCCTTATCCGCTTTTTAGCAGCCAACTGCTAAATATTAAAAAAGCTGTAGAGCGGCCAATTTTAAAGCTAGGAAAACCAAATTTTATGACGAGCAATTATTTTTCATAACAAAAAAAAATGCTTTTTCTGACCATCGCCAAAAAACGACAAATAACGGAAACCGCCAATTTCGGCGGTAAAATGGCGGTTGGCGGCGCCAATTAATATTTTTATCTGTTTATGATCACAATAAAAGACTACATACAAAAATTGGCTGATTAAGGTCTGGAAAGGGTCAAGACAGTTAATTGTTTAAACTAATGTAATAGATTTTTATTTTAGTCAGATGCCAGCACAGACAATTAAAAAAAATAACATTTAGAAATATTATCAATTTGTCTACAAAGGGTTAACAACAAAATCAAAATATACAAATCTAATTATTAAAAACATCAAGATGATCTTCTCTATAAATTCTATTTGTAAAGCATTGATATTTTTATCAAATAATATGACAATGATGACAACATTAATAAGTGATTAAATACAGACAAAAAATAGGATGACAACATCCATAAAGACAAAGCTCTAAGATAAGAAGTAAGGACAACTCTCTTGTAATTACTTTTGTAATATTTAATCAACCTTAGTAAAAAATTAGATGAAAATTTGGTGTTCAGGTATAACCCAGCAGGATATAATCCTCCTAGTCTTCAAATAACTTTGAATGGCTCCAGTGTATTTATTTTTTTACTCATAGACTTAAAATTGTAAAATTAAGCTTATCTTACATGCCTACATGACATATTAAATTTTTTTTTTAAATCAGCTGTTGTTTCCAGCTGACCGCAGCCAGTGGCGGCAGTCCATGTAAGCTTCAAATCAATTAAATTTTTTGATAAATATATATTAATTCTTGAGTAATAATAAACTTCCGTGAATAGTAAGGCCATGACCGTTTGGCCACTCCTTGACCGATTTTTAACTGATTTTTTATATCCTACCTGTAGTTTTGCCGTTTTTAAGCTGCCAGTAGCGGAATTCTAAAACAGCTCTAGACCAGCCAATTTTTGTATGTAATCTTTATTGTGATCATAAACAGATAAAACTAGCGCCGCCAACCGCCGTTTTACCGCCGAAATTGGCAGTTTCCGTTATTTGTCGTTTTTTGGCGATGGTCAGAAAAAGCATGTTTTTTGTTATGAAAAATAATTCCGATTTTGAAATGGTCAGTAATAAGTCATCAAAATGCTACTGAAACTTGTTGCTATGCCAAATCTACAATGACTGTCTCTTTATTTATTGCTCTCCTACCCCCCACCAGAAATTTCCCCAAATACTGCAAGTATGCTTTTATTAAGAGATTTTTTCACACTTAATATTGTCTAGAGCCAGCTTTGTCAAAACTTTTTTTGCAATGTCTTTGACTAATTGGCATTTTTCACAAAGTTCAAGAAATTTTGGTGGAAAAAAGCCTAAAATTTCTCTGTTAAAGATGATAGGGTGTTGCTCTATCTGTGTTACAGTAAGATTTGAACAACAGTGGGTGTTCCTTGAAATTAGCTAAAAATCACCCAATTGAAGAAGAAGTAAGATGTCTGAATTAAAAGATCTTGAGAACCGCTGAACTGATTATGTTCTCCTTCTCAGGAAAGGCCTATTTTGATCTTAGGTAAGTATCTATTAATCTTTTTCTGTAAGTGCAAAATCTTTGCTTAAATTAAAAAATTTCTCTAATTTTGCTATGTTTAAAAATGCAGGAAAAGAAAACAATAATTGACCTACAAAATTTTAATTTTGAAGATTTTCCTTTTTTTTGAAGATGTTTTGCTTTTTTGCGGCTTTGGGGACACACATGAAACGAGAGACTAAAGTGCAGACATACATATAGCTAGAATTGGGGATGGGGGTTTAATTCAAAATAGTTTCGAATAGGGGGAGGGGGGGGGGAGTGTTGAGTTTAACCTACTTTCAAGGTTAGGTCGGGTTAGTGTCCTTTTCATCAATATCCCAGACTAAATTTCACCAGGGGTTGGGGTCGGACAAAAAAAATTCTCGAAAAATCTTTTTTTTCAAAGATTTTAAGCAGCAAACAATGTTTAGGGCATACAAAAGGGCATGTTTGTTTGTCTGTAAGTGGGATACTCAACAACGACCATTACAAAGACAGCATCCTTAACAGTTGAAGGAAAAACAAAACCTTATGGAACAAGTTTTGAGTGCCGAAAAAATCAGAGGGGGTTTTACTGACATTAATCCCCAATTTCATAGACACTTAAAAAATCCCCCTCCCCCCCCCCTGGTAATTTGTACATTAAGACAGGGATGCAGGGATATGACAATGGGGAAAAAATTGTTTTGCCCTAGAATGGTGTGTGCACATTTGGGGTAGAATGCGGAGATATAAAGGGACAAGACAATAGCCAATAAATAGATGTACATCCCTAATGATGTAAAACTAATTACCTCTTTTGTACATTAAAAATAGTGGCTGAAACTTTTTAACACTGAACTTAATGCAATGGCCAATAAAATTAACTAAAGTCCCCAAAGTTGTTAGGCCAACAAATAAGAATAAAACTTTGAGGACTATTGCCTTCTCTCTGAGTAGATTGGGTACCAGTAGAATAATTTAATCCCCATTGTCCCCTCCATCCCTGATTTATGCAATATTCAGGACATTGGAGGTGTGACTGCAAACCTACATATTGTCTGGAAATATAAGAAGCTCAGCTTATATTGCTTTGTTTATTGAATGATTTTAAAACAAGAAAACTTCATAGGTTTAAGACAATGGACGATTAATTGATTCCATTCTAAATGATGATAAACAAAATTAACCCTTCTTTAGATTAAAATGATCAATGGCAAAGTTTATATACTGCTAGTTTAAAGTATCAAAAGTTTAAGTTATCAAATTAAAGAATATGTTTATAAAACTTTGGGTACTTATGTGATTTTAAAGTCCAAGATTTTGTACAAAACCTGCACAACTTTACTGAAATTAATCTAGCTGTTTGGGAGATCATAAGTAGTTTCGTAGGAACAGAACATGTGTATAGGACATAATAAGACAAAAACTCTGTTCAAACGATAACATTTACTTTTCAACCCTTCCCCCCCCCCCCTAACAACAACAAAAAAAGGATTATAGATAGATAGATTAAAGTCTGAAAATTTTGCGTTTTTGGGGTTTGTTGAACCCAAAAATTTCGTCAAAAACAGCAAAAAACTTTTATAAATAGCTGCATTTAAACAGCTTGTCACATATTTTAACAATATAAAGCCACTTTTAAATCTTTGTCTTTTTTATTCTTTTAAATAATTTTTAAAAACGGAGGTTGTAGTTTTTCGTTTGTTTTTATTACTTTCAGTCTGGTTAGGTTAGGTTATATTGGGTCAAGGATGAAAAAAGATTATAGAATTCAAATCAGAATCCTCTGACTATCCTAATTTTAGATTTTAGATATAATGTAGTTTTAAATAAGCACTTTTTGTTTTATTTATTTATGTAATAGAAATGTATGACATTAGTACAAAAATTCCAGGAATCAAGGACAAGACAATGGAATATAGATTAATTAATTAAATAAAGATTGATTTATGTTGTGTTTCCCCTAAAAGTGCTAAGTTAAGCAATGAACCCCCCCCCCCATTATTTTTAATTGGGTACTATGGATCCCCGCAAGGTTAGGGCACCGCAGGTGTAGACCGCGCAGAGCTAAGCCATTGGGAAAAATACTACGCCCCTTTATCTTTATTTTTTGATAAATGAGGGTAGGGGTGGGTTTCAGTGCTCAATAGGTACTTTTTAAGAAAGCAATGTTTATGTTCTTTTTTCCTATCCCCGTACTCCTTAACTAAAATACATAAATAATAAATAAAATTTACTGGATGTTTCTAGTTTTAATATGTCAATGTTCTTACCTTTTTGAGAATCTTTCAAAAACAAGGATGACAACAACAACATCCATATAGCGAAATCATATATATAAATGTAAGAAGAGCACACTAGCATATAAGTAGAACAGTCATGTTATCCACATAGTATAAAACACAACACAACAGACAGACATGCGAACATATTGGGTTGTTTAGAAGATGCACAGTGGCCATACGACTATTCATACTTAACTTCTTTGATAATAGATGAGGTAAAAAAACACATATTTTCTATAAAAGGGGTAGTTGCACGAAGTGCATTTGAACTTGAATTAAGTGGACTGGATATTTTTTTCTGTTCAATAGTTTAATCGTCATCCATAGGAAAGTTTTTCAATTTTTACCAGGTAGTTTTTAAAATATCAAGACTTGAAAATCATATTTGTTGATATATGCAACTTATATGGCTGTTCAATTTCACAAAAAGCAGCATGATGACTATTTTAGTGGTTCATAATTGTTTGTTATCTATTGTAATACAAAACTCTCTATGTTATATGGTATTCTTGTAACTTATGCTTGCAATCAAACTTTTTAAATGCAACTACCCCTTACAATTTATACAAGGGCAGTACAGCTAGACCGGCATATCAAATGATGTACAGAGTAGATACGCATTAGTCAGAAAAACCTTCATACAAAATTTCAGCCTTCTATCTTAAATTACCCCCCCCCCCTTGGACGTCTATGCCAATAGGGCAGTACAAATAGACCGACATACCAAATGATTTTTCTGCTTTGTAAGCTTTACTGCAATTAAGGTTATCATCCTTGTTTTTTTATATATTTTTAGCTGTGACCACCTTGGAATTTGTCATACTTGTTATCAATGGGTTTGTTGAACTTTTAATATTTTAAGAAAAGCATTCGTAACGAATATTTTTTATTCTTTATATTGTAATTTTGTGTATTTTTAGAGAATTACTTTTTCTAGTAATAGCGGTCAGACCGCTCCTTATCCGCTTTTTAGCGTCCAGCCGCTAAATATTAAAACAGCTGTAGAGCGGCCAATTTTAAAGCTAAGAAAACCAAATTTTATGACAAACTATTATTTTTTTATAATAAAAAAATACCTTTTTTGACCATCGCCGAAAAACGACAAATAATGGAAACCGCCAATTTTGGCGGTAAAACGGCCAATTTTAAAGCTAAGAAAACCAAATTTTATGACAAAATATTATTTTTTTAACGGCCAATTTTAAAGCTAAGAAACCCAAATTTTATGACAAACACTAATTTTTTATAATAAAAAAATACCTTTTGACCAACACCGAAAAACGACAAATAACAGAAACCGCCAATTTTGGCGGTAAAACGGCGGTTGGCGGCGCTAAATAATATTTTTATCTGTTTATAGTTACAACTTATTAAGATATTATTCTCAGTTCAAAAAAATTGGCGCTTCCAGCACCCAAACCGGCAAAAACAGGCAGTTAAACTTCTGTATCCCTACTTAACCCCATAACAGACCCCCCTCTATCTCGGCTCCTGTTACAGATAGAGACGTAAAACTTTTTTCTGTTGGTTCATGTGTATTTTTAGAGAAAATTACTTTTTCTAGTCATAGCGGTCAGACTGCTCCTTATCCGCTTTTTAGCAGCCAACTGCTAAATATTAAAAAAGCTGTAGAGCGGCCAATTTTAAAGCTAGGAAAACCAAATTTTATGACGAGCAATTATTTTTCATAACAAAAAAAAATGCTTTTTCTGACCATCGCCAAAAAACGACAAATAACGGAAACCGCCAATTTCGGCGGTAAAATGGCGGTTGGCGGCGCCAATTAATATTTTTATCTGTTTATGATCACAATAAAAGACTACATACAAAAATTGGCTGATTAAGGTCTGGAAAGGGTCAAGACAGTTAATTGTTTAAACTAATGTAATAGATTTTTATTTTAGTCAGATGCCAGCACAGACAATTAAAAAAAATAACATTTAGAAATATTATCAATTTGTCTACAAAGGGTTAACAACAAAATCAAAATATACAAATCTAATTATTAAAAACATCAAGATGATCTTCTCTATAAATTCTATTTGTAAAGCATTGATATTTTTATCAAATAATATGACAATGATGACAACATTAATAAGTGATTAAATACAGACAAAAAATAGGATGACAACATCCATAAAGACAAAGCTCTAAGATAAGAAGTAAGGACAACTCTCTTGTAATTACTTTTGTAATATTTAATCAACCTTAGTAAAAAATTAGATGAAAATTTGGTGTTCAGGTATAACCCAGCAGGATATAATCCTCCTAGTCTTCAAATAACTTTGAATGGCTCCAGTGTATTTATTTTTTTACTCATAGACTTAAAATTGTAAAATTAAGCTTATCTTACATGCCTACATGACATATTAAATTTTTTTTTTAAATCAGCTGTTGTTTCCAGCTGACCGCAGCCAGTGGCGGCAGTCCATGTAAGCTTCAAATCAATTAAATTTTTTGATAAATATATATTAATTCTTGAGTAATAATAAACTTCCGTGAATAGTAAGGCCATGACCGTTTGGCCACTCCTTGACCGATTTTTAACTGATTTTTTATATCCTACCTGTAGTTTTGCCGTTTTTAAGCTGCCAGTAGCGGAATTCTAAAACAGCTCTAGACCAGCCAATTTTTGTATGTAATCTTTATTGTGATCATAAACAGATAAAACTAGCGCCGCCAACCGCCGTTTTACCGCCGAAATTGGCAGTTTCCGTTATTTGTCGTTTTTTGGCGATGGTCAGAAAAAGCATGTTTTTTGTTATGAAAAATAATTGCTCGTCATAAAATTTGGTTTTCCTAGCTTTAAAATTGGCCACTCTACAGCTTTTTTAATATTTAGTGGCTGGCTGCTAAAAAGCGGATAAGGAGCAGTCTGACCGCTATGACTAGAAAAAGTAATTTTCACTAAAAATACACATGAACCAACAGAAAAAAGTTTTATGCCTCTATCTGTAACAGGAGCCGAGATAGAGGGGGGTCTGTTATGGGGTTATGTAGGGATACAGAAGTTTAACTGCCTGTTTGGGTGCAGGAAGCGCCAATTTTTTTTTAAACTGAGAATAATATCTTAATAAGTTGTAACTATAAACAGATAAAAATATTATTTAGCACTGCCAACCGCTGTTTTACTGCCAAAATTGGCGGTTTCTGTTATTTGTCGTTTTTCGGCGATGGTCAGAAAAGGTATTTTTTTATTATAAAAAATAATAGTTTGTCATAAAATTTGGTTTTCCTAGCTTTAAAATTGGCCGTTAAAAAATAATAGTTTGGCATAAAATTTGGTTTTCTTAGCTTTAAAATTGGCCGCTCTACAGCTGTTTTAATATTTAGCGGCTGGACGCTAAAAAGCGGATAAGGAGCGGTCTGACCGCTATGACTAGAAAAAGTAATTCTCTAAAAATACACATGAACAATTAGAAAAAAGTTTTACGTCTCTATCTGTAACAGGAGCCAAGATAGAGGGGGGGTCTGTCAGGGGGTTAAGTAGGGGTTCAGAAGTTTAACTGCCTGTTTTTGCCGGTTTTGGTGCTGGAAGCGCCAATTTTTTTTTAACTGAGAATAATATCTTAATAAGTTGTAACTATATACAGTGAAAAAAGGGACAAAAAAAGATATTTTTTAGGCCTTTTCAAAAGGCAATTTTGAAATCCCGTTATTTCAAAAAAAAAATTAAATGCTTACAGAATGGCTTGGAAGGTGAATTTAGGTGTTCTGCATATTTCAACTTAAACACATAAAGCCTAAGATATGATATCCCAAAAATCTTTTGTCAAAGTCTACTCTACACCTAGCGCTGGCGATTTCATTTTTCACAGGTATAAAATGCATGATTTTAGAAAACTGACTGGCGCTAGGTCTAGAGTAGACTTTGACAAAAGATTTTTTTAGATAAAATATCTCTGGCCTTATGTGTTTAAATTGAAATATGCAGAAGAGCTGAAAACCTGCACATTACTGAGATATTGTTAAAACCGCCGTGCTACCGTTATCTGTTGATATTTTACATGCCTGGCGCTAGGTCGCCAGTAGAGATAGAGAGCTGAAATTTTGTACATATATTTCTAGGCCCCTAAAGTAACTTTTTAGGTTAGCAGAAGATTGAAATTCGAAAAAGGGTATTTTCATGAAAAGATCTATTAAACACAGACATCCACACAGATAGACTTGTAGACATCTTCCTTTAAGACGAAGTTATATTTGAACATGAATTCTTATTTCCTTTATCTCTGATTAAGATTACAAGCAAACATCCTTAAAAAAAAAACTCTTTCAATTGGTTGGAATGTCCTAACAAATATCATGGAGAGAGGGAACATTAGATACAAAATCTAATTTCAACCATTTTCTACAATATTTACCGCAGGCAAAACTACATCTTTATTTTTATGTTTCCGACTTATAACTTTGAGGAAAACTGCCTTTTTGTTGATAAAAATAATTGATAGAAAAGTCTAGATAATGCCAGTTTGTTTAAACCAATCATGGCTTTAATGAAATTAACTAAAGGATTATGACAGCGTTTTACAGAAGGTGTAAATAAAACTTTGGGTACCAGTATAATTTACAGTGACCTAACCTATCCAAACAAAATACCTTCGATCTGACAAGGAACAATGTGAAGCTGTCCTAGAAGAAAGTTTTGACCTTTGTAAATTTTCTCAATACAAAATAATTTGAAATTAAATGTTACTGTTAATTCATAAAGTACAAAAGTTCATTGACCGTTGAAAAGCTCAAAAATCAACAAAGATGATTTTTTACGTTTATAAGTGGCGCACTAATAATCAGATACTATGGATTAATTTTAGAATGCCTCAATTTTCATATGATAGGTTTTTCGGTTTTTAGAATTGGGTTGAATGATCTTTTAAAAAAATTTAAACTTGGAATAAACTTGACTATCAAATCTAACTACCAAGCTATTCATGAGATTTTTACAGACACAGACACTATCATCCTGAAATGTCTTTAGAATATTAACTTTGAATATATAACTTTTAGACTAAAAAGAGCTTTTTGGACCTTTATCGAGATATTTATAGACACACATAGAAAAACTAATATTCCTAATCATTTAGAGTATTCTAGCCAAACATTAAGCTTTCCCATAACAAGTAAAATCCTACAAGATGATGTTTTCAGACATAAATAGATAAAAATCCTGTTTAATTTTCAACCTCTAAATAGGTCCTTAACATTGAGTTTGATGACCTTAAAACTAAAGTTCCATAAAATAAGTAACGTATAAGAAGCTTCTGTAAAAATAAAATTCTAACTTAAAAAAAAATCGTTAACACACAGACAAAAACACTCATCTTTATACTTTTATGGGTTTTAAAATGTCCTTAAAACAGAGTTTAATGACCTTAAAAATAAGGCTCTATAAAAATTACCACCCACAGTTTTATAACATTCAACAGATGAAATAATTCAGGGATATGGGGATAAGACAATGACAAGAAAATAGTGTCCCCCCTCCCCTCAATTATATTAAAAAATATGCCTTTGGTAACATTAAGAAATTAGGGAAAAGAAAGTGGGTTAAATTATTCTGTTAATAGTTATTTCTCGCATCGTATTATAAACAGCTTTCCGCGGATATAGAATGTACAATTATGAGATTAAAACTGGTTTTAATCTTATGATTATACATTTTTATATTCGTAGAAAGCTGGATAAAATACGATGCTAGACATAGTTTTTTCGTATGTATGAGAACCGGTTCCTAATCCACCGGATTCGAATGAATACGAGAATGGTTATTTCTCGTATCGTATTATAAACGGCTTTCCGCGGATATAGAATGTACAATTATAAGATTAAAACTAGTTTTTTTAGCCCTGTGGTGCCGAAGGCACCGGCTAAAAAAACTGGTTTTAATCTTATGATTGTACATTTCTATATTCGTAGAAAACTGGATATAATACGATGCTAGACATAGTTTTTTCGTATGGATGAGAACCGGTTCCTATCCACCGGATTCGAATGAATACGAGAAAAATTGTTATTATGCATCTTGTTATAATGACGTTAAACGGTCACCATATCTATATCATGTCATCAATGACCACTTTTTATGAAAGCCATTTGGTCGACATAAACCCCTGGAATTGCATATCGATAGAATGTCAACACTTTTGACAGGGTTAATAGGTTGTTGAATTATAGAGTAGGTTAAATTTGGTTGTTGTTTGAATTTAATTCATAATGATTTATTAGTTATAAGTACAGACGGACGGACGGTATGGAATAACCAAGCAAATAGAGAAGCTACGCTATTAAAAAGCAGGAAATGGTAACGTTATTCTTCCAAACTGCACTCTGTTGGAAAAAAGGATTTATAGCATATAGGAATACAGACAGGAATTAATAAAAACAAATTAACAGAACAGAATAAAATCAGAGCAGACGAATTTTATGTAACTAGCGCGGCAGCTTCGTTAGCATCTAGAGAATAGAAAGCAGTATTATAGCCTAGAACCAATCAAAGACCTAAATTCTTAAAAAAAAATAAAAGCCTAAAACTTCTTTTCATTATAAGTTGCTATAGTGAATGTCTAATTAAAAGGGTTTTTACTTTTAGTCCTAGGGGTTCAATCATAGACGTCCAATGGGGGGGGGTAATGGGGCGATTACCCCCCCCCCCCATTTAAAATTTACCCCTACCCTGGGGGTGCCGTAGGCACCCCCAACCATTTAGGAGGGAGTATTTACCCCCCCAAACAATTTTGGGGGGGTAAATACCCCCCCCCTAAAATAGAAAATCTCTAACAAAAATTTTTTTGCGCACTTCGCGCACATTTTTAATACTAAATTTTTTATAAAATTTAAATTACCCCCCCCTAAAAATTTAACCCCGGGGGTAAATTTTGGGGGGGAACACAGTAATAGTGTCTGACTGATTATGACGTAACAAAAAAATTAGCCAATGAGAGGCCACTATAAATTTTACCATTGGTCAATAACGGCCTCTTATTGGCTAATTTTTTTTGTTACGTCATAATCAGTCAGACACTATTACTGTGTTCTTTGGGGGGGGGGTAAACAAATTTTACCCCTGCCAACAGATTTCAGGGGGGGTAATTACCCCCCCCCCCCAAGCAAATTTTTACCCCAGGGTAAAAATTTTGGGGGGGGGGGTAAAAAAAATTTGCGGCGCGCTTCGCGCTCCATTTTACCCCCCCGAAAATAAAAAGCTTGGACGCCCCTGGGTTCAATTCATTTCTTTAAGTCAATCCTATGTATGTATGTCATCTCTATTCATAAAAAGACTACCGTTGTCAATACAGAAATAATGAGAGTACTTAAGATAAAAAGGATTATTGAAAATTTGAGGTATTCTATAATATATAGTGGTAATTTTGTTTTGTTTGTCGACTAAGACCACTAAACATTTGAAATTCAAGCCTTCATAGTTCTTGGGAGGGTTTAGATTATCTAAGTAGCCACTCAGTCCCCCATTTTAATTGATACCCTAGATGCGAGGAATGAAGTCGCTTGTTGTAGAAAATAGAAACTGAAATATAATTTTTGACAGACATACAGACAGACTAAATGTATGGATAAGTTTTGCTTTTAAAAATCTGAAGCTGAATTTGCAAAAACTTCTGAATTAAAGTCACCATCCCTAGAAATTTTAGGGGGTAGGGGATTATTGTAGGAGTGATTTTGAATCAATGACCTATACACACACACACACCCCACACACACACACACACACACACACATACCAACATTTAAGTCTATTCTGAATTTCAGACATAGGAAATCACCCCCTCCCCCCCGCCCCAGCCCCTGAGTGGTGTCTCTAAAAAGCCCCCTAGTCAGTCTTTCTAATTTTGGTCTATCACAGTGTTCTTACAAAAACAAAGCAACCCACTAAATTTAGTTAGATTAATGCAATAGTAGGGATATAAATCTTGGCAGATATTATATCAATATGTTGTTTTATAAGTTAGCTTTTCTGATATTAATATTAGCAAACTATTAAGAGTTAAAACTAAAGACTAATGGCTAACAACAATAATTTGTATGCATACATGTATAGCTGGATAAAACGCAAACAAGGATGTCAAAAATTTATTTTATTTGCTTTTAAAACTATTGTCGTTGCTATGTTGTATTCACACCTTGGTCTAGAATTATTCTTTGTTGCATTTTCCTCCCCCAACCCTTAAAATTTGGTTGCATTACTCACTTACACACCCACCCACACACACACACACCTTCTTTTCTCCTATGTCTGGCTCAACTATAGTGTTAAATTAATTGCAACAGGAGGCAAATTTTGTCTAGTTGCAGTTTTGACAGTAAATCATTTTAACCCTTAACGGTCGGGGGGGGGGCGTTGAACGCCCCCCCATCCGGTTTTTTCTATCTCATTTTCTGTGTGTGAAAGATAAAGAGCCCAAACTGCTTGACTTTTTAAGTATGGGTATGACACATAACTGAGAGTTGGAATTTTTTGAATATCTCAATCCTGGCGGGCACAGGATGCCAGCAAACCTGGCAGGGTCATCCAGGTAAAGTACAAAAATTTGTTTTTGACTTAAACAAAGTATTTTATCTTACCAAAATACTAAAATATCCTCTAGTAGTACATCCTCATATTAAATACAGGTGTTCAAGTCAATTTCAGGTTCCAGGTATGATCCTGCAGGTCCTGATCCTCCAGGTCTCCAGAAATCTTTAAAATGCTCCTGTGGCCGCAATTTTTGACTTAGAGACTTCAAATTTTAAACTTAAGCTTTTCCTTCATGTCTACATAATGTATTAAAATTTCATAAAGATCCGCCGCCGTTTTCCCGCCGACCGCCGACTGCGGCGGCTGGCAGCTGCCAAGTACAGCTGGGGCCGCTAAAACTTATGTTTTGATATTTCAAATATAAAATTTAAATAAAAATAAACATTTTCTGCAAAAAAAAATTTCTTCTAGCTTTAAAAATAAAAAAATTACAGCCGTTTGAAATTTTTAAGTAAAAAAGGACCTAAAAACAAAGGTTGTTAAATAAAAGGGTGAAGGAAGCGAAAATTGACCTAGACTTACTTAAGGTCGGAAATTCGCCATAACACAGGGGACTTGCACAAAAAAATTTAGCCCTCTAGCTCTAATAGGAACTGAGATAATGAGGGGGGGCGTTGAACGCCCCCCCCCCCCCGACTGATTAAGGTGCGGCAAGGGGCCCGACTGTTAAGGGTAAATTTACTCAGTAACAAGGTTTTTTTGCTAACTGCTAAACTGATTTAGTTCTACAAAGGTAAGCTTTACATGGCTCTAAGGTGGTTTTAAGCTATTTGATTTGTGAAATTTAGTTTTGGTAGGATGTTTTGCACCAACTTCCCTTAAAAACACAAGATGTTTGGGGCAAACAAAAATAATGAAAAAGAAAATGTGCATGTGTTCTGCTTTAACCCTTATTGATCGGGCTCCTTCACAGACCTATATTGGTCATTGTGTGGAGGGGGTGACGTTCAATGCCCACCCCCCTCAAATGTTAAGGGTTAACAAAGTATCTTGCTAACTACTGGACCAACTGCTATCTTGTAACTACCACAACCCCCCCCCCATCCCCCCACCCTCTAACTGAACTATTTAAAAAGTATTTTTTTAGATTAAATTATCTAATATATTAACATCAAAATCAAATTTTTAATTGTAATACAGTTCAATTGTTAATCAAGATATCATCACATATACTACAAAGCAAAAACTATGAAAATAAAAAGATCCTTATAATTAAAAAAAAATGTTTTCAAATTAAAGGTAAAACTTTGTTAAAGGTAAAAAGTTATGAATGTAAATTTTAGGAAAAAGAATTTTCGATTTACCCAGGTAATATATAGTTTATTTTAGACTGTTAGCATAATGTTTGTCTGTCTGTCTCACTAACTGACATGGTTCTCCTTGAATTGGGTTATATAATTCAGCTAACCCCTCCTCAAGTGCCCTTCGAAGCCTCTAGAGGCAGAGCCAATAGTGTATAAATATAGTACTAAATATTTTGTAAATCTAATATAAACATCTTTATATAAAATTGAAATGCATAATGCTAACCAAAGTTTTTTTTTACTGTTCAGGTAATTTTATATATTTGTATATGGAGATTTGATAGATTAATATATAAAAAATTAACACACCTTGATAAGATTCTTTGCCTATGTCATAATTCCAATTTTGAAATGGTCAGTAATAAGTCATCAAAATGCTACTGAAACTTGTTGCTATGCCAAATCTACAATGATTGTCTCTTTATTTATTGCTCTCCTACCTCCAACCATAAATTTCCCCAAATACTGCAAGTATGCTTTTATTAAGAGATTTTTTCACACTTAATATTGTCTAGAGCCAGCTTTGTCAAAACTTTTTTTGCAATGTCTTTGACTAATTGGCATTTTTCACAAAGTTAAAGATATGTATAGTTAGCTTTTTCAAGAAATTTTGGTGGAAAAAAGCCTAAAATTTCTCTGTTAAAGATGATAGGGTGTTGCTCTATCTGTGTTATAGTAAGATTTGAACAACAGTGGGTGTTCCTTGAAATTAGCTAAAAATAACTTAATTGAAGAAGAAGTAAGATGTCTGAATCAAAAGATCTTGAGAACTGCTGAACTGATTTTCTCCTTCTTAAGGAAGGCATATTTTGATCTTAGATAAGTATCTATTAATCTTTTTCTGTAAGTGCAAAATCTTTGCTCAAATTAAATTTGTTTCTAATTTAGCTGTTTAGAAATAAAAAAAAGAACACAGAACACAGAAAAAGAACACATTAATTGATTTTTAAAATGTTTGACGATATTTTGCTTTTTTGCGTTTTTGGGGACACACATTAAACGAGAGACGAAAGTGCAGACAGACATATAGCTAGAATTGGGGATGGGGATGGGGGTTTAATTCAAAATAGTTTTGAAGGGGGGGAGTGGGGGGTGGAGTTTTGAGTTTAACCTACTTTCAAGGTTAGGTCGGGTTAGTGTCCTTTTCATCAATATCCCAGACTAAATTTCACCAGGGGTTTGGGTCGGACAAAAAAAATTCTCAAAGAATCTTTTTTATTTTAGAGATTTTAAGCAGCAAACAGTGTTTATAGAGCATATAGAAGGGCATATCTGTTTGTCTGTCAGAGAGCAACTTAATGATGATTTCGAATACAGCATCCTTTTAAATACTACAAATTTGAACAGAATAAGACATTAAAAACAGTTGAAAGGAAAAACAAAACCTTATGGAACAAGTTTTGAGTGCTCAAAAAATCAGGGGGGTTTTACTGACATTAATCCCCAATTTCATAGACACTTAAAAAATCCCCCCTCCCCCTGGTAATTTGTACATTAAAACAGGGATATTGGGATTAGACAATGGGAAAGAAAATTATTTTTTGCCCTAGAATTTTGTGTGCACCTTTGGGGTAGAAAGCAGGTATCTAAAGGGACAAGACAATGGCCAATAAATTGATGTACATCTTCTGTACATTAAAATTAGTGAACTTAATGCACTGGCCAATAAAATTAACTAAAGTCCCCAAAGTTGTTAGGCCAACAAATAAGAATAAAACTTTGAGGACTATTGTAATAAACAGCCCATTGTCCCCTAGCCTCCTCTCTGAGTAGAAAGGGTACCAGTAGAATAATTTAATCGCCCTTACCCCTACATCCCTGATTTATGCAATATTCAGGACATTGGAAGTGTGATTGCAATCCTACATTTTGTCTGGAAATATAAGAAGCTCAGATTATATTGCTTTGTTTATTGAATGATTTTAAAACAAGAAAACTTCATAGGTTTAAGACAATGGACGATTAATTGATTGCATTCTAAATGATGATAAACAAAATTAACCCTTCTTTAGATTAAAATGATCAATGGCAAAGTTTATATACTGCTAGTTTAAAGTATCAAAAGTTTTAGTTATCAAATTAAAGTGTATGTTTATAAAACTTTGGGTACTTATATGATTAAAGTCCAATATTTTGTACAAAACCTTCTAAACTTTATTGCAATTAATCTCGCTGTTTGTGAGATCCTAAGTAGTTTCGTATGAACAGGACATGTGTATAGGACATAATAAGACAAAAACTCTGTTCAAACGCTAACATTTACTTTTCAACCCCTTCCCCCCCTAACAACAACAAAAAAAAGGATTATAGATAGATAGATTAAAAGTCTGAAAGATTTCGCGTTTTTAGGGTTTGTTGAACCTAAAAATATATGTTGTCATCTTGGAGAAATAAGGAAGATAATATCCATAATGGCAAAGCTTAAGAAACCAGATTAACTCAGAGAGGAAGGTGACATTGGACTGTAAATTTTACTGGTACCAAAAGTTTTTGAACAAGTTCTCTCAAAAAAGTGTAGATTTATATTTAATCTTGATTTAATAGATTCTACAGATGGGTTAATTATATTGCTTAAATTACAAGATAATTAGAACTTACTTACCCTTAGCAATGTGGTTACATATTGCTATGCTTATAACACCATGTTATAAACCTCATTGGTTTGCTTTTATTTTTTTTATTCATATATTTGTATTTGTACTGTGTGTATTCAAAGGTCATTGGTTTTAGGTCATTGTACTTTATATATGTTACTATCGGCTGCGCCCTTATAAGAGCACATGAGGCAAGACGGGAGGATGGTAAGTTGACCCCTCTTTTTTAATCAATTTTAGATTTTTAAAGATTTAGGTTGGGGAATTTTTTATGGTTTTTTGATATCTTTTGAAAGGGTGGAGGTACCTCTCCCAAAACAGTTGTAAATATTCCTCTGACCTGTAAAAAGTTTAAATCTAAGAGAGACTTTACCTGTATAGCATTAGCAGTTAGAGGAATATTTTGCTACACAGCACACAGACAAACAATCATCTTGTTACTTTTAAGGTTACATCAAGTAGAGTGACATAGTCACTTATTTAATATGAAATATAAAAAAACTATACAAGACCTAAAAGCGGATTCCCGTTTACCGTTAAACCTGAGCAATCGATAAGTAATAGTTATTTCTCGCATCGTATTATAAACGGCTTTCCGCGGATATAGAACGTACAATTATAAGATTAAAACTAGTTTTTTTAGCCCCGAGGTGCCAAAGGCACCGGCTAAAAAAACTGGTTTTAATCTTATGATTGTACATTTTTATATTCGTAGAAAGCTGTATATAATACGATGCTAGACATAGTTTTTTCGTATGGATGAGAACCGGTTTCTATCCACTGGATTCGAATAAATATGAGAAAATTCTTAATTGTGGTTTTTAAACCCTTAAAATTAACATAACTTTTTATAAATTTCTTTAAAATTTTAAACAAATTAAAATTCTGACCTATAAAAACACACACAGGATAGAAGGGGGGTAGGTAGGGCATTGAACTCTAGTCCCCAAGGTCAACTATTTAATGCCATGTATGTATGTATGTATATCAGGGAGTGCAGGGAAAGGACAATATATAATGATTTGATCTAAAACCTTCTTTTCCCTAATATTTAATAGCTATAACACATTACAAATTACAATCTTAAGAAAATGTTTATTTTACACGATATTGGCACACCCTTAGGTCCCTGGAGCAAAGCGTATGTCTGAATTTTCTCTATGTTATATAATTAAAGGGGTGTTAAAACTAGCAGCATAATTTATTTTTAAAAAGCAAAGCAGTAGAAAACACATCAATTTAAATAAAATAAGAACAGTTGATTGTTACACAGATGAATAAAAATATAGTAATTTATATTTATTATAATTACATGTAATAAAATGTTTTACGATGATGATAAAAGTCCATCAATAGATTATGACGTCATACGATAGAATAGCTAATAAGAGACAAGTATACACTGTAATTGACAAATGGTAAAATTTATGCTGGCCTTTCATTGGTTATTTTATCGTATGACGTCATCTAACAGCCATCAATTATTGTGTAGCCTTATATTCATCTTAAATCCTTTTCTGTTCTGTTGAAATATTTGATTTTTTCGCCGTTCTTCGTTCGTTGACCTTAAAAGTGTTAAAGGTCTTTTCTAACCCTGTCCAATTATACAATAGTCTACTAGAGAGACACAGAGCTATGTTACTATAGAGTGTCTACCATCCTACCCTATCCTATCATATAATAGTCTACTAGAGAGACACAGAGCTATGTTACTATAGAGTGTCTACCATCCTACTCTATCCTATTTTATAATAGTCTACTAGAGAGACACAGAGCTATGTTACTATAGAGTGTCTACCATCCTACCCTATCCTATCATATAATAGTCTACTAGAGAGACACAGAGCTGTGTTACTATAGAGTGTCTACCATCCTACCCTATCCTATTTTTTAATAGTCTACTAGAGAGACATAGAGCTATGTTACTATAGAGTGTCTACCATCCTACCCTATCCTATCATATAATAGTCTACCATCCTACCCTATCCTATTTTATAATAGTCTACTAAAGAGACACAAGCTATGTTACTTTAGAGTGTCTACCATCCTATACTGTCCAATTATATAATAGTCTACTAGAGAGACACAGAGCTATGGTTCTATAGAGTGTCTACCATCCTACACTGTCTAATTATATAATAGTCTACTAGAGAGACACAGAGCTATGTTACTATAGAGTGTCTACCATCCTACCCTACCCTATTTTATAATAGTCTACTAGAGAGACACAGAGCTATGTTACTATAGAGTGTCTACCATCCTACCCTATCCTATCATATAATAGTCTACTAGAGAGACACAGAGCTATGTTACTATAGAGTGTCTACCATACTACACTGTCCAATTATATAATAGTCTACTAGAGAGACACAGAGCTATGTTACTATAGAGTGTCTACCATACTACACTGTCCAATTATATAATAGTCTACTAGAGAGACACAGAGCTATATTACTATAGAGTGTCTACCATCCTACCCTATCCTATTACAAATAGTCTACTAGAGAGACACAGAGCTACGTTACTATAGAGTGTCCACCATCCTACCCTATCCTATTACAAATAGTCTATTAGAGAGACACAGAGCTATGTTACTATAGAGTGTCTACCATCCTACCCTATCCTATCATATAATAGTCTACTAGAAAGACACAGAGCTATGTTACTATAGAGTGTCTACCATCCTACTCTATCCTATTTTATAATAGTCTACTAGAGAGACACAGAGCTATGTTACTATAGAGTGTCTACCATACTACACTGTTCAATTATATAATAGTCTACTAGAGAGACACAGAGCTATGTTACTATAGAGTGTCTACCATCCTACCCTATCCTATTATATAATAGTCTACTAGAGAGACACAGAGCTATGTTACTATAGAGTGTCTACCATCCTATACTGTCCAATTATATAATAGTCTACTAGAGAGACACAGAGCTATGTTACTATAGAGTGCCTACTATCTACCCTGTCTAATTATATAATAGTCTACTAGAGAGACACAGAGCTATGTTACTATAGAGTGCCTACCATCCTATACTGTCCAATTATATAATAGTCTACTAGAGAGACACAGAGCTATGTTACTATAGAGTGCCTACTATCTACCCTGTCTAATTATATAATAGTCTACTAGAGAGACACAGAGCTATGTTACTATAGAGTGTCTACCATCCTATACTGTCCAATTATATAATAGTCTACTAGAGAGACACAGAGCTATGTTACTATAGAGTGTCTACCATCCTACCCTATCCTATTTTATAATAGTCTACTAAAGAGACACAGAGCTATGTTACTATAGAGTGTCTACTATCCTACTGTTTTGTGAATTCTGAGACCTGGTAACCCTTAGATTTTCAGTCAACAATTTAAATTTCTAGTTATTTAATCTTGCATCAAATAAGAGGGGTTTTACATTTAAATCTTGTATTTCACAAGTATAAATATTACAATAAACATAAAATAATAAAATAAATATCAGCTGGTATCTCATGTAGCTTAACACGGGGTTTTACTGAAATAAAATATAATATAGACCTATATTGCATAAAAGTAACTTGACTTTACTACTATTTGACTAAAATTAAACTACAATATGATCAATCTTATCCATTCTGAGCTGAAGACTTTGAATTAGATAAGAATGATAATATGTCTTAAAAGTATTGATGGTCAAAAGCAGAAATAAAATAGTAAAATAAAATAAAAATTAGTTATAATATCTTACCAAACATTGAGCTATCCAGACTGAAAGGTAGAATATCTTAGAAATTAACAAATCATCAGTTGAATCTTCTAATGCTGTATAAAATCTAAACATCTAACATTAAAAAAACATAGATTAGGTATATCAATTACTACATTTGATATACCCAACCATAAAACATAAAAGGGGTTGGTTCTTAAAGCTACTAAAACATAAAAGATCTAAACTTTAACGAAATCATTTAAATACTCTATGGTTTAAAGCAGTAAAATACAATAAAATTAAGTCTATCACTTAAACACTCTATGGACAAGAGTAAAAGTAATAAAAGTAAAACAAATAAACTAAAGCTGGCTTCCACGCCTTTATTATGAAAGGACTTACCTAACCAAGCTTTTGAACTTGATAGCTGAGGGTTTGTTCCTAGTGTTACTGCTAGGACTTTACTGGTCAGACTACAATTCTAATCCAAATGCTCTATGCTTTTATAGTAAATGTTTCAGACTAGAACTGGTTCCATTTGTAAACAAATGTGTACAGCACATTTATTTATCTATTTATTATTGGTTTTTGTATAATTAGCAACGTAATTTCTGTACTAATTTTACATATTTTAAGCTAAAAATAAAAGTTTTAAGTAGATATTTCAATTTTGCCCTTTGCAGACGAAATGAAATTATTATAAAAAGAAAGAAAGTTTTGTGTTCAATTTTACTCATAAAATCCTAAAATCTACAAAACACTGGGCAAACACAGATGAGAAAAATTGAACATATTATAATAAATAGATATTTCCTGTATGTAATTTCATTTTAAACTAAACAGGATCAATTTCTGTAGAATTAAAATTCTTTATGTGGTTAAAGTTAGTCATTCTTCAGAATTATATAATTATATCTGTAGATACTGTTGACATGATATTCTTTTTTCAGTAGATATATCATTACTATAGCTAATTTTCATAATAAAGAAATCATAATATAACTTCTAGATCAAGTAGTCAGATTAATTACTTTTGATAAATATTTGATCAAAGCTTCTAACCTTTATCTGATCTTTTTTATAAAAGGTTTTATGTAAACAACTTAAAAATCATTTGATTGAATTTTAAACTTTAAGACATAGATTTTCTATATGTAAAAAGAAAACAAAATTTAAATTTGATAAGAAAAATCTCTCAAATCTAATACAGTGGTATAAGTATGATACAAATACAGAAAACTAAGTTCTGGTGACACCAAATCCAGAACAATAAATAAGTATGAAATAATCAGTGTTAAACACAATTAAACATGTGTTTAGGAGAATATTAATCAATTAAATGCTGAAAGCATACATGATTATTATTGTCAATTGAATGCTGAAGGCATACATGACAAAAAATAAAAACAATAATTATCAATCTAATGCTGAAGGCATACATGATAAATTTTGATTTTAAATGTACAATACAGATACATTTAATAATATTCTACAAATACAGAGAGTATAAAAGAAAAGTAATTTTGATAATTGTTTAAACTTTAAATCAACAATCTGCACGAAGAATTAAATTTAAAATGTTAAATGATCTTCAAGTGCTCTATTTGAAAATAATGTAAATCATAGATGTAGCAAAATTAAAATTGCAACAGCTTAAAAATAAATACTTTGCTAAATCTGAAGACAGATTAAAAACATTAATGTAATGGTTATCATTTGGAATTAAAATGAATATTTGACCTATCCATTACATTATGTAAATCTTTTTCAATTGATCAACAGTAACATTAACCTTGTCAGTATCTTTCATCATGACAAAGTTATCCAAAATCCTAAGGTGGTGGCTTATCTGTGGGCTGTGGTCTGATCAAAATAGGTTGGTAACAGACACAGTACAAACGTAAAAGTATGTTTATTTTGTCTGTAACATCAAGTATAGCAATCACAACAATCTTGGTAAATGTTTCTTTCACATCTCCCAGATCATCCACAAAGTCATCAGAAGAACAGTTGGAATAAGAAATGGGTTTGAATACATTCAGATTTTCAATGGAAGTAGCTGAAATTATTTTATTAGCAGATGAAACAAACAAGTTAGATGAATCATATATCGAATCATCTTTAACGGAAAGAAATTCATTGGTATACCCAATGAATGAATCATTCAAAACAATTAGATCGGTGGAACAAAAGTTTACTTCAACAATTGCCAATGAACCATTGGTTTTTTCATCAACACTAGCATAATCAATATCATATCTGGAAGGCAAAGTATCTGTTTTATTTGCAGAAGAACCTAAACACTTGAAATCTTTCATGCTTGATGTTTGACAACTATAAATAGTAGAACAAGAAACTGTCTTGCCCACAGTAAACTCGTTGTCATTAGTACTAACATCAGCACTTTTACATCCTTCAAGTGAATACAGAGTCTCAATCAATTGTGTAGGATTATCATTGACAGCTTTGACATTGGAAATTTCAACGACACTACAAGAATCTTCTTGTAATTTATCTTCTACACCAACTGTTACTGAATTAATCTTCTTAACAAAGGCACCACATCTTATAAGAAAGAGTCCATGTAGATCTTCAAGTTGTGATTCCAGATGAATAAGATCATTCTCCAAATCATCATCATCGGGAAATATTGATGCATCAATACACCGCAGAAATGTTGCAAGTGTATGAGTAATCTTGTATGTTTCATCTTTGTGTACAAGAAATAGCTCAGAAGAAATATTGTTGTCAATAGGAACAGAAAGCTTTCTTCTGTATCTGATACACTTAGTTTTAGCAAACAAAATAAATTTACAAATATCAGTATCATATAATATTTGTAAATCCTGAAGTGAAATAATCTGTATTCCAGAACAGGTTTGTGGTTTGAAATTGAAACCTTTAGCTAAAAGAGTTGACATCTTTTAACTACCTGAAATTGATGAAGAAAAAATAAACTAGAAATTAATTAAACAATTTTTTTTTTTGAAACTCCAAGGACTACAACTAAATGTTTGTAAAATGTTTTGTGAATTCTGAGACCTGGTAACCCTTAGATTTTCAGTCAACAATTTAAATTTCTAGTTATTTAATCTTGCATCAAATAAGAGGGGTTTTACATTTAAATCTTGTATTTCACAAGTATAAATATTACAATAAACATAAAATAATAAAATAAATATCAGCTGGTATCTCATGTAGCTTAACACGGGGTTTTACTGAAATAAAATATAATATAGACCTATATTGCATAAAAGTAACTTGACTTTACTACTATTTGACTAAAATTAAACTACAATATGATCAATCTTATCCATTCTGAGCTGAAGACTTTGAATTAGATAAGAATGATAATATGTCTTAAAAGTATTGATGGTCAAAAGCAGAAATAAAATAGTAAAATAAAATAAAAATTAGTTATAATATCTTACCAAACATTGAGCTATCCAGACTGAAAGGTAGAATATCTTAGAAATTAACAAATCATCAGTTGAATCTTCTAATGCTGTATAAAATCTAAACATCTAACATTAAAAAAACATAGATTAGGTATATCAATTACTACATTTGATATACCCAACCATAAAACATAAAAGGGGTTGGTTCTTAAAGCTACTAAAACATAAAAGATCTAAACTTTAACGAAATCATTTAAATACTCTATGGTTTAAAGCAGTAAAATACAATAAAATTAAGTCTATCACTTAAACACTCTATGGACAAGAGTAAAAGTAATAAAAGTAAAACAAATAAACTAAAGCTGGCTTCCACGCCTTTATTATGAAAGGACTTACCTAACCAAGCTTTTGAACTTGATAGCTGAGGGTTTGTTCCTAGTGTTACTGCTAGGACTTTACTGGTCAGACTACAATTCTAATCCAAATGCTCTATGCTTTTATAGTAAATGTTTCAGACTAGAACTGGTTCCATTTGTAAACAAATGTGTACAGCACATTTATTTATCTATTTATTATTGGTTTTTGTATAATTAGCAACGTAATTTCTGTACTAATTTTACATATTTTAAGCTAAAAATAAAAGTTTTAAGTAGATATTTCAATTTTGCCCTTTGCAGACGAAATGAAATTATTATAAAAAGAAAGAAAGTTTTGTGTTCAATTTTACTCATAAAATCCTAAAATCTACAAAACACCTACCCTATCCTATTACAAATAGTCTACTAGAGAGACACAGAGCTATGTTACTATAGAGTGTCTATCATTATCCTATTATATAATAGTCTACTAGAAAGACACAGAGCTATCTTACAATAGAGTGTCTACCATCCTACCCTATCCTATTATATAATAGTCTACTAGAGTGACACAGAGCTTTGTTACTTAGAGTGTCTACCATCCTACACTGTCCATTTATATAATAGTCTACTAGAGAGACACAGAGCTATGTTACTTAGAGTTCATGCCAACCCTTTGAACCCAAATGAATATCTTATTTAATTTATTTAAAAATGTGTGTGTTTGTTTATTTGTTTGTATTTCTGTTTGTTTGTCAATTTCTTTATCTGTATCTTTGACTGTCTTTATGTCTGTTTGTTTGTTTGTCTTTTTGTCTTTCGTTCAGAATGATTTGCTTATTATTAATCTGTAAATTTATCTAAAAATGTAACTTTTAAAAAAGTTTGTAAGTTCTTTTGACACTCTATAAACTCTGTATATGAACTCTATTATCAGATTCAACAGGTCAAAGGTCAATGAACTTTTTCCCCTATCTGAAATTGGTGCATTATTACCAAGGATAGAGAGATAGGTCAATAAACGAATATTTTTTTTAGGATTAGAATGGGGTACAGATTTATTTTAAAATTTTTACTATTCCAGCAAGACCAGTTGACTTAAGTAATAGGACAATTGACAATTAATTTTGATAAAAAAAATTACTCTTTTGTTACTTTGTGGATTACAATATTGGTTCAAAAGTTTGAACACTACTAGTTTGAACCATTCAATCAAATTTCAAGAGAATTAACCAAGGTTTTAGTGTCAATTAAAAGAAAATCTGATTATTTAACATTAGGTACCAGTGTAATTTACAGTCCAATGTCCACTCCCTCTTTGATAATCACTAGCTTAAAAGAATTTATAGCATTATACCTCTTTTTTAAGCAAGTTTCTTAATTTTAATTTAATAAAGTAAGTAATCAAGATTCAAGACTTAATCAAGAATGCTTTTTTAACCAATTATAAACACACAAACACACTCACACACACACACACACACACACACATACACACACACACACACACACATACACATACATACACACATGATAGTAGTTATTGTAGTTTTAGATTGCAGACTTTATACACAGGGATAGCTACTCTGAAAAAAAAAATCAAGAAAATTAAGTTTAGAAACATGGTTGGAGGGATTACATTGGACTGTAAATTTTACTGGTCTTAATGGTAATTATGTTCACCCACAATGAGAATAAACAATATCATTCCTTTTGTCGATTAAAATTATTGGATGATAAGTTTAGACACTACCAACCAATCAAGTTTTTATAAAAAATATCCAATGTTTTTAAACAAGTCCCCAAAGTTTTATAATAATGTTATCTTAATCGTTGGCTTAACAACTTTAGGGACTTTTATTAATTTCTAATTGGTTGGTTCATTAAGTTAAGTGCTCAATCGTTTTAACCACTAATTATAATCTACAGAAGAGTTAATTTTATGTATCAACATTAAGGACATACATGAATTTATCGGCCATTGTCTTATACATGTAGATCTCTGTATTCATATTCCCATCCTTGGTAGACATGAATTTGCGAACATACCAGACAGCTTAAAGCTTCTCTTGTCTCGACCACATTGTTTCCCTTTTATTTGCTATTTTCCGTCTTTAACCCCCCCCCCCCTTCTTTTCCCTGCATCCATCCATTCATATATAACTACACACTGGTGCCTCTATACATACCATGAGTAGAGTAGCGGCTATGCAAGGAGTAATTGCTTAGACACCCAAAAATAATTAGAATGTTTTAAAGAAGAATGTTTTATAAAGTTTTACTTGTTAGAAAATTATATTTTATGGAGTAGTATAAATTTTTCTTTGTTATATCAATCCTAAGAAACAGGCTGTCTGTTTGACACATACCAGCAAACCTATTAACAGGGTCATCCAGGTAAGGAGCTTAAATATGTTGATTTAGACAAAGCATTTAATGTTACCAAAGTACTTAAATATCCTAAAGTAGTAAATCCTAATATGAAATATAGATGTTCAAGTCAATTTCAGTTTTCAGGAACAGATCTATAGTATACATAGATGTATATACATACAACTACCTCCCTTTCTTTTTCAATTACCTTTTTATTGTCTGCTTCTAAATATTTTCTGCTACATGGCTGTGTTAATATAAGCGACACCATTGGTTGATTTTCAATGACCCAAAAAAGGTTGCACAAGGTTGATGTGATGGGGAGATACAGATATTAACTCTTTCTCCATCTAGTGTTTTACTCAAATGTTCCCGGTATGTCAACTCTTTCCTAAGCCACACAGTTCAGACCAATTGAAGATATGCAACTTCAAGAGAAGAAGGAGTGTAACTTAACTGCACAAAATTAGCCGGCGACATTTTCAATAATTCAAACAAACCAAGGATCTTAAGGATAAGACAATGGACGATAAATTGATATGAATCCCTATTCATGTTAAAAAAATAATATTTCATCTGTTTATCAAAATTATTGGTTGAAAAGTTTGAATACGAATCAAAATTCAATAAAAATACCCAGAGATCTTGAGATAATGAACAAGACAACGTGATTATAAAGCTTTGAGTACCGATTTACTTAACAATTTCACATCCCTCTTATTATCACATGGACCTTACACCTGATTTCTATGTACTCTAACTTGTAGTTGGCTAAAACAACAACCTGCCCTATCCACCCCCTCTCCTCCTGCTAGATGTACGAACTGACCAATAAATAATGTACTATTCTAGCAACCTAAATTGACGACAATTTTTTCTCCTGTCATAATATCCACGTATATTCTACATCCATTATCAGAGTTGAGTAACCAGGAAGTTGTAGCTGCCGCATGCATCTACACACAATTCAAAAGTGATATTGCAAATCTGATAATGTCCCCCCTTCTTTGTGTGTCTGTCTGTCTGTCTATCTGTTTGTCCGTCTGTATGTCCGTCTGTCTGTCCGTCTATCTGTTTGTCCGTCTGTCTGTTGTGGCCATTGGCTTTTGTAGTATTTCCCCCTGCGTTGATTATCATTATATATATATGGATTTATGTTCAATGAACTTATACGTTATGTTTGTCGATCTGTTTGTCTGTCTAATTGCCACTATGTCTGTCTGTCTGTCTGTCAGTCTGTCTGTCAGTCAGTCACCCTGATTTGCCTAATTGTTTATCAGATCCAGATGGGCAATTTTTATTAGGGTTGGGCCGGATAGTTTTTTGGCCGGATACCGGATACCGGATATCCGGCTGATTTCAAATGCCGGATATCCGGTATCCGGCCGGATATCCGGCGTTGGCCGGATATCCGGTTATCCGGCCAAATTACCGGATATCCGGCCGGATAACCGGCCAAATTACTACATATTAAAGTATCAAAAAAGGATATAGTCCCTTTCGTAGCAACGCACCTTAAGGGGCGATTCGTTGTATATTTAAAATTGCTTTTAATAGGTTATTTTAGGTTAGGTTAGGTGATTGCCCCGCAGGGTTAGGCAATTGGCCCCGCAAGGTTAGAGTCCCCTACGAGGGGCTAGAAATAGGAGGAAAGCTACTGTGAAAATACGAATAATCGCTCCTTAAGGGGCGTTGCCACGAAAGGGGCTATACCCGCAAAAAAAATTTCTTCATATACTAGTGTTTTATATTATACTAGCGGTTGCGTCCCTAGTATCTAGGGATATTAGAAAGGACATGAAAGTGCAGAAAAATAACTTAAAACCTTACAACGACTTTTTTTATAAAAATTAAACGGACTAAAACCACCCTGGGACCTAAACAGGAGAACCATATCGAACCATATCGAACCATATCGGTTCATCAGTTAGCGAGATCCTTCGCTACAGACAAAAAAAAGCTTACTACTTTTATAGGATAAAATTAAGGTTAAAACTTAAAATTAAGTAACTATTAAATCTCCTTAGCAAATAAATCTAATTAACTATTACTACCCTCAATATGTAATATCAACCCCTAACGGTTGGAGGATGGGCGGGGAGGTGGCGTTAAATGCCTGCCCCCCCCCCTTTGTTTTTTCTATCACATTTTCTGTGTATAAAAGGTAGAGGGCTACAACTGAGTGACTTTCGAAATATGGGTATGAAACATAACTAAGAGTTGAAAATTTTTAATACCTCCTTCCTGGCGGGCACAGGATGCCAGCAAATCTGGTAAGGTCATTCAGGTAAAAAGTAAAAATATTTTTTTACTTAAACAAAGCATTTCTTGTTATCTAATACTAAAATATCCTATAGTCGTACATCCTCATATGTAATATAGATATCGATTTCAGGTTCCAGGTATAATCCTGCAAGTTCTGAACCTCCAGGTCTCCAGAAATCTTTAAACGGTTTCTGTGACCGCAACTTTTTACTTGAAGATTTCAAATTTTAAACTTAAGCTTTTTTATATATCTTCATGACTTATTACAATTTCATAAAATCCGTTGCCGTTTACCTGCCAGCCATTTAAGATTAAAAAAAACCAGAGATTTTTGTTGTAAAATATAAAAGATTATATTGCCGGATATCCGGCCGGATAGTTTCAATATCCGGTATCCGGCCGGATATTGAAAATGGCCGGATATCCGGCCACACCGGATATCCGGCCCAACCCTAATTTTTATGCAACAAAATGTTAAGTAATCTGACCTTTCTTTGACCCAAAAGTGTCTAAATGAATGAGAAAAAAAAGGGATGACAACAAACATTTAAGCGAAGCCAAAACATATCAGAAAACATATCAGGGTTTAAAGTTCGATTGAAAATAATCAAAATTACCATATTTAAAGATTAATACTATGAGTTGAAAGACAGTTCGAAAGACTCTAGTTTTTTTGGTATATAGAAAAAGATTCAATGAGAGAAAGGCAATGGCATATTAATCCACCATTCTCTCTTCAACATATTCAACATATATTAAAGTAAGAATTTACACATACTAATTAAGGAAAGGATTCATTTAAAGGTCCATTATTCTATCCCTATATCATTATCCATGGGTAAAATAAGACAGAGACTGAAATAAGGGTTGCAAATTAACCGCCATAAATATCTTAACACTTTTATATTTGCACAATTACAGACAAACATGTAAAACATTTCAATTAATTTTAAACAATTTGCAGCTCGGGAAAATTGGATAATACCCCCTTCCCCTCCCCCACTTTCTTTCTGGTTACATTATGGATGGGGCCATGTTTTTCTATAAAAAGATATTAAGCATCATGTATTTGAACAAGGATAACAACATTCATTACATATATATCTCTAATTAAATAGGGAAAATACATATATTGTTTGGCACTACAAAATCTCTTTTAGTAGCAAAGCTACTCTATAAGTAAGTTGACTGTACGCATGTCGGTAACACTACCCCCTCTTTCTCTCTCTCTCTAACTTTCTTTCTCTATTTTTTTTTTTTTTCTCTCTCTTATTCTTTCTATCTTCCTCCTTCTCGTTTTCTTTCTTTCTCCCTTTCTCTCTCTTTCATTCTCACAATGTTTATCTCTATCTCTCTTTATCTCTATATCTCTTTCTTTCTTTCATTATCTCTCACTATTTCTCTCTATTTGGCTCTACTTTGGGGACTTTAGGGACTTTGGAGACTAGTGTAATAAACAACCCATTGTCCCCTCTCTCTCTTAAGTTCTTTATTCTATAATAAATAAAGTTATAGTAAAATTTGCAAGTGCAATTGTGAGGTGAAAAGGGAAGTCTAACTAAGGGTAATCTATCTCTTTTTCTTATTTAGATATCTGGTTAATTAGATTTTAGGTTAGGCGGTTAGCGAGATCCTTTGCTACAGACAAAAAAAGCTTACAACTTTATATTAATAAAAAGTTGTACATGAATCCTAAAGCATGATTTAAAATCAATAGAATTATTCTAGCAGGTCAATCATAGTTATCCATAATGGAATAGCAAACTGGCCACAAATGTAAAAATCAGAGTCATTGGAATATTTTAAAAAGACACAAATCATAGAAAGGAAGAGGTTATTCTTAAAAGAATATTATAAAGTTGTAGAGACTCCTTTTATATAATAAGTGCAATGCCCTTCCCATTTGAATTCAGACACCCTTCTTAGTCATAGCCCCCTTTTGCAAGAGACAGTCTTGCCGTTTGAGTCTTAGCAATATAATCATTAGTATAGTATGCATTTTCTTGATTTATTGATTAGCCATAGTTTCTAAGTTGAACCTAAAACTCCACGTTCAAGTATTACTTGACGCGCTGTCTTATCAGAGCTCCTCGTTTTTTAACGATTTTGAGTATGGCAGGTGTTCCAGATTAAGTCACCATAATGAATGACACTCTCCTCAGAGGAGCCTGGGAGTAGCTGGAAAAATTGTCTAAAAAAATCAGCCATATCTCTTTCATTTATATGACGTCACATGGCTGATTTTTGAGACACTTTGTCCAGCTACGCCTGGGATTAAGGGATGTGTTTGTTTCATATACAATACAAGAGTATCATTTTTTATTAATATTAGTGTAGTAGGAGTATCCTTTTACAAGTTGGTGTCCTGTGTATTAGTAGATATTACTAATAATATTAGTGTAGTAGGAGTATCCTTTTACAGGTTGGTGTCTTGTGTATTAGTAGATATAACTAGTAATATTAGAGTAGTAGGAGTATCCTTTTATAGGTTGGTGTCCTGTGTATTAGTAGATATTACTAGTAATATTAGTGGTGTAGGAGTATCCTTTTACAGGTTGGTGTCCTGTGTATTAGTAGATATTACTAGTAATATTAGTGTAGTAGGAGTATCCTTTTACAGGTTGGTGTCTTGTGTATTAGTAGATATTACTAGTAATATTAGTGTAGTAGGAGTATCCTTTTACAGGTTGGTGTCTTGTGTATTAGTAGATATTACTAGTAATATTAGTGTAGTAGGAGTATCCTTTTACAGGTTGGTGTCTTGTGTATTAGTAGATATTACTAGTAATATTAGTGTAGTAGGAGTATCCTTTTACAGGTTGGTGTCCTGTGTATTAGTATATATTACTAGTAATATTAGTGTAGTAGGAGTATCCTTTTACAGGTTGGTGTCCTGTGTATTAGTAGATATTACTAGTAATATTAGTGTAGTAGGAGTATCCTTTTACAGGTTGGTGTCCTGTTTATTAGTAGATATTACTAGTAATATTAGTATAGTAGGAGTATCCTTTTACAGGTTGGTGTCCTGTGTATTAGTAGATATTAATAAAAATATTAGTATAGTAGGAGTATCCTTTTAAAGGTTGGTGTCCTGTGTATTAGTAGAGATTACTAGTAATATTAGTGTAGTAGGAGTATCCTTTTACAGGTTGGTGTCCTGTGTATTAGTAGATATTAATAGTAATATTAGTATAGTAGGAGTATCCTTTTACAGGATGGTGTCCTGTGTATTAGTAGATATTACTAGTAATATTAGTGTAGTAGGAGTATCCTTTTACAGGTTGGTGTCCTGTGTATTAGTAGATATTAATAGTAATATTAGTGTAGTAGGAGTATCCTTTTACAGGTTGGTGTCCTGTGTATTAGTAGATATTACTAGTAATATTAGTGTAGTAGGAATATCCTTTTACAGGTTGGTGTCCTTTGTATTAGTAAATATTACTAGTTATATTAGTGTAGTAGGAGTATCCTTTTACAGGTTGGTGTCCTGTGTATTAGTAGATATTAATAGTAATATTAGTATAGTAGGAGTATCCTTTTACAGGATGGTGTCCTGTGTATTAGTAGATATTACTAGTAATATTAGTGTAGTAGGAGTATCCTTTTACAGGTTGGTGTCCTGTGTATTAGTAGATATTAATAGTAATATTAGTGTAGTAGGAGTATCCTTTTACAGGTTGGTGTCCTGTGTATTAGTAGATATTACTAGTAATATTAGTGTAGTAGGAGTATCCTTTTACAGGTTGGTGTCCTGTGTATTAGTAAATATTACTAGTTATATTAGTGTAGTAGGAGTATCCTTTTACAGGTTGGTGTCCTGTGTATTAGTAGATATTAATAGTAATATTAGTATAGTAGGAGTATCCTTTTACAGGATGGTGTCCTTTGTATTAGTAAATATTACTAGTTATATTAGTGTAGTAGGAGTATCCTTTTACAGGTTGGTGTCCTGTGTATTAGTAGATATTACTAGTAATATTAGTGTAGTAGGAGTATCCTTTTACAGGTTGGTGTCCTGTGTATTAGTAGATATTAATAGTAATATTAGTGTAGTAGGAGTATCCTTTTACAGGTTGGTGTCCTGTGTATTAGTAGATATTACTAGTAATATTAGTGTAGTAGGAGTATCCTTTTACAGGTTGGTGTCCTGTGTATTAGTAAATATTACTAGTTATATTAGTGTAGTAGGAGTATCCTTTTACAGGTTGGTGTCCTGTGTATTAGTAGATATTACTAGCAGCATTCCGAATAGAACATTGACTTTGCGTCTGTACGGATGCTAATAGGTTTTACAATTTTTGTACAGCTTTATAAGATTTTAGAATGGTGTAATAACAACATAAAATGTGGGAAACATCATAATGTATCGTTTTGGTCAAATCAGGCCAGATAATTGACAAATATCTGACAGACAACCAACTATGTGTTTGAATTATTTTTTTGTGAAAATTCTAAATTTATTAACGTTTGGGCCAAGGCATTCCTTTATCTCTGTCTGTGTAAGTCACATATCAAATACAACAGCAGAAGGTTGCAAATTTAACGTCTTTTGTTATGACACAATTTGGACAGAGATTCAAACCCATCACCTTTCCTATAAAAACAGGATGGCTTTTATCCTCTAATTTTCTTTAATCAGCTACTTTTAGTTTAATAAGTTTTAAATCTCTACTTCAATAGTACATTCTATAGATAGTACATATATTACAACTAAATATTTGCTACTGTCTACAGTTTGTACAATGTACATATACAATATTTTACTATCCTAGTACTATGTTCTACTATAGTTTGCAGGGATATTAGGATAAGACAATGGAACAGAAAATCAATCTTCCTCCTAATATCCGAGTATGTGAAATGCTAGGGAAATACTCAGAGAGGTCTAAAGGGATAAGACAATGGCCGATAAATTGAGTTACATCCCTAATGATTACCCCTTCTGTAGATTAGAATAAGGGGTTGAAACGTTTGGACACTCGACATTATGAACCATCTAATCAAAATTCAATAAAAGTCTCCAAAGTTGTTATGCCAACCAATAAAAAACAGCCCAATGTCCCCTCCCTCCATGGGAAATACTAGATTATAGATTTATTTGTAATTGTCCCTTCCATCCCTGATCATTTTGCAATTTGCAGAGGGGTAGAAATTCATTCACCCCTGTAATATGTATTTTATTCTTTACTACTACGGGGTAGAAATTCATTCACCCCTGTAATATGTATTTTATTCTTTACTACTACGGGGTAAAAATTCATTCACCCCTTTAATATATATTTTATCCTTTACTATTTTACGGGGTGAATGAATGTTTCACCTCATCTTTAAAACTTTGGCTGCACCCAGAGAGAGAAGGGGTGTTAATTACACTAGTCCCCAAAGTTTTATAATAACGTTTGCTTATTCGTTGGCTTAGCAACTTTGGGGACTTTCGTGAATTTTAATTGGTTGGTTAATAAAGTACGTGTGGGGAAGAATTTTCTACTGATAATCACAATATCTCATTTGTAAGCTTAAAAACTTGGGGACTTTTATCAAATATTAATTGGGGTGTACAAACTTACTGTGTCCAAACTTTTCCAGCAATCTTTTAATCTACAAAATGGGTGAAGTGTTTATCATATTTTACAGTATAAAACAAATTATTTGTCCATAGTATTATCCCATAAGTTCCGTGTTTTTTTTTTTATCAGTGATTATTTCATTAATTTGGTCCCTCCTCCCATACCACAAACCTCATATAAAAACTGCTCAGGACCCATTCAAAGAATCCCTAGAAATGATAATATTATCATGTTACTCTATAACTATGAAATGACCTTACGTTTATCTGTACTTCAGCTGATATATTCTTTTTTAACGGATTTTTAAGATAAATCAATATCAAGTTATTAAACATATCATACCTACTGGTTCTGTGGTGGATTTAGGCTATATTGGGATGTAGGAAACCCCCAACCCCCCCAAAAAAAACAAAAAAAAATAAAGATACATTTAATGAACGAAAGAGTCAGGTAACTGGACAAAGTATCTTAAAATCAGCCACGTGACGTCATAAAAATGAAGGAGATGAGAGGAGAAGTGGGAAAGAAAACCACTAATAAAGAGATGGATAATCCCTCATTTTTATGACGTCACATGGCTGATTTTTGAGACACTTTGTCCAGTTACAAGAATCAGGGTGGTAATGGACATTAGGCTGTTTATTATGCTTTTTTATTATAGATTGGTTGGTCCATGAAGTTGAGTGTTCAAATATTTCAACCATTTTGTGTATCACCATTGGGGATGTACATCAATTTATCGGCTATTGTATTATCCCTTTGGATCCCTCTGGAAAGAAGATACCATTCTTAAAGAGTTGCTTTTATTTCATACACTTTGATATAAGCAAAACATTTGATAAAATTATTACAAGTAAAATATTTAAATCTTTCCTTTAATTAGAGTCGGTCCGTAGATTCGAATATAACGAAGAGCATTATCGTTAATTCAGTCATGTTAGAACTTATAATTGTCCCTTCGATTTCATGCTAATACCTGTAACAGATTTACAAACTGTAGCAATTCTAGCAATTCTATATTAGTTACTAGATAATTTGTACGTCCATTTAAACATGCTGATTTTTATCTTTTAATGTACTGTATAATTATCATATTCTTCTGATTTTAGAAACGATGATTCCTAGAACAAAATGGTACAATATTATAAGCCAAACATTTATAAAATCAAACCTTGAAAACATTTTCTGAACAAGTATCCTGTACATTATCAATTTTGCAATTATTCGATTGTCTTGCTGTCTGATTTTCAGCTTCGCTTTTATGAATGTTGTCAAACTTGTTGTTTTTAAGTGTCTTAATAGTGCCATGGACCAACATTTTAACAAACTATTACGTTGAAAAAAAAATTATATTTTTTTCTTTCATACCCACTTCCCTTTGCTAGCATTACCTCTTTTACTCTGAATAACTAAAACAACTTCAAATTAAATTATTTTACTGAATAATTACCCCTGAATAGTACGTGCACAAATGAAAGCAAAATATTTTCAATTCAATTGAAATCATGTAATAATCTAATCAATACTGAAAACTAAAGCGTAGCAAACAAGAATAACAACACTAGTAAAATCGAGGCTCAATTAATCAGACAAACATACAATTATCTAATATTAACTATCGGATATGCCCCTAAAGGCCTCTAGTGGCACTTCAGGGCAGGAAGTAAGTTGACCCACAACTTTTCAATTTAGTTTTAAAACAAAATTTTAGTGGGAGGATTCGTTTCCTTGTGTGATTTCTCTTGGAAGATAGGAGGTATACTCCCCCAAAATACTTATAAACATTCCCTTGTAAACTAACTAGCAGCTACGCCCCTAGAAGCCTCTAGTGGCACTTTAAATGTTTTTTTTTGTTGCGTTCAAGTTTCTACGATATGTTGCGTAAGAGTCTCTTTGTAGGATACCTCGCAATGTTACGTAGAAGTCTCTATAATTAAATGGAAATTTTATTTTATTATTTATTATTTCTCTTTGGAGGGTGGTGCTTCCCTCCCCCAAAATAGTTAAAAACCTTCCCGGGACCTATGAGAAGCTACCCTGTTAAGGAGAACCCGGTCGTTTCAGCGGTTAGCGAGATCCTTCGGTACAAACAGACACACAGACACTCAAACAGACAGACATCCTGTTACTTTAGTAAAAGGACTAGCAGCTGCGCCCCTAGCATATAGGGGCTCTAAATTTAAAAGGTTAGGGAAAGACAGAAAAATAGCCTCAAACCACTTAAATCTAAAATAAATTAGCCTAAAAATCGCCTAAAATGGAGAAATCAATCGGTTCCGTAGTTTACGAAATCTTACGCTACAGACAAAAAAAACTATATATCATAGAATAATAAGCTTCATTGAAAAGAAGAACCATATCGGTCTAGCGGTTAGCAAGATCTTAAGCTGCAGATAGACACATTTACTTCCTATAACTTTATTCCAGGAAAAAGATTATGAGACAGTTCTTACATAAATTTGTTGCAAAATCTAATAAATGCCAAAATGTTTACGATATAGGCTTACTTAAGATTTGTTTTGCATATTACACCTTGCCTAATTGTTCTAGGCATCCTCGAGTGTGTTTTATTATTTGAAAAAACTCCGCAACCGATAGACCGTATTGGCTCTTTATTAGTGTTAAGCATAGTGTTTGATATTGGCAGGTTTTAATATATTTTGAGAGAGTATTGGCTAACCTTCCTTTCCCAAAATTTGAAAAATTTTCCTACGAAATATAGAATAATGTTTTAATACATATATTGTGATAAGTCAATTTTGACAAAAAAAAGTACAAAAATAATTGTATATACTATGTAAAGTTATTAATATTCGTGTAATTACAATGTGACTATTTAAACAACTTAAATAATAAATGATATAATTCTATGTTTGCACTTACGTGAATTATTAAATAGGAAAATTAAAACAAATTATGGATAAAACCTTTTTAAACAGGAACTTAAGTTATTTAAGACAATTGATGATAAATGTTGAATTACAACAATAGCCCTTTGAAAGACCAGAATTATTGGCGGAAAAGTTTGGATACTGCTAGTTTGTAAAAATTAGAATTAAAGTACCCAAAGTTTTTAATCCAACGAATGAGAGAAGGTGGAATTCTTTTCAAAAATGTTATTTACTTGGCTGCTATAAGAGATATGCTTCTAAAATATCATAGAAAGATTATTTGTTAACAAGCAATTACTTTATTGTCTGTCTATATTTTCTTATTGCTTTGATACTTAAAGATATTTCCGCGGATATAGAATGTACAATTACAAGATTAAAACCAGTTTTTTCTGCCCCGAGGTGCTGAAGGCACGGGCTAAAAAAACTGGTTTTAATGTTATGATTGTACATTTTTATATTCGTAGAAAGCTGGATATAATACGATGCTAGACATAGTTTTTTCGTATGGATAAGAACCGGTTCTTATCCACACCGGATTCGAATGAATACGAGAAAACTGTTTACTTTACCTTTTTACTTTTACAGGATATTATATCCATTCATTAGATTCATTGGTATAATGAATGAAAATTTGTATAAATTGAATATTATATCATTAAGTAAATATTACATTATTTGTAGCGCAGCTCCTCTATAACTAGGGTATGTCCGTACGTCCATCCGTCCGACACTATGGTAATAGCATATAAAACTTCTATCTTCCCCCTTTTTCACTCCCTAATGGGTTCAATTCCCCTAGTAAATCTCTGTACACGCCTCTAACTAAGTAACATTTAATTAAATCCAATAATACGAGCGGCGAACAAATAGAATTTACAAATCTTAGATTAATCCTTATAAATCCAATTGTTTAAGTTGACTTACTATGTTGATAAAATGAAAAGATGTATAAAATCGTTAGTTATGGACATAATTGCCTTTGTTTAAAGGACATTAAGTACAAAAAGTAATGTAAAATAAAATATTAATTTTAGACCAAAAAAATTTTATTAGTGGAGCTATTCTATAATTTCAGTATGTTTGTGCGAATTTACTTTTTAACGTACAGTACAAAGTTACAAAGTAGCTTCGCTACTAAAATTAGGCGACGCATGTTTTTGGATCGATTCCCTATGGAATTTCCCAATGTCAACAAATTTGTTTATTTCAAACTTACAAAAAAAAATAACAAGAATGCAATTTTCTACAGATGCGCAACTGAAAGAAAATGCGTAAAATAAATCATTTAACAAAATTAAACAGAGAAAAAAAAGGAATAAAAAGGAGAAACATGCTTAAATGAAAATAATAAGGAAATTTGATAGCCCTAATCAATCCTATTATATAAAGTAGTAAGCGTTTTTTGTCTGTCCCGAAGGATCTCGCTATCCGCTGAACTGATATTGTTCTCCTTTACAGTGAAGCTTCTTATAGGTCCTGGGAAGGTTTTAAACTATTTTTCGAGAGGGTGTCTTAACCCCCTCTCCCCCAAAAAATAATTTTTAAAACTCTTTGGAAACTCAAATTTAAAATAGAATGAGGTCGACTTTTCCTTATCCTAACAGTGCATTGCCCCCAGAGGCTTCTAGGGGCGTAGCCGCTAGTGAATCAAAAAAGTAGTAAGGTTTGGCTAATGGTAGTAATGTTTTGCCGTATTCGCAGCACAACTGTTTGTCGTCGCAGAGGGGGGGGGGGGGATTAGAATCTTGGCTCAATACCTCGCCATAAGAAAAGACGTTAAATAATTGTTTCTACTGCTGTAATATCATAAGCACGACTTTAATAGTCAGAGTAGGGGGAATGCCTTGGCCAAAAACAAAACAGGCACAACTCAATACCATGCACAATTAGGACCCCAATACAAAAGTCATGCAATTAAAGAGTTGGTTGTCTGTTACTGATATTACTTACCCCGGATGTTTGGACAGAAAAGGAGAGATTGGCTTCCTTTAGTTATCCTAGGTTGATGGACCTGAAGTTAAAGTACATTGAACAGCACCTCGGCCATATGGAATAATTGACAAGGTAGAGAAACAAACAATTATAGAGACACTATTCAAATATGAAAAAAAAATAAATTGATCTGAACTTTGCAGTTTGCATTGCGTTTTTCATTCCTAAATACATCACCCAGTGAGGGAGGGATATTGGATTATAAATTACAGTGGTAACAACAGTTTTATAAAAAAAAATTTCCTTCGTTGTTTTAATAACGTTGGCAAGAAATTATTTCAAAAGATGGAGTAATTTTTTTTTATCATCATTGAGGATCTACATTAACTTATAATCTATTGACTTATCCCTTAAGATCCATGCATAACATATCACATCTAACCTTTGAGACCCACTTTGGGACGTTGTAAGTATATTTTTAGATGCGTAGCTATTCTATAACTACTGCGTTTAATTATACTTAATAAGACCTTATGAGATAGGCTTAACAAAAATACGATTTTAATTTTCGTTTGATTGCTTGAAAGACACATAATATGGAAGTACTTACATATATATATTTATGAAGAAATTATATGCATGTTACGTTTATAATAACAATAAAAAGTAACGATAAATTGAACTACATGAACAAAGAAACCTTCTGTTGAATAGATTTATAGGTCGATCGATTAGGCATAATTTGGAATCAACCAATTAAATTAATAAAAGTTCTTAAAGTTTTTGAGTCAACGATTAAAATATTGTGGTTTTAAAACTTTGGGACAAGTGTAATTTACATTCCAATGTTCTATCTCTTCCTGAGATAGTTTGGAAATGATTATGAAGCCGTCATCAATATGTGATTAAATGTTATGTAGCTGCAAAACTTTAGAAAGTTATGTTCCTTGTTGTTTTATGACCTTTGCAACCCACTTTGAGACGTTGCAAGTACATTTTTACATCATATTTGAAAATATTTTTTGTTTATTTTTTAATTTTGTTTATTTTTTAGTTTGCACTTGAGAAATATATTATAACAAGCTATAGAATTTATAAAAAAAATTTTAGGACATTTGATTTTTTTATTTCTCTTTTTCATATATAGCCTTACATTTATTTTATTCTTCTTTAATTTATGTATCTTCTAGTAGTAGCTTGTCTTTAGCCTACGGGGGATTAGCTCAAAGAAGGTGAGGGTTAACAACCATTTTATTAATTTTTTTGTTAGAAAAATAAAAATTGTCTTTTCTCTTTAAACCCAGGGATAAGGGATGGGAAACCTGACCGAAAATTAGGTCTCAGCCTCCTTTTAAAAGTGATGGGGCAACTTTTCTTTTTTGCCTATAAAATCAACTCATTTCCCCCAGTTCCTCATTGGCTGTAGGCCAATATCCAATAGCCTGAAACTTGCTTTTAGCATTAACCAATTAATTAATAACAAACGCGTCCCCCAGTTCATTATTGGCTAAATTAATTCAACCAAACATAAATTTCTGCTATTAGAAAGACAACAATGGAAACTTTCTGCTATTAGAATGACAACAATATATATGACGTTCAATCACATCAACTTATTATTAAATTTACACATTTATAAATGTCCATATAGCAAAACATAAATTGAGAGATCGTTTTTTGAAGACTGAGTAGGATTCAACATTTTATACTTTAGAACAATGTGAAAAACTCATGTCTTTAGACAATTTAAAAGTTACATTTCATGTGGAATTGATAACCCATCTAAATGATCACAAATACAAAACTAGTTCAATATGTAAATAAAAGTGTACTGTGTTTTGTTAAAAAAAAAATTTCATTAATTTTGGTAAAAATTATTGCACACTTAATTGAACTTTTCTGTTAATATTTAACGTAAAATAAATTTTTTTTTTTTTAATTCTTAAATTATATGTTTGCTATGGAACAATTAGTTGATAGAATGTTACCCATGTACTTATTCAATTCTACTTAATTTATTTATTAAAGCTGGGGAGCTAAAGCGGTGTTTATTTCTATATACAAATTTTGGAGTGAAGTAGATCCCCCCTTAAAATGTTTGAAAATAAATCAGATTTAACCATCTCAAAAAAACTTTTTTTTAAATGGGGGGGGGGGGGGGTTGGCGAAGTAATAACGGGATTCTACTTAAAGCCACTAACATATTGGTTCTTTGAAAAGTTTTTATTATATTTTATGATAGGTGAAATCAACTACCTGAATTCTATTCTATACTTTTTTTCTTTGCATTCATATAATAGCTATTTCATCATTGTTCATAGTTTTCAAATCTAACTACTGCGCCATCCCGAAACTAGTTTTTTAGGCCTAGTTGGAAAATAGGCCTGGAATAATATTTTCTTACGTTTCCCATCCCTTATCCCTGTTTAAACCGTTTTTCACAACACAGAAATAAGCAATTTATAATCCTACCGCTTCTGTTGCGTAAAACTGCACAGGTTTGTCGGGGAATGGGTTCAAATCTTGGGCAGCACCTCGTCTTAGCTAAAAACATTAATAAGGTTCCAATTGCTAATAGGTCAGGTGCTAAACAATATTAGCAAGTTTCAGTCAAATGCCTTGGACCAAAATATGCACAAATCCATACCAAGCACAGCTAGCACTTACGGAAAAAAGTCATGCAATCAGATTCGTTCGTTCGTTGGACGTTCGCAGGATAATCATGCATTCAATTAGCAAGAATTGCTAGAGATTTAATTCTAAATGTAACCATATAGATAGTTTACTATTTTGCAGTACATAATTTCTATCAAATGTGTACATTTTTACATACTAAATGTACTTTTTGATTCTCTATCTTTCCATCCATCTATCTTTCTTTTTTATTTCCTCTTTCTCCTTTACATATATATTCTTTTGCCTCTTTGCAAAATTTCAGGGAGAAGGGTAGGTAGGGGACAATGAAAAATAAATTCTTCATCCCTCTCTCTTCCAAATAATACCAAACTAACAAAGATTAGTGCATAATAAATTGGAAGGGGGAAGATTAATTCACAGTCTAATGTCCTATCCCTGCATCCGTGGAAACTTTGCACACCCAAACATGTAGTATGAATCAGGGATAAAGGATATATAACCTTTTAGTTGACATATTTCAGATTCCAAATGTTTTCAACGACTATGTTATTTAGGTAAGCGGAATAAATTGTTGTAAATGTTCTTATTCGTTGAGATCTCCCTAATTATAAGACATATTGATTTCTTCATTTTAGTAAAGCTTCACACAGATCCCTGTGTGGTTTTAAGCTATTTTCTTTCCTTAGTGCTAACCAGCCAATGTATTATATACTAAAATGGAAAGATGTTTGTTCCTGTATGTCCATTATGATCTTGTAAACAGCTGACACAATTGATCAATTATAACTCCCATGTGTATATCTAAATTGTGGACAGAAAGATGATCGATGCAACCTTTTTACAGGAAATGGCACCAAAATAAATTGTGTATCCTGAAACTTAAATTTAAAGACAAATAGCTAAAAACCATCCCAGACCAGTATAAAGATGTAAAAAAAGAGATTTCAATGTGTTCAGTGATTATAGTGTTTAGTGAGATCTTTAAGGACAAACAAAAACATTAAACACAAAACAGTGAGATTTTTAAAGATGTTTAAAAGAAATAATGAATAGATAATAACAGATCACCATAAGAAACTTTATTAAAACTAGCACAAATCTCATATAAATCATTATATGACAACAAATCTTCAAAAGTTTTTCCCAATTTTTTTCTTATTTTCTTTGAACAAACCTTTATTATTAAATTTCTATTGATGTATGTTTAGTATTATATGATAGTTGATAGTGTATACTAAATGGAAAAGTGGCATTCGCAGGGATGAGCCCCTTACAATTTGAATTATAATGAGAGTTTTGACACCCCCCCCCCCTTTTTTGCTTGCTTATTGCAATAAATTATGTACCCCATAACCGTAAGCGGATGCCATTTCCATAGAAAAAAATACTTAAGCAAGAAATTTAGCTTCTAAATATTCATTCTTATTCTTTACTAATGCAAATATATTTTTACTCAATAACTTTCTGCTTTTATCTCTGCAGAAAACACATTTTGTACTGCACACATTAATACACATGCACATGCACATTTTACATCCACAAAGGATTCAAGAATTGCTTTCTGAGGTTTGTTAAAGAATTTTAAAGAAATGATAGAACTTATCTTTTTGGAAAAGCTAAACCGGACCATTCATTTAGAAAAAGCTTTGCTACTTTATTTATCAAAGTAAAAGAATAGAGTGGTTATGAGCTATGTGTGCTATGTGTATCTATCCCCTCAGGGCAGAACCCTATGTTTACTTTATATTGGGTCATTGAAATCAGCCAATAGCGTCTTAAAAATAAAAACAGCAGAGTCACTAAATAGAAAGCAATTTGCTACCAGATAAAAAGGATCTCTGCCATTTGGGGTAGGTAGTTGTCTGGGTTGTACATTTTACTTATACATTTATTATTTAGTTGTTTTTTTATTACAATTATGTTGTGTTTATTCCTGTCTTTTTTACTATGCACATGTGGGGTGTAGAGTAGACCCACCCACCATATGTCCAGGGACAGCCAGAAATTTATCATCACCCACCCTTGCAACCCCCCCCCCCCCCTTTACTAACAGCTGAAAGCCTCAAAACTGCAATTTTGACCTTGAGAGAGAGATGCTTGATGAACTTCTTGCAGTTTCTTCTTTAGATATGTTTTTTTTTCATTTGTTACTTTCTTATATCAAATCCAGGCATGTTCACATCAATTCATAAATGAAAGTCTTTACTGCAAAACTCCTATAAAATAATTAGTACAAAAAAAATTAAAATCTAAAAAGATAATGAGACTAAGAATAATACACAAAAGCTGTACATTTAAAACAATCAAAGTTACCATACAAATATAGATAAGTATGAAAGAGATACAACCTTCTCCTACTTAAATAAGATAGATATTGCAATGAGACTTATTTATAGAGTTTAGTCCCTTTTTATACCTAAAAAATTGATTAAAAAGAAGTCAGTCCCACCAAGGGCGTCCAAGGGGGGGAGGGGTAAAGTGGTGATTACCCCCCCCAAATTTTTTTCTATTTTACCCCCCCCCCCATTTAAAATTTACCCCTACCCTGGTGGTGCTATAGTCACCCCCAACCGTTTAGGAGGGGGTATTTACCCCCCAAAACAATTTGGGTAACAAAATTTGTTTTTTTGGGGGGGGGGGAAATTTGCCTGAGTACTATAAAGAGGCCGTACAAAAATAACGAACAAAGTACAACAAACAAGTTTATCCTTTTAAGATGCATTCAAAGAGATACATCCTCCTCCTACCCAAATAAAATTGATGCAACAATCTTTAGGGAGGTAGAATAGGAAATTGTAAAATTAAATTTCGAATATAGTTTATTTTTTAAAGCTTTTAGTTGATTCCTAAAATATATCACAAAAATATTTGTTTTCATTGATTTATATCTTTAGGATATCTGTTGAATGCATTTTAAAAATATATATTTTTTCCTTGTCCCTGATAAATTTTGCACAAAAGTGTACAGTTTATATTCAGGGAGTGGGGGAAATATATTAAAAAAAAATCAGGGAATCTTTGAACAGAAAATTGAACATTTTCCATCATTATTTATGACTAGAATGGATATAGAATGCAAAGATGTTCTGACAGGGAAGTATTGCTGTCAACTAAGGTTGCTAATATAGTCCACAGATATGGGACTATATGTTTCCCTAGGGGAGTGGATGGTGTGAAGCAAAAAGCGTTATATTAGTCAGCTTGGTGAAACATTATATCAGAATACACAAGAATCTCTCACAATATCCACATATTTTAAATCTATGGACCAATTCTATCTTTTAATTGCTATGTTTCCTATGAAAATAATTGTTTCTTCAAATAAAAGTCTCAGTTCTTGGTTTCGCTTTTATATTTGCATTTTATTACATTAGCAGAGTTACTCTTTAAAGGACGCCTGCAAGAACTCTCACGCTTTAACTGCTGAAAGACTGCCACAAGTAGACCCAACACCCCAAATTTGAAGCCTTCAGCTTCTATAACATAAAAGTTCTAGGCATTTCAAAATAGTATTTTATGTACATTGATATTTTGAAAGATTTCCAATGCTCATAAAAGAAAAAACAATATTAAATTACGTCGCCTAGACACAAAATTATAACCTTATCTTTGTCAGAAACTTAGATTACCTGTAACTGATTACATTTTTACATTTAAAACACCACATTTCATAGTCAAAATCTATGAAAAAAATCGATTTAAATTGCATTTTAAACGAAAATCATAGCGGACACAAAGGGGGAAACTTATACAAGCTCAGCTGTGATTGGTTGTTTAGCTGATTCAGCCTTCTGATTGGCTACAGTACATTCGGTACAATGCAAGTTAAACTTAATTTTTTTTAATGATTTTGACTATAAAAATGGGTATTTTTATTGTAAAAATATAATTAGTTACGGGCAACCTAAATTTTTGACAAAAATAAGCTTATAATTTTGTTTCTAGGCCACGTAGTTTAATTTAAAAATTTCTAACATTAGCATTGAATTTCTTTCAAAATTTCCATTGTATATAAAATGTCAATTTAAAATGCCTAGAACTTTTTTGTTATAGAAGCTGAAGGCTTCTAATTTGGGGTAATGGGTCTACTTGTGGCAGTCTTTCAGCAGTCAAAGCGTGGTATTTCTTGCAGGCTTCCTTTAATTCAACTTTCTAGTAGCCTTAAGACAATGATAAACAAATTTTCCCATCCGTAGATTAAAATTATTGGTTAAAAGTTCGGACACTAAAAATCATAGACGTCCAAGGGGGGGGTAATGGGGCGATTACCCCCCCCCCCCCCCCATTTAAAATTTACCCCTACCCTGGGGGTGCCGTAGGCACCTCCAACCATTTAGGAGGGGGTATTTACCCCCCCCCAAACAATTTTGGGGGGGTAAATACCCCCCCAAAATAAAAAATCTCTAATAAAAAAAAAATTTTACCCCCCCCCCAAAAAATAAAAAGCTTGGACGCCCCTGCTACAAATAAGATTTTATCGAATATAGCTTATTTATAAAACTGTCAGTACCATAATAATTTAAAGGCAAATGTCCCCTCCCTCCTTTTCCAAAATGATTGACGTCTATTCTATAACTTACTTAGTCCGTCAGACTGTTACTAAGTGGTGAATTGGTAATTTTTAGCGTGCAATCAAATTTGATTTTCTAAAATTTCTTGTGTAGATTCCACTGACCAAACTTATTATGTCCGTCTGTTGTATTACTTTGTGTACTTTATTACTTGATAAACTCTCTAGGCTGATACCAAAGATAAGTGTATCATATGTACATATGTATTCCATCGACCAAAAAGCATTTACAGGAAAACTGTTTGGTTTATAATTTTTACATAATGATTTGTTTATGTATTTGAAATTTTTTATTTTTTAATGCAACAACCTTTTTTTAAGAAATTGATACACAAACTATGCTTTATAGAACAAGCAAAGTACAATCTACAAACCTTTCTTCCCCCCAATACTAACAAAGAATAATATTGTCCATTAAAACAAAATTATTACATGAATTGTATATAAACTATAGTACATTTACTGATTTGTCTTTAAATATTCCTATCCCATCGAGTTGCTACGTTTCAATAAGTTAAATTCGTGTTAACAAGGATGACAACATCCATAAAAGCGAAGCTCTGAAACGGTAGGACAAACGGACATTAACACTTGTATAATGTCAGAACTGAATAATCAGAATGCGAATGTATAAGAGTCAAACCAAAATTGTAAGTAAATTTGTTGAAAAACTGCTTGATATAGGATAATGATTATGGACATACTTACTTTTTTAGGACTTGATTATAGAATTGCTTCGCTTAAAATCCAAAAATCAGACCAATCGGATAATTAGGTCACATACAAATTTGTTGTTAAAAATGTAAAAAAATCAACATGTTTAAAATGGACGTACGGACAATCTGGTAATGATTATAGAGTTGCTACGCTTTCTAACTCGTACCTAACTATTACAGGAATCACCATGCAAAATTTGAAATCGATAGGACAATTCTAACATGCCTAAATTAACGAAAAAAGCTATTTAAAAAAAGTAAAAAATCAACATGTTTAAAATGGACGTACGGACATTTTGGTAATGATTATAGAGTTGCTACGCTTTTTAAATCGTACCTAACTACTAAAGGAAGCACCATGCAAAATTTGAAATCGATAGGACAATTCTAACATGTCTAAATTAACGAAAAAAGCTATCCGTGACGGACGGACGGACGGACGGACCGACCCTAATTATAGAAAAGCTTCGCTTTTAAAAATAGTAAAAATTTGTAGATATGTCTAGAATAAAATATAATACTAAATGTGGTATTCGGCAACCGTGAGCCATGTCTATGGCACCCCTGATCTGGGGTTCGGTGGAGGGTCAATGGCCCTCCCCCGAGTCCTGGGGAAGGGGTCTAGTGACCCCCTCCCTACGCTTAGAATTAATGATTTGAATCTGTCATGTTTATTATGGTTAACTGTATTCTTAATTCTCCCCCACCCTTTCCAGGGATGGGGGAATCATTATTGCCCAAACTGACCATTGTATATATATTATTTATGCTTTTATGTTATGATTATTTATTCCTATCCATGTAATTATTGTTTGTTGTATATAACTCCAGTATCTCTTAACCCTTCAATAAAGTGACAACTGAAAGTAGATGTTGATCATTATCTAGTGAAAGCTAGAGAAGCGTAGCTTCTCTATAGTAAGGTGTCCACGTCTGTCACACTGCCGTAATCTAATTGAACTCCGGTGTCTGCCATTGATCCTCGGCGGATACCACAACTTTGGTGACAGCTGTGTGAGATTACGGCGAACCACAAGTGTAGAGCAGACGCGCATCTGAGGCTAAGGTACTCCCAGCAGTGAATCTGGCAAAACTGACGCAAGCAACCTGAATTACCCACCCTGGACAGCAAAGTTTAACTCTGCATCCGGCAGTTGTGGAAGCAAAACAGCGAAATCTGACGAATAACCGCGAGCAGCGCTGATATCTAACGGAGAATTGAGCGCCAAAAGGGCTGAAACAGGCCTGCGGACCGGCTGAAACAAGCCAAATACGTGTAGACGGCTGAAAATAGGCCAACTTTACTGCAAGAAATATCAGGATCCGAACCAGTGGCGCTAGCAGGACGGGACATTCCCTGCCGCCGATAGGCTGAAACATGCCACATAGCTGCAAGCTGCGAGCTAACATACGGGTGTAGTGCACCAGAACAGAGAAAAACTACGTCAACCCCGAGTATCCTGAGAAGCTACAACGCAGCCACCCATCTAGAAGACAGATATTATATCACATTTGCAGGGATTACCACCCTAATGTGATGACCAAACAATAGATTTATGAGCAAAGCTTGGCAAACAAATTGTTGTGTTGTGATAAATCTAAGAATAGAACAGGCTTGGATTACTGTTTATTGTGATAACAGCTAAAAATAGAACAGAGTTGGTCAACAAATCTGTTATGCAATTGTGATAAGGACAGCAATAAAAGTTAGATGTAATATAATCAAAACAATTTCAAGCCCACAGCACAATAACAAATACACCCCTTATTCCAAGGGAAGGGGAGGGGGCCCCTCTCCATTTGAAGACAAATACAATCAGGGTTATATAACAGATAAGCCTAAGATTAAGAAGCAGAGGCCCCATTACACCAACACACAGTTACCCCCTCCCTCACAGTGGGAACGGACGGAGTTACCCCCGTCCCCTCACGCGCTTCCCCCTTCCTACCCACACTAGGCTAAGTCCGTCTGTAGTGTGGAGCTAGCGATCGGATATACAGAGCGCCATTCACGGGTAGCGCAACAAAGTGCGGAAAACATCATAAATCCAACGGACGAAGCGGACCAATGAGGGAGCGAGCTGAGGGGTGAGAGCGCGTTTTCCCCGTGTGCGCGGATTTGACGGCGCGAACGCGCGTTACAAGGACAGAAGATTCCACACACACACACACACACACACACACACACTTTCACACCAGAGCAGAGCTACTCCATAGCATCTAACAGGGGTCTTTTTGGCAAATAAAGAATTGCAAGTTTCTTTCCTCCTAGCTCTAGTGTGATAAGGGAAAACCCAATCAGTTCCTGACAGCAGTTCAGACCCTCAACATCTATCTACCTCAACACCTAACCATTGATAAGTACAGCTAAGTTATACCTTTGCAACTAAAACTCCCAACCTAGTGATACAAACAGTGTTGGCTGTTAGGCTAGGAAGCCTCAAGTGACAACCCATTCATTGTAGTCCTGTATAACTTTGTGCCCGCCGTTTCACCGTTGACCCAATGGACCAGCATCAAGTCCCAGGAGGTGACCAAGCCCCAGGATGGCTCCAGGATGACCCTCAGCCGGCCCCAGCCGAGTACCGCAAGCTGATGCTGAGCAATCTGCCGGAGTATAGAGGGCCGCCCAAGCAGTCCTGGTCGGCACATATCCGCCGACTGGAAATGTCATGGGCGGCTTACCACGTGCCACCTCATGATTCCCTCAACCGCCGCAACGCCCTACTACTGTCATTGGTAGGGCAAGCGGCGGAAATGGCGTCCCATCTGTTTGGCGAGGCAGGCCAAGCCTTGACCTACGAGCAGGTCAAGACCGAGTGTGAATTGTTATTTCGTCCTGCTTTTGAGTCCCAAACGCTTAAACAAGCGTTTAGGGACTACAAGCAACACTCGACAGAACCTATACAGGCGTACATATCAACAAAGTGCGCCTTGTATAGGGACGCCTACAATCATGAGGATCTTGAATTGTTGGTGGACGAATTAAACCGTGGAATTCGTAACGCCAATGTAAAACGCCTCATGATGAACCATGAAATTGCGAGTGTACCTGAGTACACTCGCAAGGCCATGTTCACCGTGACCATGGTTACTAAGCAGCTGAAGGAGGGTGTGTGCTTAGTGGACTCGACCGACGGGCTGACTGGATCTGCCTGCATCCAGTTGCCCCAATATGACGAGTCGGAGCCAATGGAGATTGGCTCCTTGGCTCCGGGTCTCCACCAGATGGGGAAGGTCGCTCCAGATGACAAGGTTCCAGGCCGCTGCTACCGCTGCCAGGGGAGAGGCCACCGAGCTCGAGACTGTCCAACGCCTATGGAAGTTGAGGAGAGGCGCACCCAGCCACGCCGTGACCGTTCTGCCAAGTGTGAGCGTTGCCACTATGACGGCCACACGGCGGCCGAGTGTAGAGCTGACTGGGCCCAGGTAGCCAGCCGCAGGCGCACCGCCGACAAAGGTGCCCCTCCAGGGAAGCCCAGCAGAGTGGCCCATATGGAAGGGAGCGCGCCCCCAGCACCACCACCGCAAGCAGCCGCCTCCAGAGCTGCGGACCGAGCCGATGGGATGCCGCAGTTCGGGACTGTCCCAGCTAGGATCAACGTACTGGGCGGCGCGGCTGAGCCCAACCGGGTTGGCCTAGGCTTCAGTCTTAACCATCTGGGGCCAGAACTGATACAGCCCAACAACATAGCCGAGCCAGAGGTGCTGAGGCCCCAGCCTTTCAGTCTCAATATGATGGAACCTGCCCGACCGAGCCTACCCAGCAAGAGTGGAGGGGCGCTGCCCAGCGTCCCTGAGACGGTGTATGGGGAGGCCCTGGCAGCCGCTGAACGAGAGAGGCAGGAGGTGCTAGCCAGCACCTCTGCATCGATGTATGGGACGCCACCCGGCGTCGCCACCTGGGATGATGGGGGGGTGCTATCCAGCGCCTCCCACTGTGTGCCTGGGGCGACAACCGTCGCCGCCACCGAGATACCTGGATCCTGGAACGAGCCAGCCTCCAACCTGATGTCTGGGGCGACACCCGTCGCCGCCACCGAGAGACCTGAGTCCTGGAACGAGCCAGCGGTCCCAGAGGAAGGGGTGACACCCGTCACCCCCAGCCAGCCAGCGCCACCAGCCTGCAGTGAGAGCCCAGCTACAGGCCAGCCAGCGCCACCAGCCTGCAGGGAGAGTCCAGCTACATGCCATCCAGAGCCCTCTACCAGCCAAGGGAACCCAGCGGCTCACCATCAGGATAAGTTGAATTTGTTAAATGTATTGAATCCAAAACCTTGTAAACACCCAGCCTTGCCTGTGCCCCCTGCACTTGAGGCTGGGGAGATTGAAAATTGGGAAAATAAGGGCTTGCCTGTGCCACATGCACCTGAGTTCCTAGGGCAGGGGAGGGCATTGAGTAAGGGCGAGCCTGTGCCACATGCACTTCAGCCCCATGCCACTGGGCATGCCTTGGACCAGGGAAGGGAGCATTTAGGGCTAGGGGAGCCGACACCCAGGCAAGTGCCAGTCGCTTGCCAGTCTGTCATTGGGGAGGGTATCGGGGTGCCTCGGCCGCATACAGATAACGCTCAATGGAAATTTGTGTCTAGCCAGGAGCAGCCCAGCCGTGTCCAGCCCCAAGAAGCAGCCGTGACCAGAACCGGAGATCCCCAGCCGCGTGCACGAGGAAGATGGTTACCTGGAAGCCTCTCCCATTGGTGGATGGTCCTGTGGGGCCTCCTGCTGGCAGCCGTGTGGCCTACAACCAGCTACGTCCTGGTGGGGTGGGACTGTGCCAACCCCACCCATGTCACGTCTTACAACAAAGAAAAGATGTGTGACACGGAGCCCCTACACCAGGAGGTGCCCCTGGGCCACGACATCCACGTCCTGCAGCAAGTCAAGGTGAGGGAAACCACTGGGTTCAGCTGTCAACTCACCGTGTCCCAGTGGACATTCAGGTGTGGGGTATGGGGTCACCTCAAGGTGACCTCGGTCCCCACCCTCATGAGGCCAACCAAGATAGACCCAGAAGCGTGCCGAGACCTGGCCAGGAACCGAGTATACACGTTGCCAGGCAAGACCCAGCCACTGACGTTCCAGCTGAACCACCCCCTGTTCTTCACCGTTGATGTAGTGGGCGCCCTCGTCAACAGCCCCGAGGGGGTGGGTTGCGAGGGGGAGGACGTCCACTTTGAGGGCCAGCTCTACCGCAATGAATTAGTGCTCCAGGAGCGGCGGCTGCTGGTCAAGGAGGAGACCTATGTGGTGGAGGATGGACGGGTGGAGTCCCAGTCTGACCACCTGACCCTCGACTGTCCCCATTCTGAGCTGTCCTGTATCACTGGGGAAGCAACCTACGTGTGGGACCACCTGGGAAGAGATTGCCCCTTGAGGCTGATCCGCAGCCTCCAGCCCAGCCTGGTGAGGGATGCATATCTGGTTGACCATCAGGCCCAGTTTTTCATCAACATGACCAGCCCCACCTCAATTGTGAACTGCGACTTCGAGGCCCATGCCACCAACCATCCAGCGCTGTTTGTGGCAGCTGACCCAGCCGCGGCTGCGCTGCCCCGAGTGTCGGCCAGGGATGTTGACGTTCCCCTCCAAGCACAGATCCATGCAGGTTATATTGGATTCACCCTGGAAACACGCATGAGGAGCACTGCAGCAGAAGAAGTAGCGGCCAACTGCTGGAAGCTCCAGCAACTAGATCCGGCCCACCCGGTGCGTGTCCAGGGGAGCACGTTCTCGGTACTGAGGGGAGACATCCTGCTGCAGCTGACCTGCCAAAGGCACAAGTATGTTGTCCGCGAACACAAGGAGTGTTGGGACAAAGTGCCAGTGGAGCCCACAGGTTTTGTAGACGCCGTGACGCGGGTATACAGTGAGCACGCCACCAAGATTCCCTGTTCCTCCACCTACCCCCTGACTGTGCACGCAGAGGAAGGCTGGATAGAGTTGACCCCTGCTCCCAAGAAGAGGCCACCCCCGCTGGATACGCCCAAGCAGTTGTTGACAGACCCCTTAGATGACTTCAGTTCAGGTGGTTTGTATTCACAGGCTGAGTTGAACGACTGGCAACAGCTGCTGGCGTTCCCAGCATACAAGAGCGCCATGCTGACCGGTCTATCCTATGGCTCCTGCGTTCAGCAAGGCAGCTGTTCGGCCACAGGAGACCATGGGATAGTGTCCTACAACATTGACCGACTGGCGGAGGAAGGAGAGGCAGCCCTGGATGTCTGGGCAGGATTTAGACAAGCCATCCACGAGTGGGGAGATGGCGCCGCCATCTTGTGCTTGCTGCTGCTGATCCTCAAACTGCTGGGGGACCTCACCATCATTTCTCTGGCAGCAGCACAAGGAGGAGTCCGGGCAGCCCTGAATGCGATATCACAAGTGTTCCTGTACCACCCAGCCTTGTATAAGAAGGCGATGGCTAGAGCCAGGCTCAACCATGCCAAGTCCCGGGACTTTTCAGTGGACTGGGATGCCATCCCCATCGGCAGGGAAGCAGCCGAGGAAATGGTGTCTATGAACTCAACTGACAGCGGGCATGACCGCCCAGGTAGACCAGGACCGCCCTCTGGCAGACCCCGCGGCCCCTCAGGAGGACAGGCCGCTGCTCAGACACTCAACCTGGCAGCCAGTGCCCCAGCCGCTGCCAACAACAACCCGCAGGTCCCACTGCTGACCGTTCCAGCAACAAATGTGCCACCACCAAACCTGATACCTGCCGGCGCTGACCAACGTATCCAACCCGAGGCAGCCTCTGCCTTCTATCCCACATTGGGAGCCCATCAACCCTAAGAAGATACTCACCACTAGGATTCCATTGAATCATTATCGTTTGTATATATTTTTAGCCCTAAGGAGCGGGCCGAAGGCCTCAACCACTGTCGGAAGTCTGGTAGGGAAACCATCTCCCAGCCTTCCGAGGGGAGAGTTGTGGTATTCGGCAACCGTGAGCCATGTCTATGGCACCCCTGATCTGGGGTTCGGTGGAGGGTCAATGGCCCTCCCCCGAGTCCTGGGGAAGGGGTCTAGTGACCCCCTCCCTACGCTTAGAATTAATGATTTGAATCTGTCATGTTTATTATGGTTAACTGTATTCTTAATTCTCCCCCACCCTTTCCAGGGATGGGGGAATCATTATTGCCCAAACTGACCATTGTATATATATTATTTATGCTTTTATGTTATGATTATTTATTCCTATCCATGTAATTATTGTTTGTTGTATATAACTCCAGTATCTCTTAACCCTTCAATAAAGTGACAACTGAAAGTAGATGTTGATCATTATCTAGTGAAAGCTAGAGAAGCGTAGCTTCTCTATAGTAAGGTGTCCACGTCTGTCACACTGCCGTAATCTAATTGAACTCCGGTGTCTGCCATTGATCCTCGGCGGATACCACATAAACAAGAACATTTTGTAAAAAAAAACGTTGCGCAGCCGATTCATTTAACCTCATCTTTTTTGTGGAAAAAAAGAGTTAATTATAATACAGTGCAGTGCAAAGATAGTTTAGTGCACCAAAAAGAAGTAAAAACATTTTAACAGCAGGGAAGGAGGGTACCCAAAGTTTTCTGATGAGGACTTTCTCTCATTCATTGGCTTTAAAACTTTGAGAACTTTTATTAAATCTTGATTCTTTGGTTTAAAACTAGCAAATGTTCAAACGTTTCAACCGATAGTTCTAATCTGAGGGGTCGTTTAGGCTGTAAATAAAAATCAATTTATAGTCCATTTCTTCATCCCTTCCAATTTTATATAAGAGAAAAATTAGTTATTTCTCGCATCGTATTATAAACAGCTTTCCGCAGATATATAATGTACATTTATAGGATTACAACCAGTTTTTGACACGGGCTAAAAACGGATTTAATCTTATGATTGTACATTTTATATTCGTAGAAAACTGGATATAATTCGATGCTAGACATAGTTTTTTTTTCGTATTGAAGAGAACCGTTTCTAATCCACTGTTTTCGAGTGAATACTAGAACCCGACAAATTATGTACAAGTTGTAGAGTAGCTGAACTTGTAAAAATAATGTCATTTGATTAGGTTAAAGATCAAGAAAATAAATCAATGTTCATAAAGTCACCAATAATAAACATGTCAAAATCTTAGCATGCCCCGAGAAAATGATTATTTTAAAACATTTAAATTATATTTATATTTGTTCATACCGTATCTACTTTATAACTGGCGTAGTCTGTCTGTTGTTGACTAATGATCGTCCAAGGTCCTTCAGGCATCTTACACTTAAACTGGGCTGGATCTTTAAAAGCATAGCCGTTGCCGTAGTCGTGGTCAGAGTTACAGCCACCAACCTAATACCTAAAATCATATTAACCACGCGTTGCCATGGCCACAAAAAAAAATGCGATCTTTAAATCATATTGGCAACGCGTGGTCGTAGTCGTAGCGTGGTTAACCACGCTAAAAGTGACCACAGTCCGTTAGTGTGGCTAAACTACAACTACAACTACAGCCATGACTACGGCCACGGCTACAGCCACGCCAACGGCTACACATTTAAAGATCCAGCTCAGAATGCAGTTTCACAAAGATATAAATGGTAAGAAATATCAAACAGACAACCATCCCTTTTATGGTTTATACTTTAAGTATGACTGTATTTTTGGCAAGGGTTTTTTACATTTTGACAAAAAAAACATCCAGCTGGACTTCTGCCAGTTGCAGAAAGGCCATGTACCCGTTAACTATACATGGTTATTAGTTAAATTTGTGTATGGGCCAAGGCATTTAACTCACACACTTTTTAATGTCTCTATTATGATGCAGTGTATACCAAACTCGAATGTCCCGGGTTGTTAGAGAAAAAAAATTAGACTTGGAAGATAATAAAAGTCCCTCAACAGATTATGAAGTCAAACGGATAGAAGATGAAGAGTAGCCAATGAGAGGCCAGTATACACTGTAGTTGACCAATGGTAAAATTTAGGCTGGCCTCTCATCGTTTGACGTCATAATCTGTGGAGGGACTTTAATCAACTTATTAAACTTGTTCTTTAATATTGGCTTAGTAACTAACAACAACATTATTTCTGTATAGTTTACTGATGTTTATTCTTTAAGATGTAGGTAGGTATTACACTTTCTTGTTTTCTTTTGTATTGTTTTTGATTTTGTCTTTGATAAAAATTGTTTAAAAATTGTTTTGTCTTTGGTTAAAATTTTACTTGTTTAAAATTTGATCTAAAATAGAAAAAAGAAATAAAATATAGATCAGAGTTCAAAGTCAGATTATGTCTGTATGTATTATTAATTTTTAAAAATATAATTTGAAGTAAACATAAATATCAAATTATTTGCGTATATTTCATTTAAATTTTCCTCGTATCGTTGAAATTACCCTTCTATTTTAAATAACAGCTGTGAAAATCATGGAAGTACGAACGAACACACAAAGTAAATTATGGAGTAGCCTCGCTACTATAAACTACAATTATAAAACTTACAGGTCAAACGTACTTTGGTTTACATGTAAAATAATGTAAATTTTTTATTTAAATATTCATACGTTGCCTTTTTCTCAGGAAGAAACGAATTTACTTGTAGCGTAGCTACTTTGCAATTATGGCTTATACTTTATGTGTCAGAGGAACCTTGACTAAATTTCTCTCTTTCCAGACAAATTAGTTTATGTGAAAAATAGTGACTACTCGCCCAGCCTCTGGGGGCTACAATTACACTTTTTGGGGTTCTGAAGCGAAATGAATTACCTAAAATTATCAAAAGGCCATTACATAGCAAGCCTTAAAAGCACAACTAAATACACCCTTTACACTAAAAGATATTTTGCTTCAAACTAAAAAAAATCAGGTCCGAATTGGTTCTCTTCAAATTCTCTATTAGTGTTTTTCCTTTAGTTTTAGAAATATATTTCAAAGGATTAATTAACAAAATATATAAAACAACTTTTAGGCTATTTTTCTCCCCAACCATTTCCCTTCCAATTGCAATGGAGAGCTCCTAAATGCTAAGGGCGTATACAGATATGATATATGACATTTTTAAGGATTAATTTTAGGAAAACTTTACAGACGTCTTGCAATGTTTTTATGCTATTTTTATGCTTTATAGTCGTTTATTTATTCCTTTATCCCATCATTTTTTGTATACAACACCTGCATTATATCTTGGAGAATACAAATAAGGCTTTTCATATGATTTTTATTTTTTTAAGTTAAATGCTTCTCTTTGTATTTTGAATAAAAATATTTTTGATGAACTAGCTATTTATCTCTGTACCAAATCTGCAATATACAGGCAAACCTTTGATTTTACTCCCTTTGTCTGACAGTTTAACTGATAATGAGTTTTGCCTGTTTGAGGCCAAGGCATTCCCCCAAACTCTATTTATTTATATCGCGTACCTGATGGAGGAACCATTTTTAACGTCTTTAGTTATGACAGTTTCAGTTTTGGCCTATAACATTACAAACATTTGATAACTACATACGAAAAACTCCCCCCCCCCCCTCCATATTTTCAATTTATTTTTAAAAATAGGAGAGGTTGGTTATCAGATCAGCATTCAACTAAGTATTTTGTGTAAAACCCCGGTTTTTTTGTTAAGTATGATCTCGTAGCCTAAGTACAGCGCATCTACAATTTTCAGGGAAGCTTCATTAGGACACTTTCTGAAAAATCTTGTATATTGTATGTATAAATTTCTTCTTTGTATTATCTAATCATCGACTACAAATTTTGATTATTTAATTCATTGTCTGCAAGTCATGGATAAAGAAATAAGAAATAGGGACCATTTTTTCAAATTCAGAAAACGCAGGATTTTAAAGAATAAGTCAATGAACGATAATTCGATGATTACTCTTATTATAATAAACAAAAAGTAAAATTATTGAGAGAAATGTTTTTACTCTACTAGTTTATTAAAAAGTCCCAAGTTGAATCCAATGAAATTGATATTTTTTAAAACTTAAAGTGCTAGTATTAGTTAAAGTCATATGTCGCCTACCTTCCCAATAAAACAAGCTATAATCATATGCGGGCCTATCCAGTCGGGATAAAACATCCATATTTAACCTAACCCAACAAAAAAAAGCATTAAAAGTCTTAAAAGAACGATTAACGTATCCTTATAATAAAGTAACAGGATGTCTGTTTGTGTGTACCGAAGGATCTCGCTAACCGCTGAACCGATCGGGTTCTCCTTTACAGGGTAGCTTCTTATAGGTCCTGGGAAGGTTTATAACTAAATTGGGGTAGGGTACACCCACCCTCCCAATAGAAATCGCCCCTAGAAAAAATACCCCCTCCAAAAAAAAATTATTTAATTTTTCAACTAAAAATAAAAATGAGGAGCATAAGCAACCCCCCCCCCCAAAAAAAAAAATGTCTCCCCCTCCTCCTAAAGTTTTTTTCTTAAATCTAAAATAAAAAAAATGGTTATCAAATTCAACCCCCCCCCCCTTAAATGCCCCTAGAAGCCTCTAGTGGCGTAGCATTGAGTATCTTGGTCTGTCTGTCAGTCTGTCTGTCTATAAAGCTATGATGGACAATTTACTCATCTACTGTATGAGATGGTAATTTTTATTTTGATTGTTTTACATATTTATCATTTTATCCCTAACATAAGCATGCTTTAAAACTTCAATTTGGGGGGTGAGGGGGAGGGGTGGAGTGAGCGTTAGGGGTTGAAAAGTGCATTAAACCCAGACAAATCCCTTACAACACGTTGTTGTATGAAATACCCCCCCCCCCATTAAGGAAATTTGTATAAGGACATCCCCCCCTCCCTACCACACCCATGAGGCGTAACCCACCCCCGGAATCTTTTAGTTCCGTTTATATAATAGGTGTTCATATGATATTGAGGAATCTCATTAACCACTGAACTGATATGGTTCTCCTTTAGAGGGAAGCTTCGTATAGGCCCTGAGATGGTTTTAGGCTATTTCATTTTTATAAATAAGCCTGGGTATGGTTTAAGCTATTTTCTGCCCTTTTTCATCCCTTTGAATATAGAGCCCCTAGATGCTAGGGTCGCAGCCGCTAGTATGTTCATAAAGAATTTGATGATAATTAGGGATCTTAAGGGATAAGACAATTGATGATAAATTGATTTACATCCTAAATGATAAGGAACAAAATTACCAAATCTGTAAATTAAAATCATTGATTCAACAGTTTGGACAAAGCTAGTTCGACCATGGAAATCAAGATTTGATGCTAGTACTCAATGTTTTAAGCCAATGAATGTGAGAGAATATTTATTTTGGGTACCAGTGTAATTTACAGCCCTTAATTATTATTAAACTTTTATTGAGAAACTATTGAAAATTTGTCTTCCTTGTTTATAAGCAGATTTTAAACATTTACAAACAAAAATAATCGAATATTAATGAACTGTTTAACAAATATGTCATATTCAATTATTTATTTACAATATCAAAGAATATGGAAATTAGATCTCTATATTTTTCATTAATAGAATATAAATTAAAGATGTTAGTTTTATAAAGTAGCCTTGGGTTTAAAAAAACATAAAATTAAAAAGAATTAATAAAGAAAAAAGGCTCCTTTTAATTTTTTTATGACCAATAAAGATTATTTGATGAAAGTATTTTATAAATTTTGCTTTGCCCCTTGGACGGGCGGACATACAGACAGATAGACATCGTACGACTTCGTATTAAAGATAAAATATCTTATCAGAATGTCAAAATGGCAAAAAAAGTCTCAAAACAAACCAAAATAATTTCTATAATAAAATTTGGCGGGTCTTTACTATACTGTATGAAGTCCTCTCCTATAGATTGCATTTTCAGACAAAAGGGGACAGACAAGAAAGAAAATATAGTACGTTATTGAGGGAAGTTCAGAGGGGGTGGGGGGTGTCTGACGCAATTCAAAAATGCGTCATACTCATAGTAACACACAGTACAAAGGGTCGTTGAACTCTGGGGTAGGGTTTTAGAGCCAGCAAATTTAATAAATCACTAAGAAATTAAAGCTGAATATGCTATGTGATATTACTATAATAATTACATTTTTAGAACTACAATTTTAGACATAGTTTGTAGTAAAATTAATAGTAAGATTTACCACATGGAAACGTGGAGCATCCTTTTTATAATATATATGTGTATTTTCTCAATAAGATTTTGCAAACGGCTGGACCATTGTGATTGGGTAAAGTTTCCGCGAAGATAATTTCATATTAAAATCTCCAAATAGCTAGGGATGGAGAGGACATTGGATTGTAAATTGTACTGGTAACCAAAGTTTTATAAACATGATTACTTTGGTTAATTATCTACAGAAGAGATAATTTTGTCAGGTATAATGTATACCTAACCAACAAGTGAAATAAATCTGAAATAATATTTGGGGGGCAAATGGAGAGGTCGTCAATTTTACGATGTGTTGCCCCCCAACGACAGCTGAAAACCATGTATAGGTTTCGTAATTTTTTCGAATTAATTTTGTTATTGGTATAAGCTGTAATTTTGTACAAAATGTTTTCGACAATTGTCTTTTCTCTTGATATTTTTGTAAAATATTTCTTAAATTAGGAAGGAATAATATTAATTTGGTAAATATGTGAAGAAAAAGGCTTTCTGAGTCATGGTCCTTCATTGATAATAAAAAATAACTAATAAGATAAAGTACTCTATTGGCTTAGTGATTAGTGAGATTTTAAAGTACAAACAACCAGAAACCTACTTGAAGTTACAGGATTTGGACAATTTTATTGTGTGTACGTAAAGATCCTGCTAAACACTAAACTTATTAAGTTCTCCATTTGAAGGAAGCTTTCCATATATTCCAGAATGGTTTTTGGCTGTTTTATTTTTTCTCCCTAAAGGATAGGGAACAGCCACAAGTTTTGCTACAGACCATAATGAAAGGAACTAAACGTACTTAAAACTTTCATCTGTCTTTAATTTTGCAAATCTATATTATGCCCAGGGAGGGAGGGGACATTTGACTGTTTATTACACTAGTCCCTAAAGTTTTATAATTAATTCGTTGTCTTATCGAATTTGGGGACTTTTATTAACATTTGATCGAATGTCTCATTAAGTTGAATGTCCAAACGTTTCACTTTCAACCATCAATTGTAATCTAAAGAAGGGGCAATGCTGTATACCATCATTGTGGATGTACATCAATATATCGGCCATTGTCTTATCCCTTTAGATCCAGGGAGTAAGGGAGGGGACAATGGGCAGTTAATTCAATTTTATAGTTGTGACCCTTTAAGGTTGAAAACCCAGATATTTCCAGATAAAACAAGTATTTGCAATATAGCAACCTTTAGTGGAAATTTTTTACTTTTTGAATTGTTTTTAATTCGAAATGCACCATCCTTAATCTGATGCTTTACTACAAGCCTTTGATTCTAGAGATCAAAACCCTTGTTTACAATACATTACCATAATGGTTATTATTTAATAAACTTCGGAAAATTAAGGAAACATACCATTTTACTTTTACAACATCTTTTACCCAAATTCTTTTATTGTATTTATTAAAAAGCTTAGACATGAAAAAGCCTTAAATAATTATATTTCAAAACTTACTAAAACAATTACCTTCCTACAGAACTTTTAACTCAAGTTATTTCATTTAACGAAATAAAAATGAGATACCTTGCGTCAAAATTTCATACTACATAAATAAAAAAGTTGAGAACATAAGTACATCTTAATTTTAAAGATCTTAAGGTTTAAGTAACATATCTTAGGATAACTGGTATCTGCGCCTCTAGCATCCAGAACAGAAAAATAAAATAACACCATCTTGAGATTTTAATGATAAACAAACCTTGAACAACTCAGGACTTCGTGAATTTTCCCTAAAATTTTGAAATTAATCGGATCATTAATTACAGAAATATTAAGCTAAAGACAAAAAACTTTTGCCTTTACATTAAATCAATAAGAAACATCGGCGTTTTCCTGTTACAAAATTTTTTATCAATTTGAAAATTTGAGTAGGCCCCCCCCCCCCCCCCCCCCCCCCGACAGTCTGGATAGTCTGCGGGAGGAGGAAAAGATTTGGACACAGGAAAAAGGCAAGCTTCAATTTAATTCAATAACGTGTCCGTGTTGTGTGGGGAAGCCGAGCGAAGCGAGGCTTCTCCACACAACACGGACACGTTATTGAATTAAATTGAAGCTTGCCTTTTTCCTGTGTCCACAACTTGATGTCGGGGTACTCTAATTTTCTAAATTTCAAAAACTATTTTAGGTTAGGTTAGGTTAGGTTATAGGCTAGGGAGCCGAGCGCTGCGGCCACGGATGTTCGTTGTCTGGGGTACTTTAATTTTCTAAATTTCAAAAAACTATTTTAGGTTAGGTTAGGTTAGGTTATAGGCTAGGGAGCCGAGCGCTGCGGCCACGGATGTTCGTTGTCTGGGGTACTTTAATTTTCTAAATTTCAAAAAACTATTTTAGGTTAGGTTAGGTTAGGTTATAGGCTAGGGAGCCGAGCGCTGCGGCCACGGATGTTCGTTGTCTGGGGTACTTTAATTTTCTAAATTTCAAAAAACTATTTTAGGTTAGGTTAGGTTAGGTTATAGGCTAGGGAGCCGAGCGCTGCGGCCACAGATGTTCGTTGTCGGCTATTTCTTTTAAATATTGCTACGCAACCCACAAATAAAATTGTTCTTGCTAAAAAAACGCGGACGAGAGGGAGAACATAAAGGGGACTGGGAAAAGGGGGTTGTTGGTCAGATGGGAGAGGAAAGGGGTAAACAATACAGTAAAAAAACGCGGACACGTAGCGGACGAGAGGGAGAACATAAAGGGGGCGGGGATAAGGGGGTTGTTGGTCAGATGGGAGGGGAAAGGGGTAAACTATACAGTAAGAATTCTGCTATAAATAGACTGAAAGCTTGTAGCTGTTTGTTAGTCGACTACAATATGCCTTGTAGTGAGGGACTGCGATCCTAAACTGGTTGGCATGGTTGACTAAGGAGCCTGAGGCAAGGCAAGGCAAGGCTCGTGTCTCGCCTTATATACCCTCCCTCCCTTCCTCCTGTCCAACCTAATAATAGTTTACTTAAATTATTATTTTGTTGTCGGGGGGGGGGGGGGGGGGGGGGGGGGGGGGGGGGCTACTCAAATTTTCGAAATCGCTAAAAATAATACTAAGAGGAATCTACCGAAACATCTAACATGTCTAAAGTAACGAAAAGAGCTAACCGTTACGGACGTACAAATGTGCGGGACCTGAAGGTTTTGCTCATAATAACTAATAATCTTAATATAATTTCTTTCTACAACGCACTAATCGGAATGAATTACCATTATTAAACAAGAATTAGAGATATAAAAAATGTAATGATTCAATTTACAAAATAATTTTCAAAATCAAAATATTCTGTCTGCTTGTTATTGTTTATCTTTTTGTTGACGCGCTAGTTTGCCGCGAAATTATGCATGATTTTGCGTGACGTCATTCATAATTGGTCCCCAAGATTGGTTAGAAACTGCTATATTCTTGCATGTTCCCTTTAAGCCAGTCCCCAAAGTCTGAGACTCCTAAAAATTGAATATTCGATCCATTGTCCCCTCCCTTACTCCCTGCTTTAGATCCCTGATTATGCAGGGCTCAGTACCTTGTAGTCGTATTATATAACATGCTCTAAAGGACAGTCGCTCATTTATTATTATTTATTACAGACAGGAAGGGAGGCGACATTGTAATGTAAATTATAATGGTACTCAAAGTTTTATAAACATAGCTTTCTCTTTCATTGAATCAAAAACTTTGGAGACTTATTGAATCTTGATTACACTGTTAAAAATAATTTTTTTTTTTAGCATCAGATGATACTCTATATTCTTCACATTAATGTATAGTATCAATCCGTACGTACTAGGAAAAAAAACTCATTACAATACAAGGAAGTTTTCAATGCTGGTATTAAGTATTAGGTAATGTTCTGTGAAGTAACAAGTAGTACTAAATAATGTATTTGTCTGTATAGTATTGTCTAATACGCTCTTGGGAATATAATTCAATACGGTATAAGTAAGTTTTTAATACGCTCCTTTGCAATTGTTGTTACCCTCTAGAGTATGAAACTGTTTTACTTTGTATGAAAGATCAGTTTATAATATATGATTATTATATGTACATATACATTTTGTTATATCAACAAACATACCAAGCAGAGCCATAAAACATTAATTTAAATGTAAATTTAGTAAAAAAATGACTTTAAAGATGTTTAGGACTAAACATTATCCTTAAAAATAAAAACTATGGTCAGTCATAATTACAAAAAACAAAACTATAAAGCTGAGCATAAATAGTAACATTTCATCTTTGTCTAAAACGACCAAGCATTGAAACACTTCCATGAGAGGTGTGCACGAAAGGTGTCTGTTTCAATTATTCTTTACAGTACAGATTCGTACCCTAGAACGTATGAATAGTTACTATTTTAATAAACCATTCTCTTGCGTATTGTCTGATACGCTACAGCGTATGAAATAGTACTAAATCAAGAAACATTTCTACAGCGTATTTTTCGATACCCTACAACGTATAAAATATTACTATTTTTATAAACTTTTCTACAGCGTATTCTATAGTACCCTAGAGCGTATCAATCGATACTAAAAAATGTATGGGTTCTGTATAGTAATAATTATTGTGTTATATAGTATTACATAGTGTTATATATTAATTATATAGTTGTAGCGTACATACGGGTCCAATACTCTCCAGAGTATCAATTGATACTAAATAAAAAAATTATTTTTAACAGTGTAATTGGTTCAAACTAGCTAAAAATGACTTATCATTTTTATCAATCTATAGTCCATTGTCTTATCCCTTAAGATTCCTTGTAAAAAATGATTTAATCAAAGCTATTGTAATAAAAAAAGGCAAATTATCTTTTCATTTAAAATTTATACAAACCCCACAGATCGTCCAAAACGTCTTATCCCAAAATCTCAGCTAACATTTTTTAACTAAGATGTAAAAAAGCACTAAAACACAAATTTGTGCTTTGATTAACCCATTAGTGCCGAGTGCCACTTTTATGGGCTGATCGAGCTGAAAGTTTCAGGGAAGCTTTATAATGGTCAAAACGGAATTTGTATTTTTTTGTTTTGCTCTAGTGGCGTGCACAGGAAAGTTGCAAAAAACCCGGTTCGGCTCGGCCATAAATACCAACCAGGCATTATTACCTGTTTTGGGCAGTTTCCGCCGGCGTTAAAACCCGGTTTTGCTGTAAAAACCCGGTTATTTCGACCAAAAATCGAAAGATGTAATTTTTGAACGCCAAAAGTGAGATGAACACTTTTTAGAACTTTGATATGATCCGAAATTGAAAACTACACAACCTCATGTAATCTATAGAGCTACAAGTACAATACGAAGCGATTTATTTCAAATTTAGTGTTTTGGCTATAGGTGCCGCCGTTTTCGGGTAAAAAAACCCGTTGCTCAAAGTTTTAAAAGACACACATTACAAAAAAAAGAACATATAAAATTTTGGTGTTACATATCAGAAAACGAGAATAAAACTATTGGGTGACACCTATAGAGATTACTAGGGTTATTAGGGTGGCTCAAACCCTTACTAATGATGTAAACTGTTATTTTTATTGGTTGAAAAGTTAAAACCGGGTAATAAAAACCGAAACCGAGCCAGGTTTTAAAACTGTCGGGTATTTATGGCCAAGCCGAACCAGGTCATAATAGGGCGTAAAAAACGATAAAAAAAATCATATAAAAAATAATAATTCGAATAAAACGAATTCACAAATAGATGTACTTGTCAATAAACATTAGATTTCACGAAAAAAATCAGTGACTTTACTATAAAAACAAAAAAGTTAGAAGGGGTATTTTGAATTTTCATGATTTTCAAATTTTTTTGAGCTATAACGGCAAACGGAAGTAAGCTAAACTGCCTGCTCCAGGGGGAAATGAAAGCCAGGGTAGTAGAGGGGGGATTCATACTGAGAATGATGCAATTATGAAGCCGGAAACCGTTTTTTTTTCCATTTTTCGGAACCGGGTTTTAATGCCCGGTTCGGCACTAATGGGTTAAGGATATTTCGCTACTTTACCCTATAACTAATATTTCAGTGTATTAAGCTTCACTAAAAACATTATCAAATAAAAATTATAAAATAACACACAAAAATATAACTTGGATTGTCCTCTTATATAGGAAACAATATTTGGGGTGTGTTATAATGTTATGGGGGGGGGGGTTGATTTGCAATGGATTAATCCCCCCCCCCCACATGCGCAAATCTAGACGTACTTTCTTTGTGTCGTAAAATTTTGCAGTCTGCGTGTCTGTGCTCTGCAATATTTTTTGCGCGGGTAATTCTTTCTTTATTCTCCTTGCAATCAACTGAAAGGGAATATTGGCAGGGATAAAAGAACATACACCTTTAATTTTGTAAAATGAAGGGCGGTTTACCTGGAATTGCATATTGATCACAAACTAACTTATTTGACAAAATTTGAATGATGATTTTCATGTAAGACTAGGACTAGGTTAAATAAAGGTTAGAAGGGTTCTGGGTGAAATATGCCCCACAGGGAAATAGCCCCCCATTGTTTTTTTTAATGAAAGGGCGAATTTGTGATCAAGAAAAAAGTTTGAGTGAGTCAAAGCTTTTCTACATCTTTAGTCAGGCGGTCTGTCCATACGCCAATACGTGTGATTGTTTAGCCAGGCGTAAATTTTTAAACATCATACGAGGAATCCTGTAACTGTTATGTATAATCTGAGAAGCTTATAGGACAAAGGGTAAATCTTTGGATAAATAGGAATAAAACAAAATGTGAAGAGTATGATTACCTCTTAAAATATTATTCATACCAGTTTTAAAGCAATTTTACTACAGATTAATTAAAATATCAAACTTGTTCTTTTTTCAATGTAAAAAAGGATGTCAATTAATTTGAAACTTTATTTATTTATCCTTTTATCTCCTTAAAAAGGAATAGATTGGTATAGTATAGTACATAGTATTTTTTTGCAATGTTCTTTCTTTATGTGGCTATCAAAAGAAATAAAATGAAAGGGAAATAATTTTTGCAGACAGACTATTATATCTTTATTTTATAATACCGGTTGTGGCTCTAGCATATAAGGGCTTTGTATTCAATTTCTTGGATTTGAATTAAAACAAATAGCCTAAAACCATCCCTAGACTAATTTAGGATACCTAAAAATAGAATAATTTTATCAGTTCAGTGGTTAGCAAGATCTTGATGGACAATCAAAATATGATAAAATGATCAAACTTCTGCAAAAAATATACATAACAAAAATATATATATAAATATATTTTTAAGATTATTATTGAAATCTACAAGCTAATCTTAGCAAATCAGGCAGTCGAACAAACGAACGTTTAAACAAATACTGAACAACTATTTTAATAAATTAAAATTGAAAGAAATTTTGCACATTTCCTAAACTTGTTAAAATTAAGAGATCTTCTAAGGATATATTTGATAGATAGATTAACAGATAGATTCGATAGATTGATAGATTAATTTTTGCACATTTCCTAGACGTTATAATGGGATATTGAATAAGTATTTTCATCATGTGGGGGGGGGGGGGGGATTTTTGGAGGGAAATCAAACACGTCGTTGCACAATTGTCCGTCTCATTTTATAAACAAAGACGCCCCCCAATTGCTAACAATTTACATGCGACGATGGATGGAAAGAATGTACCTTTTGGATAAATTGGTATGTTAATTTGAAATCAATAAAGTAATAGGATAAGTGTCTGTTATTCTGCTATGGGTATATGTCTATGTGTCTGTCTTTGTAATAAACTACAAATTTTTGTCTACCCTGTAAGGAAGCTTGTCTGGAAGTCCAGGTTTTTGTCTATTTTAATGGAGGGTGTAAGGCATGAAAAAATCCCACCCTTTCTTTTATAAAACAACAAGGATGACAACATCTATAAGTAGCGAAGCACAAATATTCGTGGATGGGACTGACGGTCATTGTTGTTTTCTTCAAACGACGGGAAATTTAATCTTGATATCTTTAACTGAAAAAAATTTAAAATTGGACCATAAAAAAATAGCCTAAAACCTGCTAAAAAGCCGTCCGACCGCCATTGATGTTTTAAAGTTAATTGTGCTCCTTAATGATGGGAATTTTGTCCAAAAAAATCAGCATTCTATCTTTTATAGGAGCTGAGTAAATCCCATTTTCCCAGGGAGTAAGGGAGGGGACAATGGATCGAATATTCAATTTTTAGGAGTCTCAGACTTTGGGGACTGGCTTAAAGGGAATGTGCAAGAATTTAGCAGTTTCTGACTGAGTTTGGGGAATTGCGCATAGAATGCCGCTACTCGTTATGTATGTTTTGAATATTGCAGACGGGGAGAAGGGATAAGGGAAGTGGGGGGAAGGGAAATAAACACTCGTTGTGTTAGTTTGGAAAGTAGCAGACGGGGAGAAAGGATAAGGGAAGTGGGGGGAAGGGAAATAAACACTCGTTGTGTTAGTTTGGAATGTAGCAGACAGGGGGGGGAGAAGGGAGAAGGGAGGTGGGGGCAAGGGGCAAGGGAAATAAAAAGAATAAAAAGGGGCAGTCATATTCTTGCTAGCAGCTGGCCGGGTCCAATAATCTTTTAATATAAAAATCACACCAAAAAGCCTCAATATGTTTCATCAAAAACAAGTTGTGATTTCACTTTACATGACGCTATGAAAATCTATTATTCAATTAACAATCCCTTTATAATTTCCTACAAATTTATTGGATTAAACTGGATTTCATGCCCTTTCTTTGATATCTCTTATATTGAATTAATTGCCCATTGTCCCCTCCCTTACTCCCTGCCATTTTCCCCATAGCGTTACGGACGGACTGACGGACAGACAAAGTTAATTATAGAGTAGCTTAGCTACTAAAAAAACGTAATAAGCTAGAATAGAACCAGCTTTTTCATAAAAAATATACCAGCTACTGTCTATGCTAATCCTACATTCTGTCATTTTAAAAAAATTAGTTTTAATTATCTAAAAAGAATATTTAGTCAAACTTAATTTATTACTTTAAAATGATTTCCACAGTATTTATATAACTAATGTTCTTTTTTTGAGTGTTATCTGAAATTTAAAATCATAAAAGTAAAGTAAGTTTTTGTTAATTTAATTTTACTACAGCATGACCCTCAAAAAAGTATTTTTAAGCATCTGCAGCCCTTATTTCTCAATGAATTATAAAAAAATGCATATGTCCTTGTTCTCCATAGTATTCCACATAAGTAGATATAAAAATATTTTTTTTACCTCCATTAACACCAGAGATTTTTAGAGCTAAAGTTTTGAAAAAGTGACTGAGGAAAAAGTAACTTTTAACATGAAACGACTTTTTTAGCAAAATTAAGGTAGAAATCCTTTTATTTTTGTTACTAGCAGAAACTTTATACAAAAATGAAATAAAAAATTTAGTTTTTGAGTAAAAAGCATTTTTTTACACATATTTTTTGAGTCTTTTTAGTTTAATGATATTTTGAAAAACTTACTTATTAGGCAAAATTTTTTAAGATTAAAAAACAAAATAAATCTTTATGAATATAGCAGGAAAATTGTTTTCGTTTCACAATCCTAACTTTAATAACAAAAAAGTGAAGAAAATAAAATTAAAACATAATGATTTTTTTGTCTAAAAAGCTTAATTAACCCCCTATTAAATTATTGAGATGTCAGAAAAGTAGGCGGAGCAACTGTCATAATTAATCCTTTTCTCAAATAAGGGTTAATAAATAACCTAAAATTTGCAAATAATCAATTCATTCAGTAGTATTTTTTGCCATTAAAAATTTATATTTTTTGGTGTAATAAAAAAGAAATAATTAGTTAACTTGTTTTTCTTTGTGTCTCATTATTCAGTTGCCAGAAAAACATAATATAACCATCCAAAAAATAAGAGAAACAAAAAAAAATTCTTTTTCTCAGTCACTTTTTCAAAACTTTAGCTCTAAAAATCTCCAGTGTTAATGGAGGTAAAAAAAATATTTTTATATCTACTTATGTGGAATACTATGGAGAACAAGGACATATGCATTTTTTTATAATTCATTGAGAAATAAGGGCTGCAGATGCTTAAAAATACTTTTTTGAGGGTCATGCTGTATTTTAACTTTGAATAATGGAATAATCGTAAAACTCAATAACTCGTAAAACTTCCCCAAATTATTATTCATAAATTACTAAGAGAAAAAATTATTTCAGCAAATATATAAATTGTTTAGAAATATGAATATTTTAATAATTAATGCTTACCGTCTCTGTAAATTGCTGACCAATCGTCCCTCTCGTTCATAAGATCTTATTTGTCACACAAACATAACTTTTAACTGAAATAAATAAAAAAATTTAAGCTGCCAAAAACAAAAACTACCAAATTTTCCTGGACATTTCCATGCTAAAAAAACACAAGGACGTTCGTCCAAGCTTTTTAATTCAAAAGGGGGGTGGGCAATCTTTATATCATTGAGGCAAGAACGTCCACGTTTTTGTGCTTTTTTTTTGGGGGGTGGGGGTTAAATATTAAAAATCAAAAATTTAGTGTGGGTGGAAATCATCCCTTTACCACCTCCCCCCTTCTCCAGTTGGACGTCCCTTTAAAAAAAACTTTTGCAAAAAACATCATACTCCATAACAAAATTCATGAGAAATATTTAATTAATAATAAGATAATTAACTTTTGAAAACACAGTAATAGTGTCTGACTGATTATGACGTAACAAAAAAAATAGCCAATTAGAGGCCACTATAAATTTTACCATTGGTCAATAACGGCCTTTCATTGGCTAATTTTTTTTTCTTATGTCATAATCAGTCAGACACTATTACTGTGTTCACTTTTGAAAATTCTAACCCTATGAATGCCTTCTCAATCTTTGTAATCTTACCTTACCATTATTATTACATTTTTATCCGAAAAAAGAAGAGCTGGATCTTTAAATCGTTTAGTGGTGCACTGAATCGGGGCAATCTAGTTCACCCCGGTTTGGCGCGGCAATGACACTCATTGAGTGCCATTGCCGCGCGCTGATTCGCCCATTCCATTTTGATTTAAAGATTGAAATCTAATAATATCTAGGTGCGCCGAACTGGATCGCCCCGATTCAGCGCACCACTGAACGATTTAAAGATCTAGCTAAGGATTAATTTGTATTCTAGTGATGTCCCTAAAGTTATGTAAACTATTACAAAACAATAAAGAAATTTAAATTAGATTATATCAATTATATATCAAAAATATGTATATAAATTTATCTTTAAGATAATTATTGAAAACTAAAAGCTAATCTTAGCAAATCAGACAGTCGGACAAACGAACGTTTAAACAAATACTGAACAACTATTTTAATAAATTAAAATTGATAGATAGATTAACAGATAGATTTGATAGATTGATAGATTAATTTTTGCACATTTCCTAGACGTTATTGAATAAGTATTTTCATCATGTGGGGGGGGGGGGGATTTTTGGAGGGAAATACAACACGTCATTGCACAATTGTCCGTCTCATTTTATAAACAAAGACGCCCCCCAATTGCTAACAATTTACATGCGATGATGGATTGAAAGAATGTACCTTTTGGATCAATTGGTATGTTAATTTGAAATCTATAAAGTAATAGGATAATTGTCTGTTCTTCTGTCTTTAGGTATATGTCTATGTGTCTGTCTGTTTGTAACTACCAATTTTTGTCTACCCTGTAAGAAAGCTTGTCTGGAAGTCCAGGTTTTTGTCTATTTTAATGGAGGGTAAAAGATATCCTCTCCAAGCCATAAAAAAAATCACACCCTTTCCTTTTCTTTTTTTTATAAACACAATAAGCTGTAATAGAAGCAACCTTTACATAAAAATATACCAGCTATTGTATAACTAGGGCCCTATATCAATCCTACATTTTGTCATTAAAAAAATTGATTTTATAATCTAAAAAGTAATATTTAGTCAAACTTAATCTATTACTTTAAAATGATTTCCACGGTATTTATATAACTAATGTTCTTTTTTTGAGTGTTATCTAAAATTTAAAATCATAAAAGTAAAGTAAGTTTTTGTTCATTTGATTTTACTGTTTTAACTTTGAATAATGGAATAATCGTAAAACTCAATAACTCGTAAAACTTCCCCAAATTATCTATAATACAAAGTAGAATGATGTCTGTCTGTCCGTCTGTCCGTCTGTCTGTCTGTCTGTCTGTCCCTTAAGATCTCGGTAACCACTGAACCAATCGGATTCTACTCTTCAGGGTATATACCTATTGGTTCTGTGGTGGTTTTAAGCTATTTTCTTGGGGGGTGGGACACCCCCAACCCCCCAAAAACAAAAAAATCCCCCTCCCCATTTTTTTTTCTTTTTTTTGCTTAAGATTTTTTATCACCTCTTGGGGCAAAGCCCCTAGAGGCTAGGGGCGAAGCCGCTAGTTATTCATAAATTACTAAGAGAAAAAATTATTTCAGCAAAAATATAAAATGTTTAGAAATATGAATATTTTAATGATTAATGCTTAACGTCTCTGGAAATTGCTGACCAATCGTCCCTCTCGTTCATAAGATCTTATTTGTCACACAAACAGAACTTTCAACTGAAATAAATAAATTTTAAGCTGCCAAAAACAAAAACTACCAAATTTTCCTGGACATTTCCATGCTAAAAAACAAGGACGTTCGTCCAAGCTTTATTATTCAAAAGGGGGGGGGGGGCAATCTTTATATCCTTGAGGCAAAAACGTCCACACTTTTTTTTTTGGGGGGGGGGGTCAAATATTAAAAATAAAAATTTGGGGTGGGGAGAAATCACCCCTTTACCTCCCCCTCCCCCAGTTGGACGTCCCTTTTGCAAAAAACATCATACTCCATAACAAAATTCATGAGAAATATTTAATTAATAATAAGATAATTAACTTTTGAAAATTCTAACCCTATATGTGCCTTCTCAATCTATGTAATCTTACCTTACCATTATTATTACATTTTTATCCGAAAAAAGAAGAGCTGGATCTTTAAATCGTTTAGTGGTGCACTGAATCGGGGCGATCCAGTTCACCCTGGTTTGGCGGGGCAATGACACTCATTGAGTGCCATTGCCGCGCCACTGGGCGCGCTGATTCGCCCATTCCATTTTGATTTAAAGATTGAAATCTAATGGGTGCGCCGAACTGGATCGCCCCAATTCAGCGCACCACTAAATGATTTAAAGATCCAGCTAAGGATTATTTTATATTCTAGTGATGTCCAAAAAGTCATGTAAACGATTAAAAAACAATGAAGAAATTTAAATTCGATTATATCATATTTGAATATATGTAAATATGTAAATTTTCATTTTTGTGTACAACTTACCTCTACCATCTACTGTTGAATTTTCAAAAGATTTAGCATCGTTAGTTTGAACCAACCAATCAAGATCTAATAAAAGTTTTAATCCAACGAATGAGAAAGAATGGTTATATACTACTTCAATATGTAATCCAAATCTAAAATACTGTACTATATTTAACTGTTAATATGTTAATCTTTCTTATCTTATTATAGCTTTTAAAGAGGGAGGGGTAACATAAATACAGATCTGTAGTATAGATGTATATACAGATAAGTACCTGCCCCATTTTCCAAGGACCTTTTTCGTCTGCTAGAAAACTATTTTCTGCTAATTGGCTGTGTTAATATTCCAGACAATATTGGTTGATTTTCAGAGACCCAATTGAGAGGCGGCACACGGTCCTTGGGATGGGGACATACAGTTATTTAACCACTTCTCCCTCTACTGTTTTACTCTAATAACATAACCTTTAGTTATATCCTTAATTAAATCGGGTCTTTAAGCCCCCCCCCCCCCCTCCCCTCTCAAAAATATTAATTTTTTGGGAAAACTGGAATGCCATCATTTATATATCTTTATTGACAGACGAACAAATATCCACTTATTGCAGAGTAGTTTTTTTAATAAGAAAGGTTTTGAGATTTTTTTCAAATTTTTTGAGTTATTCGAGATAATAATCAATATAAATAAAAACATAACTTTACATTACGCTTATTAGAATGGTTTTCTTATTTTAAAAAATTGAATGAGGATTAACTTGATTTTTAAAATGTGATTCCTAAGACATATAGACACAATAAAACTATGTATTTCTATGTTTTTGCTTGGAACAAAAATTAATAAAAGTTTTTACAGTATTAAATGCGATGTCAATATTTTTTTTGTAAATGTTCGTTTGTCCGACTGTCTGATATTTGGTGCTTCGCTTTCATTGATGTTGCCCTGTTCTTGTTCAACAAAAGTTGCCCTAGTTCTCTTAAATATGTCGGAAATGGGTATGAAATCGTTCTACGTTATTTCATCATTTTCATTTCAGGAAAGTTCTTGAATATTTTTTGATAATATTGACTGACCTATTTCTTAACCTTAGTCCTTTGAAAGGTGGGGTATTTGAGGCTTCCTTGCAAAGCACAACTTTATCATTCTTGTAGTTAATTTATTTTTAAAGATAAATAGGCAACCAACTTATTATGCAGTAGCTGTATTATAAGAATAAATGTTTTTTGTTTGTTTCTCCATTAATATTCAGCTAAACAATGTATCAATCGAGTTTTCCATGTAAGGAAGGATTCACTAAGATCTTGGGATGGTTTTAGGCTATTTTCTTCCATTCCCTTTCCCTTCAAATACAGAAACAGTTAGGAGCTAATAAATATATAACTTTAAAAGTGTGATGTCAACAGTTAATGAAATTAAAAATCACGTTATGTTTTACTATAATTTTCCTTTTCGTTACATCACATTCATTCATTCATATTCATATGTCACATGAAAATAAAACAAGGATGACAACATCCATAAAAGTAGGGTTGGGCCGGATACTTTTTTGGCCGGATACCGGATACCGGATATCCGGCTGATTTCAAATGCCGGATATCCGGTAACCAGCCGGATGTCCGGCCAACGCCGGATATCCGGCAAATATCCGGTTATCCGGCCAAATTACCGGATATCCGGCCGGATAACCGGCCAAACTACCAGATGTTAAAGTAGTAAAAAAAAATTTCTTCAGAAATCTTATATAAATTAAACTTATTCAGAAAAAATGTTCTTCTAGCTTCAATAATAAGAAAATTATAGCCATTTAAGATTTTAAAAAGCAGAGATTTTTGGTGTAAAATATAAAAAATTATAGAGCCGGATATCCGGCCGGATAGTTTTAAAATCCGGTATCCGGCCGGATATTGAAAATGACCGGATATCCGGCCGGATATCCGGCCACACCGGATATCCGGCTCAACCCTACATAAAAGCAAATCTCAACAGATCAGACCTTAGACAAACCAACATTGATAGATATAGAGTATCAACTCATTTAATAAATGAATAGAGTTATCCCAGGAATAAGGTATAACCAACAAGCAAAATAAATCTAAAATAATATTTGGGGGGGAAATGGAGAGGTCGTCAATTTTACGATGTGTTGCCCCCCAACGACAGCTGAAAAACACGTATAAGTTTCGTGAATTTTTTCCGAATTAATTTCGTTATTGGTATAAGTTGGAGTTATCCCGTTATGGACAATCGAACGTACGAAAAGGATTAATCTAGTCTCCAAAGTTTTATACCTGTTGTCTCATTTGTTGGCTTAAAGCTTTAGGTACTGTTATCAAATCTTGATTGAGTGTCCAATATTTAAATCTAAAGAAGAAAATATTTTTTATCGTTATGGTAGTGTATTTTTTTAAAGGGGGATAAAACAACCCCATAAAAGACACCTTTTTCCCAATATTTTAATCTAAATACAAATTAGGTTGTTTTTTAAAGACTTGTTGTTTTAGTGCTAAACATCTTTTTAAATGTGATATTATTTTTGTTTTCTTTTAGACTACATAAAATTTTCCTAGTGATCCTAAGACCCAAGGGTATAAAAGATCAGACACACACACCGAAAGGAGAAACCAAAAAGACCTATACACCCACTCACACACATACATACACACACACACACACACACCACGCTGCTAGAAAGGGATCATTTTCGGCGCGAAAATTTTTGTGTTTGAACAATCCAAAAATCCTTTTCTCTCTCGTAGACAGGGACGAGACGTCGCGAGTTTGAGACTCGGCTCTCTCTGTCTGTCTGGTGGCAGCGCACAGGGCACCGTGTTCCAGAAAAGCCAAGAAATGACAAAAAATCATAGAGAGTGTATATTTTAAAATTTTGATGAAATTTTATTTAAATAGCATTAAGTATCAATATATCTTTCAATATAATGGCGAAATTTTAAATATCTCCATCCTGGCTGGCACAGGATGCCAGCAAACCTGGCAGGGTCATACAGGTAAAGGGCAAAAATATTTTGTTTGCCTTAAACTAAGCATTTTAAGTTAAAGTTACCAAATACTAAAATATCCTATACCAGTACATACCAATATCAAATTTAAGTGTTTAAGTCAATTTCAGGGTCCAGGTATGATCCTGCAGGTCCTGATCCCTCAGAAATATTTAAACAGCTCTTGAGACCGCAATTTTTGACCTATAGACTTCAAATTTTAAGCATAAGCTTTTCTAACAAGTATGTATGACCTACTGAAATCATATGAAAATCTCCCGCCGTTTTCCCGCCGACCGCCGCCGCCGAAATTTATATTTTACGATTTCTAATCCAAAGTTGACATACAGATGAGCCTATTTCTTATTTATTTTCTGTGTGTATATGTAGTGAGGGAGGGGACAATGGGCTGTTTATTATAATAGTCCCCAAATTCACCAAATAGCGTTTTCTTATTTGTAGGCATAACAATTTGCTGGACTTTTATTGAATTTTGATTGGTTAGTTTATTAGTTGAGTGTCCAAACGTTTCAATCACTAATTGTAATTTATAGAAGAGGCAATTTTGTGTATTAGCATTGGGAATGTACATTAATTTCTCGGCCATTGTCTAATCCCTATAAATCTTTGATATGTAATACTTTTATTTTATTTTCAATTTACTTGAAAGGAAGCATTTTCTATCTTAAACAATACAAATTCTACTTGTCTTTTTTTAATAAGTATGAAAGCACCTTTGGATAAGGTTGTTTAATGAAAGGGTGAAGGGTGTAAATAATGCTAACGAATTAAATAAGAATATATATTTGAATTAGGAAACGACATAAAATTTTTTAAACTTCTAGCTTTAATGGGTTCAGATGTGGATATAAGTGGGGCATTCTCCCCCCCCCCCCCCCCTCCAATAAAAAGGTAAAATGGTTCAGATAAGAGCCTAGACATTTAGGGATAATCTTTATTTAAAACTTTTCTTTACTTTTAGTTTAAATGAATATGTGTTTTAAATAAGTAGAAAATAAATTACTTTTATATCTTAAAAAATTGTTATTTTATGATAGACCCAGTATTTTTAGGGCTTAAAAAAACAAACTTCGCATACCTTCGCATACACAGGGTAAAGTTCTCTGATATTATACATACATCTAATATCACCATGTAAGAGGATTTGCTTGCGCTCTTTTGCGCTTAAGAGATCTGGAACCAAACGTAAAATTTTCATTAGAAGAAAATTGTCTATTTTACAGAAATCGGATATGCTAAGAAAACCATCTACAATTACATCAAAAAATGGAGATTTGACTTCTTTTAAAGGCTAAACGTAGAAATTATTACATACTGATTCCAAAAATATATAATACTTAAAAATGGCTTTAAAAATAAAGGGTCCACACTGATTTGAAATGTAGTTTAGTTGACCTTAAAAATAGTTATTAACAATGATGAAAAGGAACTTAATTCCATACCTCTGGTATAATTACACATGAAATTCTTATTTTTCATAGTAAAGAGCTAATTCTTTCGGCTTTATTTCCAAAAACTTGTGTATATTACTAAACAATTGTTTAAAAGTGTATTTTCCAAAATGTAAAAAACGATTATTTGTCACTCGCTGGAACATAGTGCAGGGAGAAAGGGATGGGACAATGGATTGAAAAATTAATTTTCCCACAAAGTGTCAGTAATAACATTCTGATACATGTTATATTTATTTATGAAATTAAAAATATTTAATTTGATTTAAATACCATTGCCCCCCCCCCCCCCAGCCCTCCATGGTACTTATAGACAAAAGTTACTAGACGAGAGAGCCAAATAGTTGCAATTTTTTGAAAGCATGGCTTTTGATGCAAGTTTTAGAGTGAAAGAATTGTCTTGTCAAGTTAAAACTTTGCAAAGTTAGGTCAAATACTTTTAAAGTGTAGTAACCTTTATGCTTTTAACCATTAGAATTTTTGCTACAATTATATATGCACAGCAACTTAAAATTTATAACAGAACTTTTTTGTTTAGAGGTATAGCAACCAAATTTTAAAAAACTTTGTTCCTTCTAACATCTACCATTGCAAGTGCATTAACCTTAAAAAGTTAATTACTTGAATTTTTTAGAACACTTTTTTCCACTGCATGTAAGGGGTTGAATCTAAAAAGGGTAAATAAATAGAAACTTTTTTACACTAAAACAGTTATAACTGTTTATGTCCTAAAATTTTACAAAAATACATTTAGAAGACGGCTGGAAAGCAAAAAAAGTAAAAACACATTTGCATGTATAGTTGATTTTTAAGGCCCTTATAAAAAGTATGTAATTACTCCTTTTTTTCATCTATATTTAAATTTCCAAACTTGCTTGTTTATAAAACTTAACAAAAATGTATGAACAAAAAAAATACACGAAAAATTAGGGCTCTCGGAGCGAGAGGGTGTTAGTAGGGTGAAATGGGGAGTGGGGGGGGGGGGCTGTTGAGTAGGGGGTTAAAATGCGTTGACCTTATTTCTAGGAGCGAAGCTATTCTGTAAGTTGGTCTGTATGTTTTCTTTAAACAATCAATGATCTTAAGATAAAGGACGATAAAGTGATGATATACAAAATTACCCCTTCTGTAGATTAAAATTACTAGGTGAAAAGTTTGGACACCTAAAGTTCGAAAAAATCTAGATTTAATAAAAGTACCCAAAGTTTTAAAACCAACAAAACCAAGAAATATAAAAAAGCCTGCTTGAGTACCCTTGTAATTTAGTAGAAAATAGAGTGTGAAAATATACTTTCTCGTATTCATTCGAATCCGGTGGATAGGAACCGGTTCTCATCCATACGAAAAAACTATGTCTAGCTTCGTATTATATCCAGCTTTCTACGAATATAGAAATGTACAATCATAAGATTAAAACTAGTTTTTTTAGCCGGTGACTTCGTCACCTCGGGGCTAAAAAAAACTAGTTTTAATCTCATAATTGTACATTCTATATCCGCGGAAAGCCGTTTATAATACGATGCGAGAAATAACTATTCTGATTTTAAATAGATTTAGAATCTTCTTAAAACGATGTACTATATTAAACCAATGTTTTTTTATATAAATTATGCTTCGCTACTTATGAACATATTTGTCTGTTTAGAAAAGTTTTTATTTCGTAGCAAAATATCTTTTATGACCCTTAGAATAACTTTTTTTACAATGTAATGTGAAGCACTTTTTTTCATGGAGGGAGAGGACACGTGGAAAAATAGTTTTGCTTTGATTAGTGTTAACTGTTACATATCTTGATTAGGAATAGATTAGGTTTACCTATCTACCTAATGCATATCTAATAATGGTTAAGGCTGTATACTACATAGATCAGCCTATTTAAGAAGATAGATATACCCAACTTTACAATGAATCAATATTGTTTTTTATGAATCTTTTTTTTCGGTTATTTTAACGGGAAAGGGAAGTCTTTGATAAGATCTTTAAAACATTTTTTGCTAAAAAATTGGTATTTTGTTGTGTTCTTTTAAACTGCTTTTTTGCTATCGTACTTAATTTTTGTTTTATTTTTAAGTGAATCTTTTCTATAAATTTGGTTAGTTTCTAAGTAGGTAGTAATATACGAGGAATAATGAATTTTCCTGCAAATTTGAGGGAAAGGTTTCGTGTTTCTTTATATGTATACTAGAGTTACGCCCCTAGAGGCCTCCAGGGGGCACTTTGGGAAGTGGTGGAGGTTGAAAGTCATTTTAATTTTAAAAAGAAAAAAATCTTAACGATTAAGCGGTTAGCAATATTCTTCGAAACACACAGACAGATATACATCCTTGTACTTTTGTTTTGTTTTTAGCCCTATAAGAAGTACGATGTATGTCTGTCTGTCCGTCTCTTTATATTAATATCTGATTTTAAACTATCTACCAAAGGCAAGTTCAATAGACGATGAATTGATGTACACTTTATATGTAGATAATAATAAAGCTTTCTTTCTGAAATGTTTTAATTAAATTTGATTTATTCTTATACTTTATACATAATTTGTAAGTTGCAGAAAAAAAAATGGGCAAAAAATATTTTTGATTACCTATAAAAATGAATTTCTTTGTTGCACAATTACACATTCGAAGCGTATCTACTCTTCACATTCTAAATTTGCTTATTTTGGTAGGTATAGGCAACCCCCCTCCCCCTACGAAAAAAATTGGTGTAAAATTCATATGGGGGAGGGGGAGAAATATAATATATATATTTTTTTAAATTGTTGGTAGGGTTTACACGCCTTTACGCCCCCCCCCCCCCCCTTGGATGATCCTTTCAGAGGAGGAGAGGTAAATAATTTTTAAAAATCCGTAGGGGGGGGGGGGGGGGGGAGAGATTGAATGGTCCACAAGTCTTTTTAAGGAATTAAACCAAAGTAGCTTTTTGAATAATTGTTTTTTTCTTTCTGAATTTAATACAATTCAAAGCAATGCTTTACTTATTATTAATTGATGTATGAAACATGGATGACAACATTCATATAAATGTTTTTAAAAGCATATATAGGGATAAAAAAAAAGGTTCTAGGACAAACGCAGGAGTCCAGAACTTCGTAGTGGACAAACGCAGGAGTGTTAAATATTAATTTAATTAAGTATTTCTATACTGATTAGGTTAGGTTAAAATATGAACGTACAAATAAGCATTTTAAAAAAATTATAAGATAGTCTAAAATAGGTTAGGTTAGGTTAAGTGTCCACTCCAGCTTTTGTCCACTCCGACGTTTGGGACTCCTGCGTTTGTCGTAGGACCAAACAAGGATGACTACAAACATCAATGGAGATGTTAAAGCAGCTAGTAAAAGGGATAGTTGCATGAAGTGTATTCAATAAGTTTGATTGCATGCTTAAGTTACAGGAATACCAACAAACAAATATAATTTTGTATTAAAATGAACCCAGTAATAGTGTCTAACTTTATATCTTTGTGACGTAACAAAAATCGAAGAATGAGAGGGGAGGTGGGAAAGGAAACCCCTAACATAGAGATGGATTTTTGTTACGTCACAAAGACAAAAAGTTAGACACTATTACTAGGTTCATTAAAATAAACAGCAATCAAATAGAGGCACCACCAAAATAGTCCTCATGTTGTTTTTGTGTTAACAGGACAGCCATTTATGTTGCATATATCCAAAAAATATCAAGTCTTTATACTTTTTAAACTAACTGGTAAAAAATTGAAATTCTTTCAAATATATGTCCTATAGATGTAGTTTAAACTATTGAACAAAAAATGCATTTCACTAAATTCAAGTTTAAATAGTTTAAATGCACTTCGTACAATTACCCCTTTTGTGATAAAAAAGATCATGTTTATGGACCAAGGCATTTCCCTTATTGAAGTTATACCTGCACAACAGCAGTTGTAAATAATTCTTATTGCCTTTAGTTATGACTAAGTATATGGCATAAAGTTGCTTCTATAATGATTGATTAATAGATAGTAATATTTCAAAGCTCCCAAGGCAACTAGAGGATCTATATTCGAGAGGCAGGGGAAAGACCTAAAAGTAGCTTAAATCCATCCTAAGACTTAAAACTAAAAGTAGAAAAATGTTAACCCTTTACAGGACCTATGTAAACTTGTGAAGCTTCCCTAAAATTGAGATTTCAATCGGTATATTTGTTGCACAACTACTTAAATACTGTTTAAGGACATACTTATATTTTGAGGACTTGATTATAGAGAAGTTTTGCATATAAGATTGTACTTTGTTGTCCTAGGAATCAGTATAACAAAAATCAGAGGAATAAGGTAATCATATCACATGAAAATTGTTGAAAAAAGTAAAAATCAGCATTGTTAAAAAAGACATACGGACTTTCTGGCATCGATTATATTGCTGCTAGGCTTTCTAAACTGTCCCTAACTATTTTCGAATTAACCTGCAAAGTTTGAAATCGATAGGACTATTCTAACATGCCTAAAAAGCTTTTTCCGGACGGACTTACGGACCGACCCTTATCATAGAATATATACAGTGTACACGTGACTGGTACACAAAATACAAATTTTTAAGCAAAACGTGTAATCTTATATAAATACATTGTTAATGGTAAAAAGTTCTAAAAAATGAAATACATTTCTTTATGCCTTTAGGAACCCTTTTTAGACGTCGCGACTTTAAGCATAGATTTTTTATATCAGAGAAAAAACACTTTAATTTTCCCGTCGTTGAAGGATAAAAATTGGGTCAAATGGAAATATGACTTTTGTGCTGCCGTGTTTTTCAAAAAGAGGGCGGTTTCCTTTAATGTGCCTAGTGTGCACAAAACCCTCCCCTCCCCCTTGTTTTTTAACAAAATTTGAAAAAAAATTGGCGGGTTAGTTTTCGTGTGTTTGTATTTTACCATCATTGTTCAAGTTTGGTTAGGTTATATTAGGCACAGTGTAACTCCGCAGGGTTTGACCAATTCAGATTTAGGCCCTGCAAGGTTAGGTTCCTCTGCATTTGTTAGGAATAAAGTAATAATAACAAAATTCCCCTTTATTTTCACTTTATTCTAAAAATATGGGGTTAAAAAAGTTCCAATGAATATCATGTGACTGATTTAGCAGCAGTGGGAACCAACATTAACATTCTAGTTTTTAGTTGTTGTTTATTGTTTTGAAGTAATAAAACATAAAAATTTGGATCTTAAAAGGCACTCGATCCATCAGCGAATAGACAAAAAGGCAGGTGTTAAACGAAGGAAGAAATCTTTAACACCAAAACTCACCAAAGCTTTTTAGGGACCATTTTAATACGTCGTTGTTAAAGTAAATCTTTTCTACAATTAGTGAAGACATGTTATTTTATCATGTTCCTTTAGTTTTTAGTAGCAAAGCTACTCTATGATTTAAAATGTCCGTATGTCCGTAAGAAACGTTTGGGGGAAGCGTGATTTTCTCAGCTCCTGTAAAAGAAAGACTTCTTATCAACATTCTTAACAATATCGAGAACAATTAAGTTTAAAACATCCAGGACAGTCGGACTGCCTTTAGGCAGGTTTTTTAGCTATTTTTATATTTTCCACATATTTCCCTATATCTTTAGTGTTCTGGTTCGATTTTCAAAATTCTTTTGGTTTATGGTATTAAGATTAATTGCCAGTTGTTTTGAGAATCCAATATGTAATTTACGTTGATCGTCAGTCTGTCAGCCATCATACTGAAATATAAATATTAAAGAACAAATTTTTTAAAATGTTTGAAAGGTTTCGTGATTTTTTAGCACCGAGGTGCCGAAGGCACCGGCTAAAAAACTGGTTTTAATCTTATGATTGTACATTTTTATTTTCGTAGAAAGCTAAATATAATAAGATGCTAGACATAGTTTTTTTTCGTATGGATAAGAACCGGTTCCTATCCACCGGATTCGAATGAATACGAGAAATTTTAATACATAATTTTTTTTCGCTACTTATGGATGTTGTCATCCTTGTTTTTTTTGACAGAAAATTTGCTCAGTATCATGGCAGGGAAGGTACATTGGACTAAATTTACACGTTCTTTGATTTGTTAGTTTAAAAACTTTGGGAAATTAAAAACATTAATTAGTTGGTACAAACTAGAAATGCCCAAACTTTTCCACCACTCATTGCTTCCATATTGTCCAAACTTTTTCCCTTAGAATTTAAATCCACAGAAGATTTAATTTTGTATTTTTTGATTAGGGGTGCATTGCACATTGATTTATCGTTCAATGGCTTCTTATCCCTTATGCTAGATACATCACATGCACAGGAATTAACCAGGTTAGGGGAGGGGGTGGGGGGCAGATTGACACTTTTATTTGCACGTAAGGTTTAATCACCCCCCCCCCTTCCCCCTCCCTACTTACTCAACGTTTTGATAGCATTTTATTTTACATAACTTTCAACAAATGTTTTTAAAAATTATGTTTTTTCTTATCATGTTTTTCATATTGTACCTTATTGATATTCATAACAAGGATGACAACATTCATAAAGGGAAGCACTGAAACAGTAGGACAAACGGACATTAACACTTGTATAGTGTCTGAACTGAATAACCAGAATATAAAAGTATAATAGTCGAAGCAAAATTGTAAGTAAATTTGTTGAAAAACTGCTTGATACAGGATAATGTTTATGGACATTTTTAGGACTGGATTATAGAGTTGCTTTACTTATAATATTGTTATTTGTTGTCCCAGAAATCAATATACTAAAAATCAGATCAAACAGTTAATTAGATCACATAAAAATTTTTTGTTAAAAAAGTAGAAAAATCAACATGTTTAAAATGGACGTACGGACATTCTGGTAATGATTACTGGTAATCGTATCTAACTTCTAGAGAAATCATCATGCAAAGTTTGAAATTCATAGGACAATTCTAACATGCCTAAATTAACGAATAAAAGCTATCTATCTCGGACGGACGGACGGACCTACCCTAATTATAGAAAAGCTTTGCTTTTAAAAACAAGGATGACAACTTCATTAAAGCAAATTAGCAACAAAGCAATTACTTGAATGTGATAAACCGACAGACGACCAATCTTAAATATTCAGTAGGTGCACTCTAGTAATTAAACTCGCTACAATCTCTATCTTCAATAGCAACCAACAGGGGCGTCAAAGCTTTTTTTGGGGGGGGGGTAAAAATTTTTTAAGGGGGGGGGTAAAATGGCGCGCGAAGCGCGCCGAACATTTTTTTTACCCACCCCCAAAATTTTTACCCCGGGGGTAAAATATTCTTGGGGGGGGGGTAATTACCCCCCCTGAAATCTGTTGGCAGGGGTAAAATTTGTTTACCCCCCCCAAAATTTACCCCCAGGGTAAAATTTTTGGGGGGGGTAATTTAGTATTAAAAATGCGCGCGAAGTGCGCAAAAATTTTTTTTGTTAAGAGATCTTTTATTTTTTTTTGGGGGGGGGGTATTTACCCCCCAAAATTGTTTGGGGGGGTAAATACCCCCTCCTTAATGGTTGGGGGTGCCTACGGCACCCGCAGGGTAGGGGTAAATTTTAATTGGGGGGAATAGAATGAAAAAAAATTTGGGGGGGGTAATCGCCCCATTACCCCCCCCCCCTTGGACGCCTATGGCAACTAAGATAATCTCAATTCCCTAATTGAAATCAAATTTAAACCCTATAGCGTAACTAACAAAGAATAAAGGAGTGACTACATTTCTAGAACTTGTTTTTAGAGATGATGCGCTCATAATATTGTACTTAGTTGTCATAGAAATAAAAAATCAGACGAATAGGATAATTATATTATACAAAAAAAGTTGTGAAAATGTTCAATCGTTCAATCGTATCGACATGCCTAAATTAACAATGCCGTTACGTTAAGACTGGCGTACGGACAGAAGGACCGATTCTAATTATAGAGATGCTATTCATCCAAAATATGTTTTTTTTATGCATTATGTTGTGAAATTACGTCTGAAGTAAGTCTAAGACGCATATGCAAACTTTATAACTTGATAACAAAAGCGCAGCTCCTTTAACAATTTCCTTCGAAATATCCGTTCGTCTGTCCGTCAGTAAGAAATTAGAAACTGGGATAAGTGTGAATTTTCGACTGCTATTCAAGATAAACGGCTATTATTTTGGTTAAGATTTTCTAATAATGAATATCCAATTTTAATTTACATGGTCTGTCTGTCAGTAATGCATATAAGACACATATGCAAATTTGTTTTACTAACATAAGCGCAGCATTTTAACAATATAATTCGAAATATCCGTTCGTCTGTCACTCTGTAAGAAATTGAATAGGGTAATTTTCGGCTTCTATTCAAGAAGATTTCCTATACCAATGAACATCCAGTTTTAATTTACTCTGTCTGTTAGTAATGATCTGAGGGACATTAAACTTGTTTACCATTATAGCCAGTTATCTCTTCTTCACAGAGCATAGGCCACGCACAATGGTTCTCCAATCTTCTTTGAATTTGGCAAGATAAGAGGCATCACTGAAAGGTGATATTCCCTCATCTTGCAGTTCCCTGAATCCGGTTGGTTTTGGTCTATTTTCTCTTTCCTTGGGGATTCCAAGTCAAGGCTTGATTGGTTATTCATTATGTTCTTTTCTTAAGATAATTCAGAAGTTAAAAAAAGGCTACGTTAAAGACATTTAGAATTTTACTTTCAAAACTTAGAGGTAAAAAAAGTTATTTTTTAAGTAATAAAACTTTCCTCCAAATATCTTCCGCTTTTTTATTTCATAAAGAAAAATTCAAACAGCAAAATATTACAACAGCAAAAATCATCAAATAAAGGTAGTACATACCTAAATATAATACAATTTCCCGTATTCATTCGAATTCGGTGGACAGGCACCGGTTCTCATCAATACGAAAAAACTATGTCTAGCATCGTATTATAAACCCCTTTTCTACGAATATAGAAATGTGCTTTTTTGTATCGATCTCAAGGGATAAGACAATGGGCAATTTATGAAAATCCAATATGAATTATGATAAACAAAATTACCCCCTTTTTAGATTGTAAAGTTTTGACACTGCTAGTTAGTACTACTCAATGAATGTTAATAAAAGTTCCCTACGTTTTTTTAGCCTTCCATATTTTTTTGTTGAAAATATATAAAATTAAATACATGACATATTAACAAGCAGTTGATATTTATTTATGTTATGTTTTATTTATTTTCCATTGAATTATGAAAAATTAAAGCAAAAAAACATGCTAAATTTGATATGACATGCAAAACCTAAACAAGAACTAAACCATTCATAAATGCGCGAATAAAAAAAATTCCAAAGTTAAAAGCTAGCATATTATATATGAGTGATAACGCCCCTAGCATCTAGGGGCTTTGTATTTAAAATTTGAAAATTATATAGCCTAAAACCATTTAAAATTGAGAGCTTTATCGGTTCAATAGTTAGTGAAGTGTTATAAATTTAGTATATTTCTGTATTATTCGAACGCAAGACCATCAAAATCATAGTGGTCTTGTAGAGTAGTTACGCTTCTAAAAATGTTTGAATTGAATAACATCAATGTCACATATAATCATGCAATTTCAAGTAATGAATAAACGCAAAAACATTTGATTTTCACTTACAACACATTTATCCTGAAACTTTTTAGTAGCGTAGCTACTTTATAAATAACTTTGTCTGTCCACACTTCCTACGTCTGTATTGCTGATGGAGAAATTAGACTTGCTTGTACGCTTTTCAAGATAGACGGCTGATCTTTTTTGGAAGATTTCCTTCATCAATTTGCATCCATAATTGCATTGATCCGTTGGTCTGTCATTCAAGCTCAAGTATACATTGGAAATGCAATATTCTTGACTTTTATTAGAAACTAGCGGCTAAGCCCCTAGAGGTCTCTAGTGGCACTTTAATGTTTTTTTTTATTTAATATATGTAATATGTTGCGCTCAAGTCTCTAAGTAAAATTTTTTTTTTCGCTCTATTTATTATGATTTCTCTTGGAAGGGTGATGGTACCCTCCCCCAAAATAGTTATAAATCTTCCCAGGACCTATGAGAAGCTACCCTGTTGAGGTTTGGTGGTTAGCGAGATCCTTTGGTACAAACACACAGACAAACATCCTGTTACTTTATTTTAAGGATAGATCAGAACACCGTAAAAGTGTCTGAATATGACGTCAGAAAAAATTAACAATTAACCAATGAGAGGCCGCTATATATTTTACCATTGTGAATACTGGCTTCTCATTGGTTAATTGTTATTTTTTTCTGACGTCATAGTCAGACACTTTTACGGTGTTCATAGATCAGCTTATTTTGCTTAGATTTTGCAGACTAAAGAGCATCTATTCTCTATATCCTTTGTAGTCTGTTCTACCCTCATATGCTCTTTCATCCACATTGGTTTAATTTCAAAGGGGTTCAAGTAAGTCTAGGCAGTGCCTTTACTTTTCCACCAGTAATTTTAATCAACACGCAGGTTTTTTAAAAGATGATTGGAATGTACCAAACAATTACGATTTGATTAAAGTCCCCAAAGTACTTTGGTACAAGAATTATTTAAACTTAAAAGTAGCCGAGTTTCCTGTTAGAAAATGATTAAGGTTCCTCCACAGATTATGACGTCATACGATAGAATAGCCAATGAGAGGCCAGTATACAGAATACACTGTAATTGACCAATGGTAAAATTTATGCTTGCCTCTCATTTGCTATTCTATCGTATGACGTCATAATATGTGGAGGGACTTTAATCATCTTCCTTGTGTTATATTATGTTGAATATTAAAAGTGTGTCCTAAAAAGTACAAGGAAAATGAAAGTACATTTTTGACACACATAAAGAAAACACTAATTATGTATAATATACATTGTATATCATGCTTAGGTATATCCGTTTTTAGGGAATTATTCTAGATTAATTATGTCCATATAAAACTAATTACAAGAACAGAATTAAATTAAAGTCTCAAAAGCACGTTTTAGTAATCGTTGACTTAAAAACTTTGGTTACATTTTTTTAAATTTTTTATTGCTTAGTACAAGAGTACAAATTTTGATTTTGATATACAGAAGGGTAAATTATGTTTATAATGAATGGAGGTGGTCATCAATTTGATCTTAATGTCCTTATCACTTAAGGTGGCCGGGATAGGTTATGAGTTTTTAAAAGGGTAGAACAAAATAGCCTAGAATCACCCAAAGATTAAAAGATTTCAAAACAAAAGGAAAGGGGTGCTCTCGCGTCGTATTATAAACAGCTTTCCGTGGATATAGAATGTACAATTATAAAATTAAAACCAGTTTTTTTAGCCCCGAGGTGCCGAAGTTTTTCATATGGATAAGAACCAGTTCTTATCAACCGGATTCGAATGAATACGAGAATAGTTATTTCTCGTATCGTATTATAAACGGCTTTCCGCGGATATAGAATGTACAATTATAAGATTAAAACTAGTTTTTTTAGCCGGTGCCTTCGGCACCACGGGGCGAAAAAAAAACTAGTTTTAATCTTATGATTGTACATTTCTATATTTGTAGAAAACTGGATATAATACGATGCTAGACATAGTTTTTTCGTATGGATGAGAACCGGTTCCTATCCACCGGATTCGAATGAATACGAGAAAAAACCTTAAACCACCCATGGATCTATGCAAAGTTTCCCTAAATGGAAAACTCAATCGGTTCAGTGGTTAACAAGATATTACCACAAAAAAATCTTAATACTTTATAGAATTTTTCGGCGTTTTCCTCTTTTCAAAAGGAAATTTTCAAAATTGAAAAAAAATTTCTAAGAGGATAATACCAATTTTTTTGTTTCATATGATACTACTTTCATATTTTAATAAAGTAATTTTTTCAAATTAAATTTTTTTTAATTATAGGGTAAGGCATTTTCAATGTAAGATATTATTATGTTGTTAATACTTCGTATAAATTAATGTAATTTTTAGTAGCAAGGTTTTTAACATGTTTAATTGGTCCGTACGTCCGTAAACCATCGTTATTTAGGCATATTTGGATTATCCATATAGATTGCATGCTTTGCATGAGTAATCCTGTAACCATTAGGTATAATCTTGAGAGCAACATTGAGGGAGGGGACAATGGTGTGTAAATTACACTGGTGCCCAAAGTTTTATAACCGTGTTGTCTTATTTGTTGGCTCAAAACTTTGGGTACTTTATTGGAATTTTACTCACAATTAGCTTTTTCCAAAAGTTTAAACTACTAATTTTAATCGAAAGAAGATATGAGTTTGTTTATCATCATTGGGGATGTACAAAAAAGACAGAATGTTTTATTTTCCGTACCCTACAGAAAAAAGTTAAATATAATCAACAAGATGGAAAGATAGACAAAAAAAATTTAAGGAAAAAAAGAGAAAAATATTGAAAATGAGACCTTCAAAAATTAGCCGTTTATATTTGATATTTAGGGCAAGGGGTGAATAAACCTTTAGAGGAAGAAACTAATGCAGGCTGGGGAGGGCAAATAACCCCCAGTCAGGGAGAAAGAGAGAACATAAAAAGGGAGGGGGGAGGGGGTGAACAACCCCTGTTGCTAGGTACGCAAAATCGGAGATTGGAAGAAATAATCTAAAACATAAAATTATCATTTTCTGTCTTTCCTTAATCTTTCTAACTTGTATTTATCTATCTTTTTATCTCTCTCCCATTTTTCTTTCTCTCTATATATTTTGAGGAATCTCTATTTTCTTTCTCTCTCTCTCTCTCTCTCTCTCTCTCTCTCTCTCTCTCTCTCTCTCTCTCTCTCTCTCTCTCTCTCTCTCTCTCTCTTTCTCTCTCTCTCCTGTGTCTCTTGTTTCTTTCTCTTTATCTATAATTCTCTTTCTATCTCTCCTTTTATTTCTCTATTTAATAAAGCATTTGCTTTGGTTGAACGATTTAGTCCTTATTGGTTTATTCTTCAGAAGATTTCTCCCTTCGAATGCGTATGTCTGTGCGTCAGAGAATTCCAGACATACGCTTTCACTCACCAACTACAAAAGTTCCAATTGTAGGGGTGCGTACAAAACAGCGACATTAGCGTAGGGAGGTGTCAGGTTCGAACCTAGAACTCATCATGACACACTAGAGACGTTAAAAGTGGTACCTACTGTTGCTATGTCTGGTGTGTGACATTAAAAGTAAGAGTGGGGGAATGTATTGACCTGTAAACAGGCGTAACGCATTACCGTTCACAGTTAGGACTTCCAAGCAAAATCTTACCATCAAAGAGGTGGTTGTCTGTTTGATATTACTTGACCCAATATCCTATAGTGGGCATTTGATTCACGCATTCATTCATACAGTCAACACAGTGCGTATGAAGGTGCTTTGACTTTTGTGTCAGAACCTAAATTGGGACATAGTGCATTTCATTACCCTAGGTTAGGTAACTTTATTTCACGTTTCAATAAAATCTAAAATGCAGCCGTTTTTGAGAAAATTAGATTTGAAAATTTCAAGATCAATTTTAATCCACTAGGAGTTACCGCATAATCATGACAAGAAAAGCAAAGATTATTTATTTAAAATTTTGAACAACTTTGCTTTTATAAAGTCTGTCATAAAACCTCTCTATATATGATTTATTTCAGGCTGAATTTCCGTGACATTAGCAAAGCAACTGATTAAAATGGCCATGAATCAACTCACTTCAGGAGTGGTTTTATGAAGAACTTTATAAAAGCAAACTTGTTCAAAATTTTAAATAAATAATCTATGCTTTTCTTGTCATGATTATGCGGTAACTCCTAGTGGGTAAAAATTGAACTTGAAATTTTCAAATCTAATTTTCTCAAAAACAGCTGCATTTTAGATTTTATTGAAAAGTGAAAAGAAGTTACCTTACCTAGGGTAATGAAATGCCCTATGTCCCAATTTAGGTTCTGACACTAAAGTCAAAGCACCTTCATACGCACTGTGTCAATATAGTCCTATTGTGTTTCTATACTTGTTCTTAGGGAGGTGTTGCGTTAAAATTTATCTAGTTATTGCCACAACAAAAGACAATAAAAGTCAAAACTACCAGTTAAAGGCTTTATTTTCAAAGACATTTTTGCCTCAAAAAGTAAAAAGTATCTACATTAGAAAAGGTCGTATGTTTCAAACAAGAATATCTCCAACTTTTTTTGCCAGTAATTCTTAATTTATATTTTTAAAGGACGATGATTAGAAATATTAATTTACTTAATAGCTTAAAGAAATCAATACATTTTGCATTAGATTATTATCATTAAGTTTTTAAAAATCCAGGAAAATAAGCCCATTCTTCAGATCTTAAAGAATACAAGGATGACAACATCCATAAAAGCCAAGCTCTGAAACGGTATGACAAACGAACATTAACACTTGTAGAGTGCCATCATTGAATAATCAGAATATAAATGTATAAAATTAGAAACAAAATTTAAGCAAGTTTGTTGAAAAACTGCGCTAATACAGGATAATGTATAAGGACATACTTACATTTTTAGGACTTGAGTATAGGGATGCTTGGCTTATAACATTGTACTTTGTTGTCCTAGGAATCAGTATTCCAAAATTCAGATTAATCGAATGATTCTATCATACAAAAATTTGTTGTTAATAAAGTTAAAAATCAACATGTTCAAAATGCCTAAATTAACGAAAAGAGCTTACCGTTACGGACGGACTGATCGACCCTAATTATATAATGGTTCGCTTTTAAAAATTTGCTTATTATTAATTTTGTCAGCTTTGGAGAACACCAAAAATTTCATTGGGCTACCAGGGGGGAAAATTGTTAAGGGTATGAAAAAAGGGTAGTTGGTCTAAAATAGTGTCTGGCTTAAAAATTGCACTGTCGCTCCTATAAAATTAATTGTTACATAGAGTGCTTACATAGGGAGGAAGGGGATAATGGACTATAAATTATTATACTAGCACCAGAAGTTTTATAACCATGTTTCTGATTTGTTAGCCTACAAATTTGATTGGTTGGTAGAAACTAGCAGTATCCAAACTTGTCCACCAATAATTATAATCATCAGAAGGAAGGTAATTTTGTTTATCATAATTTGGGGGTGTACTTAGATTTATCGTTCATTGCCTTATCCCATAAAATCCGTAGATTTCTAAGTTAGATATTAGAATCACTATTACTTACTCAATAAGAAATATAAGTTTTCCGGAATTTTAATGTTAGGGGGAGATTTGAAATCTGCATCAAATTTTAAGGATTTTTTATAAAATTCGTTTTTTGTATAATTCTTTATCTAAAAGCGGAAATGCATTTTAAGTTAATTAATTTTGACCAATAGGATAGGTGGATTTTAAACTACCTGCGCTCTAATTTGTTGAATGATGTACGCCATCCAATCAGAGCGCAGATTTTTTAAATCCACCAATCACAGATGCCAAAATTAATTAACTTAAATTGCATTTCCGCTTTTAGATAAAGAATTATAGAAAAAACGAATTTTATAAAAAAAATCCTCAAAATCTGATGCAGATTTCAAATCTCCCCCTAACTTTAAAATTCCGGAAAACTTATGTATCTTATTACTCAATCTAAAGTAATGTAAGCTCTATTATCGCTTTGCAGGAAGCTTCTAGTAAGCATTTGTTCTAAATATACTTTATATATATTTCAAAGTATTTCAAACCAGAGAGAGGGGGGACAATTGGCAGTTTATTATAATGTTCCCCACAGTTTTACAACAACGTTTTATTATTTGTTGACTTATCAACTTTGGGGACTTGATTGAATTTTGATTGGTTGGCTCATTGAGTTGAGTGTTAGAACGTTTTAACTACTAATTTTAATATGCAGAAGGGGGAATTTCGTGAATCATCATTGGGGATGTACATCAATTTATCGGCCATTGACGCATCTGGACTTTCTGGTCATGGTTATAGAGTTGTTACGCTTTTAAAATCGTACCTAATTGTTCTATGAATCAGCATCCAAAGTTTTAAATCGAGAGGACAATTTTAACATACCTAAATTAACGATAAGAACCAAACGTCATACAGACAAACAACCCTTTAATTCTACGACCTTTGTCAGTAAAATCCTTGCTTTGCATGGTAATGAGTTGCGACTGTATTCGGCCAAGATACTGCTTCAACTCCACCTTTTAATGTCTTGGATCTGATTAAAATTCATCGTTCTTTTGACGTTTACAAGATATTACTGAACACACAAATAGATTTATTCACAAAAAATATTTTTCGTTCATTTCGTAAATAAAAAATACCTACTTTCAATCTAAATACTTTTATATTTATGCTTTGTATATGTGCGCCAAAAACGGATTTGGATTTTTTGGATAGATAGATAGAAGGATAGATAGATGGATAGATAGATGGATAGATAGATGGATAGATAGATGGATAGATAGATGGATAGATAGATGGATAGATAGATGGATAGATAGATGGATAGATAGACGGATAGATAGATGGATAGATAGATAGATGGATAGATAGATAGATAGATAGATAGATAGATAGATAGATAGATAGATAGACAGATAGATAGATGGATAGATAGATGGTTAGATGATGAATGGATAGTCAGATTGATGAATAGATTGATAGATTGTTACTTGAATGGATGAATGTATTGATAGATAAATCTTTGAATAAATAGGACAAAGCCAATATTGTCCTGTTGTCATAAATTTCGAGATAGGAGAAGGGAAGGGGGGAAGAAAATCTTTTCAAGGGAGATGGGAGAAATGATTTTCTCCTTTCACTTTCCCTTTTCCCTTCCCTTTCTCGAAATTTTTGACGTCACAACAGGATAATATGGGCTTTGTCATAAATAGAACAGATAAATTAGCTCAATACTTCTCAAAAATTCTAAATCTATAGATAACTGTTTTAACTTACTGCCCTAAGAAGCTAATCAGCAGCTGACCTTTTTGTGAGATTCTGAACACAGTCGCCAGTAATTCAACAATCATCAACACCCTTAGCAGATCCACCACTGTCAACTTCCATTATTACGAGTTTTAGTGAAGCTCCATAAAAGTTCTGTGCAGGTACACAGAGAGAAAGGGGACAATGGGCTGTTTATTACACTAGTCCCTAAAGTTTTATCATAATGTTTTTTATTTGTTTGCTAAACAACTATGGGGACTTTTGATAAATTTTGATTGTTTGGTTTATTAAGTTGTATGTCCAAACGTTTCAACCACTACTTGTTATCTACAGAAGGGATAATTTTGTGTTTTAACATTAGGGATGTACATCAATTTATAGGCTATTGTCTTATCCCTTTAGATCCCTGACTGGTAATAATTAAATCTTGATTAGTTGGTTCAAAATAGTAGTGTTTAAACTTTCCAACCAATAACATAAAGGCTATAAAGGAAATTTAAATGTGTTTTACTTATATTCATTAATGAATTAAAGTATATTTTTAGTAGTTAAATGTGTTTTAGTTTTATTCATTTATAAATTAAAGTATCTTTTTAGTAGCGAAGCTACTAAATTAAACAAGGATGAAAACATCCATAAAAGCAAACTCTGAAACGGTGGGACAAAAGGGCATTAACACTTGTATAGTGTCAGAATGAATAATCAGAATATAAATGTATAAGAGTCGAAGCAAATTTGTGAGTAAATTTGTTGAAAAATTGCTTGATACAAGATAATGTTTAAGGACATACTTACATTTTTAGAACTTGATTATAGAGTTGCTTCGCTTTTAATATTGTACTTTGTTGTCCTAGGAATTAGTATACCAAAAATCAGATAAATCAGATAATTAGATCATATAAAAATTTGTTGTTAAAAAGTGAAAAAATCAACATGTAAAAATGGACGTACGGACATTCTGGTAACGATTATAGAACTGCTACGCTTTCTAACCTACTACAAGGATCACCATGCAAATTTTGAAATCGATAGAACAATTCTAACTTGCCTAAATTAACGAAGAAAGCTTTCCGTGTGTGACGGACGGACGTACGGACCGACCCTAACTATAGAAAAGCCTCGCTTTTAAAAAAGATTTGTCGGTCCGTTATCAGTTAGTCTGATTGTCCTTTATTTTTATTGTTCTTAGTAAATTGTCATATTCAGTGATTTATTTACAATATATCTGCTAAAATAGTCACATGACTGAAAAATTATTGTCTTGTTATTGCTGCACTATTTATGAACATGTTTTATCCTTGTTTTATATTCATTAATAAATCGTGTATACTGAAGTAACATAATGTTGGTTTAACTGTATGTATAAGATCTAGTAAACGGTCGGCCCATCTATGATGCAAAAAAACTCAGGGATGTTTAGTAAAAGTTCAAAGCAGGTTTTAGGTCATTTTTTAAACTATACAAACCCCTGTGCACGCCATTGCATGAAAGTACGGATGCCTATTTACATAAATCTATACAGATGTTTAAGACAGAAAAGGGATTCCTAGGGTAATTAGATAGCATGTAATAACAGTATAATTTCTACCTTTCAAAGATCGTGAGTTTTGTACTGTTTTACTTTTTAAATAGGATAAAGGAATAAGATAATCTATATAGAAAAAAAACATTTCTCCTTTTCATTGAAGCTTCTTATAGGTCCAGAAAAGGTTTAAAATCATATTAGGGGAGTATAATAACTTTACCCATTCTAGAAAGAAATAGCCCCCTAAACTATTTATCTCAAGTGCCCCATAGAAGGCTCTTAAAGTCAGCCTATGATAATTTGGTTATATTGGGTGGAGAAATAATTGTAGATTAATTTATGCGTTGTTATCCCTACCTTTTTTGCCTTTAGTTGCAGAGAGGGGGGGGGGGTCAATGGGCTGTTTATTACACTAGTCCCCAAAGTTTTATAATAATATGATAAATTTACTAAGTGAAAAAGTCTTTGATACTTCTTAGTTATTTATTGAAATATTTTTCAGTGGACATTGCGCCCTCTTCAGTCTAAATGGCATAAATCATATTAATTTAATTTACATATTAAAAGATAGGTAAAAATAAAGAAATTTGTAGAACTATAAAGGCAGAAAATGTTGATAAAAAAAGAAGAAAATAATATGATCAAATGTACATCAATCTATATGTCATTACACTTACCTCTACTACCTTTTTTAGATGATATATTTTTATGAATGAAATAAGGAAAAATAAAAAGGCGTTTTAACAATATTACAAAATAATTTTGCAGTTTAAATTAGTGGAAAAAGACCATTCTACGAAGCATAGCAAATATATTTGTCTATCTGCACGTTATTACGAGGGATACCCTATTTTAATTTTCTTTTCTATTAAACCTACAAAAACTTATATAAGATTTTAATTTTGTTAGTTTGTAAAAACAACATTTTATATGAATGATATAGAATAGTTATTTCTCGTATCGTATTATAAACGGCTTTCCGCGGATATAGAATGTAAAATTATAAGATTAAAACTAGTTTTTTTAGCCCCGTGGTGCCGAAGGCACCGGCTAAAAAAAACTAGTTTTAATCTTATGATTGTACATTTCTATATTCGTAGAAAACTGGATATAATACGATGCTAGACATAGTTTTTTCGTATTCATGAGAACCGGTTCCTATCCACCGGATTCAAATGCCGAAGGCACCGGCTAAAAAAACTAGTTTTAATCTTATGATTGTACATTTCTATATTCGTAGAAAACTGGATATAATACGATGCTAGACATAGTTTTTTCGTATTCATGAGAACCGGTTCCTATCCACCGGACTCAAATGAATACGAGAAAAGTATATTGGAATATTCCTCAATTTGATGTTCTATTTTTCACCCTAGATATTTTTAACTAACTGTTAGATTATACAACCAAATTAGGATTTGATAAAAGTAGCTTTTGAGTCAACTAATGGAAGCCTGACTTTATAAAACTTTGGGGACCAGTCAAATGTCTCCCATTAATATCAAATACATTGAATTATAGGTTTTTAATTTATACAACATACAAGCGATTCCTATGATCTTGATATGTGATCAGCTGAAATAAATTTCCTATTCTAGCCCTAGTTTCCTAAAGTGTACAGCAGATAACCCAATTATTGCAGACCCTATTTTCAGCGACTCCGGTCAAATTTTAATTTTTCAAATTTTGATTTTTTTTGAAGTTTGAAGCTTTTTTAGCTAGTAGCAAATATTGAGATAGGACGCGAAAGCTACGCACACTTTCGGAAACTAAATTCAGTTCATCTGATATGTTGATGTTCTGCAATTGAGATTTGGAGATTTAATTTTGCGGTATTGATAGCATACCCCACAATTAACCTCTACAAATGTTAGTGGATATTATGATTGGATTGTTGTCATTTTAGGTTGCTATTTTAGTCCTCATTTATTGGTCAGGGCTTTCCTCCAGTAGGAGGGGGGGGGGGAGAATCTTTATTCAGCTGGAGAACCATTTTATTACAGTAGCCGAGTAGGCTTAAACTTAAATTTAAGGCGAGTGATCTGAAACGACCATTCTGTGAAAAATTACTCTTACTAATTATTTCTTTTTATTAATAATGTACAAAAAATATCCTTTAATATATTAGGTGTTTATATAAATACTAGAATAATTTTCAAAAAAATTATGTTAACATAGATTACGTTAGGTTATTTCAAGACTAGGAGGCCCTGATAGAGCTAATACTATTCAAGTATTGAATCTTGTAGGATGATCGATAGCTTCCGAGGGTTTATACCATTTTAAAAAAGACAATTATGTTTTCGCTAATATATAAATTTAGCTGAATTAATAAAGCATTGATTAAAAGTGTACTTTATACAAAAATCCACATTTATGTAAGTAATTACGTATATGAGGAAAATAATTATATTTTCAAACTTTCTAAATGAATTCAAAAAAATTATGTTTTAAAAGTTATATATTTAAAATTAATTTTGTACATATGAAAGTACCACCGCAACTCTATGTATTTTTTCCCCCAAAAAATGACGTTTCAATCCTCTAAGAAAATTACTTATTTTAGTCATGATCAATAATTTGTAAAACCTCAATTTTTTGGATTATTTTATTCCCATTTCATTCAAAAATAGTGTTGAACTAGGCAGCCCCATAAGAATTTCATTAATTTATATTTAAAAGCGTATCTTTTTGTACTTTGATAAAGACGCAAAACTTAGTATCTAAGTACGCATTTGAGACACATATGAATTTCATGTGTTGTGTTTGTTTTTAATTTTCCTAGAAATATAATCTAACATGACATGAAATCAATGTATGATTGTACTCTATGGAAATTAAAGGATTTTTATTTACGTTTGATAATTTAAAAGGTCTACGCTTATTATCAGAAATCTTTAGAGGTAAGACAATGGTCAACAAATTTATATGTTCAATTTATGAAACAACATTACCTCTTCTGTAGATTAAACTTACTGGACATTAGTATTTTGAACCAACCTTATAAAAAAATATACTAAGTTTTGAACAAACAAATAAGAGGATATTAAAACTTTGGGTACCGGTGTATTTTGCAGTCCATTGTCCTATGCCTACATGATGATTATTCATAAGTTGCACACCTATTGCAAGCTAACATCAGTTTATGTGAAAAAATGATTATTTTAGTTTAAAATGATGTCGGCAGTTGGCGGGCAAAATGTTAGTTTAAAATTTGAGGTAAACAAATCGCGGTCACTAGAGCCATTTAAAGTTTGCTGGAGAGCTAGAGGATCTGTACTGGCAGAATCATACGTGGAACCTGATATTAACTTTTATAATATTTATACTGGATTTTGCATCATTTTACCCATAAGTAAATGCTTTGTTGAAGAATAGTTTTTCTCTAGTCACCCTGCTAAAGTTGCTGGCATCCTGTGCCCGCCAGGATTGAGATATTATGAATGTTATGAATATATTAATCATTTTATCTATGACGTTGTTTACGGCCACAGTAAAAGTGTCTGACTATGACGTCAGAAAAAATTAACAATTAACCTATGAGAAGCCAGTATTCACAATGGTAAAATATATAGCGGCCTCTCATTGGTTAGTTGTTAATTTTTTTCTGACGTCATAGTCAGACACTTTTACTGTTTTCGTTGTTTACCTGTTGTTGGTGCGCCTATTTTATTGTTTGACATAAATGTCCTTGTTATCATGTAATATCAAAATTATGGAATTTTCATTCGTGATGCATCGAGACGAGAAAAAAATGAAAATAGAATCTAAATATAGAAATAAAAACACAAAAAGATGAATAAAAGAAAATGTTATCGAACTTTGATCTTGAACTTGAATCCAAATTTAAATTCTTCATAATTAATTTTCCTCAATTATAATAAACAAGGACAATTTTGTCCATAAGTAGCGTAGCATAATTTTTTGAAATTTCAGAAATAAAAGAAACAAAGCACTGTGAAATTATTTTATAAGTAATATTAAAAAGAATATTACAACACACTCGAAAGAAACAGAAAGAGAAAGGCCGAGATATAATGAGAAAGAAAAGGAGATAGATAGATAAAGACAGGGAGACAAATAGAGACAGAAAGATATAGACAGAAAGACAGAGACAAAATGACAGATACAGCAAGATAGAGACTAAAAGATAGAGACAGAAAGAAATACACAGACAGATAAGGACAGAGAGAGAAATAAAATTTAAAAAAGACGCAATAGCAATATTTGTACTAATGTTATATGCGATATTATTATAAAAAAAATTAAATTGTGGCACATGTTCGGAAGTAAATGAATCGAAAAAGAAAACTGGCCTATCATTGGTAAAATAAAATGTATACTGGCCTGCTATTAGTAATTCAGTCTGTTTATCGGCCTATCATTGATCATTTGTATTGTAAGATGAATTTCTTATAAAGAGCTTCAAAAAAAGGTCACATGTTATTTTATGTACAAATTTCTTTAATTGCATCGGATAGTTTTAAAAAAAATAAATACATATTTTTAAATCTAAAGTACAAATAAAAATATGAAATTAAAGCAACTTTTTTAACAACACGTGGCAATACTATTGACTGACCTACCAACAGAGGTGGATTCTTAAAAAACAAGGATGACAACATCCATAAAAGCGAAGCTCTGAAACGGTAGGACAAACGGACATTAACGCTTGTTTAATGTCAGAACTGAATAATCAGAATGCGAATGTATAAGAGTCAAGCAAAATTGTAAGTAAATTTGTTGAAAAACTGCTTGATACAGGATAATGATTATGGACATACTTACATTTTTAGGACTTGATTATAGAGTTGCTTCGCTTATAATATTGTACTTTGTTGTCCCAGGAATCAGTATACCAAAAATCAGACCAATCGGATAATTAGGTCACATACAAATTTGTTGTTTAAAATGTAAAAAAAATCAACATGTTTAAAATGGACGTACGGACATTCTGGTAATGATTATAGAGTTGCTACGCTTTCTAACTCGTACCTAACTATTATAAGAATCACCATGCAAAATTTGAAATCGATAGGACAATTCTAACATGCCTAAATTAACGAAAAAAGCTATTTAAAAAAGTAAAAAAATCAACATGTTTAAAATGGACGTACGGATATTTTGGTAGTGATTATAGAGTTGCTACGCTTTCTAAATCGTACCTAACTACTAAAGGAATCACCATGCAAAATTTGAAATCGATAGGACAATTCTAACATGTCTAAATTAACGAAAAAAGCTATCCGTGACGGACGGACGGACGGACGGACGGACGGACGTACGGACGGATCGACCCTAATTATAGAAAAGCTTCGCTTTTAAAAATAGTGGGGCAAAATTGTTTTCGTGAAAAATCCTCCAAAATCACATAAAAAAACTACAAAAATTAAACAAAATCTTATGTTAATAACCCTTCTATGATTTTGTTTAATTTTTGTAGATTTTTAATGTGATTTTGGTAGATTTTTCACGAAAACAATTTTGCTCCTCTAAGCGATTAGTGGGGCAGATTTTTTTTAAGAATCCACCTCAGATCTATAGTATAGATGTATTGTATATACAGACAACTACCTCCTCCCTTCATTTTTTCAAAGACCCCTTTCGTCTGCTTTTAAATTATTTTCTGCTACTTAGCTGTGTTAATATAAACGACACTATTGATTGATTTTCAATGACCCAATAGAAAGGTTGCGCAAGGTGGTTGCGATGGGGAGATACAGTTACTTAACCCATTCTCCCTCTAGTGTTTTACTCTAATGACCTACCCACATAAAAAATAGCCTAATATATTTGCGTAGGACCAATAGTAAGCTTTCCTAAAAGTTCTTGACGAATCCGCACAGCTGTTTACAATACAATACTGGACACGCCCATCAATCTGATTTTGAATTTGAGGACTCTTATACGTAGAACTAAGTAAACCAGGGAGACATTGATAAGATCTTGATTGGTTTGTTCAAACTTTTTAATAAAATTCCAACCCCTTTTTTTTATTTTCAGTGGGCATTTTAATGCCATCCCCAAACAAAAATGCCTTACTTCCCTTTAAAAAAGGTTCTGAACCACATATCCCACAATATAAAGTAGTAAGGTTTTTTTGTATGAAGCTTAAGATCTGAGCTGGATCTTTAAATCATTTTAGTGGTGAGCCAGATCGGGGTGAGCCAACTTTCCGTTAATGAGAGCACAGCATTTTATGAAATGCCGCGCTGTGATTGGCTAAAATTCGGTTCACCCCGATTTGACTCACCACTAAAATGATTTAAAGATCCAGCTCTGGGTAATACTGGTCAAAATGGAAGTTTAATAAATGTCTTGGGATAGTTAAGACTATTTTCGTACTCTCCCACGCCCTCCAACTAGAAACTAGTGGCGTCGCAACTAGTCATAATAATATGAAACATTTTGCAAATGTGATACGACGAAGCCTAATCTGTAACACTTTAGTACAACTTTTGATTCCTGTGACGTCATAAAAATAAGGGAGAAGAGACGAGAAGTAAGAAAGAAAACCCCTAAAAAGAGATGGAAAATCCCTCATTTTTATGACGCCACAGGAATCAAAAGTGGTGCAAAAGAGGTACAGATTGGGCTTTGTCATGTGATACTATGCGGAAGTGAATACACACCACAAAGGGATTACGCAAAAAGTGAAATTATTGTAAATTTCTGCACACATTTTATCAAAACAAAACGTATGCAGTCAATTTTTTATTGTTTTCTTAAATACACAAGAATCAGTATTTCAAAAGCACGGACGCCTATGCTTCTGAAAATGGTAGTTTAAGAAGCAGGACCATTAACTCGTACAAAATATTTCCCTAGGGGTAAAATTTACATGGAGAATATCAGAGTTTTTAAGGGGGGTTAAAGAAGAGGTATTACTCCAAAAAAAATGTAGGTGCCATAGGCATTCTCAAATTCGGGGTTGATAGGAAACCATACAATTATTTGTGCTTTTGTAGTAATTAATAGGACATCCAGGGGGGGGGGGGGCGAAGCTACAGGAGTGAAGACCCTTATTGTCCTAAGTTTTTACAAATTAGGTAAATTTATTACTTTTGACAAAGAAAATGTTGGTTTTAACTTTTCATCAAAAAACTTTTTAGTTAGGATAATTAACGCCATGTAAATTCCCCCCTATTGAAATTTTAATCTCCTACAAAATAAAAAGCTTTGACGTTTGAATCATGGCATATCATTAGAATATGAGTAAGTTATAGAGTAGGTACCCTGCCATATGAAGGGATGAACTGTACAAGAGTTGTACTCAAAATCACATGCATAAAACAAACAAAAGTAACCAAGACTTTTTTTTCATATTTGTACAGATTGTTAGTAGTAGGGTGGTATCAATAAATATGGAAAGTCTTGATAGTTAAGTGGCGCGTGCAGTGTCAGAACAATCCGACTACAATATTAGTTAGTAAGTGTACACACTTTATCTCGTCACTTACCTCTTACGGGCAATGCAAAATGTCCAACAACCAAGGGAAGCCCATCTCTCCTTTCCTTTCAAACTCCAAACACCTGGGGTATTAGGTTAAGTAACACTTATCAGACAACTAACTCTTTGATTACATTACCTTTGCCTTATCTGTTCATGGTTATTGAGTTGCACCTGTTTTGACCAAGCTAATCCCCCTAATCTAACTATTAATGTCGCCCATCTGACATAGTAGCTCATATATTAATTAAATAGAAGATTTATTTTTGGCTCATGCCGACCACCTTCTCCTTTAATGTATTTAAAACTGAGTACAATTCTTACAAAATATTCTTGGCAGCCATAAAAAAAACTACAAGTTTGCAAACTTTAGGAAAACAAGGACAAGACAATTGAAAATATTTTAGTTTTATTTGTGTGTTTTGACCTTTGGTAGCTCGTAACTATTGGGGAAAAGAAAGGGTTTTAGATTAATTTAAACAACATTGTACTCTCCCTTCCTTGCAAACTTGAACTTCAACTATTGCTGAGCTAAGCTGCGTCAAAAAAAGACAAATAGTTTTTATCACTTGCCAAAAAAGTGCAAAAGAAGATATTTTTTGCAAAATTAAACATAGGTATACCTATTTCAAATATATGTATGTGTGTGTAGGGTTTCTTATTTTCTTAATAAGCATTCCTTTCATTTTAAAAAGTTTTCCTTTTGAAGCCTCACATATTTTTTGTTTGGAAATAAGAAAATTATTAACTATACTATATATTGAGACGAACGGTATTGCTATTTACGAGATGTTATTGGATTAAAATTAAGTATTCTAGAAATCCTGTAGACCGGGCCGAAGAAAATAACATCCTAATGTCTTTCAGTCGCTCGCAGCCACAAGTATCTGCAGCAGAACGTGCCAATTTGGACAAATTGCAGCCACAGCCGCTCACTATTGCAGGAGAAACCCAAATTGAATCATAGCTGTGGCCAAGCCGCCCTACAAACAGGATGGCTGCCAAGCCCTGGTATCCAGTTTCTTTACATTCCACGTTTATGTTTAGGTCACGTGTAGATATTTTTAATATCTTTTTTTTGTGCTGATAAAGAAAAAACACATTTTCTTGTATAGATGATAGACGCAAATAAAAAGTCAACAAGTGATTTTTTAACAAGAATACGCATTTTCAGAGTAGCGTAACCCCTTAGATACTTTTTTTTACTATTAGTGGCTTATTTTAGGTGCTCTGTTTAAAATTGGAGAAATAGCCTTAAACCATACCTTAGACTTATTAGTACCTATTACGAACCAGGGACAACAAAGATGAGATAAACTATTAACATTAGATTACATAATTACCCCACAGATTGTAAACATTTTGGGTGTGGATCTGGAATGCTAAAATTTCCAGTTTGATTTTACTACCCAGTACCCAATTTGGGATTTTCAATTTTTACCCCCCCCCCCCCCCAAATAAAAAAAATGCCTCTATGAAATAAAGATTCCCCCCCCCCCAAAAAAAAAAGAATGAGCTTGGGGGTGCTGTAGGCACCCCCAAAATTTTTATTTTCAAAATTTTACCCCCTCCCCCCAAATAAAAAAGCTTGGACGCCCCTGTACCTGATCTAAATTAAACAGGACCAAAAACCCTTTAACCCTTTACAGTCGGGCCCCTTGCCGCACCTTAATCAGTCGGGGGGGGGGCGTTGAACGCCCCCCCCTATTATCTCAGTTCCTATTAGAGCTAGAGGGCTAAATTTTTTTGTGCAAGTCCCCTGTTTGATAATAAATTTCCGACCTTTTATAAGTCTAAGTCAATTTTCGCTTCCTTCACCCTTTTATTTAACAACCTTTGTTTTTAGGTCCTTTTTTACTTAAAAATTTCCAACGGCTGTAATTTTCTTATTTTTGAAGCTAGAAGAAAATTTTTTTTCCAGAAAATGTTTATCTTTATGTAAATTTTACATTAGAAATATCAAAATATAAATTTCAGCGGCCGCAGCTGTACTTGGCAGCTGCCAGCCGCCGCAGTCGGCGGTCGGCGGGAAAACGGCGGCGGATCTTCATGAAATTTTAATACGTTATGTAGACATGTAAGAAAAGCTTAAGTTTAAAATTTGAAGTCTCTAAGTCAAAAATTGCGGCCACAGGAGCCTTTTAAAGATTTCTGGAGACCTGGTGGATCAGGACCTGCAGGATCATACCTGGAACCTGAAAGTGACTTGAACACCTGTATTTTATATAAGGATGTACTACTAGAGGATTTTTTAGTATTTTGGTATGATAAAATGCTTTGTTTTAGTCAAAAAAAATATTTTTGCTCTTTACCTGGATGACCCTGCCAGGTTTGCTGGCATCCTGTGCATGCCAGGATGGAGATATTCAAAAAATTCCAACTCTCAGTTATGTGTCATACCCATACTTAAAAAGTCAAGCAGTTTGGGCTCTTCATCTTTCACACACAGAAAATGAGATAGAAAAAACCGGATGGGGGGGCGTTCAACGCCCCCCCCCCCCGACCGTTAAGGGTTAAATCTTGCACATAGAATTTCTGAAACTGAAATTACAATAAGACAAGCATAGCGTCTCTTTAAGTCATTATAAAGCTTACTGAATTTCAATATTTCGACAGATTAAAACATTTTACAAGAGTTTTGTTTAAAAATTACTTTTTGCGTGTTAATATTCGTTGATTGTATTGCTAATTTGTTGGACTTCGCTTTCATGGATGATACAATCATACAATGAGGTACGATTTAGGAAGCGCAGCAACTCTATAATCGTTTCGTTACCAGAAAGTTCTTACGTTCATTTAAAATTGCAGATTTTTACTTTTTTTATTTATGTATGTTATGATTATTCGAAGAATCGTCTGATTTCGCGAAACATCTTTATAATCAATTCCTTTAACAGTATCCTTTATTTAATAATTATTGCAACAAATTTACCATTTCAGAGCTGCACTTTTATGGAAGTTGTCATCCTTGTTGTTTCAAAGATGCGCAAATATTTAGGTAATGTTGTACACACAAATAGTATATAACATCTCTCAAAATTCATTTTCTAACAAAAAATTTCTGCTTTCCCTTTCAATTATGAATGGACGTTCAACAAGAATGATAAACGTCCTGCAAACGAAGCTATTAATTTATTTTCCAGTATTGCTTCGAAACTGATTAATATCCGCTGTTTTAGATAGAACAGTTCTGAGATATCGTATCGTATTTTAGACAAATTTCTACGATTAATAAAATAAAAATCATAGTATTAATACCAATTTTGCTAGCCCAAGCCTTCGGTCCCTCATTTTATCATTCGCTGAAAGCTGTCTATATTACGATGCTATAAATGCAGCAGGGATATTAAGGGATAAGACAATGGATGATAAATTGATGTAAAGTTGGGGTTAGTTTATACCAATCAATCAATATTTGATAAAAGTATCAAAAGTTTAAAAGCCCATCAAAATATATTACTGATCAAGTTTTAAAAACTTTTGGTACAGTATAACTCACCGTCAAAAGTACCCACTCTTGTACTATAGGGACAATTTAATGAGCGAAAAATGATTATCTCACGAATTTCTGATGACAAAATTCTGTCTTTTATAGCTGGTGATATATAGGAGGGACGGATATATAGAATGTATAGCAAAGCTTCGTTTTAAAAAAGTCTAGGCTCTGACTTTCAAATAATTCGGCCTTGGGGATGCATTATTAATAGACCGTGATGTTGTTTCATGTTTTGCCTATTGCATTTTTATAAATGACCCCTAAGCACATTAGATTTATTATATTTAGAAGTGTAATTTTAGTTTTTTTGTAGGCAATCATTCTTGCGACTAAATAGGGGCCATTTAAAATCCAGGTATCTTTTTAAAGATGCTTTTAAATAAATATAATATTTATTTCAATGCTTTCCCTCCCCCAAATGTGGATAGTAAGCTCAGAAAACCCCCCACCCCACCCAATATTTATAAGTCAACCATTCACCTTCTGTTATTTTTATTTAATCCAAATCAAAGTTTCAAGAAATCAAGTAATAAGTTTAGCTAACATATAATATCTTTTTGCCACTATTTTTTATCAAATTTTGTATGGATTCTTTTTTTGGGGGGTGGGTAAAATTTTTTAAGGGGGAGGGGGTAAATAAAAAAAAATTTTGGGGGTTCCTACAGCACCCCTAAATTTGTTTTTTTTTTTGGGGGGGGGGTTAATCCCCACTTTACCCCCCCCCCCCTTGGACGTCTTTAATTCCAATTTTATGTTCTTTTGATTTGGAGCAACTTTCCTAAATATATTTTGCAGAGGTGGATGGCAAAATAAAAAAATTTACCCTTTCCCTTCTCAATATATTTACTTTATACAATAATCCTTCATAATAGATAGATGAAAGGAATAAGGAGTGAGTGTCTTCAGTCAGGGGAATCTTCACAAATATATGTTGAGAAATTGGGAAGGCTTGCTTTACAACTTTCTCATCCCCTTAAGAAATACACCCCACTGGCAAAACCCTGTGCATGCTAATTACACCCATAAGGAAAAAGGATAAGAGGATGAATACTCACCCCCTTTTCATAGTAAAATACTACTTCCCCATTCCTAAATTTTTAAAGAAAATTTAGCAGACAAAAATCAAAAGCCGCCCAGGGCTTTTTGAATGTCAATCATAAATAATAATGTGAATAAAAAGAAAAGCTATATTTAGCAAACAGCCGTGGGCGGTCAGAATCAGCTGAATGTTTATTATTAAAAAAATTTCCCCCTTTTTAGAAATGAAAGGGTTCATCTTTCATACACAAATTTTTTAAAATAAAAATAAATTCTTTGTAATTTTAAATTAAAACATTAAAACGACAATATCTAAAAGTAAAAAGTAAAAAAAAATTTTTTTCTAGATGTTTTCTTTTTATTTTTAATTTAAATATTATATTTTAATAATTAAAACTTTACATATTAATTTTGTAATCCTCCCATTTGAAAAGTGGTGGAATAGCAATAAAATTTAGCGCGGCAACAGCGCTAATTAGTCCCCTGGGCCCACTGCCTATTTTCGTCTTCTAGTTGCTTCGATTCCTCTCTTTAATTTTTTTCTCTATGATTACACCAAAACTGTTGGACATTGTGAATACAGAGTAGCAACACACACAAAAAATCTTTTACATTATAGCACAGAGACATTGGTTTGCTAATTAAGATGATACCTTTAGCAACTATAAATCTACTAGAACATGTGAGCTAATGTTAAGGTGAAAATTATATACTGCGCTCAAGGATGGAAAATATTTTTCAAAGAAAAATTTTAAGCTCTAAAGATATTATTAATTTGGATTTAAATAAAAAACAATAAAATTAATTAAAAGCTTAATTTTATCATAATAAAGTATTTAACAAAACTCATTTTTAATCATCAATGAGATAGGCTTCTATTTATTTTACTAGTGGCCTCGCCGCTAGCCTCTAGGTGCTTTGCCCCAAGAGGTTTTTAACATAAATTTTCGTATTTCAGATATAAAAGAAAAAAAAAATTTTAATTTTATTTTGGGGGGAAACTTTTTTTTTTTGGGGGGGGGGAGGGTTGTTAGTCGATCCCACTATTTTAATTTTAGTTTTAAAAAGAATTTTTTTGAGTTGGGGGAATTTTATGTTTTTTTGGGGTGGGTTGGGGGTGTCCCACCTCCCAAGAAAATATTTATAAACCTTGTCGGGACCTATGAGAAGCTACCCTGTAAAGGAGAACCCGATCGGTTTAGCGGTTAGCAAAACCTTTTGGTACAAACAAACAGACAGACAGACAGACATCGTTCTTCTTTGTATTATAGATATATTTAGAATTAGAAATAAAAATTTATTTTGTGCAGATATTATTTTCTATATACTCATCTTTCTGAACTTATGTCTAAATACTTGGGTTTACTTGTCCTTTGAATAAGTCTGGGCAACATTTACGCACTGTCTACTATTAGGAAGCTTCGATTTTTAGTTGCAATATTTAAATTATATATGGGACTCGGGGATCTAAAGGGATAAAGCAATCGGCAAAAAATTTATAAACATCCAAAATGATGATTCACAAAATTAACCCTTCTCTAGATTAAAAATATTGGAAAGATTAGAGGAAAAGTTTAGATGGAAAGTATGCATCGATTTTTTGAAGTGCAACTACTCTATAAGTCTTTTTCACATGTATGTACTTTCTGCTATTAGGAAGCATCGATTTTTATTAGTATTATTATATTTCCCTATATTATTTAGGAACCACAAGGGATAAGACAATGGGCAATAAATTGATTTACATCCAAAATGACGATTCACAAAATTTTTCCATCTGTAGATTAAAATTATTGATGAAAAAGTATGGACGAAAAGTAGCATTGTTTTTTTGTAGTGCAACTACTCTATAAGTCTGTACCACATGTAAGCACTTTCTGCTATTAGTAAGCATCGATTTTTATTCATAGAATTTTATTTCTCTATATCACTTAGGAATCTCAAGGGTAAGGCAATGGGCAATAAATTGATGTACATACAAAATGACGATTAACAAAATTTTCCCATCTGTAGATTAAAATTATTGAAGAAAAAGTATGGACGGAAAGTATGCATCGATTCTTTGTTGTGCAACTACTCTATAAGTCTGTACCACATGTAAGCACTTTCTACTAATAGGAAAATTTATATCATTATAGAAAAATTTTACTACTCTATAGGAATCAGGTATCTTAAGGAAGGAGACATTGGGCAATAAATTTATTTACATCCAAAATGATGATTCACAAAATTTTCTCTTTCTGTAGAATAAAATTATTGATGAAAAAGTATGGGCGGTAAGAATGCGTGGATGGTAGTGCAACTACTCTATAAGTATGGGTCATATTTACCCATTAGTAGGACTAGGCATCGATGTTTTATCTATAGGACTGAGACTCATTGATGCTCTATTTACTACTAATAGGCATCGATATTAAATGTTTTAAATTTGAAATAATTCATCCAAAGTTATGGGACAAAAGGGATAAATTAATGCACCCTCAAATTGTTATCATCAATTAACTTCCTTAAGTAAATTGAAATTATTGATGTAAAATTTAGAACACTGTTACTTTGCATAAAACATCCATAAAGTTACTAAGCCAACAAGTGAGAAAACGTGTTTTATGTTTTTTTTTAGTTTAAGAAATTGGCCCACCACAGTATTATCAATTTAAACACTTTGAAAGCAAACATACAGAAAAAAGTGCACAAACATGATACAAAGTATGTAAATGCTGTTATATAACGTAATAAGTTTTTTTGTCTGAAGCTAAAGATCTTATAACATGCTTGTCCAAATTGATTGTATAATAAATGTATTTTGATTGTTTTAGGCTATTTGCCATTACCTTGGGGCTAGGGTCGAAGAAAATAGAATATACTTAATGCATTTTCATTATTCGAATCCTTTATGTTATCAAACAAGGATGACAACATCCTACTAATAAAGCGATGCTTAACAACTCAGATAGTAGGACCAACTATAGATCAACTAATAACCCCTAAGCCTTATATTAAGATACTTTAAAATTAAGGTGATAATTTTTCGTTTGTTTGTTGATTTTTTTAGGTTAGGTTAGGCCAGGTAAGGTTATATTCCATGGACACTGGGTTCAAATAGCAGTATCTAATCTTTTCAACAAAAAATATCAATACTACAGAAAGGGTAATTAAATTTTATAATAACCTTTTCGTTCATGAAATTATCCATTAAGATCCCTAATAAAAAGTCTAAAACCTGACCCTTTTTTCTATTAATAGTTAGGTTTCGTGATTATTAGGACTACCACAGGGATGGAGATAGTCAACCATTTACTTTAAATTTTAGTTTTGAAAGAAAAAGTAAAAAATAGTCATAAACTTCACTGTAAAGGAGAACTATGACTGTCGGTCGTTTAGTAAGGTATTAAGCCACATTTAGAAATACAGACGGATACCCTGTTACTTTTACATAACAATTACGATTTACTGTTTTTTTTATTTAGATTTGTAGCTACGCAACCTATGGGCAAATTTGTTGCAGTTTACGATTGGCTTGTTTGTTGATATCTCTGTTTAAAATTGCCTATTAAATGCAATAGTCCACTGTAGTTGGCCAAACAGAATATATTTTCTAATTTATCCATAGTCTCGTTGGATAGAATTATTTATGGGATTTGTAATTTTTGTACTATGTAATTTCACGATATCTTTTGAAAATTACAAACTACAACCTACTATTTTCATTATTTCAAATAATGAAGGGGGGGGGGGTCTAGGCTCGAATAGGCACTTTAAGTGATAGTTTAGATTCGTGTACCATACTGCATCTTAACTAAAAACATGAAAAGTTGTGCCTGCTGCTACTATGTCAGGTGTTCAAAATTAAGAGTGAGAGTATTGGGAATGCCTTAGCCCAAATAATAAATTGTTGTATTCAATTCTAATTGATTAGTAAATTATACCACAAAAGTACATTGTACAAAAGCTATATAAATCTTGAAAATTAATGTTAAGAATCAGGCGTATGTCCTTTAGCTTTTGCGTCGCCAGTTTAAATTCTGCCCATTTTATCTTTTTTTTATTTTTTAAGGAAAAAGTAGCTTTATTGTTTGTACATTATGTGAAGCAAAGCTTTTTCTTATTCTTATTGTCCGTCTGTTTGTTTGTTTTTCTTTCAACCTTCTATTTTAGAAGCGAATTGATATGATACACATTATCCTATTTTATAAAGTAGTAAGCTTTTTTAGTAAGCTAAATATCTATAGACCATCCCTGTAAAAAATAATATCTGTTCAGCGAGATCCGTCGCTACACACACACTCGCAGACAGATAGACAGACAGACATCAATTTAATTCAATATATAAGATTAAATGATATACAGCTGGAAAAAATATGATAATAACTTTATCACATAGACAATCGTCTATATTCAAGTTTAATTACAGACAAGAATAAAGTATTATGTAAACTTTATCAGACATTATTTTTATAATCTTAGCTCCAGTTGACCAATTACTTTTTAAACCTAATATGCCGTCTAAACGTTGAACCGCACTATTTAATATATATGGTTATTTTGAAGCCAAATTAGCTGCCTAATTCCGTGCTGCAACCGCTATTTGTTTTTTCCGCCCATTGGGTCTACTTTTTGCAGCTTATCCGCGTTTTATTCACTAACTGCAAACAAGTCTCTCTTCTGCAGATTCTGCCAACTGCTTTTTTTGATACACCGACAAACCTATTAAAGGACATTCATCTGAAGGGACAAAGGTCCTAGAGGACGAACGTCCCAAAATGAGTGAAACGTACAAGGTTTTTTTTTAAATTATTAAATAAAAAATCTTCCTATATTTGAGGACAAAATCTACCAACAGTAAAACAGTTTAACATTCAAATACAATATGGCGATAATTCATATGAAAGACCTACCTAATTCAAAATTGAATTGTATTTCTTGAATAACTTTATACACATGCTGAAATTTAAAATTGGCATGGTTTCGAACCCGATACAACCTTGCATAAGACCTTGGTCCTGTATCACCTATTCCAACTTTCAGAGGTTTGTCGGTGTAGCCTTTTTTACTTTGAAGAAATTAACCTGACATTTTTATAGGTTTTTTTTGCTTCCTCTAAACTTGGATCATCTACAAATCCAAAAAAAATAATTAATGAAAAGTTAAGCTTTATACAAAAGTTGAATCAATAGAAAAGGATAATTAAATGATGCTTGGATGATTATGGATAAACAAACAATTATTTTTTGTTGTTGGCAGGGAAAAAATTTGATTTTTTCTGAAACACAGGGGGCACTCATTTTATAAGTTACTAAAAATTTAAATATTTTGTACGGGTAATATGGATTTATGATGTAACCATAGGGAAGAGGGTATGAAGGAAAAGAAGTGAAAGCAAAATTCCGATACCTTGTGCCTGCTAAGGCATATTAAAATGATGTACAGATTAATATTAATCCTTAAATGTTAAAAAGTCATACCCCCTTAAATAAAGCTTTGCAAAGTGTCTCCAAAAATCAGCCATGTGACGTCAGGGATGAGAGGAGACGTGGGAAGGAAATCCTCTAAAAAGAGGTGGATAATCCTTCATTTTTATGACGTCACAGGGCTGATTTCTAGACACGCTTTGTAAAGCTTCCCCTAAATTTAAAATGAGTGTGAAAAAAATTGCGCACCAACCTTGCAATTCTCTGTGCCGCTGAACTGTCCAATTGATTTTAAATTTTGCATTAAGATTCATATGACAATTTTAAAAGAAAAGCTTATCTACATTTCAAAAATAACTAGAAAGTAACCTTAATATTTTTCGAACATGATGATTTTTAAACAATTCGATACTAAAATAAGTCATCTCAATATTTATGACCGTTCGCGGTCTTTTTTGCAATGCCAATTTCTAATCAGTTTTGCAAGAAATGATTTATTAAAACTTTCTAAATGTTTCTTATCCAAAAGTAAAACAAGTGCGTTAAAATTCATTACAATTTAAGGCGCCTTCATAAAAAGTACCTTGTTAAGTACTGAAAACCCTCTATTAGTTTGAAATTGGTTGAAAATAAAGAAGGGGGGGGGGGGGTTAGTATTTTCTTCCTTTTTTATTGCTTTTAGGTCAGGTTACCATGGCTATTGGGTAGCCTCTTTAATAAAGTCCTAAAATGTAATAATTTCCTGAAACAGTATTCTATAATTACGCAATTTTGTACCAATTTAATTACAATTTTGTTTAGACTTATAAATCAATATTCTGAATTGAAAGGTTTGATTACATGGTGTACAAACTTGTAAATGTTCATTTTAATCATATTTATATAAGCTCTAATGCACAAAAGCTTTACTGATAACAACATACGCAAAAAGAAACATACAAATAAGCCAGGGCGTGAGGGGACATTGAACTGCAAATTATACATAGTACCCAAGGTTTTTTAACCACGTAAACTCAAAGCTTTGATTGGTTGGTTCCAGTAGCAAACTTTGCAACCAATAATTTTAATATACAGAAGAGTTTATTTGCTTCTCATCATTAAGGAAGTGTGTATTGATTTATCGTCCTTTGCCTTATTTTTTAAGATCTCTAATAAAGATAAAAGAAAGGTCAATTATATCCATAAGTAGCGCAGCAATAACTAAGTAAAGATCCAATAGTATATTTTACCATAAAATAGTTATTTCATCTTTTACATTAAAATTTTAAATAGATTTTAATAGATTTTTAAATTACATAAAAAATAAGGCAATTATTAACACTTTACTGGCGGACGTACAGAAATGCCCCAATTATATAACTTTCAGATAAACAATGACAACTACGCTACTTTTTAGTACGTCCGTCCGTCCATACGTCCGTCCGTACGTACGTCTGAGACAGATAGCTTTTTTCGTTAATTTAGGCATGTTAGAATTGTCCTATCGATTTCAAACTTTGCATGGTGATTTAGAAAGCGTAGCAACGCTATAATCATTACCAGAATGTCCGTACGTCCATTTTAAACATGTTGATTTTTTACTTTTTTAACAAAAATTTTTTATGTGATCTAATTATCCGAATGTTCTGATTTTTGGTATACTGATTCATGGGACAACAAAGTACAATATTATAAGCAAAGCAACTCTGTAATCAAGTCCTAAAAATGTAAGTATATTTATAGACATTATGCTGTATCAAGAAGTTTTTCAACAAATTTACTCACAATTTTGCTTTGACTTTTATTCATTTATATTCTGATTATTCAGTTCTGACAAGTGTTAATGTCCGTGTGTTCTATCGTTTCAGAGCTTTGCTTTTATAGATATTGTCATCCTTGTTACTTTGCATTTTGTTTTATCTTTCTTTATTGCTCAATAAGTTTAATGAATGCTTTATAATGATTTATTTATTGTACTTTGAACGTTAGGCTGTCATTATAGAGAAAAAAATTTGAACAAAGAAAAAAAAAGTTAGAAATTGAAATTGAATTAAAAGTACATCCTTAGATGTAAAGTACTATGCGTAGTTTAAATATTTTTAGTAAACTGTGTTTATTTCAACTAGCAGCTGCGCTCCTAGCATCAATGGGCTCTGTATTCGATGTAGAGGGAAGTGAAAATAGTCAAAAACCATCAATAGACATAAATATCCTTTTTTTCTCTCTGTATGTCTTCTGACTCTCTCTCTCTCTCTCTCCCTCTCTTTCTCTCTCTCTATCTATATCTCTATCTCTCTCTCTCTCTCTCTCTCTCTCTCTCTCTCTCTCTTTCTCTCTTTTTTCTATCTTTTTCTCTTTCTCGCATATGTGCTAAATATTTCTTTTTCATACCATAAATATAAATGGTCAAAAATGTTGATTTTACTATTCGCGGAATGCTGTTTATAAAACGATGTGATAAATAATCATCACATTTTACTATTTTATTTCTATCTGAAAACATTGACAATTTAATGTTATATACTTATTTTTTTTTCTTTGGGTAACTAGAATTTTGGAAGGCCTGTCTTAAAGTAAATATTTTTAAAGGCATGGCTCTGAAACAAAATAAATCGTAGTATTCTTTTTTAAAGAATTAGCACACCTATTTTATAATTATTCTTTCACTAAAAGTAAAAGTATGTAAGTCTGCCAGGGTAAAATTAGCTTGAGGGGGGGGGGGGGTAATTACTCCCCTTGAAATATGTTGGAAGGGGTAAATTTTTGTTACCCCACCCAAAAATTTACCCGTGGGGTAAAATTTTTTTTGGGGGGTAGTTTGATAATGTAAAAAGGTACCTACCTAATAATGAAATACTCTAAAATATTTAGGAGTAAAAATGCGCGAAGCGCGCCAACATTTTTTTTTGTTAGGGATTTTTTATTTTGAGGATTATTTTCTTATAAACGGCTATGACAAACGTTAAAAAGTTTTCAGGGTATTTTTATATTGTTCCAGGACATTTGAATGGGGAGTGTATTACTCTTTTCTCCTCCCTACGTGGACATATGATCTCGAGAAAAAAGTCTCCCCCCCCATAAAAAAAAAAAAATCACTATCACGAAATTTAAGGACTTGTCCAATAGGAATATAGAAAAATTTCTAATTTCATTTTATGTAATTATTAATATATTCTATACTAGCTGCTACGCCCCTAGAGGCCAAAAAGGCCACGTAAAATTGTTTCTTTTCAATCTGTTTTAAAATCAGCGATTTACCAAAAATATTTTTTAGCTGCTAGATGGTGTTAGTTATGTTTTTGCAAAAGATGTCCGCAGGGCGGCGTTTTTTATTTTTTTTATTTTTGTCGAAGATGGTGGTATCTTCCCCCTAAAATAGTTATAAACCTTCCCGGGACCTATGAGAAGCTCATTCTCTATCTCACAAGTTCTAAATGTACGCCAGTTTATTATTTAACTTATATTGTTTTAAAACCTATGCTTCCTTTTTACGATCATAATAGTTTTGTTATATTTATAAGGTTTAATTCTATAGATTTTGTCCTCCTTGTTAAAGTTAAATAAAGCATACAAAATACAAAAAGTAAATATTTGCCCGTCTATCTCACGTTTTCTTAATTGATTCTTAAAAATCCGCTAAAATATTCGGTGTCCCCTATTTTCCGCCGAATATTAACAGTGATTAACAGCTAAAAATTAAAAACAATATTGATATATATTAATGTTTTATAGGGATAGAGGAGATAATGGATTGTAAATTATATTAGTACCCAAAGTTTTAAAATCATGCTCTCTCGTCAAATTGCTAAACAAATTGGGTAGTTTCATTAGGGCTTGATAGATTGGTTCAAACTAACAGTGCACAAGCCTTTAATTCAATACTTTTAATCTACTGAAGGACATGTACATCAATTTATTGTCCATTAAGATTTTGCGATTATGTTTCTTGGCAAATTTATATATTAATGTGAAAATTGTAATTGCAGCTTTTTGCTTTTTTGTAATCAAATATTTTTCGCTAATTTTAGGGTTCACTATAACTATCACGTGTATATTGAAAATTTAGGGTCGCCATTATGAAAACTTTACTTTTATTTAATTTTAAACAAATTTTACTTTTAAATACCATATAAATATATTTTTTGTAAAGAAAGTTAACAATATGTTTAAACTGACATATGTACTTTTTCTTAATAAGTATAGAGTTGCCAAACTTCAAAATTGTGCTAAATTGCCAAAGAAATGATAATACTAAATTTAAATTTGATTGGAAAGGTGTAACGGGCCTAATATAACGATAAGAACTCAGGGAGTAAGGCAGGGGACAATGGGCACTTAAATCAATTTAAGAGTTTTTGCTGAAAAGCAATGAAAACCAGATTTATCCAGAAAATTTGACCAAAATTGTAAAGGGATCATGGTGATATAATTTAGTTCTAAGAAAAAAACCATTTACTTGAAAATTAAATTACCAGTACATCACAATGTAGTAAACATTCTGTAATTAATCACTAGAAAAATCACCCTTAGAACTTCGTTAACTCTTCTCATATATTTTAATCTGCCACCTAGATTCAAGGGGTTCTTAGATTGCTTAATACATAAATATCACAGTAGAGTTTCTATACATGCAATGACATTTCCTTGGGAAAAATATTTGTTAAAACCAGTCATCTAATAACAAATTTTTCTGTCTGCTATATTCAAAACTAACTCAGCTAGTTAAAGGGGCATTGATGCGCTAGTACCCAAAGTCAATCAGAACCTGCTAAATTCTTGCACATTCCCTTTAAGGCAGTACCCAAAGTCTGAGCCTCTTAAAAATTGAATATTCGATCCATTGTCCCCTCCCTTACTCCCTGATAAGAACTACATGTTGCGGATGTAAGAATAGACGGACAAACGTAATTATAGAAAAGCCTCACTTTTGACATAAATTTTGAACTGTTAAGATTCGCTTTTATGTCTATTAATATCCTTGTTCTAAGTACCTCCAAAAACCTACATGCTTATCATCCATAGTACGATAAAATATCCTTAATTTTTGACCTCCAAAAAAACAGCCATGCCTCTAATTTAGACTTATGAAAGTCAATATATTACTCAATACTGTATTTCCTGTTTAGAAGAAGCGAAGCTTATATAGTTTTATGGCCGTTCCGTCCGTACGTCTGATTTTAAATTTATTCTTGCAATTAGGTTTATTCTGGAGAGCGTAGCTTCTCTGTTTTCATTATCATACTTTCATTTCAAACAGATTTTGTATTATAAATACTTTATACCTTATTGTTTAAATCTTTAAATACTTAAATGATTAAAGCAACGAAATTAATCTTTAAAAAATATTACTGACGTCATAATATGTAGAGTAAAATACGCTCCTTAAAATTAACCAATTTAAATATTACCAAAAAGGCAAGGTTGCGTGATCTTTTATCAAAGGTTTTCCTTAGGTCAAACTTACACAAATTAAATTATATTATTCAAATCACGAATTCGAAGCAACTTTATAATTCTAAATTTTATGGCACCCAAAGTCTTATAATCTTGATCTCTTACACATTGTATGACTAAAAACTTTGGGTACTTTTTTGGTTGGTAGGTCAATTTTTTTACAATAGGGTAATTTTGCCCAACATATTGAAAGTTTGTAGGGTTTAGTCTATTTAGGACTCACCGCGTCCTATTAGTGTACGATTTTTACAATTAACATTCCAGCGATTTATAGAAATCCCTGCCAAAAAATAATCTTCTTCTGTTTTAAATCATAATATTTTTTTTATGTTTGCTCCTACTCTAATAATGGTCCTATTTTTATAGTATAATGGAGAAACACTTATAAAAATAAGTTTATTTTGTCCTTGCATTTATTGATGTTATTTGTCCTTGTTGAAATACACAAATTGCCCAGGTTGACCGTTCTTTTATAAACTTAGAATTATGTCATACACGCCTGTTAAGACACGTTTTTTAGTATTAAAGTTACTCTATAATTCACTTTGTCTTTCTGTCTGTCCAGCAGTCATTCTGTGACGTTTTGGTTAAATCATTTTGTCGCCTTCTTTTTAAGAGGAGCTGAGAATTTTTACTGTAAACAACTTACTTGGTCTGTCAGTATGTTTCTCATACATATATCTTTTTAAAATGTTTCATGATTTCTTAATGTTTTTTTTTACCCTTCTTTCTTTTTCTTTCCCCCCCTTTTTTATGATCACTGAACATCCACTTTGTCCGCTTGTACATCCATGTTTTTTGAGCTTCGCAACTTGTAGATGTTATCATCATTTCTTTATGTATTGCGTATCATCATTAAGAAAAAGCTTAACATCAAGTTCTTTTTAAAAGCGAAGCTTTTCTATAATTAGGGTCGGTCTGTCCGTCCGTCCGTACGTCCGAGACGGATAGCTTTTTTTCGTTAATTTAGGCATGTTAGAATTGTCCTATCAATTTCAAACTTTGCATGGTGATTCCTGTAGTAGATAGGTACGATTTAGAAAGCGTAGCAAATGTCCAAAATGTCCCTACGTCTATTTAAAGATGTTGATTTTTTTACTTTTTTAACAACAAATTTTTATGTGATCTAATTATCCGATTGATCTGATTTTTGGTATACTGATTCCTGGGACAACAAAGTACAATATTATAAGCAAAGCAACTCTATAATCAAGTCCTAAAAATTTAATTATGTCCATAAACATTATACTGTATCAAGGAGTTTTTCAACAAATTTACACACAATTTTGCTTTGACGGATAATTCAGTTCTGACACTATACAAGTGTTAATGTCTGTTTGTCCTATCGTTTCAGAGCTTCGCTTTTATGGATGTTGTCATCCTTGTTAATACAAGAAAAATTAAGACTTTTTTAAGGAAGTACATCTATAATACAAAGTAGCTTGATGTCTATCTGTTCGTCTGTCTGTCCGTCCGTATGAAGCTTAAGATCTCGGTAACCACTGAACCGATCGGATTCTACTCTTTAGGGAATATACCTACTGAACCTGTGGTGGTTTTTGGCTATTTTCTTGGGGGGTGGGACACCCCCAACCCCCAAAAAACAAAAATCCCCCCCCCCTATTTTTTTGCAAAACATTTCCTTGGTCCTTTTTTTTGCAGAACATTTCCTTGGTCCTTTTTTTTGCTGAAGATTTCCCTGGTCCTTTTACGAATTTCGCCTTAATTTTTTTTATCACCTCTTGGGGCAAAGCCCCTAAAGGCTAGGGGCGAAGCCGCTAGTCTTTATAGAAAGTATATCTTGTCATACCTACATTGACAAATGAAGCCAACCAACATCTTTGGATGGCTATACGAACGAACGGACAGATACGTATATAGTTATAGAGTAGCTGCACTATGTAACAAATAACAATACAAAAAATAACATATAATACTAATAAAAACTTATGAGACAAACCCTGAAAATTTCAATGTTTAGTTGATTTCACACAAAAGGCCTGTTGAGCACGTATAAACCCCACTCCCTAATTTTGAAATAATTTGTTTTAGAAAAGGGTTTGGGGGGTAAATTTTTTTCTTTATCCCTGCGGGTCACTAAACCTGTGCGACTATCAAGTATTTAATATAGACCAACCTCATCTGATCTAAAGAATTAGTAATAAACGAAAAATTCCCCCCCACCCCCTCCATTTTTTTAAAGATTTATTTTGAATTAATTCACGTTTAAAAAAATATTTATATTACTTTTGATTGCAATTTACTGTACAACAACGTTTTTTAAAAGCGAAGCTTTTCTATAATTAGGGTCGGTCCGTCCGTCCGTCCGTCACATCTAGCTTTTTTTCGTTAGTTTAAACAGGTTAGAATTGTCCTATCGATTCGAAACTTTGCATGATGATTCCTGTAGTAGTTATGTACAATTCAGAGAGCGTAACAACTCTATATTCAATACCAGAATGTCCGTACGTTCATTTTAAACATGTCGATTTTTAACTTTTTTGACAAAAAAAATTTGTATGTTAAAATTATCCGATTTTTCTGATTTTTTAAAAACTGATTCCTATAACAACAAGGTAAACTGTTATAAGCGAAGCATCTCTATAACAAGTCCCAAAAATGTAAGTATGTAATTAAACAGTATCATATATTTATGCAGTTTTGCAATAAATTTACTTACAATATTGTTTGTACTGATGCATTAATATTCTACTAATTCAGTTCTGACAATATACAAGTGTTAATGTTCGTTTGTCCTTCCATTTCAGAGCTTCGTTTTATGGATGTGGTCATCCTTGTTTTATTTTATTTTTATTTGTCTTTAATTTAAATTAATGTACAGAAAGCTACTAATACTTTTTAAATTGTTATTTGATCTAAAGTTGAACATGTACAGTATCTATGTATTTATACTCAAAGTAGAACGGAATAAATATGTAAATAATGTATCCAAAAAATCAGGGGGGGGGGGCGGATGAGAACATCCAAAAATAGCGCAGATTAAAACTTTGTACAGTATTCAATATATCTAAATTATACATAATATTGTCATTATTAGCTGATACGTGTTTTATCCTAATAATATAGAAACAGGATGCCTGCCTGAATCTGAAATTCTTTATTTTAAGATCTCGCTAACTTCCGGTCAGATATTGTTCTCCTTTACAGTGAAGCTTCTCAAAGATTCAGGACAGGTTTATAACAATTTAGGAAAATTTTCTACCTACAAAAAAAATATTTTTTTCTTTTTAAAACTAAAGTGTTAGTTTAATACAATTTGATTATTAAAAGGTTTTTATTTTAAAGCATTAATTTTTTTCATAGTGCCCTCCATTCAGCTAACCGAATTGTTGAGTAGCCTTGCCACTAAAAAAGGGGTAAAATATGTGTAAAATTTTCAGTTAGCTTTCAATCTGGAAAATTTTATGTTTTTACATTAAATCTATAACAAAACAACATGGATGATTACGTCTAAAAGAAGCGATCTGCTTGAAAATATATGAGTAAAACAAGGACGTCCAATGCAGGGGGGGGGGGGGTAAATGGGTGATTAATCCCCCCTCCCCCAAATAAATTTGGGGGTTCCAGAGGCAACCCCAAAATTTTGAAGTTTAAATTTTTACCACCTCCCCCCAAAAAATAAAAATCTTGGACGCCCTTGAAGTATAATATATTATGAAACATTGATAGTTTAAGGGTGAAGAAAATTCAATCAGAAAATTAAAAGAATTAAAATTAGCGTTATCCTCTTTTTAGTAGCGAAGCTACTCTATAATTCGAAATGTCCGTCCGTCTGTCCGTCCGTCTGAGACAGAATCAAAATTAACGAACAACTATTTTAGGTTAGGTTAGGTTTTAGGCTAGGGAGCCGAGCGCTGCGGCTAGGCAGGTAAGGGGGCCGAGCGCTGCGGCTAGGCAGGCTAGGGAGGGGACTAAATGGCGATGTGATGGGAATTGAAGTGATGGGTAAGTGGGAAAAATGAATTATCTGTATTTCTATTTAATCCCGGCTACTTTTGCATTACCGACAAACAGACAGAATGATACACTTACAGTGTAGCTTTACTCTAATTGATTCATCTAATACAAAATCATAAACCCTCCAAAAACAAAGCTTCCCTAAAAAAATAAAATCTAGCTATTTTACAATTTAGATAATTTGTCGGCACTCTATGAATTAAATAGTATGCATACTTAAAATACTAAAGCAAGTTTTTGCTAAACAGCTCAAATGTACATTTTTGTTCAAAATAAGGGTTTTGTTTTTCAATCTTACGATTCTAAACTTTGTACATTTTTAAGCCCTCAAAGCTTAACTTAACTTTTAAGGGTGCTATCGTCTTTGTTTTTTGCTTTATATTTAAACTAGCGGCTTCGCTCCTAGCCTCAAGGGGCTTTGCCCCAAGAGGTAATTAAAAGAAATTTTTAAAAAAAAGTTGGAGATGCCCCCCTTCAATTTCGAAATTTTCGGGGGGGAAAATGGGAGGGGGGATATTTTTTTGTTTTGGGGGTAATTGTGGGTGTTCCACAACCCAAGAAAATAGCTCAAAACCACCACAGGACCATTAGGTATATTCCTTAAAGAGTAGAATCCAATCGGTTCAGTGGTTACCGAGATCTTAAGGGACAGACGGTCGGACTGACAGACAGACAGACTGACGGACAGACAGACAGACATCATTTTAATTTGTATTATAGATGTTAAATGTTTTATCGAAGTCTAGCTGATTATAATAAAAATTTAACACATTAAAACATTATATATAACTATGCAAGTAGAGAGGGCATAATGGACTGTAAATCATACTGAAACCCAAAGTTTTATAACCTCGTTTTTTATATTTTTTAGCCCAGAAACTTTAACCTACAATCTACAGACGGAATATTTTTGTTTCTCATCATTTGGGATGTAAGAAAACATGGCAAAATTATAGATATATAATTATTTGGGTTTAGTCTCTTTCGTGGCAACGCCACTTAAGGAGGGCCCCCCCTGCAGGGGGGCTCTAACCAAATTGCCTAACCCTGCGGGGCAATCACCTAACCCAATATAACCTAACCTAACCTAAAATAACCTATCAAAAGCCAATTTGAAAATACGAAGAAAGGGACTATTCCCAATTATTTTAACTAATTAGTTACGGTTACCCAGTAGACTGAGAACGTACCCTATTTTGAAACTTTTTTGTATCAAATTAACTAATCCTCGTATTCATTTGAATCCGGTGGATAGGAACCGGTTCTCATCCATACGAAAAAAAACGATGTCTAGCATCGTATTATATCCAGCTTTCTACGAATATAAAAATGTACAATCATAAGATTGAAACTAGTTTTTTTAGCCCGTGCCTACGGCACCTAGGGGCTAAAAAACTGGTTTTAATCTTATAATTGTACATTCTATATCTGCGGAAATCCGTTTATAATACGATGCGAGAAATAACTATTAAAAATGAGACAGCGCAAAATGGCATCAAGAAAATGACGTATTAAAATAAAGTTGTCCAATGAGAGGCCAGTATACATTGTACTTGACCAATGGTAAAATTTGGTTATCTCATTGGTTATTTTATCGTTTGACGTCATTTTTTGGTGCCATTTTGCGCTGTCTCCTTAAAAATAGATTTAAATCTCGAGAAGAGAAACCAAGTATACATAACATATACTGTACAAAATCGAATCAATGATTAGCCACCCACCTATTAGTCATATTAGCTACGCAACTACTTAAGAATTTGTCCTTGTAAAGAAGTACACACATAAAACGAACAAAATTTTTGGTTGCATATTTTAGTCTATTAAAATTACTGACCTTTTTTTGAAGCGACGCTTTTGTATAACTATGATCGCTCCGTCTGTCCGCACGTATGTAATGGATAGCTCCTATCATTTGGCAAGTTAGAATTGTCCTATTGATTTAAAACTTTGCATTTCTGTAAAAGTTAAGGATAGTTGGATCATGGAGAGAAAAAAACGAAGTAGTGGTTTTCGTCGCATTTTTACAGTAGCTTTTGATAGGTTATTTTAGGTCAGGTAAATGGTAATGATTGGCCCGCAGGGTTAGAAGATAGGCTCTACAATACGACAAAACCCACTATTTCGTTTCTCTTCTATGATCTAAATAGTTTTATGTTATTTGTTCATGTGCCTCATATTTATGGATAGTTTTATACTTGTTTTCAGTACAAATGCAGAAAATATAATTGAAAGACCGGTTTCAATTTCGCACCATTATTTTGACAATAAGTAGTGCATTAATGACAATATGTCAAAGAACAATAAACTATTATTCTTAAGAAGCGAATCACACATATCATGGATGGACAGACGGACATTGTGGGTTATAGAGTAGATGCTCATTAGTTATAAAAGAGTGAAAGAAAAGGGGTAGGATAACCAGAAAATCACGAAACTTTTAATTCTTAATAAATGTCTTTTATGACAGACAGACGGAAAGGAATATCTTACACACAAAAATGAGCTGTCAATTTTAAATAACAGCCGAGAATAGTTATTTCTCGCATCGTATTATAAACAGCTTTCCGCGGATATGGAATGCACAATTATAAGATTAAAACCAGTTTTTTAGCCCCGAGGTGCCGAAGGCACAGGCTAAAAAAACTGATTTTAATCTTATGATTGTACATTTTTATATTCGTGGAAAGCTGGATATAATACAATGCTAGAAATAGTTTTTTCGTATGGATGAGAACCGGTTCCTTTCCACCGGATTCGAATGAATACGAGAAAATAAATTTTTCCCTATAGCCTTACATACTGATAGACAGACAAAGTTATTTAATGAACAGCCTTGCTAATAATGATGGAGAAAATCTTGTGATGCATTCAGCAAATGTTCTGCAAACAGGGTTTATTTTGTGTTTTGTTTGAAGTTATGCAATTTCGGTTAGTGAGATCTTATTGAAGTAACTTACGGACTGACAGACTACGGACACGCCCTAACTAAAGAGTAGTAGTATTATTCTAGAGGATTATACAGTAAAAATAGAGAAAAATAAACATATTTAGGTATATAGAATAATTAATAAGATAATAATCATTATTTTTGGCATGTAATGTCAATAAAACACTGGATGTGACTGATTGGGTTCTCCAATTTAGAGAAACGTCAGATAGGTTTAAGTCTTAGGATGGTTTTGGGCTTATTTTTATCCACTAAATTCCCACGAGTAGAGAGCCCTTAGTTGCTAGGGTCGCAGAAGATTTTATATAATAAAGAAATAATATAATAATGTACATTGACACGTTACAGCTAGTATAAAACATATTATTCATTTCATAACTTATGTCGATATGATAACCGCCAACAAGTTTAACACGGAATTTACAAATCATCATTGTACTTTTGTTAAAGACTATGATATAACTCTAAAACATTAAGTATCCCTTATAAAGGGGCCTGTCTATAGTAGTCCAGGGCTTTAAGGATGGGATAAATGTACAACCCCCCACTATCATCGCCCTAAAGTAGTTTTTATAAAATTGAAGGAAGAAAATTTTGCATATTAATTTAAACGCCCTTTCCCCAACCACCATGATATTATTGTATTTTTTTCGATCACGTTTTTGTTATATAATTTAAAAACATGTTTGTTAAAATGCGTAGATTTTTTGTATACATTAAACTTTAAATTTTTTTAAGATAAACAGTATATTAACAAAAGCATAAAGAGGTAAGTATGAGCATTACGATCTATAGAACGGCTTGACTGAGGGATGATAATATGAAAAGCAGAAAAATAATTGGCCGTGCAGGAAATGCCGACCTGAAATAAAGAGTAGCTTTGCTACTAAAACCCATTAGACGACTTTTAGTAAGCTGCCGTGTAAAGGAAAATCAAGTCCAGCAGTTAACGAGATCTTTTGGAACAGACACACACACACAAAAATCCAACCTTTTTATTTTCCATAATATTTTTACCTGTCCTTATTTTGGGGCCAAAGCATGTATGGATACTTAAAAAGCGTAGTTTTAAGAAAGTACAGAATTGAACCCATTTAAGATAGAATAAAAACAAGGAGAACGTCATATAAAAGAAGCGAACCACATAAATACTAAAAGATTTGCTATGCATTACGAAAATTAAGATGCCTATTAGAAATCGAATTACATGAGGTCATAAGTAAAATTCAGAAATTAATATTTTTTTCCTTTCATCTAAAAAAATAACAATCTATAAACAACTAAACATAAACTTATAATTATGAGAATTCGAATGCTGACAAAAAAAACCATAGGTCGATAGATTATGAAGCAGCTGAAAAAATAACATATATTTTTAGTCGTGGGGACGGAAATAATGACGAAAAAGTAAGTTATAGGGCAGTTTTGCTGTGGATCTATAAAAAAGTTAACCCTCCCTTCCTAAAACTATAATTAGATCTTTTTTGAAACATATATTATTGATTTGGAAGGGTATCCTTAATAAGCGAATCCCCAAAATTTCTTTGGGTAAAGTCTCTAGGTGCGAAGCCACGTGTTTTAAATCTAATTAATTGCCTACAAATTAAAGCACATGCAGCAAGCCGTGAACGTACTTTTTCCATGCTACGACGTTTTACAATACAATATATATTTGCTCAAAAACTTCTTTTTTAGCATATTTGCAAATTTTTTTAAATTATATTTTGAATGTTTACCAAAAGAATTTACTTCGAAGTACTGCATGCAAAAAAATTGGGGAAAGTACACATTTTTAAAAATAAAAATACATGAAAAAAGTTTAAGAAATTTATATATGTTTTACTTCAAATTTTTAGGAAGGTTTCTGATAAATTATTGTATAGGTATGTTTCTTAAATCGAATCAAAAGCTATTTTTTATAATTCATTATTCTATCTCATTTTTATCGGTAGATTATTTTTTGAAAAACAAGGATGAAAACTTTCATAAGCACAATTTTCTTTGATGGGTGATATGTGGTATTTAATCCTATTCATTATGTATGAACTACAATAAAAATGCATGCTCCTTGTGGAATGTTTATTTAAATATCTCTGTCTTCCAAATGAACCGGAATTTAAACTGCGCTTTTCAAGTCTCCAAAATGCATATTGATTTGTATATTGCATACTAATGGAAAAGTACACTAGACTATTTAAATACTTTTCTTGTATTCATTCGAATCCGGTGGATAGGAACCGGTTCTCATCCATACGAAAAAACTATGTCTAGCATCGCATTATATCGAGCTTTCTACGAATATAGAAATGTACAATCATAAGATCAAAACTATTTTTTTTAGCCCCGAGGTGCCGAAGGCACCGGCTACTTTGTACTTTCTATATCCGCGGAAAGCCGTTTATAATACGATGCGAGAAATAACTATTACTTTTCTTCTTATGTACTCTCTCTCTCTCTCTTTCTCTCTCTCTCTATCTATCTCTCTCTCTTTCTCTCTCTCTATCTATCTCTCTCTCTATATATATATATCTATCTGTCTATTAATCTGTCTATCAATCTATCTATTTTGAAAGTGACCTAAGTTTACTACGCGTAAATACTTGTATCATGTGGACAAATCTTGGAGTAAAACATAAGATGAAACATGTTTTAAACGTACTTTCTTTAAAAAATTTTAGGTAATATACTTTTTTTATTAATGATTTTCTTCGAATGGGAAAAGTGAAACTTTAAAGAAAATGTCTTAAAACCACGGTTTTACCACTAAATAAATTCTATGTAAGCTAAGTCTCAAATGGTGTAGCAGTTAGTGGGATTTTAAGCTTCAAAGGTTTTGTCATTTCAAGAGAATTCCATCATAAAACAAAAATCATTGGAGCTAAACGAAAAAAAGTCCTCCTCTTACAAAATTCTCTAAGATTTGTGAATACACATATTCATGGACTTGTTGTGATTACACGTGTTATTAAATTAACAAGGATGACACCATCCAAAATAGCGAAGCTCTATCATTAGTCAAAATTGTTGAAAAGCATCAGGTTTTAATGGACGTATAGAGACTTTCTAGACACGAGTAGCTATGCTTTCTAAATCTTGCCCAATTGTAACAGGAATTATCATCCAAACTTATTTTATGATTTGTTAGTCTTCGATTTTATGGATGTTTTATTCTTGTTCATTAAATGACTAGATGTTTCACCCAATTAATTTAGAAAATAGCCAAAAAAATCCTATGGTCCATAATTACTTTAGAAAATAGCCTAAAACTATCACAAGAAAAATTCAAAGCTTTTCTATATAGAATTGTTCAATCATTATAGCTGCCTTATAGATCCTTCTCTTTATAAAGCTTCCCTTAAAAGATCAAACCTAATGGTCCATCGGTTTCTTTACCTTTTTTTGCTATTAACAAAATTATTGGCTACTTTTTAAAAACGTAGTGGAATGCATTAAAGGCTTACAACGATGATTCCTCAAACAGTTAGGTACAATTTGGAAAGCGTAGCAACTCTATAAGCTTTACCAAAATATCTGTATTTTTATTTTGATTTTACAGCAATTGTTTAATTGATGTATTTGTCCTAAAACTGTGATTTTTAAACGATCAGGCAACACATTTATTAATTTAGTTTTCAAAATATTATTTTTGTCAATGTTAGTTTGTCAACATTTTTTTTTAAATTCTCTATTAAACGCAGTTTTTTTTTATTTGACTTGCTTAAAAATCAAATGAAATGATGGAAAATTTTCCAAAATTAACATAAACAAACACGCGATGCGGCAATTAAAGAAATAGAAATTTATTCATAGACCGATTAATTTATAGTTCATTTACTTTAATGTAAAATTTTGTAAATAAAAAGTATAGTTTTGGGTGCGAAAAAAAAATCATAGCGTCCGCCTTTCTTTCCAACTATCTGTCAGCCCGTTTGTCCTTATATTGCTCCATACATTTGTCTATCTTTCCGACTGTCTTTCTGTCCAATCTAGAATCTAGAATCTAGAAATTTACTAACAATCTTATAAAGCCATTCACTCAAAGTTACAGTCCACACTCTCCCCAAATTCAATCTTAGTAGTTAAAAGAATTTTTTTATAAAAAACTAGGGGGGTCATTTTTTTCTCATGTGAGAGTGGTGGTATCCTCCCCCAAAATTGTTATACAAACCTTCCCAGGATCTAAGAGAAGCTACTTTCTAAAGGAGAACTATATCAGGACAATTTTGGGACAACATTACATGTCCCCTCCATCCCTGGTAAAAATACAAATGTTATGCACTTAAAATTGAAATATATAAGTACATTTTTAGCTAAGTCTTGAATTATAAATTTTGTTGAGGTCAGCTGAAAAAAGTAATATTTTTCTAACAATTGTGCAATCAAAAAGTTGCTTTTTGAACAATTTGTTCAGCTGTACATAAAGACAGTTTTCATGAAAAAAAATAATCTTACTGCATATAGTGCAATCGGTTTATTTCAGGAAGGGAGGGGACATTGGACTGTTTATTACACCAGACCCCAAAGTTTTATTCTTTGGTTTAGCAACTTTGGGGACTTTTGGTTAGTTCAGAATTTTGATTGATTAGTTCATTAAGATGAGTGTCAACGTTTGAACCTCCAATTGTAATCATCTAAAGGTGTAATTTTGTGTATCATTAATATCATTGGGGATGAACATCAATTTATCGTCCATTGTCTTATTCCTTTAGAACCATTGTAAATTCTAAGATACTTTTAATTTTTAAAAAATGTAATAACCACTAAAACACTTCTTCTAAAATTTAAATGAAATTTGATTTCCAAAATCCGCTTTATTTGTACATTTTAATTGTTAATATATTTGTAAAACTCGAAATAAATCCATATGTACTGTATAAAACCAGATCATGAATAAATAAGCTTATTAAATGCGTTGTTAAAGTCTAATTGATCTAAAGTAACCATTATACTTTATAAACATAAATTTATTAGAAATTGCTTTGGTCTTTAAAATGCTAATATATGACGTTAAAATTATACATAAAATATAACATCACTAATGATAATTAACAAAATAACCTTTAAAACCAGTTGTTGTGAGTTGAAAAGTTTGGACACTCCTAGCTTGAACCAACTGATCAATATTGAATAAAGTTATTAAGCCAAACACTGAAAGAACTTTAACAGTTTACTGTTGTTTTACTGCGCAATTTTCTCTGCTAGATATCTATCCCCACCCCTGTAGGTTATTTAAATAATGGGACAAAACACGTTTGTGCGTACACCACTCTCTGTGCACCACTCTCTGTGTATGTACACCACTTGTGTGCAACACAAAACACGAGGATTGCCTCATTTCTCTCTTCTAGGCCATCACAATACAACCTGGTGAGGGAGGGGGGGGGGGGGTTGCAACCCCCCCCCCCCCCCCCTCCTCATCCCTGAAAGAATATCTCATGATTTGAAAATGACCCCCCATTTAACTTTTAGTTTGCTTATTTATCATTTTATGTCCGGTTAGTTTAGGTTAGGTACTGGGGAGCCCCGCAGGGTTAGGGCAACCCGTGGGGAATAGAAATATGAAAAAAAAACTTCCCTCTAACCCCACTTATTATTAATCTATTTCAAAGTTACGGGATTTGGAGGGGGATATTCCAGCTGAACAGGGTCGTCCTAACAATTGCAGACACTGATGAAGATTACAGTAACAATAAGGAATAATCATTATCAGTACATCTATAAGATCATTTTTTAAGATTCTGACATATTTTCAACATGGCACCAAATTTATATGATTAGGGTGTCCCGTTCATTTAATTTTTAAAACATCGATTCCTAGGAAAATTAGGCACTATGTTATTATTTCAATTACAGGATGAAATTTAAGGTCAATTTAAAATTTTGGGAAGTTTGATCAACACACCCTTGAGCACTCACTGCAGTACCCAACCATTTTATATGGTAGCCCCCTCCCCTCACCCCCCCCCCCCCAAATAGCTTAGTGCAGTATGCATTGTACACTGTAGATTTTAATTGGAAGCAATAATAGTTATTTCTCGCATCGTATTACAAACAGCTTTCCACAGATATGAGATGAACAATTATAAGATCAAAACCGTGCCTTCGGCATCTCGGGGCTAAAATAACAGGTTTTAATCTTATAATTGTACATTTTATATCCGCGGAAAGCTGTTTATGATACGATGCGAGAAATAAATATTCTATAATAATTGGCCTTAACTGGCGTTGTGTATTAATTTTAATTGCCTTTCCATTGGCTTTTTAGTTTTTGAACTATTTGCATCTATAACAAAAAAGAGTTAAACGTTTAGGGGCCTCAAGGTACACTTTTAAAAGAAGAAAATTGACCCTACTTTGACTTTGGCGTTGGGCGATTTTTCTTGGAGATACCCTCCAACAAAGTAGATAAAAAAATCTTACCGAAATCTGCAAAAAAGTCCAACAATTTGTGATATCTTTAGATATCATCAGACAGACGGACGCCAAAACAGATATCCTATTACTTTTATATTGGGATTGCTAACTTATAAATTAACTAGCGGATTCGCCCATAGCCTCTAGGGGCTTTGCCCCAAGAGATGATTTTAAAAAAATATAAAAAAGTACTACTAGTGCTGCCCGTAGTTTAATGTTCCCCAGAAAACTTTTTTTTTTTGGGGGGGGGAATTTTCATTTTTTGGGGGTTGGGGGTGTCCCACTCCCTAAGAAAATAGCCTAAAACCACCACAGGTCCAATAGGTTTATACTCTGAAGAGTAGAATCCGATCGGTTTAGTGGTTACCGAGATCTTAATTGATGGACGGAAGGACAGACAGGCAGACGGACGGACTAATAGACATCATTCTACTTTGTATCATAGATATTACATATAGACATAATTGTCCAACTTCAATATCAAAGAAACTGTGATAGGAGAGGGGAGGGAGAGGACAATGGTAGATCAACCCTATTTCTCTCTCTATCTGTGTTCACATGTACTGTTTCTAAGCAGAAATATTTCTCCCATAAACCAACAAAAAATCTACCACTAATTTTAGTTATAATGTCAACAAAACTAAGGTATTATGAGGGATAAATAATACAATGAAGATAAATTATCATACAAGCTTAATGATGATAAACAAAATTACCCATATATATTAAAATCATTGATTGAACAGTTTGGACATTACTTTCAATATTAGATAAAGTTTTAATATTAGGTTAGGTTATTAAATAGAGTCTTGACTTGGGCAATATCTATTTCAACGTTTGTAAAAGTAATAGTAATATTTTTAGTCAGATCATATGAACATTATGCCAAAGTACAAATGCAACTTAAACTAGCACAAAACCAACCCACCCCCTTTATTCACCCCTTTAACGTCCCTAGGGCAACAACAAAATTGATGGTATCTCCCCCCCTCCCTCTTCCATGCCATCATTGCTCTAAGATGCATTTGTAACCCCCCCCCCCCCCTAATCATCAACTGCAATTTAAAGACCTCCCATTATAAAACTTCATACCATCCCCCCTTCCCCTGATGAACCCCCTAAAATTGCAAATGGTTGTATGCTTTGCTCTATGCAATTTGTGAGTGAACCTCTGGATGGTTTCTTATTGCATAGTCAAAGTTGCATTACACACAAATCTGGGTCCAAATTCTAATGTGATTATTAGTAATGTAAGTTTAAAGGAACTTTGAGTTGTTGTTGTAAGTTGGCGGGCTTTACAGCAGCATGGTATGGTATGGCATGGTATGGTATGGTAGAAAGATGCAATCTTAATTTTCAACTAGGGTTGCAACCAATTATTTAGCCGGCATATTGTATGGTAGATGGACTGAAGTTTTTGGATTGGGGGAGGGGAAGTATTTGTTTATAAGTTGAAGAAGGTAGTTTGATTAAAATCATACCGAGACTTATTTTTTTATAGCCTCAAACTATCCTGGTAATCTAAAATTGAAAATTTTTTAGGAAGATCTTAACTGACAAACAAAAGAACCTTACTACTTTGAATAATAGATAATTACATATTTGCATATGAAACATTAAATATTTTATAAAAATAAATCTCCTAAAATATTTTTTTTAAATCATCTAAATGTCTTGAAAAAATTGTGGTAGGCTACTTGGCATAAAAATTGTTTTGTTCTGTAACTAAAGGGGAGTTGTTAAGAAGGGAGAAGAAAAGAAGAAATTTTCCCTTAGAATTGTATGTCAGAATAACTGTTCCTTATCCCTGATAAATGGGATCAAAAGTCTCTTTTGGACAAATATAATAAGTAAATTAAAAAACTGTTTTATCTCCAGCTGTACTAAAGAGATAAAAGTACAGAAAAATAAGTAAAACTTTTTACACCTGATTAATAGGAAATTCTACATTTTTTCTATTTCTATGAAAAATAGGTATTTTTATAGTTTTAATTTTAGGGCTTTAAATATCACTAGCGGCTTCGTCCCTAGCCTCTTTGCCCTAGGGGTAATTAAAAAAATAAAAAATAAGTACCCCCACTGAGGTACCCCCACTATTTTCTGTTAAAAAAAAAATTAAGTACCCCCACTTAGAGGCCCCCACTACTTTCTAATTTAAAAAAATGTTTTTTTTTGTTTTTGGGGGGGCTTGGCGGTGTACCACCCCCCAAGAAAATAGCCTAGAACCACCACAGAACCAGTAGGTATATACCCCGAAGAGTAGAATCTGATTGGTTCAGTCGTTACCGAGATCTTAAGGGACAGACAGACGGACAGACATCAAGCTACTTTGTATTATAGATTAAAGTCATATTTTGATGTTCAATATTCAAATGAAATTGTCACCTATATCGAAATGTCAAAAAAATGCAAATTAATTTTGAATTTTTACACCTAAATAAACCGTTCAGGTGTCTTTATTGGTGAGGACATCCAATATTAAGCTGAGCTGGATCTTTAAATGTTTAGCAATTGCTGTTGTCGCTGCCAGAGGTACAGCCACTAACCTATTAGCTTGTTTTATTGGCAGCAATGGCAGTGGCGACAGATATTACAACGGTTACGACTACGGCCACGACTATGGCTACGGCAACGGCTACACATTTAAAGATCCAGCTCTGGTATTTTAAAAGAATAGATATGGTTGGTTCAATTTATCAGCAAATACAGGTAGACCAGAGATGTGGATTGTGGCCACTGTCCTTCCTGCGTCGTGCATCAATGATGCCTGACTGACGTCTGGTCACTTCCCCCAGCTTATAGGGGTTTGGGTCGGACTAACAATCAATACCTTAAAAAAAACCTGCCCACGTATATGTAATCCGCCGCATAAAAGGCTTTTTTTAACAAAATAATATTATTTTTTAGTCATAGAGTGTATTTTTAAAACTATTGTTTTACTTAAAGTAAAATGAAGGGGGAAAAGTGTTTAATTTTCTAGTGGAATTTCCTAAACTATTTTTATTAGTAGCACAACTACTCTATAACTAAGATATGCTTGGATTTATCTGTTCCTCAACTCATGATCATATAAAACGAAAGTAATTCTTATACTAAAGTAACAGGATGTTTGTTTGTCTATGTATCTGTCTGTGTGTCTGTACCGAAGGATCTTGCTAACCGCTGAACCGATCGGGTTCTCCTTAACAGGGTAGCTTTTCATAGGTCCCGGGAAGGTTTATAACTATTTTCTTGGGGGGTGGGAGACCCCCAACCCCACCCGCCAAAAATGAATAATCAACCCCCCCCCCCTACACCAAAAAAAAAAAAAATTTCCACTCCTAACAATTTTTTTTTACTTTTTCTTATAAAATCTAAAATAAGAAATTGGGTTATTAAATTCGACTACCCCTTCCTCAAGTGCCCCTAGAGGCCTCTAGGGGCGTAGCCGCTAGTAAAAGATATTTTATTGTAATGTTTGGGTAGTTTTCGTTCTTATGTTATCAAAATAAAGCTTCTTTTAGATCCCAAAAGTTATTCCATTTATTTTAGGGAGAGTACATTTAGCCACTAAAGAGAAAGAGTATCTATCATTTTTACATTTTTGAATTCAAACTAAATTTTAGGGTGTTGGGTCAACCTCTACCCCCCCCCCCCTGTCCTCGTCCTTTTTTAAAACGCCCTGAAATATCCAACTCTTAATGTGAGCTTAATGTAGGTCCAGGTCATGTTTTTATCTAGTTTACGGGTGGATAAGTCAACCTTCCAAGAAAGATAGATTGACAAATTTTGGTCATATCCTCACAAAACATAAAAAGATTTAAAGACTATGTACTTTAAAATCAAAGTATATTAAGAAATAATAATTTTTCAAATAATATATTTTCTAAAATTTCTGTTTAAATTGAAATAAAACTGTTATCAAGACAACAAATTAATCGGGTTGACTCTACAAATTTCTACTTTAAAGTTCCACACTACACCCCCCCCCCCCCTCCTCACAGCCGCTCTCTCTTTTTATGTATCTCTCCCAATTTCTCCGCCACACACCTCCCTACACCTCCGTTGGCCTAGTGCAATTTACTCTGGGAGTCAACTCTTGTCATTTAGAATTTAGAAATTAGTCGTACGCAAAGTTTCTTGCATCAAACATAACATAAAAGTACAGTGAAATTAAAAAATAAAAATAAAAAGTTATTTATGTATATTTTGTACTTTTTTTTGTATACTATTTAGATGAATGAAACTATTATTATGGCCAGTGAAAAAATTGAAGTAGGTATTGAGGCCTGCAGTTTTTATGAACAAATGGTGATAAATGCAACAGAACCGGCGAGTGAAACGCCACCAGCAACCGTTGACGGCCCAAAAACAGCGGTTGAACAAGCATTACCGGTTGCCATGACAGAAGCAGTCGTTGTCACTGAAGAAAAACCGCCAACCGGTGCTGTAGTCATGCCGTTACCACCGTCAGTTGCCAAAACAGCTGCGGCTGCCAATACAGGACTGCCATCTCCACAACCGTTCGTTGCCGAGCCTTTGTCTGGCTCACTGCCGCCTCTGGCGGGTATTAACGGCGGCCCTGTTCAGTTTAAACCATCGCTCAAAAGTTTTAATCGTAGCTACAGAGTTGGAAAGTTATTGGGTAAGATATTTAAATCCTTTTATTTTTATTTTTTCCAACTATCATATATTTTTAACCCATAACAGTCGGGCCTCTTGCCGCACCTTTATTAGTTTGTGGGGGGGGGGGGCATACACATATTTTAAAAGTCACTCAGTTAAAGCCCTCTATTTTTTCACACAAAAATAAGAAAAACCGGAGGGAGGGCGTCCCCCGTCCCGACCGTTAAGGGTTAATCAATTATATTTACATCCCAATCTATTAAATCTATACAAAATATCAATCATGTAAGATAGCTGAAACCACCTAAAATATAAAGGTATACTTATCTTCACTTTGGCTTAATTTATCTTACCCCCATATATCTTATAATTTTACATCATAACATACGTGGAAAACTGTCTGTAATACAATGCGATAAATAACTATTCTGGTCCTTGCACTATCATATCCCTCGAATTTAACTCTAAATCCATCTTTTCAAATAAAATTAGAATTACAAAATATCTTGTTTAAATATGCCATATTTAATGACTTGGATATTGCACCAGATTATCGCCAAATTAAATGGTACCTCCAGTTGGCTAACTTAAAGATACCCCACATCTATCCCTTTTACCTCCTCCCCTCCTTTCCTACTAAAGGAACCGACAAACCAATTAACAAACACTATATTAGCAACCAAAATTGACGACAAAATTACCCCTGTCATAAAATCTACGTGTTATATATCCATTGTTGTTTATTTTTTAAAGTTTTTCTAATGATTAATGAAATAAACTCCTCCTTAAAACATTAAAAAAATAAAATCTTGTTATAGCTAGAAGTTACCAGTCAAGGATGATAAAGAAAATAAGGATTATACAAAGACTAGAGCCTTCACCACTAGCCTATAGGTTTCCTTTTAATGTTTAGGTTTAATAAGAGATATTTTATAATGCAATGTGTTTGTTTTATCGCCTATTGCAGTGATGTCTTCTAAAGAATATGACAATGGATTTGATATGCATCCCAAATGATGATAAAAAAATTACTTTTGCTGCATATTTAAATTATTGTTTGAAGAGTTTTAACACTTCGGCATTGGCCAATCAAATTTCAAGTACCAAAGGTTTTGAGCCAACGCATAAGATAACATTTTTAAAACAAAATTTGGTACCAGTGTAATTTATAGTCCAACCTCCCTTATATAATACAAGGATGACAACATCAATAAAAGCGAAGCTAAACCGACAAAAGGACAAACGAACATTAACAAATTTATGTAGAATCCAAAAATTAATTAAAAACAGAATACTTGATATGAACATGCTTACATTTTAAGTCCTGATTATGGAGAATCTTTTCTTATAAGATTCTTCCCTATCTTTTTTAAAGTTTGAAATTGGTATGACAATTTTACCACTCCTAAATAAAATAAATCATACCCTAATTTTAAAAATGCTTTGCTTTTTAACAAGGATGAAAACATCCATAAAAGCGAAGCACTGAAACGGTAGGACAAACGGACATTAACACTTGTATAGTGTCTGAACTGAATAATCAGAATATAAAAGTATAAGAGTCGACGCAAAATTGTATGTAAATTTGTTGAAAAACTGCTTGATACAGGATAATGTTTATGGAAATACTTACATTTTTAGGACTTGATTATAGAGTTGCTTCGCTAATAATATTGTTCTTTGTTGTCACAGGAATCAATATACCAAAAATCAGATCAAACGGATAATTAGTTCACATAAAAATTTGCTTTTAAACAAGGATGACAACATCCATAAAAGCGAAGCACTGAAACGGTAGGACAAACGGACATTAACACCTGTATAGTGTCTGAACTGAATAATCAGAATATAAAAGTATAAGAGTCGACGCAAAATTGTATGTAAATTTGTTGAAAAACTGCTTGATACAGGATAATGTTTATGGACATACTTACATTTTTAGGACTTGATTATAGAGTTGCTTCGCTTATAATATTGTTCTTTGTTGTCACAGAAATCAATATACCAAAAATCAGATCAAACGGATAATTAGTTTACATAAAAATTTGCTTTTAAAAAAAGTAGAAAAATCAACATGTTTAAAATGGACGTACGGACATTCTGGTAATGATTATAGAGTTGCTACGCTTTCTAAATCGTACCTAACTACTACAGGAATCATCATGCAAAGTTTAAAATCGATAGGACGATTCTAACATGCCTAAATTAACGAATAAAAGCTATCTATCTCGGACGGACGGACGGACGTACGGACGGACGGACGTAGGGACGGACCGACCCTAATTATAGAAAAGCTTCGCTTTTAAAAAGACTACATACATTTTTAGGGGCTATGTTTTCAAAAGGGTAATGAAGGCTAGACCACCTTAAGAATTAAATCTAAAACTAAAATAGCCCAAAACAATACTTGGAATTCTCTATCATGGAAAAATCAATCAGATCAGTAATTATCATAAGCTACCGACAAAAAAACTTACTACTTTATATAACAGAATTATAGTAATGTCTATTTCTGTATCGATGCTTTTTATAGTTGCAAAAAATAGAACTGTGCCAAAACAATATAAAATGAGTCACTGAAAAATGAATAACAATTTGAAATTAAAACAAGGATTACAGCATCCATAAATTCCAGCGCATCATCGTTTTTAATATTGCAAATAAGTTTCCAAAAAACGTTCATCTTTATTAAAATAGTTTTCAATGAATGATTATTTTGTTCCTCTTATTTTCAATTTTTTCAAAAAAAAAGGTGAAAGAAACTGTGTAAGACAATAGTTAATATATATTAACTTAATTTACAAGCATAGCTATCCGTTATAGACAGGCTGATGTATGACTCACCTTATATTTAGAAAAGCTTCGTATTTGAATAAAAATTTTTGTCAATGCATGATTTGATACAGTTATAGTTACTTAATGATTCATAATTTAACAAAAATAATTATTTCCAGTAGTGGTTTCTTTATTACTTTAAATCAGTATAGGTTAGGTTATATTTGGTACTGAATAGCCACGCAGATTTGGGCTCCCCTGAAGGGGTAAGGCATAGAAAGAGAAAAAAACTGCTCTCCTACCCAGTATTTCACAATTGATTTAAAAAGAGGGGGGGGGGGGTTAGGTTTGACATGTACTTTGAAGGAAGATTTAAAAAAAATAAAAATGACTGAAGGATAAAAACACAAACATACAGACAAACCTAATCGTATAACAGGGTAGCTTCGCTACTTAAAACCTAATTATTTAATGATAGAGCCACAGCTGTAAATTTTTCTATCAATTTTATTACAACTCAGAAAGGAGGGAGACATTGGACTGTAAATTATACAGGTACCTAAAGTTTATTATTACGTTATTTATTACGTTATTAGTTGGCTAAAAAACTCGAAGAATTTGATCAGATGGTTCCAACCATTAGTGTCTATGGTTTAGTGGGTTTAAATCAATTAATCGAGAATTGCCTTAACCCTTTTTCATTCTTTAATCCCCCCGACACCCCCCCCCCCCATATTTTTATTGTTGAACAAAACATATTTCGAGCCCTTAAAGGACCCTACACTACGCAGTGTTATCCCCACGGGGTTCTACTGTCTATTCCTTAACGCAACCTAACCATAATGTGCGTCTTTTTCTCCCAGATATATATAAGTGAAAAAATAAATGTTTTTTTTTACTAAAAACGTAAAAATCTATTATTATAGAAAACGCAACAAAAGATGTTTTTTTTTCGTTTCTTTTGTAGATACAGTTTTTTAAATTACATAGAAAAGTAATTATATATGTTATAACAGGAACAGTTTGATCCACAATCAGCAATAACAATTAATAATTCGACTAAAAATAAATAATACAGTGTGTTTTTTTTTTATGAGAACTTTTTTGAAAGCAATTTTACCCCACTTATAGTTATCAGAATTTAATGACTAATGGCTTTTTTTCTTCGTTTTTTAATGCAATTAATAGAACAACAAAAAAATATTTCAGTTTTTATTTAAAAAGTACAGTAAAATTTAAAATTTAAAACTTAGGTGTCAACATCTGAAATTGGTTTTAGCGCATTTTATAAGGTTATATTTGGTACTTATGCTCAAATATTCAACCTTTTGCTTAAGAATGGCTGCTAAACACTTCAAAATTGAGATATAGCGCTAAAATGTATACAGATACTATTAGGGACATGTACTAGAACATATCAAAGTTTAAAGGTCATATCTAAACCAGGGAGGGAGTACTGACCTCCCAAAGTCGACTACAGAAAATCCAATTTTTTTCTTGCAAAGTGTAGAAGATTTAGGCATATGAAAAAATGCACTAAAACCAATTTTAAATGTTGACACCTAAGTTTTGAATTTTAGATTTTACTGTACTTTTTAAATAAAAACTGAAATACTTTTTTGGTGTTCTATTAATTGCATTAAAAAATGAAGAAAATAAGCCATTAATCATTAAATTCTGATAACTATAAGATGGGTAAAATTGCTTTCAAAAAAAGTTCTCATAAAAAAACACACTGTAGTAATAATATAGGAAATTGCAGGGAGGGAGGGGATTTTGGACTATAAATTACACTTAATCCCCAAAGTTATATTAACAGGTTATCGCATTCGTTCGTTCTAAAACTGTGAGTACTTTGATTGCTTGTTTCCACTATTAGTGTCCATATTTGTCAACCAATTATTATAACATGCAGAAGAGATAATTTTGTTTATCATAACTGGGGATGTATATCAATCTATTGTCCATCGTCTTATCCCTTAAGATCCCTGAAAAATAGAGAGAAACTAGGACGACTGTTAACTTTTAGTAAAGGAGACAGACGGATAACCCCTAATAGTTAAAGTAGATTTGCTATTAATAAGTAGTTATAACCTAACTCTTTTACAAGAAACGTTGAACTTATATAAATTGCCTCATTATAGGCAATAAAATATTATTTCAAAGGAAAGAATACATATGAAATATTACATAGTTATATTATGAGGTTGGAACCTAAATAAACTTAGATTACATACAAAAACTTACAAATAAATTGTAGAGTATCTTTGCTACTTATAAAACATTTAAAGAAAAATTACAGAACTTTATTTTATGTTTTGTAAAGCAAAATGTTAAAAAATACTCAAATGTTTAATTTAAATAAAAATCACGAAATATGAATATGAAAAATATAAAAAATATGGTGATAGGAACCAAGTAGTTTGAGAATGTACGCGAGTTTAAAAACCTCCTATTAAAAGATTCAATAATATATCATTTTATACAATTTTTTATTTGTATTTTGTATGTTTAAAGAAATATTTGTACAACTCGAGAAAAACCAAATATGTACAGAAAATACGTATACTGTACATTAGTGTACCTAATCCTAAAAAGGATAATATTAAATAATTACACCAGCAGCGGTGAGGGTTATTAGAACTAAATATCAAATGCATATTTAATCAAATATAACAATTAATTTTCTTTTTTTAAAGACATACAGTCCTTTTAAATGCATGCGTTTAATTTTTATGAATATTTTAAATATTGATATATAGTAATTTAAATATTTATCATGTGATTAAAGATTATAATTTTATTGAGATATAAAAAGGAAGGCAGCGAACATTTGAAATTAAAATACACAGGTTCCCAAAGTTGTAAAATCCCTTTATCTTTATCATTGCCACTAAAACGTTGTTTTTTTAAAAAAATAAAATGCGATCGGTCAAACTAGTTGTAGCTAAACTTTTCGACTTTAAATTATGATTTACAAAAGGGGTTTGATTTTGTTCATCACTATTGGGATATACATTAAATTATTTTCCATCTTCTTATATTATTTAAGGTACTTCATTGACATTAGGGAATTGCTGGAGAGGATTCTTTAGAGGGGGGGGGGGGGTTATTTGATCAGTCCTCTAAAATATGATACTTCCCTTTTTTCTCCCTCACATGGCTTAAAACAATTGTTTTTTTTGTAATATGTAACTATACATTTCTATTCTAATATAATTTCGAAACGAGTGTTACTGCTAGTAACCCTTATATTACTATTGAAAGCTATTCTAATAATGGCTTCTAATTCTAAAATTCTAAAAAAAACAATAGTAAAAAAAATTTAATTAATGCATTGACTTATGTAAAAAAAAGCCAATTAAAAGTACATAAAAACTTTAAATAAAATAGTAAAAATAAACAAATAAATATTTCTTAGGAAAAATCATTTTCTCCGGGAAGAAAGGATATTGATGGATTTATCATAGTAAAATTATTTCTTCTTCCCAGTATTCACCTTCTACTAATGCAGAAGTCTACAGTACTCAAGAATTGAGGGAAAGATTAATCTAGCGTACATTGTCCTATACCTGTATTCGTGTATTTTCGTCATTAGGATAAAGTTAACGAACTTAATGGATTTATTTGAAATGGATAAATATTCATTTTATTAAAATAAGAACAACTGTATAAAAATCCATAATTTACATTTACAAGCTAACAACATTTTTCATTACAGAATTATAATAGTTAAATAGAATTTTGATTTTCAATACATTAAAGATTTTTAAAAATGCAAGAAAAAATGTAAGTTATATACTGGATATTCTTTGGAAAAGATTATCTTCAAAAAAAATCTTCAGACTATCTAAAATAGCTGCCGAGAAAATAACATTTCCCTTACAGCATTACAGACGGAAAGACAGTGAATTGAAAAAATTCTCATAAAAAGAAGAGAAAAAAATTAAAAGAGTATTATCAAAAATAACTAGATAAGACATTATTTTTTTTAAATGCCGACTGTATAAAACAGTATTTTATATAAATTATATTAAGGGACTAACTGACATTATGGTTACATAGTTTTATACATTTATGCAAAGTTACTGAGTAAGGGAATCTAAGCTTCATTTACCACATTTGAGTATTTTAGAAGAGAGACAAAGAAGAAAGCTTTCTCTAAGATAAATAGATCCATTATAAACTTGAAATTTATTTATTTATTAATTTGTTTGTTTTGAAAGCGAAGCTAATATATTCCTGTTTTTAAATACTTATAGAAATAAGCTTTAAATTCAAAGTGTATGTGCAAACAAAAATAATAAATCCAATGTCCCTTGAGAGAGAGGGAGAGAGGGGACATTGAACTGTAAATTATACTGGTATCCAAAGTTTTACAATCTCTCACTTGTTTGGTCACGTTAATTGAATCTTGTTTGGTTGGTACAAGCTAGTAGTGTCTGAGATTGATAACTAATGTGTTTGATCTATAAATGGGGTAATTTTGTTTACCATCATTGGGAATGTACATAAATTTATTTATTGGCCTAACCCTTATGATGATCAATTCTCTTATTTTAATTTACGTTATCGTGGAAAATAGTTTTTAAAAACCAGCGGAAATAAAAACGTGATGAAATGTTGAATTATTTTAGCTTGAACGTTAAAAAACGTAATAAAAAGCGGAGAAAAGGCGAAATAAATGAATGAAAGATAAGAGATCAAGGACTATTATGTTCAAAGCTAAAAGTTTCCAATCACTAGCAATAAAAAACAAAGAAACGAACAAATAGACCTATAAATTATATAGGTTCTACAATAATAAAACAGAGATCTTAAGGGATAAGACAATGATAGATAAATCAATATGCATCCCCAATGTTGATTTACAAACTTACCCCTTCGTGATCATTACAGTCATTAATAGATTATTCATTTAAAGTTTGGACAAACCAATCAAGATTATCACAGTTGTTAAGTCAACCAATGAGAGAACCTTTGATACCATTAGATGGACGGACTAACGGACAGACATACGTATACTAATTATAGAATAGCATCGCTACTAAAATAAAACACAACATCCTATTTCTTGAGATTAATTAATTTCTCACTTTTTCTTTTATCTTAAAAGTCAATGAAAGCATATTTCTTAAAACAAATATAATTATGTCTATACGTAGGGAAACTTCAAATAGGTCTCGGGATGGTTTGGTCTAGATTTGACCCTTGGTATGGATTTAGGCTATTTTTCTGTATTTTTCTAACATTATCACTTTTGGTAGCATCCGCTAGTACTTTTGTTTAGTAATGTTTTTCTGTAAGTAGTATAATATCTTTTTAACTACTGAACCGATTGAGTTTTCTATTCTAGGGAAGTAATTGTAAACTTTAGACCACGAACAGACAAATATACGGACATGCTATATTTATAAAGTAGCTCCGCTACAAAAATCATGATACTATCGCAGAGAGGGGGGAAAGGGCAATAGCGTCTGATTAATAATAATTCTACTTCATACCTCATATGATCTTATGCTATCAAACGTAGAATTGGGGGAAAGATTATTCTAACCAAACATCTAAAAATTTAATTATATAAATGATTTATATATAACTAATTTAATGAATAAAATAAAATAAAGATAAAAAGTATACATAGAAAATCATTTAACGATTAAGAAAATTTATTGCAGGCAAGGATGGCATCATACATATACAGCAAAGCATAGAAATGAATAGTAATTTAACAAAATCTCGAGCAGATGAAGTTTGTCATATGAATATATTTAAATATATAAATTCAAAAAAGATGTCAGAATATTTGAAATGACTATCTTACATAACAACCGAGTAAATTTTATTTATTCCCATAGCAATGTGGACAAACATAATGACAAAAAAATTTACAGAAAAGCTTCGCTCTTAAGCATGTTGAAATTACGCAATTTACACGAGGTTTAAATAGATAGGGAATTATAATCCAAAAGAAAAATTTAATTTAAACAAATAATATCTTTTTTCTGTTTCTTATCATATAAAGCAGTAAGTGATTTTGTCTGAAGCTTAAGATCTCATCGAATAACTACTGAACCTATTAATTTATGTTTTTTTGTAATCTTCACATAGCTCCTGATATGTTTTTAGGCCATTCTATCTCCAGATTCAAGTCTTTGGATGAACATGCTATTTTCTAGCCCTCCTTAACACTTAGGGGCGTAGTTTTTAGTATTTAATACAGTGTTAAATGGCGATTAGAATGTATTAGGCAGTTATTTTTAAGAGATGAGCAATATGAGGTACATCCCTAATGATAATGCACAATATTACCCAATCAGGAGATTAAGATTTTTGTTCGAAAAGTTTGAAATCTGCTAGTTTATTAAAATATCCAATGAACGAGAAAGTAAATAAAACTTCGGGTACCAGTGTAATTTACATACCAATGAATGATATTGGCGAAGTAACTTGTATACTTATATGAACGGATTTATTTTTACTTGAATCCTACACCAGAATTTCATGTACTCTAATGAATTGAAATTTGTAGCTGGCTAAAATAACGATTCCCCCATCCTTGCTACTTTTCCCCATACCCTCTCTTCCTGCTGGATGAACGAACTGACCAATAAGTGATGTGCATGTTAGCAATATATTTTTCTATATCCATCATTATATGTAATAAGGCTTTGGCGACATTTTTTGTTGGGAATGAATGTTCCTAATTCCAAGTACGCGGTACTTTTAGACCTTGAACCCTGGGTTTCAAGTTCATCAGACAGGCATTTTTACAATCCAGGATCTTATAGCAGGGATTAAGGGATTGCAAGTTGGAATAGTTATTAATCCAGGATCTAGTAGCAGGGATACAGATATTGCAAGTTGGAATAGTTATTAATCCAGGATCTACTAGCAGGGATACAGATATTGCAAGTTGGAATAGTTATTAATCCAGGATCTAGTAGCAGGGATACAGATATTGCAAGTTGGAATAGTTATTAATCCAGGATCTACTAGCTGGGATACAGGGATTGCAAGTTAGAATAGTTATTAATCCAGGATCTAGTAGCAGGGATACAGATATTGCAAGTTGGAATAGTTATTAATCCAGGATCTACTAGCAGGGATACAGATATTGCAAGTTGGAATAGTTATTAATCCAGGATCTACTAGCTGGGATACAGGGATTGCAAGTTGGAATAGTTATTAATCCAGGATCAAGTAGTAGGTATACAGGGATTGCAAGTTGGAATAGTTATTAATCCAGGATCTACTAGCAGGGATACAGATATTGCAAGTTGGAATAGTTATTAATCCAGGATCTACTAGCTGGGATACAGGGATTGCAAGTTGGAATAGTTATTAATCCAGGATCAAGCAGCAGGTATACAGGGATTGCAAGTTGGAATAGTTATTAATCCAGGATCTACTAGCAGGGATACAGGGATTGCAAGTTTGAATAATCGCATTGTATTAGACAGCTTTCGGCAGATAGGAAAATAAAAAAAAAATAAGATTAAAACCAGTTTTGTTTGCTCAGGTCTTCGGTCCCTCGGTTCTAACAATACTGGTAATATTTATGTTTTTTTTTGTAAATTGTCTGTAAAACGATGATTTTTCATTGTGGCTGAGATTCAGCAAATATTAATCAGATATAAGTTATGTCAAAGCAATATTTTGAAAGCTCTTTTCAGTTTACTCGATTTTAATTTCTTCGTCTAACACTCATTTATCCAAAAGTCAATACATAAAAACACGACTCAGCAAATCTAAAAATCAGACAATAAAATGAAAGTATTTATTATTTTATTGCAGTTAAGAATCAGATTTGTTATAGAATTCGAAATTTTTTGTCATGTTTAACTATTTAGAATTCTGAATGTAATTAAATACCCGAATATGAAATTATAGGGATGATACCCTTATAATAAAGTGGCTAATCTTAATAAGACTAATCATTTTTAAAGGGATAGTTGCATTAAGTGCATTTCAAAAAATTGAATTCAAGCAAAAGTCACCAGTATACAATCAAACATATATAGTATTGTATTTTAATAAAAAAAAACAATTAGACATAACTAAGTTAGTCGTCATGCTGTTTTTTATAAGTATAGCCAATTATATTAATTACATATATCACAAAAATACTTTTTTCAAATCCTGATATTTTTAAAACTACATGGTAGAATATTGAAATTCTTTCAAATATATGCCCTTTAAATGTACTTTAAACCATTAAAAAATTTAAACCAGGAAAAATTATGCAGTTCACTAAATTCAAGTTTAAATGCATTTCGTGCAACTACCCCTTTAATCTTATGGCGACCAAAGACTAAGATTCATGTTTAGAATGAACAGACATAATTTCTGATTTCAGAGTTACAACGCTTTTGAAAAACGCTAGTACAATTCTTACATGCCAAACTTGGTGATATCCATTACAGACGAATGGGAGGACACGTTCAAATTATAGAGAAGATTCGCTTATTAAAATTTATATCTTGAGTACAATTACATATTTGATGAAATTTTATATTAAAATTATTTTTTTTTGTGGTTTTTTAATAAATTTGTTATATAATTTTTAAATTCAGTTTCATAACGTAAATTCTTAATTAATTTAATGAAATAAAATAAACTTATGTAGCCTTTTAGACCAATATGCCAAAGTTAGTTATGTAATAGATGCTAATCACTGTAAGGGGGGGACTCAAAGTTTTGAAAACACCTTCTCTTTCGTTTAATTAAAAAGCTTTAGATAGTTTTATTAAATCTTGATTGGTTGGTATAAACTAGCAGTGTCCAAACTTATCCACCATTAAATTTGATCTACAGAAATAAAAATAGTATTTTATCATAATTCATCCTAGTTTATATTTATATCCTAATTTATACTAGAATTTCTATTATTAAAGCAAAATATACAGACTGACGGTCATTTTTAGTTCTGAACGGCTTGACAAGGAAGACGAAGAAAGTCCATCAATGACGTCATAAAAATGAGGGATAAGGAGAGGAGGAGTGGGAAAGAAAACACATAAAAAAAGATAGATAATCCTGCGTTTTTATGACGTAACATGCTGATTTTTTTGAGGGACTTTTTTCGTCTTCCTTGACAAGTATAGAGTAGATTCGCTATTAAATAGAATAATGAAGGGGCCTAATATGAATATAAAAAAAATCATAATAACACGTTAAAAGCGAAAGTACACAAAAAAAACTATGAAAGAAAAAGATGCAGATAAAAAACGTCAGCAAACATGAACATTGATTTCCATAGAAACTATATGTGTAAATTTAATTCTTTGTCTATCCGCAGAAAACTGTTTAAAATACGACGCAATTAGCTTTTCTGCATTGACTAGCATTAACAAATAATTTTGGCTTCAATTTATAAAATGAATTTTAGTTTAGCCAATTACTCTACTATTGTATCTGATAATTAATTTTATATATGTATTCTTTTAAACTTAAGCTTTATAGAAAAAATGTTACATGAAAAAAAACTTTTTAATGAAATAAAATATATAGAAGTTGTATTAGTGAAGATATAATACAATAGAGCATGTATAATGTAGGGTTGGGCTGGATATCCGGATACCGGATGTCCGGCTGATTTTAATGCCGGATATCCGGCAATTTGGTTGATATTGAACGTTGGCCAGATATAAGGCCAGAACCGGATTATAAATCATCTGGATATCCGGTATTCGGCCAAAAAAGTATCCGGCCCAACCCTAGTCTAATGTTAAGGTTAGAATCGCATTTCTTACTCTTTGCCCAAATTCCTGATTTTAAATAAGTCAGTTAAAATAGACATGTAGCCAAAAAAAGGGACAACACCAATTGAAAGGCTAATAATCGTCAGGCAAAGAGTGACAGCGATAGAGAGAGAGAGAGAGAGAGAGAGAGAGAGAGAGAGAGAGAGAGAGAGATATTTCGATAACTTCTGAACCGATTTAGTTTTCCATTTCAGGAAAGCTTCACATAGGTATGGTTTTAGGCTATTTCATTTATAGATTTAGGTTTTAAGATGGTTTTATACTATATATTTTGCTCTGCTCTCTTTATAATCAGATCCCCTAGATGCTAGCGGCGCAAATTTAAATTAAGGTAGAAAGCCAAAGATCGAAATATTAAAAAATAGAAGGAAAAATAGAAAGAAAAATAGGAAGAAATAAAATCAAAGAAAGAGAAAAAGAAAAGAAATGAAAAAAGTGTCAGTGGCGTGCGAACCGAAGGGGGCATTTGGGGCAATCGCCCCCCCCTAGCGACCAAAACGCCCCCCCCCTGCCCCCCCCCCTATCCACCGCCCCCCTGCCCCCCCCCTATCCACCGCCCCCCCTGCTCCCCCCTAAATGTTGAAAAATGCCCCATTTTGCCACCCCCTGGTCAATAAAAATGCCCCTTTTTCTCCCTACCCTTCAAAAAGCAAAACTATCCCAGTTTCAAAAAAAAAGATCAAGAAATACTCAAAAAAAAATTTTTTGCCGCTTCGCGCCAAACAGACAGTTACTATTCATTTAACCTTACCAAATTTTTTAATTAGAAATTAGGTTATAATCTTTTTTCACTGAACATAACAAACCAGGTAATAGGAAGTATTTTATTTTGTATAATATACACTTTTTACCAAAGAAATTTTGTACATCCCCAATGATGATACACAAAATCACAAACCCTTATTTAGATTACAATTAGTGGATGAAATGTATGGAAACTCGACTTAATTAACCAACCAATCAAAATTCCATTAAAGTCCCCAAAGTTGTTGAGCCAACGAATAAGAAAATTTTATATGAAATATTGGGGACTAGTGTAATAAATAGCCCAAAAACCCCTCCCTCCCTGCATATTTGAAGAAAAAAATTTGCGCTTCGCGCCCTTCCAAACGGTTTCTGCTTTTTATCACATTGCATTGTATATTGTGTTTTTATTTCTTTGAAAACATGTGTAAACAACAAATATTTAATCAAAAAGTTATTTTATATAAAAAAGAAACAGCGTTGATATTTATCTAAGCCTTTTTCTCAACACTGCATGTCTGTCTAAATGAATAACTATATATGATGTCATTTTATTTTCAGGATAAGTTAATCATTTTTTTTGTGTCCATACCCTTACAAAAAGACATGTTTTTTATGGCAATTTTCATTAAAAACCATTAAAACTAACTTCACTCTATATTCCTAACCTGATCAAATACGCCACTCTTGTTGTCTTTAATTGATTTTAGTTCAAAGGGAGAGTAAATATTTTAGGTGCGCTTCACGCACCGCCCTTATAAATCCTTGGAAACACCACTTAATCAAAAATTAACAGAGTTTTAAAGTGCCATTTAAAGAGGGTAGGATATGTTGATATAACTTTTTAGCTTCTCTATAATTCACTATGGCTGTCAGTACGTAATGCTAAGGGGAAATGTGATTTTTTCAACTGCAATTAAAGATAGAAGGCTAAAACTTAATGTTAAAATTCCCATCATTATGGAGTATAATTAACTATTAAATCATGGAGGTTGGACTGCTTTTCAGGACGTTTTTGGCTATTTTTGTATCTTTTAAATTTCAGGTATAGTCCCTTTTGTGACATTGCTTCTTAAGGTGCATTTCGTCGTATTTTCACAGTAGCTTTTCACCTATTGATAGCTCCTGCGGGGCCAATTGCCTAACCCTGCAGGGAAATCACCTGACCTAACTTAACCTAGAATAACCTTTTAAAAGCTACTATGAAAATACGACGAAATGCCCCTTAAGAGGTGTTGCCACAAAAGAGACTATACCCTATATTTCTAAGAGATTTTTATATCTGTAGATGAAAGGAGAAGTAATTTTTTTTGGATTATAATATTTAAAGAAATAAAATTTCTCGCTGATTCGAGCATCCAGTATGTAATTTACTTTGACTGTCATCACTCAACATACAGGAAAAAGGATTTGTGACTTTTTCTACCTAAAATATATATTTATTTCAACAGATGCTCTTTAAATTTACTTGTCTGTATTCTTATTCATGATTTTTTGTGCTTTGCTACTTAAAGATGTTGTCATCCTTGTTGTCATACAATAAAGAAATATTTAAAATTAGTTTTACATATTAGGTTAATTTTTGGTAAATTATTTCCAAAATGAGTGTTTTTATCTCCCCCCCCCCCAAATTTTTTTAATGGGGTTATTCATCCTTCCTGCTTAGATTTTATAACATCCCCTTCCACCCATAAAAAATGTATTGTGGTGGGGGGGGGGGGAGGTTAAATTATCTTCTGTACTTTTTTTTCAAAGATGCTTTCTAGCTCCCTTCCCTTCGGTCATTGCAGGGTGGGGAGAAGGGATGGGGGAGAAGAGATGGGGGGGGAAAGATGTGAGATATAAATGGGAAAAAGGGATGGGGGAAGGGATGGGGAAGAAGGGATAAGAACTAGAAGGCCCATAATCAAATAATCCCACCCCTTAAAACGCCCTTATTTAAAATTAGTATATATAATCAAAATGCCCCCCCCTAAAGCAAAGTGCCCCCCCGGGGCACTTTGATTTAGGGGGGGGCAAAATTTTACAAAATCTTCAAAATGCCCCCCCCCTAGACAAAGTGCTTCGCACGCCACTGAAAAGTGTCAAGAGAAAAAGAAAAAATATAGGGTTATCTTGCAATATTTGAAAATTTTAGCAAATTACACTGCCAATATAAAAATTGTGAAAAAAATCATTGATAAAAAAAGGCAATAACACTTGTGAGATTTTCTGTACACTTGGCTTATTTGCGTGTTGTTGGATCTTTAAGAATATATAACAAGGATGAATTTGTTCCAAAGTAGCTCATCAAAATTTGTATGTAAAAGCAAAACTATAATATAGTAAAAAATACAGTTCTTATGGCACATTTAGTAAATGTGATGAGAACTTGTACAATGTTAAAACATGCAAACTTATGCAATGAAAGTAATCCTCTGTACCTCTGTACCAAAGGATCTCGCTAAATAGCTGAACCGATATGGTTCTCCTTAAGCTTTACATATGTACTTATTTTGAGGGAGGGTACAATTTTCATCCAAAGAGAAATTGCCACTAGAAAAAATGCTTTCCCAAATTTTTTCTACTTTTTGTTTTTAAAACTAAAATTATCTAAATATTCTAAAAAAATATTTTTAAGGGGAAGGGGGTACTATGAGCGGTTGTAATAATTTGCGGTGATGATGATTTGATAATTTGATATATTTGCGGAAATGTATTGACACCTCTCTCTCTTTTTTTGTCTGCTTAAGTCAATGTCACACACGCAATTTGTTTACACTTGAAAACTATTATTGTAACATATTCAATTTACTGATAAGTTTTTTTAATGTTTTAGTTTTATCCAGGTACCTTAAGTAATTGATTATCAACAAAGTTACCCCATCTGTTACACCAAGTTTTAATGTAACACAAATAAGAAACATACGCTTCCTCTGAAAATTCTGGGTTTGCTTTAAAAATATTTTAATTGTGCGCGGCATTCATACATGCTCTCCCAAAGCTTTAAAATTAGGCAAACAACGAAAAGTTGCTTCAGTTCTACTCTCCAATAAACAAGATTATTTGTTAGAATTAAATTAAGATCCATTGTTCCATCCCTAAATCCCAATCTTATACAGACCCCACATTTTTTTATACAATGTTCTTTTTAGTAAAGTATTCTGAGGACTATCAACTTAAACTCACCTTTTTAACACACCCCCATATCCTTACATATAAACATTAGAAGGCTTGAGGATTTTATATGCTGAAATACAAAAACAAGACCCTTCTATAAAAAGTAAGGATTCTGTACGTCTGTTGAAGTTATTAAGCTTTTTTTCATTCCTCTTCCATCGAAATCAAAGACTTTAGATGCTAGGGGTGAAGCCATTAGTGTTATTATTGTTAATTTAGTCAAATAGAGTTGGATTGAAAATGCCTTATTTACAGAGTATTATACTATTTTTATTTATGATATTTTCATTAAAAAAAAAGATGGCCTGGTTTTAATATACTGACAATGTAAAATCCATGGATCCCTTGATAAAGATTTATTAATAAACACATGTACAAAATAATAAGAAAACGTAATTTTACATAAGAAAACAAGATTAAACTGCTTAAAATGTTAGTTTAGGATTACAAAAACGATTAATTTTCGAAGGATTAAAACCGATTCTGAACCATTCTGTATTGTATCGTATTATAAAGAACTAGTGACGGCGACTTAGCATCTAGGAGCTCTGTATTTGAAAAGCTAAGAAAGGGCCAAAAATAGCCTAAAACTATCTCAATACTTAAATCTAAAAATAAAATAGCCTAAAACCTTCCCGAGACATATGTGAAGCTTCCATTAAACGGAGAACTCAATCGGTACAGTAGTTAACGAAATCTTAAGCTACAGCCAAAAAGACCTAACTATATGATAGGATTGTCCACGGAAAATAAAATAAATATTGTATGATTAATTCCTATTTTGATGTACCATAGGGCCAACAAATCTAGAATAAATAAAAAAAAATGCACCTAAAACGTGTTTTTTATCGATAAATTTTGTTACTAATCATACAATTTAAAAATATCAAATTTAGGTAAAGGTGGATTTGGAACAGTGTACACCGGTCTACGGCTGTCAGACGGCAAGCTGGTCGCCATAAAACATGTTGCAAAATCTAAGATCAGCTCCTGGGAGACGGTAAGCGGAAATTTATTAGGTTTTTTTTTGAGTTTAGCTTTTCATTTTTCCACTAAGACTATAATTATTGGAGACTTACTTCTTTAGTTATGTCTCAAAAGGTAAACAAAATTGTTGTAGTAGTCTTGAATCTAAAGGGATTAGACATTAGCATATAAATTGATATACATAAATTATCCCTTCTGTTGATTACAATTAGTGGTTGAACGCTTTGATACGGAACTCAACAAAGCAACCAATTGAAATTCACTAAAGTCCCCCAAGTTGTTAATTCAACGATGTAGAAATCTTTATTGTAAAACTTTTGGGACTTGTGTAATAAAAAGCCCAATATCCCCTCCCTCCCCGTGTAGTAGTTGTATAGTGTCATTTTTAGTAACCTGGACTAAAACAAAGCGTTTGACAATTATAACATTTCCACCGGTTTCAACCATTTCTCAGTTTTTTGTCAACAAATATGTGAACATAATTAGTAAATCGTATTTATTTCTGAAAGTTTTATGAATGAACGATTTCACTTGATATTTGTCAGCTATTAAAAGTATTGGGGGATTGAGGGATTATTTTGTTGAAAATTGAATATCATTGAATTTCAAACCACACTAACTCTTGTTCAGGTTGATGGGTATCGTGTGCCCAGAGAGCTTTATCTGCTTACAAAATTGAAAGGAGAAAAGGGTATTCTTCCCATATTAGAGTCTTATGAACGAAAGGTAAGAGAAAATTTTTTCAAATAACGAAGCTTTTCTTTGGTTAGGGTCTGTCCGTCCGGAACGGTTAGCTATATTCTTTAATTTAAACATGTTAGAATTGTCCTATCGATTTCAAACTTTGGATGGTGATTTTTATAACATTTAGGTAATATTTAGGAAGCGGTAACAACTCTATAATCGTTACCAGAAAGTCCGTAGATCCATTTAAAATATGACGATTTTTTTACTTTTTTGCACAAATACTTGTATGATATATTTATCCTATTTATCTGATTTTTAGAATAGTGATTCCTATTACAACAGTTTATATTCTGCTAACTGCTTATTCAGTTTTCGCTCTATCAATGTTAATGTTTGTTTGTCCTACCGTTTCAGAGCTTATCTTTTATGGATGTTGTCATCCTTGTTAGGTATACGCAAGCCCTGTTTATGCATTTTTACCGTTTTACTTTTAATTGTAGTTATCTATATATCAATCTTTACACTTGTTTCAATGATATGTTTATTATTAAAAGGGATTTTACAAAATTTAATTATTATAATTTAAATATTATGAATTAACATGAGTAATAATTTTTTGAACAAATCAGCTAATAACATTAAGATATATATAGAGAAAGAAAAATCTTTTTATAAAAAATGATATTATAGTTGCCTACCATTGGCCAATTAAAGTGTTTACTGGCCTGACATTGGTAATTTAGTGTTTGTATTGGCAAACCTTTGGTCATTTGTATTGTATGACGTCATTTTTTTTATAAGAACTATATAGATCTTCGAGAAAGACAAAAAAAAAGTTTTAGGTTAGCGAGATCATAACTGAAAAAAAAACATTATTACTTTATATCATAGGATTGTCAATCATTTATTGTATTGCCTTCACTCATGTTAGATGTAGAACTAAGTTACTGAGAAGTCCCCCCCTCCCCCTTGTTGAAAATAAATTGAAATTAAGATGGGGATTGTTTTTTATGCCAGACCTTGACTTAACCCTGCGGAACTATCCTGTATCAAAATAAACTAATCTAGTCTAACCTGACCTAAATGAAAATACTAACCCCCCCCCCCCCACCCCCAAATTTTCAATTCATTCCATATTAAAGGGAGGGGATTCTGTGCTCGATAGGGCACTTTGAAGAAAACCTCCAATAATTTTTTTTTTCAGGATGCATTTATCTTTATTCTGGAGCGAATGCCCCACTCCAAAGATTTATTTGATTTCATCACGGAGAAGGGACGCCTAGACGAGGAACTTGCACAAAATTTTCTTAAACAAGTTGTTAATATAGGTAATTGATAGATGGATAGAAAAATAGATAGATAAAAAAATATAAAGAAAGAAAGAGAGTAACAGACAGACAGACAAAGAAAGAGAGAGATTTTTAGAAGGAAAGATAGATAGATAGATAGATAGATAGATAGATAGATAGATATATAGATAGATAGATAGATAGATAGATAGATAGATAGATAGATAGATAGATAGATAGATAGATAGATAGATAGATAGATAGATAGATAGATAGATAGATAGATAGATAGATAGATAGATAGATAGATAGATAGATAGATAGATAGATAGATAGATAGATAGATAGATAGATAGATAGATAGATAGATAGATAGATAGATAGATAGATAGATAGATAGATAGATAGATAGATAGATAGATAGATAGATAGATAGATAGATAGATAGATAGATAGATAGATAGATAGATAGATAGATAGATAGATAGATAGATAGATAGATAGATAGATAGATAGATAGATAGATAGATAGATAGATAGATAGATAGATAGATAGATAGATAGATAGATAGATATATAGAGAGAGAGAGACAGAGAGAGACAGAGAGAGACAGAGAGACAGAGAGAGACAGAGAGACAGAGACAAAGAGAGATTGAGCGAGAGAGGGGAGAGAGAGACAGAGAGAGTGTGTGAGAGAGAAACTGAGTGAGATAGATATATAAAAAAATACTTTAAAAATACATAGTTTTAATAGAAATCTAATTGTTGTTAATTTCAGTATTAGCCTGTCACTCCCGGGGCGTTATCCACAGAGATTTGAAGGATGAAAACCTCATGGTAGACCTCACCAATAATACTTTAAAGGTGAGAAGAACAGTAAATTGTAATTGAGTAGTTTTCAGGGAGGTAGAGAACATTGGACTGTATGTGATATTACACCCTGAAGGGTACAAATGAATCTTGATAGGATTTTAAAATTTTATCAAAACTTATCCATCAATAATATTAATAAATCGTGCTATACTTTACCAATAGAGATTTTGAAAATTCTGCTATCAATTGTATGTAATTTTCTTTAGATAAATAAACTGATAATTGTTTGTTCATATTTTAATGTTATTTTTATGTTTAGTTGATTGATTTTGGTTCCGGTGCCATCCTGGATATGAACAAGACCTATACAGACTTTGATGGTACCAGGGTGTATGCTCCACCAGAGTGGATACAGGTAGATACATAGATAGATAGACAGAAAAACAGATAGATAGATAGACAGACAGACAGACATCCTAAACATGAACAAGAATTACACAGACTTTGATGGTACCAGGGTGTATGCTCCTCCAGAGTGGATACAGGTAGATACATAGATATACCCATAGATAGATAAATAGATAGATAGATATCAATTTAAAAAGTATGAATGTAATTATTGCAAACAAAATTTTAGCTGTATAAATGACAAAAATATTTCTTCCAATCCTTATATTAAAGTAACAAAATGTCTGTGTGTGTGTGTGTGTGTTTGTAGCTTGAGATCTCGCTAACTGGATATCCGTTATTGTTCTCCATTATATTGAAGTTTCTTATGGGAAGAATTATAATTATTTTGAGGTATGGCACCTCTACCTTTGCAAAAAAAATCAGAACTAAAAAAAATCCCCCCCCCCCCTGCCCCAAAATTGGATGCGAGATTTTAAATAACAAACAATAATAAATTGAACCTAAAAATAAGGCAAATTGCAATTAGAATCAAAAAGTGATTGATTGATTGATAAATAATTTTTAGGAGGGAAAATACCGCGCTGAACCTGCCACTGTTTGGTCAATAGGCATTCTCATCTTTAACATGGTTCAGGTATGATTTTAGTAATTTAAAATAGGTCCATGGCTTTGTAGATGCCATCCATTGATTTATAGTTTCTTAGTTTGCCTGAAAACCGCAGGTACCCTTACACTGCAGGGCTACCAAATACCAAATATAACCTAACCTAACGTAACAAATTTTGTTACAAGATAGGACTTGATTTGGGAGGTTCCTTGCGATTAACAGAGTACTTTAAGGAAACATGCCTTTCAGCAAGATTTTTTCTAGTGTTTTTAATAGAAAAAAGTACAATTCTATGAGAAAATTATTAATTAGGAAATAAAAGTATGAATAATAATTAGTTATGAAAAGCTCCAACCCCCCAAATATAATTTTTTTTTTATCATATATTATTTCAGGGAGATATTCCATTTGAGAATGACAAAGAAATTTGTGATGGTAGTTTAATTTTTAAACACGAGGTGTCGCCAGAGTGTATGCATTTAATTTTTGGTTGCCTTCAGCGTGACATTGCCAAAAGGAATGTGGTTATTGCTAAAACATTTAGATTTAATACAAATAATTTTTGTTTTAAAATTTTACATTAAAGACTTAAAATGGTTTGAATGATCCATGCATTGATTAAAAGAATAGGCATTTGACTCCCCACATTTGTTTGACTCCTCACATTTAGTAAGTAATGGTCTACCGACTGCGCCCCAAGCATCTAGTGGCTCTGAAATCCTTGAGAGGGAAGGAAGAATGATATACTAAAACCATCCCAAGTTTTATTTTTTAAAGCAGGTGCAAAGCATTCTGTAGGTTAAATGAACAATCTGACAAAAAAATGAACTGTTGGAAATATATAGCAATATCCAAATTAAATCCAGAACTAAACTGAAAGAAATCCTTGAACACGCTTGGCTGAGCAAGAAAACAGCTGTTTCCACAAGTCAGCTGCCGCCAAATTCTGACCAATCACCAAAGTGTAACAGCCTGTACGACAAATCGGATCAGTCCTCTGGCGGTTCAAGCTGTAACTAAACTTTAAAAAAAGAAAATAAATAGACCTCTTGTGATGAAAAACTAAACTAATATAAACAAAACATGTTTTAAAAGCCTAAAATATTTTTTAAGTGACACTAATTACGACATCTTGTGGTCAATTTTTGAACTACAATTCATCTTTAAACTGTTAAACCCCCATTCAATGATTTAATATCAGTTGTTTTAAACTGTATCTTTCAAAAAGAGATATAAACTGAACAGTGAAATATGAAATTGTTATAAAAGTAAAATAATTATTAAATGAGAGTAAAAGACATATGAATTAAAATTTTATCATTCAATAGAGGCAGAGAGGGGACAATGGAGTGTATATCAATCTACAGCCCTTTTTTGTCCCTTTACATCCCCTAATAAAGTCTCCATTTTACGCATAATTTAAGGGAATAATTAATTTATCATCCATTGTCCCCTCCCTGGAAATTAACTCAGTGATATTAAAAGCTTCCACTAAAATATTGTTATTAGAAGATAAATTTGCCGCCAAAATGAACCAATCAGATGTCTCTTTGACAAAGAGACACGTCATTGGTGCATTTAAGCGGCAAATTCAAAAGTTGTCATTTGTTTGAATGATTGGTGTGCCTTTATTTCCGCATAGCATATTAAATTATTTTATGCTGTTATTTGAGGTGTATTATTTGCCAAGAGTTAATACTCTTTACTTCGGTCTGTAGGGTGGTTCTTCCCCCCCCCCCTCCCCCCAAAGGGCAGATAAAAAGTTCCAGAGTCCCTTGATGTCTAAATATGTATCTATCCATGAAGGTAGACACCGAAAAGTAAAAAAAAAAAACATTTTTTCATGTTTTTAAAAATTGATTTTTACAGAATGTCCAACAGAAAGTATGCTTTGGATATCTAGCCAGAAAAATTGGAAAAAATGTTTTGCTTTGCCTAAATCTTATGTTAAATCTTGGCAAATAATACACCCTTTATATGCGATTTTATGATAAGATAATGTGTTTCTTGTGCGGAAGTGAATGCACTCTACAATTATCATTTACTCAGGGAGGGAAGGGACATAGGATTATAAATTACATTGGTACCCATATTCGTGGGCCTTAATATTTTGGTTACTCTTATTGCATAATGTTTATATTACTTTAACCCATAACTTCATTCAACAGAAGGGGAATGTACAACTGTTAATAGTCCATTTTCTTATCCCTGTGATTACTGGGATTTACTAGCAGACGATATGGTCACTACCACTTGGGCCAGGTAGCTGTCTGGTAACCTATAATCAAAAATTAGTTCAATTGTCCTCTCCCTCCCTGGTGTTTATATTTTTGAGCTTCAAACACTATTGTTATATCACCCCTCTTTTATATTATAGTTATTTAGAATTATTTGTTAGGAGCTACGCTGTTCTACATGTCTTACACGTTGGTTGGCTCTTCTGTTTATAATGTGGAAGGAGGAGACATTGGATAGAAAATTGTACTGATACCCAAACTTTGGGTACTTTATCAAAACTTGATTGGTTGATACAAATTAGAAGTGTCCAATCTTTTTCATTAACCCTTACAGATCGGGGAGGGGGGGGGGGCTCTTGGAGCCCCCCCCCCCCCTCTAGTTTTTTCAATCTCATTTTTTTTGTAAGTAAGATGGAGAGCTGTGACTTCATGACTTTTTAAGTTTAGTAATTATACGTCGGCAAGAGTTGATTTTATTAGGATATCTGGTCTGTGTCGGTCGTGGTGTCAGGTCAAAGTCGGTTGGGGTAGCACCAAAATTAGAAAAAAATTCTAAATAAATTTTAATTTCTACATTATGACTTTTGTGTATAAGGTAGAAACCTAAAAATTTTTGGTGAATACTTAGATATCAATGACCTTCTGAGAAAAGTGGTGTTATGACCGTTTGACCGCTCCCTGACCGACTTTATGACCGATTTTTGTCCGGCTTTTACTACAGACATATATCATGAATATCGTGGATTCTATTACAGCTAAAGACCAATAATTTTTTTTGTAAATCCTTGAGCAACAATAAACAGATGAAAATATGAATTGGCACCGCCAACCGCCGTTTTACCGCCGTAACCGCCGAAAATGGTGGTTTCCGTTATTTGCAGTTTTTTTTTGCGATGATCAGAAATGGTATTTTTTTGTTATGAAAAATAAAAGTTCGTCCTAAAATTTGGTCATCCTAGCTGCAAAATTGGCCGCTCTACAGCTGTTTTAAAATTTAGCGGCTGGCCGCTAAAAAGCGGCTAAGGAGCGGTTTGACCGCTATGACTAGAAAAAGTAATTTTCTCTAAAAATACACATGAACCACCAAAACGTCTTTATCTGTACCAGGAGCCGAGATAGAGGGGGGGGGCTCTTGGAGCCCCCCCCCCCCTCCCGATCTATTAAGGTGGGAATTGGGGCCCGATCTGTAAGGGTTAAAAATGTGAATGTACAGAAGGAATATTTTGATTTTTTCGGACATACATAAGAATTATTTTATGCTAAAAAATTTTTTGTGAATCTACACAAATATAATCAGACAATTATCTTACAAAAAAAAGTAGTTTTCTATTTTTATCAATTTTGCATACAATGAGACGGACGTACCAAACATACAAAATAGCTACGCTATGTTTAAAAAGCTTTGTTATTATTTATCATTGAAGAGACATTTTTGCATTATATTTTTAGGTTTTTTAAATTATAGCTTTTTATTAGATTTTTAAAAATTTCTCATTTGTCGTTTGAGACAAAATATCGACAAATATTAAAATAGAAGCTTTCCTACTTTTTGGGTGTGTCCTTACTTCCCCAATAGATCTCTTTGGTTATGCATATTTGAATAGTCCTATCGAACAAAAACTTAGCTTGGTGATTATTTTTGAAACATCATTTTAACACTTTTACATGATCTAACTATCTTTTTTTCAGAATGATGATTTCTAGAACTATTAGGTTTAATGTTGCAGGTTCAATATATATTTGTCAGACTATTTGATTTAGAGAGCTTCGCTTTTATTGATGTTGTCATCCTTGTTATTTCTAATTGTTTTATTAAGAATAAAAGAGTCAAAGATTTAAGTAGATTTTAATAATCTGCTAACCCTAATCCGTTTTTGATACATTTTTCATATCTCAACCTCCACTCCCTCCCCCCCCCCCCTTCATTCCAACGCCATAATTATGCATTTATATAATAATATACTTAAAACTTTGGCTTTTTGGTTTTAAAAAGAATATTGTTATAAGTTATTAGATGCTCTACTGTTTTTTTATATAATTTAAATTTTTTATAATTATTAAGTTTTTTATATAATGTTGTTTTAAACATTTATTTCACAATACATTCCATGCGATTTAGACAGAAGATTTTGATTCTTGAAAATAATTGTTGTTAAACTTTATTTTAGTTGCGATGCTACTCTATAATAGCTGTATATCTGTCGTTCCGTCACTCCATACTTACTCCTCTCTCTCTCTCTCTCTCTCTCTCTCTCTCTCTCTCTCTCTCTCTCTCTCTCTCTCTCTCTCTCTCTCTCTCTCTCTCTCTCTCTCTCTCTCTCTCTCTCTCTCTCTCTCTCTCTCTCTCTATCTATCTATCTATCTATCTATCTATTATCTAGTGTCTCAAAAATTCGCCGTTTTGCGTCATAAAAATGAGGAAGATGAGAGGAAAAGTGGAAAAGAAAACCCCTAAAAGATATGGATAATCCCTCATTTGTATGACGTCATATGGTTGATATCGAGACACTTTGTCCCGTCCCATCTATCAATTTATTATCTATCTATCTATCTATGTATCCATCCATCTCTCTCAATCTATCTATCTCTCCCCTACCCTGTACCAAATGATGTAAAGTTAGTATAGCAATTTAAAATTCATCTAAAATGTTTGATGCTGCACTACTTATGGACATAGTTTACTCAGAAAAATTATGATGAAAATTTTTAAAGCAATAGTTTACGAAATAAATTTTAAAAGAAAAAATTGGAAAACTAAAAAAGGTATTTTTTAGTAACTTTAAATAATGTTTGCTGCAATATTAGAACCATGCCAGTAAAAATTAATCTACAAATAATCTGGAAAAATCTTCAAAATTATAGAAGAAAATGAACTTAAAATATTAATTGTTCATGTTAGTTTTTTTAATGGCCCTAATGATGTGCTTAGCTGTTTGGCCGTAAGTTCATTTAAATTTACCATAAAATACCTATAATTAATTAAAACAATTAAACAGTAAAAAATAGTAAATAAATATTTTGTTAAAAATAAAATAACTTCCATATTTTTTTGCTATTAAAAGTTATTGATAATAAAAGTTATGATATTATATCTTGTCTTTTTTTATAGACGCGTAGCTATTATATAATCGATATTGTCCGTTAGTCCTTCCGTCGTTTTGGGGATTTAATGAAAAGTCTCATTTTAAGTTCTAAATCTTTTCCTCATAAGTAGGGGGAGGGAATACTGGCCTGTAAATTGCATTGATACCTAAAGTTTACACCCATGTTCTCTTATTTGTTGACTAAAAAACTTTCGGTACTTTTATTGAAATGTGGTTAAATGGTTTAGTGTCCAAACATTCTAACCAACAATTTTAATCTACAGAATGGGCTATATTGTTTATGATCATTGAAAATGTACACCAATTTATCGTCTATTGTCTTATCCCTTTTAGATCCCGGCGTAAAAAGTTAAAAGTTAGTAAATCATATCCAAATTAGTTTTACAGAAATTTTTACTGAAACGGAAATAAAAGAATTTTTTGCTGTTGAGAAATTAATGGGATTAGATTGAATATTAATCTTTTTCTTCCATTGTCCTATCCCTGAATATTCGTTTTTTTCATAATTTTTTAAGATTAAATGTTCCTCTCTCTTACTTCCCTTTCCTTCCGTCTTTTTTTAAATTTCATTTTTTTTATTTAAAACCGTATTTATAATTTTGTCTCTCTCTTTTTAAAATATTTTAGGATCCAAGTATTTTTTTGTTTCAAGTTATCGTCCTGAAAGGGTTAAAATGTTTAGTTAAATGTTAAATTTTAGTTTATAATCTGGACACATTACGGACGCGTCGCTAGTATCAAATTATTTTAAAACTAAGTTTTCTTTGATTTACTATTTAAGAAGGTTAAATTTTTTATTTTATGAATAGAAATTTAATACTTTAAAATAATTCAAATAGCAACATGAAATAAAAGAAATGAATTTATTCTTCATAGAGTAAAATAATGGGTCTTATTATTCTGGTTAATGAGAGTTTATTATGGATTATTGGACCACTATGAGTAATGAGTATTAAACACTATACCATTGGAAGACTCAAGCTCATATATAGATGTTTATTTCCTATATAGATCTGGCATGGATCTTGATGAAAAAAAGCAAGCCGTTTTATAAAAAATCTGTCAAAAATAATTCATAAGGTAAAAAACAGAAAAAGTAGTCGCTCATGTAGGTATAGAATAAAACCAATTAATTAATAGGTAATTAAAGTCACCTAGACTAAAACAAAGTGTTTGATCAGCTTACACAAAACCAATTAATACCATTGAGATCTTAATTTTCTTAAGTGATATGAGATTGGGCAATTAATTGATCTACTTTTCGAACTAAGATAAAGTCTTAACTTAGCGAATGTAAGATCGTGTTTTATAAAGAAAAAACGCACATTAATGATTAATACATTTAATAGAGTAGCTTTTCTATATTATGTGGGAACGCCTGTACGTATATCATTCCATACCGGATAGATCCTTTCGTAAACTAGTTGTTTGAATCGCTCTCTCGATGATTTCTGTAACAAAAATATATTATCTATGAACTAAAACAACTCTGTACTTTTTCAAAAGTTTATCCGTAAAAATGGTGAATTATAGAATGTTATAGACGTAGCAGTTTGATAATATACCAGCGGTTGCGCCCTTAGTATACATTTAAAGGGGGTATAGAAGGGAAAAAATATCCTAAAACCATCCCTAAGCTAAAAAGTTAGAACTAAAAATAAATTAACCTAAATCTATATCCGGACCTATGTGAAGCGTCCCTTAAAAGAAGAACATAACTATTTCAGTAGTTAGATCTTAAGCTTCAGACAAAAAAATTACTGTTTATTTAATTAATTAAGATTTATACATAATAAAACTTCATTGAATCAACAAAAACAAGATTTTTCGGTTCTTTCACCTAAAACTATTTTTATTCCCCTTATTTTGATTTTTAAAATAACCTGTTTCTTGCGAAATTATATTGCTATTGATTTCTTATGAACGTTTCATATTAATAATTATAAAAAATGTATTTATGTCTAATTTGAATTTTAAAGAAATTAAACGTGATGTTAAAAGTTGATGAAAGAAAGTTTGAAATAAATAATACATTTATGTAAATTAATATTTTGATATTTACCACAGTTTCTGTATAGACAAGGATAAAGATATAAGAAGATATCGCAGTCTATGTGTCGTTTTTACAAGCGAAGCTTCTCTATTTTCACTTTGTCTGTCCGTCAGTCCGTGCGTAACTATAAGGGTAAATGTGATTGTAAAAGTGCTGTCCTAATCAGTATCCGGTATATAATTTAATTGGTTCGTCTAGAAAGTATATAAAGAAGTAAGGTTTCTTTTTGTATGGAGCTTAAGAGATCTACCACTGAACTGATTAGGTTCTCCTTTTTAGGGAAGCTTTACAAGGATCCCGGTAAGGTTTTAGGCTGTTTTTTGTTATATTTCAGCTTTAAGCTATTTTTTTGTCACCTACTTATTCTTTTGAATCCCATAGAATCTAGGGGCGCAAACGTTAGTTAACCGGAGTGTCCCCCCCCCCCTCTTTCCCGACTGTTAAGGGTTAATAAGAGATGCTCTCCAATTATTATTAAATGAAATCTACCTAATTACATAAAGTTAATTCGATACTTTCATTCAAAGCTGATTGAAAACCCCCCATTATTACTTTTATTTGAATTTAGTTTGTTATTGCTTCGCTACCAATGAATGTAATCGGTTTTGTTTTGAAAATAATTTGTCACGCTAGTTAAAAACAATTATAAAACTGTTCCTTACAATATAAAATGTAAATGTGGTAAAAGTGTTTTTGAGAAGCGAGGCTATGACACAATTCTGTCTGTATGTTAGTCGTTGATAATTTGCAGCCCTTCTGCTAAATATGTTTACTAGCGGCTACGCCCCGCGAGGCATTTTAGGTTAAGGGATGGAAAGTCGACCCAAACCCATTTTTCAATTTTCGTTTTAAAAAGAAAAAAGGAAAAAAACAATTAATGGAGGGTCATTGTTTTCTAGGGGCGATTTTTCTTGGGAGGGTGGTGGTACTTTCCCCAGAATAGCTATAAACCTTCCCAGGACCCATGAGAAGCTACATTGTAAAGGAGAACCGTATCGGTTCATCAGTTGGGAAGATACTTCGGTACAGACAGACAAACATCATGTTTCTTTAATATAAGGATAATTAAACTGTCCTTTCTTACTTATGTCTGTCAGTCTGTCCTCCTGCTTGTCTGTATTGTTGCTTTCAATTCGGTTCTCTCTTCTCCATTTATCTCTCTATCTATTTATCTAACATCAATCTTAGATATATATAAATCTTTCTCTTTCTCTCTCTCCTTATTTTTGTTAAAATAAATATAATTACTGTTTGGCCTAATAGACCTTATAAATTTTTTATTAATTTTAGGTATATTGATATCTTTTATTGATATCTTTTTCTTATAGAATCGCAGTAAGTAAAGTAGTCATCCTTGTTTTATTATAAAACATTAGACTTTTAAAAACGTTTTTTCGTATTCATTCGAATCCGGTGGATAGAAACCGGTTCTCATCCATATGAAAAACAATGTCTAGCATCGTATTGTATCCAGCTTCTACGAATATAAAATGTACAATTACAAGATTAAAACCAGTTTTTTAGCCCCGAGGTGCCAAAGGCACGGGCTAAATAATAATTGTACATTCTATATCCGCGGATAGCTGTTTATAATACGATGCGAGAAATAACTATTCCTTTAAAAAAATATTAAATTAGGCTCAAATACTTTAAATTAAGCTCAAATATTTTAAAACAATTAGAATATAATGTTATTTTTCTTACCCAGCTCTCTCTTTTTTATGAACAATACATTTGCTACCGAGAATTTTGTCATCCTTGTTAAAAGCGAAACTTTTCTATAATTAGGGTCGGTCCGTTCGTTACAGTTTGCTTTTTTCGTTAATTTAAACAGGTTAGAATTGTCCTATCGATTTAAAACTTTTCATGGTGAGTCCTTTAACAGTTAGGTACGACTTTGAAAGCACTGCAACTCTATAGTGTTACCAGAAAGTCCGTACGTCCATTAAAAACATGCTGATTTTTTACTTTTTTGACAACAAATTTTTGTCTGTTAAAATTATCCGATTCATCTGTTTTTTGGTATACCAATTCATATTACAACAAGGTATAGTGTTATAAGCGAAGCATCTCTATAATCAAGTCCTAAAAACGTCAGTATGTCCTTAAACAGTAACATGTATTTAATCAGTTTTGCAACAAATTTACTTATAATTTAGGCATATGCATTCAAATTCAGTTTATTCAGTTCTGACACTCAACAAGTATTAATGTTCGTTTGTCCTTCCATTTCAGAGCTTCGCTTTTATGGATGTTGTCATCCTTGTTTAGATTTGAAGAACATCCCCTAAATTTAGACAGCATTTGAACCCAGGGATCTAAAGGGATAAGACAATGGTCGATGAATTAATGTACATCCCCAATGAAAATACACAAAAATTATTCCGTGAGAAGATCAAATTTAGTGGTTGCAACGTTTGACCACTCAACTTAAAGATCTAACCAATCAAAACTCACCAAAGTTGTTAAGCCAACGAATGAGAAAACGTTATCATAAAACTTTGGGGACTAATGTGATAAACAGCTTACTATCCCCCCCCCCTCTCACTCTCACTCTCTTCGATTTGAAAGAAACACAAAAAACACACTAATCTTCTGGTTGTACTCCTACCGAATGCGTAATAATATTGTAAAGATAAAAACTTTCCTTTCACAAAAACAAAACAAAAAATGGCATTCTCCATTTAATGGCTAGTGTTTCATTTATCACCCCCTCACCTCTTTATTAATAATTTATAATTAATATCGCCGACCCCTGTGGGATTTATAACCCCCCACATGGGCTTTGTAACCTCACCTAAATAAAAAATACTATCTTCTCTATTAAAAGTCTATGTGTCCGTCTTTAATGCTGGTAGAAACACTTCAAAGTGTAATCTGTAAAACTCTCTTTTTTATCTCTCTTTCTCTTTCTCTCTTTCTCTCTCTCTCTCTCTCTCTCTCTCTCTCTCTCTCTCTCTCTCTCTCTCTCTCTCTCTCTCTCTCTCTTTCTCTCTCATCCTTTTTCTTTCTCATCCTCTCTCTTTCTAAATCACTTGCTCCCTTTCTTTCTCTGTCTATCTTTCTCTTACTCCATTCCTTTTTCTTTCTCAATCTGTCTCTCTGTCAATCTTTCTCTCAATATCTTTTTCCTTTTCTTCCTTTTTTTCACTCTCTTTCTCTATATCTCTCCTACTGTCTTTCTTTCTCTGTCCTTATGTTTAGTTTATCAAATAGATTCGCTATTGTAAGAAATAAACGTCCTTGTCCCACTGTGAGAAAGACGATTCCCTTTTCTCCTTTTGAAGAGATTTTCTTCCCCCCCTTCCCTTTTTCTTTTCCCTTTATATGACGTCATATAGGAATCGTCTTCCTTACAGTTGGACAGATTGGGCTTCGTCTTGTTACTTCACTGGTGACTAATGGAATTCTGCCCAAAAAAATGGTTTGACCCCGTTTTAGTTTTTGCTCTATAATAAGTAATAACCATCCCTATAACCTTAATTTCATCATCAATTCTTAGAAAACTTTATAAACCAATGTTTTCATACTTTTACAGGCTGTCTAACCGATTTTAAATCTTGCATGGGAATTCCTGTAGCAAAAAGGAATAAAATGCAAGCACAACTACTCTAAAATTCGTTTATTTTATTATCTGTACATACTTTACTATCTACATATCTCCAGGGATCTAGAGGGATAAGACATTGTCCGATGAATTGATGTAAATTTTCAATGATGATACACAAAATTACCCCTTCTGTAGATTAGTGGTTTAAACGTTTTGACACTCTAAACTAAATGAACAATCCAATAAAAATACAATAAAAGCCATCAACCTTGTTAAGCCAACGAATAAGAAAACGTGAATATAAAACTTTTGGGACTTTTGTAATAAACAGTCCCTCAATCCCTGTCATATATATATCTTTCTTTTTAATTTTTATTCAGTTTCATTTTATTTTTACGTTATATTTTTATTAACCTACTTTAGAACAAAAACGCAATTCTCTCTTATTTTTTGTTAAAGTTCACGTATATTTTTAAAAAATAATTTTCTTTATAAATAAAACAAAAGAAACTGTAACGTATTATTTCATAAGACGTTTTTTTCAACCTCAATCATATTAAATGCGTGCACAGTAACTTACCAGTGAGACCTTAAAAGGTGAAAAAAAAGAATGCATAAATTACTTGTTATAGGGGTGTGTTGACATTCCCCTTACACAGGCCACTCAGGTTGATTTTTTTGTAATATTTATGGTAGTAATTAAAAAGAAATGTATTTATACTTATGTTACATCCAATCTAGAAAACAAAGTGGAATCCCGAACGGACTAATACCCCCGTATTATAGAGTTTCTCCGCTACTAATTTATACGAAGTTGTGTGTTTTTTTATATTGATATAGAATATCTTATTTTGAATAAACCTGGATAGGGGGGGGGGGGGGGCATTTGATTTAACTTAAACAGGTAACCAAAGTTTAAGTAACCCTTTATCTGTTTCGTCAACTCAAAAACTTTGGATTTTTTTTACTGAATAATTTACAGAAAATATTGAGGAAAAAAAAACCCATTGCAGATAAAAATGAAATGAAGGGTTAAATACCTCCAAATTTTTTTCTTTTTTTGGGGTGGGGGGAAAGGTGTATAAACCCCAGATTTTGGGTGTGAAATGTCAAAATTCTAAGGGTAATTGCCCTTTTACACCTCCCCTCCCCTTGGATGTTCTTGTCCACTAATCACTACCCTCCCTCTTAAAAATTGATTTTTTTTTTTATCTAAAATTTGAAATTGATTATTAAGGAATTGTGACACTTCTCTTGATCTAGAGGCGAAGCCACGAGTGAAAAATAAAACATCAAAAGTACGTTACCACCCCAAAAAAAAGTTGTAAATAACACATAAAAAACTCTGATTGTAAAAAGCATCGCAAAAAGTGTAGAACGAGGTCGCAGGGTAAAAAAATTGGGGAGGAAGCAACTCAATTTCACGTAGAGGGGGTTGGTGGTTGGTATCATGAAGAAAACACGGCAGCATCCCAAATAGTGACTGACAAGAACCCCCCCCCCCCCCCACCTTCATTATATGATAAAAAAGTAATGGGTATTGGGTAAAATAAAATATTCGTGTAAGTTGTTTACCCTAGGTTAGGTGAGGTTAAATTGGTTTCAGGATAGCCCCACAGGATAAGGGCACAGTAAGTTAAGTATTAGGCCAAGCAAATTTAATTCATAAAAATTAACGTTTTGATAAGTGGATATTAATAGACCCAAAAAAAAACATTCTATAATTTTGTAAAAAAAAATCCGTTTTCCCTACAAATAACCTTTTTGATCTAATCAAGTAAAAATATGGTTTTGTAACTGTTATTGAATGTTTTGGTAAAGTCTAAACTACATTAAATAACACATAACATAAATATAAAATCATTTTCTCGTATTCATTAGGATAGGAACCGGTTCTCATCCATACGAAAAAACTATGTCTAGCATCGTATTACATCCAGCTTTCTACGAATATAGAAATGTACGATCATAAGATTAAAACCATTTTTTTTAGCCGGTGCCTCCGGCACCTCGGGGCTAAAAAAACTAGTTTTAATCTCATAATTGTACTTTCTATATCCGCGGAAAGCCGTTTATAACACGATGCGAGAAATAACTATTCTCGTATTCATTCGAATCCGGTGGATAGGAACCGGTTCTTATCCATACGAAAAAACTATGTCTAGCATCGTATTATATCCAGCTTTCTACGAATATAAAAATGTACAATCATAAGATTAAAACAAGTTTTTTTAGCCGGTGCCTTCAGCACCTCGAGGCCAAAAAAATAATAGTTTTAATCTCATAATTGTACATTCTATATCCGCGGAAAGCCGTTTATAATACGATGCGAGAAATAACTATACTAACTGAAACTATGAACCATAAGTTTTAGATTCAACAAGGTACAAATTCTCCTATTATCTATTACTAAACACTAGTTAAAGAACCACTCTTTTATGAAAGTTGGTTTAAGCTTTTTGTATGATTTGTTGGATTTTTTAGTGAGTGTGTATTTGGGTGCCTACCATCTCTATACTCTTGTTCATGTTATCTGCTAAAAAAAGCATTAATAATAGTATCGCTTTGTCCTAAATATGTCAGCCGTGGCCACTTACATAATAGAATGTAGTCGACTAAAGTAATTATAATATTATAATTATAAATAACATGTAAACCATGATTACTTTTATTAATGCCATAATCAGTAATAGCTACGCTTTCTACAGGCCCCTAGGCGCGTTTTCAAAAATTTCAAAGAAATAAAATATGTGAAAGGTTTTTTCCATGAGTAATTTATTTTAGGAGCTTTACTGTAACAGAGACTAAAGTATAACACTAGAGGGAGAAAGGGTTAAATAACTGTATCTCCCCATCGCAACCGCATTGTGCAACCTTTCTATTGGGTCATTGAAAATTAACCAATGGTGTCGCTTATACTAACACAGCCAAGTAGCAGAAGATAACTTAGATGCAGACGAAAGAGGTCTTTGAAAAAGGAAGGAAGGTAGTTATCTGTATATACATCTATACTATAGATCTGTTTAACAGAGTACAGAGCATGCTACCAGTTTTTTGAAGATACTTGTATTGCAACGCTGCTTACGAACACCAATCTCCTTGTTTGTTGGAAGATGATTAAGATTCTCTACGTGAATGGGGTCACACATCTTCATATACTTCTTTCTCTACTTTTTAAAACCTAATCTTTTCTATGATTATGGTCGGTCCGGACGTCTGGAACGAAAAGCTTTTTTCGTTAATTAAGGCATGTGAAAATTGTCATATCGATTTAAAACTTTGCATGGTGATTTCTGTTGTAATTGGATACGTTTTATAAAGCATAGCAACTCTATAATTGTTACCAGAATGTCCGTACGTTCATTTTAAACGTGTTTATTAATAACTTATGTTAATTATGTGATATAATTATCCGATTGATCTGATTTTTGAAATACTGATTCCTAGGACAACAAAGTACAATGTTAAAAGCGAAGCATCTCTAAAACTAGGTCCTAAAAATGTAAGAATGTCCTGTAACTTTTCCTGTATTTAAGCATTTTTTCAACAAATTTACTCACAATGTTGTCATCCTTATTAAACCTAATCTATTCTATAATTAGGGTTGATCAATCGTTGATTTAGTTAGAATTGCCCAAGTGCAGTGATTGGAAGATGATTCCTGAATCAGTTAGGTACAACTGAGAAAGTTTGGCAAGTTAAAACCATTGCCTTAAAGTCCGTATGACCATTTCAAACATGATGTTTTCGGCCTTTTTTAAAAACAGTATTTCATATAATTATCTGATTCTTTTGATTATATGTTATGATTACTAGGACCAGTAGGTAAAATGTTATGAGCGAAGCATCTCTAATCAAGTTTTAAAATGTAAGTATATCATTATTATTATTATTATACCTATATTTGAGACAACTTTTATTTAATGAAATCTTCCAATTTTTAACATGTATAAAACGGCCTGCTTTATTGCATTAAGATCCATGACAGATCTATATAGGAAATAAACGTCTATAATCAAGCTCGAGTCTTCCAAGCATATAGTGTTAAAAACTCATAGTGCTTCAATAATCCCTATTAAACTCTCACTGACCAGAACGTTAATACCCATTATTCTACTTTTTGCATCATAAATTCAGTTTTTTTAATTCATGTTGCTATTCAAATAACATTAAAGTATTTGATTTCTATTCTTAAAGCAGAAAACTCAAATTTTAAAAATAGTATATCTTAGAAAACTTAGTTTTAAAATGAATTGATTCGTGCGACACTCCCGTAAATGTGTTCAGATATTGAACTAAATGTTTTAACCCTTTCAGGACGAAAATTTGAAATGAAAAATATTAGGATTTTAATCTTTAATAAATGATTTTAAAAAAGGAAGCAAAACGTTAAATCGTGTATTTTTAAATTGGGTGAAAATATAAACTAAGGGGGGGGTTTTTAATGCAACCATCTCGCAATCAATGTATAAATGGCACTTAGAATTCGAATTTTGATCTGAAATTTTGCATGAGTAATCCTTAGTAGGTCTCTTTTCCCTAAATCGAACAAAAAGTTGGAAAAGTAACGGCTGGCAGCTGGCGGCTCAGCCGTTTAGCCGTTTTTTGCCTATTTTCAGGTCAAATTCATCATTAATTACGTAGGAATCAACTTTTAAAAACATATTTTTGGTTTAATTCATGTTCAATGATAGCAATAACCATTTTTAAAATTTCTAGTGCCAGCTGCTAGACGGCTAGAACCGGCTGAAAACGGCTGGGAGCCGCCAAGAGTATGATGAGTAGATAGGGCATGTGACATGTCTAGGGGTAAGTTTTTATGGTTGCTGAGCTCAAAAATGCTACCAAAAATAGTGGCAGCCCATCCATATGGCAGCTGGGTAACAGCTGCAGCTCACCTTGGAGTGGCCAAGAGTAGAATGAGTAGATAGGTCTTGTGACATATTTAGGGGTAGGTTTTTATGGTTGCTGAGCCTAAAACTGCTACCAAAAATAGTGGCGACCAATCCACATGGCAGCTGGGTAACAGCTACAGCTCAGCTGGGAGAGGCCAAGAGTAGAATGAGTACATAGGGCTTGTGAGGTGTCTAGGGTTAGGTTTTAATGGGTGCTGAGCTCAAAAATACTACCAAAAATATTGACCGCCCATCCATATGGCAGCTGGGTAACGGCCGCAGCTCACCTTGGAGTGGCCAAGAGTAGAATGAGTAGATAGGGCTTGTGACATGTTTAGGGGCAGGTTTTTATGGTTGCTGAGCTCAAAACTGCTACCAAAAATAGTGGCGACCAATCCACATGGCAGCTAGGTAACAGCTACAGCTCAGCTGGGAGCGGCCAAGAGTAGAATGAGTACATAGGGCTTGTGAGGTGTCTAGGGTTAGGTTTAATGGGTGCTGAGCTCAAAAATACTATCAAAAATAGTGGTGGCCAATCCATATGGCAGCTGGGTAACAGCTGCATCTCAGCTGGGAGCGGCCAAGAGTGTAATGAGTACATAGGGCTTGTGACGTGTCTAGCTGAGCTGTAGCTGTTACCCAGCTGCCATGTGGATTGGCCGCTCCTATTTTTGTTAGTATTTTTGAGCTCAGCACCACTAAAAACCTACCCCTAGACACGTCACAAGCCCTATCTACTCATTCTACTCTTGGCCGCTCTCAGCTGAGCTGCATCCGTTACCCAGCTGCCATGTGGATTGGTCGCCACTATTTTTGTAGTAGTATTGAGCTCAGCAAACATAAAAACCTACCCCTAGACACGACACAAGCCTTATCTACTGATTCTACTCTTGGCCGTTCCCAGCTGAGCTGCAGCTGTTACCCAGCTGCCATAGGGATGGGCCGCCCCTATTTTTGGTAGTATTTTTGAGCTCAGCACCCTTAAAAACCTACCCCTAGACACGTCACAAGCCCTATCTACTCGTTCTACTCTTGGCCGCTCTCAGCTGAGCTGCAGCCGTTACCCAGCTGCTATATGGATGGGCTGCCACTAATTTTTGTAGTAGTATTGAGCTCAGCACCCATAAAAACCTACCCCCAGACACGGCACAAGCCCTATCTACTGATTCTACTTTTGGCCGCTCCCAGCTGAGCTGCAGCTGTTACCCAGCTGCCATAGGGATGGGCTGCCAATATTTTAGGTAGCATTTTTGAGCTCAGCAACCATAAAAACCTACCCCTAAACATGTCACAAGCCCTATCTACTCTTCATACTCCTGGCCGCTCTAAAGGTGAGCTGCGGCCGTTACCCAGCTGCCATATGGATGGGCAGCTTCTATTTTTGGTAGTAGTATTAAGCTCAGCAACCATAAAAACCTACCCCTACACACGTCACAAGCCCTATCTACTCAATTTACTCTTGGCCGTTCCCAGCTGAGCTGCAGCTCTTACCCAGCTTCCATATGGATGGGCCACCACTAATTTTGGTAGCATTTTTGAGCTCAGCACCCATAAAAACCTACCCCTAGGCAATAGACATGTCACAAGCCTACCCGTAAACATGTCACAAGCCCTATCTACTCTTCATACTCTTGGCCGCTCTAAGGTGAGCTGCGGCCGTTACCCAGCTGCCATATGGATGGGCTGCTTCTATTTTTGGTAGTAGTATTGAGCTCAGCACCCATAAAAACCTACCCCTAGACACGTGACAAGCCCTATCTACTCATTCTACTCTTGGCCGCTTAAAGGTGAGCTGCGGCCGTTACCCAGCTGCTATATGGATGGGCGGCCACTATTTTTGGCAGCATTTTTGAGCTCAGCACCCCTAAAAACCTACCCTTAGACATGTCACAAGCTAAACCTACTCATTCTACTATTGGCCACTCCCAGCTGAGCTGCAGCCGTTACCCAGCTGCCATATGGATAGGCTGCTTCTATTTTTTGTAGTAGAATTGAGCTCAGCACCCATAAAAACCTACCCCTAGACACGTCACAAGCCCTCTCTACTGATTCTACTCTTGGCCGCTCCCAGCTGAGCTGCAGCTGTTACCCAGCTGCCATATGGATGGGCCAACACTATTTTTGGTAGCATTTTTGAGCTCAGCAACCATAAAAACCTACCCCTAGACATGTCACATGCCCTATCTACTCTTCATACTCTTGGCGGCTCCCAGCCGTTTTCAGCCGGTTCTAGCCGTTTAGCAGCTGGTACTAGAATTTAAAAAATGGTTATTGTTATCATTTAACATGAATTAAACCAAAAATATGTTTTTAAAAGTTGATTCCTACGTAATTAATGATGAATTTGCCCTGAAAATAGGCAAAAAACGGCTAAACGGCTGAGCCGCCAGCTGCCAGCCGTTACTTTTCCAACTTTTTGTTCGATTTAGGGAAAATAGACCTACCAAGGATTACTCATGCAAAATTTCAGATCGAAATTCGAATTTTAAGTGCCAATTATACATTGATTACGAGATGGTTGCATTAAAACCCCCCCCCCTTACTGAATACTCAGTTAAACAAATATTCTAACGTAAGACATTAAAAAGTCGTAGTAACGAGACAGAGAGAGGGGGGAGAGAAAGAGAACGGGGGGGGGGAGAGTGAGATAAGGAGAGAGAGGGGGTAGAGAGAGAAATATAACGAGGGGGGGGGGAAGAGAGAGAGAGAGAGAGAAAGATTAACAAGGGTGACAAAATCCGTAAAGAACTACTAAATACTAAAGAACATTAAGAAATATATAACTGCACTTAAAAGAGAAAATATTTATATTGCAGCAAAAATTTCTTTTAGGGACGTACGGATGGACAGAACAACTGTAGAAATAGATCATTAACATTATACAACCCTTCTACCCTTCTCCCATTTCCTTCCCTCTTACTGGATGAACGAACTGACCAATAAATGAGGTCCACACTGACAAGCTATGTAGGGAATATTTACACAATTTTTCAGGCATTAAATTGAAAAATTGAAGAGAGAAAATCACATTTCCCCCTAATCCTAGCCATCAGACGAACGGACGGACATTTTGAATTATAAATAAGCTTCGCTACTAAATAACAGCGGAATTTGCAAATGTTCCATTATAATCTTGATTAAAAATTTAAGCCATTTAATTTTGATAGCAGCTGAGAAAACAAATATTTTAGCTATTAAAATATGATGTCTCCAAAAGACTAATGGACCATATGAATTTAGAGGAAGAAGGATAGTTTCAATACCAAAATTTCTTTTCCTCAGGGAAGGAGGGAACATTTGACTGTAAATTACACTGTTAACCAAAGTTTAGTAACCACGTTGACTAAAAAAACTTAATCAGTGTTTCATCAGTTCTATACATACTAGAAGTGTCCAAACTTAAATCAACAGAAGGCTTACCTTTGTTTATCATCATTTGGGATGTAAAATAAATATAGAACAATATCTCCTAAGATCCCTAAGTTTAAAAATCATCAACAATGATGATAATATCCATAAGTTCCTAATAGTAAAAGTAAAAACACAAAAGTTAAAAGTTAAAAGAAGAAAACGCGGTATAAGCGACAGACAGACGAACGATGATCAGTGCAGTGGTCATACAAATCTTCACACAAATTAGTCTTTGATATCAGAAAATAAAATTATGTTTATGTGCAGTACTGATTGATCGAAGGATAGGCGGACAGAAGTACATTGGTCTAAAAAAAATTCAACCTTCTATATTAAATAGCAGAAGGGAAAATAAACATTTCCCTTACAGTAATTTTATTTATTTCGAAGCACTATAGACAGAATAACAGACTAAGTGAGGAATAAAATTATTTAACTTAATATTAATTGACTTTGCTACTAAAATTTAACAGGTAGATAAGGATGACAACATCCATAACCATAGAAGCTCTTGAATTTAAAAAAAATAAAAGGCAAAGCAAATGAAAGCAAAAAGGGTGCACAACAGACAGACATAGTAAGTACACAAAAAAATATCTTTGATAAAAGCTGGGAAATTATTTAAGAGCATTACCAAAAGACCGACAGACAATATTATTCTTAGAGTAGACGTGCATTGGTCAGTAAACATAAAATAAGTCTTCTGTCTTAACCCTGAAAGATCGGGCCCTCTACAAATTCTTAACTGATCGGATTTTATACCTTAACTATTGCATCAGACTTCTACCTTTCCAGCAAGGATATTTAATATTCTTAAGAGCATTACAGACCAGCGAACAACGTGAGCTGTAGGCTAGTATATATATATGTATAAATATCTTGTATTAAATAATTTGAGATCGAGGTTTACGTAAGGTTTTGTGGTTATTTTATCATGAAATGTCTAAATTTGTGGAAGCTGATTAATTGGTTATTTTATCGTATGACGTTATAATCATCTTCAAATTTGTGTGATTAACCCTTAACGATCGGAGGTTTTTTTTCTATCTTATTTTCTGTGTGTGAAAGATAAAGAGCCCAAACTGCGTGACTTTTTAAGTATGGGTTTGAAACCTAACTGAGAGTTGGAATATTTTGAATATCTCCATCCTGGCGGGCACAGGATGCCAGCAAACCTGGCAGGGTCATCCAAGAAAAGAGCAAAAATATTTTTTTTACTTAAACAAAGCATTTTATCATACCAAAATACTAAAATATCCTCCAGTAGTACATCCTCATATTGAATACAGGTGTTCAAGTCAATTTCAGGTTCTAGGTATGATCCTGCAGGTCCTGATACTCCAGGTCTCCTGAAAACTTTAAAAGGCTCCTGTGGCCGCAATTTTTTACTTAGAGACTTCAAATTTTAAACTTAAGCTTTTCTTTTCCCGCCAACCGCCGACTGCGGCGGCTGGCGGCTGACAAGTACAGCTGCGGCCGCTGAAATTTATATTTTGATGTTTCTAAAATAAAAATTACATAAAATATATTTCTTCTAGCCGTTTGGAATTTTTAAGTAAAAAAGGACCTAAAAACAAAGGTTGTTAAATAAAAGGGTGAAGAAAGCGAAAATTGACTTTGACTTGTTTAAGGACGGAAATTCATTATCAAAAAGGGGACTTGCACAAAAAAAATTAGCCCTCTAGCTCTTATAGGAACTGAGATAATAGGGGGGCGTTGAACGCCAACCCCCCCCCCCCCCCCCCCCCCCCGACCGATTAATTTGCGGCAAGGGGCCCGACTGTTAAGGGTTATTAAAAATGAATGTAAAATTGTATTTGATTAGTCCTTTTTTGGTTACTTTATGATCCGATTTTATACAGCACATATTATGAACTATCGTTTTTTCCTCGAGACATATTTATAAAACGGATAAGTTACTAAAATATACAAAAACATGGATGACAACATCCATAAAAGCGAAGCACTGAAACGGTAGGACAAACGGACATTAACTCTTGTATAGTGTCAGAACTGAATAATCAGAATATAAATGTATACGAGTCCAAGCAAAATTTAAGTAAATTTGTTGAAAAACTGCTTGATACAGGATAATATTTATGGACATACTTACATTTTTAGGACTTAATTATAAAGTTGCTTCGCTTATAACATTATACTTTGTTGTACCAGGAATCAATATACCAAAATTCAGATCAATCGGTTGATTAGATCACATAAAAATTTGTTGTTAAAAAAGTAAAAAAAATCAACATGTTTAAAATGGACGTAAGGAATCACCATGCAAAGTTTAAAATCGATAGGACAATTCTAACACGCCTAAATTAACGAAAAAAGCTATCCGTTACGGACGGACGTACGGACGGACCGACCCTAATTATAGAAAAGCTTCGCTTTTAAAAATCAGAGTTTTCAATTTTTTTGATGATATGTACTTTCTTGTACTTGTGTACATTGCGTACATTTTCGGTCTACCGGATGTATGTAGTAATTCTTGCTTGATCTAATAGCGTGTTAAAACCACGTGGTCGTTCGTGGTAGTTGTATTAAAAATTGGACAATAATACCACCTCCCCCCTCAGTTTCAGCTTGAATAATTTGTAAAATAGCATAAAATTGGAGGATTACTTGTAAATATGATAAATCTTTATCTAAATTTCCATCAAAAAACCAAACTTTACCCCATCCCCTTTAACTAGTTGAAAAAAAATCAGCATGTTTTGAATGCATATAAGAACTTTCTAGTAACAATTATAGAGTTGATACGAAACCTAAATCGTACATAACAATCATATGAATCATCAGCGAAGTTTGTATTCGATAGGACAATTCTAACATGTCTAAATTAACGAAAAGACAAACTTCTGACATTCTGACATTCTGGACAAACGGGCGGACAGACAGACCAACATTAATTTTAGAAAAGCTTTCATTTTATAAGAAATAATTCATACCCAGTGATTATGAGTGGGAGGGTTATGAATATGGATAGCGACTGAAAGGATATTGCTTGGATATGTAAAGGGTCAATATCCTAAATTCCCCTTTAATCATTCCCACTTACAAAATCATATATATTTATACTCTAGTTTACTGAGACATTGAATAGGGATATCAACATCCAAAAAAAGTTGAATGTTGGTTGAAAAAACAATTGGTATAATGTGTTAAAAAAAACACTAAACCACAAACTAAGTAATTGGGAGAATTATTTAATTTTTCCGTGTTTTAAAGTGAAAAGAAACAATGAAAAATGTAAAAAGCTTTCTTTTATCTATGCAGAAAAAAATCCATTAAAGGCGGAAAACCTTATATTTAAACTATTTCCAACAAAATCTTTGAAAATCGGAACAAAAATACAATGAATATGTGAAAATTATTAGGATGAAAGTTGTTCAAAAGCAGCCCGGCTGTCATTGGTTTAATATACTTAAATATGCTCCACAACGATGGGAATATGATCAAGAAAAAATAAGGGTCTAGCTTCAATAGCGTCTGAGTAAATCTCCTTTTCCTCATAGTGTTATTGACTGACTGATAGAAATACAGTTAAAGGAAAACCTAATTAATCCAGATGTTATCAGGATGCATTTTTTAGGCAGGGTCAGGCCGGATATCCGGTATACAGCAAAATTTGTATCCAGGCAAACCCTAATTTTAAGAATGCTAATCCCTGTCTTTGGTAGCACCTTTGGCAAGAATAGCGACGTCTGAGTGACTATTATTATATTCTTTTGCATCTTTGGTGGTTTCAATAGCTATGTCAATACTATTATTCACAGCATATTTCAATGTCATATTTTCTTTTTTCAGAATTGTGATGAAAGCACTTTGGAAGTAATAAATAAGTGTAATACTTCCCCCAATTTTAATATTATGACACACTCCTTGGTTATGTTACTCTCTCTCTCTCTCTCTCTCTCTCTCTCTCTCTCTCCTCTCTCTCTCTCTCTCTCTCTCTCTCTCTCTCTCTCTCTCTCTCTCTCTCTCTCTCTCTCTCTCTCTCTCTCTCTCTCTCTCTCTCTCTCTCTCTCTCTCTCTCTCTCTCTCTCTCTCTCTCTCTCTTTCCTTGGAAGCTAAATTCGTACGGAAATGCTAAGATTATCATAGTTCAACCCCCTTTCTAGGGTGCCATAAATTTGCAAATAGACCAGGAGGACAACATTCATAAAGGCAAAGATCTAAAATCATATGTTAAGGCAAAAAACCTCAACATTTTTAGAGTGTCAGAGCCTTATATACAGAATAATAATTTATAAGTATAACAAAATTGAATGTGAATATGATGTAAATTGCTTAATTACAGGATACTGTTTGAGAGCATTTATAGGACTTGACTATAGAGATGCTTTGATTATAATATTATACTTTGTTGCAAGTGTTAAGAATGGACATATGGACTTTCTGGTAACAGTTATGTTTTCTATGTGCTATGTTTTCTACATTTCTAATTTCCAATACAGACAGACAAACCCTAATCATAGAAAATATTTGATCTTAAATTTGACTTAGGTCAGTTACGGTTGTTTCAGAACAACTTTTTGACTAAATTAAATAAGTATTTAGCATATTGAACTTTAGCCATTGACATTGAAACATAAGAATATTTCATAGTAACAAATAGAAAGCTCTAAAAACGATAAGTTTATTAATATAATTTTAAACATTTAATCTTATAACAGATAACCCTCATATTTGTCTAGGAACATTAAATAAACATTACATTAAAGATATTTTAAAATACAAATAACATTTTCATTGTTTACATTGAAAGAAAAAACTCACTAAATGTTTACATTAATTTCATCTCAAAACATTTATCCATGAAATTTCATATCTTGAGTTATTCTGTCTCTTTTGCAACATTTAGCAAGAGTGAAATTTGTGAATTGTAGAAATACATCAAAGAAACTAAGGGCTGAAAAGCCCAACCACAATCCTAAAGCACTCCCTAGGTCAACTATCAAGTTGAAGGCATCATAGGCATAGACATCAGTCATTACATTTACCTTCTGCTTGATGACTAACTTGAAAAATGCATATTTGTGATATATCAGATTCATTAGCTCATTGAACTTAAATGTCATAGTTTTACACGGTGGTAAGCAAGCCGCAGTACTTTTGAGTTCAAAACCTTCAGTAACTCTAGATATCTCTTGCCAGGCCTTTGGATCTATTTTAGTAACATTTATGTCAGGTCCACATTTCATGCCATTAGGAGCATTCCCTGAGATCCATGGAGGCAGGCAGCCATACCCATCTAGGAAATACTTTTGAATTTCTCTTTCAAAACATTCTCCATAATTTGATTTCAATCTGTCATAATCAGTGCATGTTATACCATCAAAGATGCTTGAATCATGAATATCAATTTCCATTTCATAATTATAACCTTGAAATTGTTGGTGTTCAACTGGACCTATTCTAAATGCTCCATTTGTTGACCTGGTAATTCTGAACCCAGTATCCATGGATGAATCCTCCAGATAAACAATTGTCTTTTGTCTAGTTCTGAAGTACATTACATCATCTATCTTGTCAGGTTTCATACAAAACCCCTGAGGAATCCTAAAGACTGTAGTAGTATCATTTTTGTTTTGATTGAAGTTCATTTCGTCCATAGTTGAAGAAAAGTATTCAACACTTGCAAAGTCAGATTTGAACAATCCATGTTTTAACTGCCAAAAGGATAAATTTCCATCCATCCCACTCCATGAGATTTTTTTAGAGTTGACTATCCTTCCATAAAGGAAATGCTTCATTGCTTCATATCCTAATTCATTTGCTTTTGTATAGTTGAATTGGCCATTAAAGCAGTAATAGACATTTGGCTCAGGGATAGAATCTAATTGTGTGGTAGAATATTCTTGTACAATAGGCTTATTCCAGAATTGTTGTAGTGAATTCCACATTTGATATATGAAAATTCCAAAAAATATAAACTGAAAGCCAATTCTTATTAAGTTTGGGTCCATGATTGGTTACACCTGGACCCTCTAACAAGAACTGACGTATATTTTCTTATGGGTAAATTGGAATTTATTAATAACCAATAAACTTTTACAGTATTGATTTTACTTGTTTCCTAACTTAAATAAAATAGGCCTCCACTAGAATGTTTTGTAAAAATTAACTTATACTTATTTAGATTGTATTATTAGATGAAAAGAACATCAACAATATTTAGGTTTCTATCTTCTTGACCTTCAAAAATTTTAAAAAAAAAACATATAGAGCCATATTTGAGATAACATAATTAAAATTCATCACACTGCAGGACTTTCCTGAAACTTACTTTACCCAGCCTGAAATGAGACTCAATTTTAAAAATTTCTGTAGGTTTCTTTCTGGTCCACTTTCTGTTGGAATGAAATTGTCCAGCTTTTCATTATTCTTTATCAATACTAAAACATAAATTTATCTATAAGTTTGTTAGAGGCCAAATTATAGATTTATTGATTATTACCTCATAGTCACAAAATTTATAGGTTTGAATATTACTTTTAATAGTTCTTAATTTATCATATGCCTTAATCTCAGATATTGAAATGATTGGTTGTAAGGTTGATTTATTTTTGTTAGCACCATACTAATAGACATCAAACAGAAATAGATAACATATACTTTATATTAAAGTATATGCTATTAGAGTGCCCTTAGAGTCAACATTATAGGATATATTAGCCCAACATTGCATCAAGACTGAAGAAATTAAAGTGATTCTTATTGCTGCTATGTAAAATGTGCGACATAAAAAGGTAGAGTAGGGAATATGTCTTGTTTTAAAACAGGCACAACTCATTACCATGGACAGTTGAGACTTTCAGACAAAGGTTAAGTAATCAAAGAGTTGTTTGACACATAATCATGCACTTCATTAGCAAGATTTTTTTAGGGTTACACCATAATGTGTGTTCCATACTCTAGAGGATATTCAGATAACCTTCTTCTGCTGTTATTCTAAGGAAGACTGAGTCACCATGTTAGTAATCCTTAAAATAAAAATATTTGCAGCACCCTAATTTAACCTGCTAGTCTGAGTTACAAGGGTATTCCCTATTATACGAACTCAATGGGTTGAAAAGCAAAACAGCTAATATTTAAAAGCAGAATTTATATCCTGAAGTAAATTGTGTGGGTGAACTGTACATTAAGATCTTATAAACGGTTTGACCAATCCTTTTTTTCAAATTTTATGAAAGTTTTATTAAAGCCAATTTTTGCGTAGTTGACGGGAGGAGCATGGCATCAACGTTTGAAAATGGATTCAAAGAAAATCTTTATAAAATCTGTTTTGTGTGTAAGAAATTTTGTCTTTTTCTGATAATAGATAATCTTATGCAAATCCAAACAATGGTGATATCCTTCAAAATTTTAGAATTTAAAGCTGATGTCAAAATTTGTTAATATTGTATGAACACTGTTTCATATAGTAAGTCTATAAATCTTACAAGAAATCTTGACAAGAATTTTAAACCACTGGATAGATAACTAAATATAGATTAAGGGCCAGGTAAAAAATTTTGCACTCAGATGCCTGAACAAATACACAATCCTTATATAAACTTTGTTATATCCATTGTTTTTCTTGAAATTGGCGCGAAAGATTTGTATATCAGAGCTAGATCTTTAACTGTGTAGCCGTAGCCGTGGCCGTTGTTGTAGTCGTGGCCGTAGTCATAGCCGTCGCCACTGCCAGTGCTGCCAATAAAACATGGATTTTTTAAATTTGAAGTTTTTACGTATTATTATTTTTTTCTTCATATTTTTACTGAAAATTCAAAAAGTGGTTGTGATTTAAAGATCGCATATAGCCGTGGCCACGCGTAGCCAATTTGATTTAAAGATCGCTATTAGGTTAGTGGCTGTACCTCTGGCCACGGCTACGGCTACACATTTAAAAAAGCTTTTAAAAATAGCCTAAAACCCCTTGATTAACAGTTATTTGCTAATAATTTGTATGGATTTACAAAATTATAGCTGGAATATAGTGATAGGACAAGGGGCTGTAATTTGATCTTCCCTGGCAATTCTTAAGCAAGCAATTCTGCTTTTGGGGATGGTTTTAAGCAATAAAATTTTTAGAATAGTTTTAGGCTATTTTTCGTCCTTTTTCCTTCTCCGTCGAATACTGAGCTCCTTTATGCTAGGGGCACATTCGCTAGTATGTTGAAAAGGGGAATTATAAAAGGGCGTAATCATAAAGTAACGTCTAGACTTGCGTACTAAAAATGCGTATTTATGCATTGTATAACTTTACCAGGAAAAAGGATAGGTAACCATTTTTGCGCAAATAAGTATGTCTGTATCTTTAGAAATTAGCAAACCTTTATAAATTTCATCATTATCAAGTTTTCTGCTTGATATGGTTTATGTATGTCCAATAAGATTACTTAAACGGCATTCCCGAACGTTCACTTTTTATAAAAAAAAGCATCGTCCCGGCCTGTTTTTAACTTATTTTCTGGTGGGGTTTAACGAGGGGGGGGGGTGTATTTGGACACCCTGAAGAGATAAGGTCTTGTAAAATAAAATTAATTTCCACAATACCCATTTTTTGATAACTTTTACTCATTATAAATTTGAGGGTTCATACTATCAAATGTAAGCGAATATATAAAAGGAAAAATTTGTGAAATAAAAAAAATAAAATTTATCTCTTTATCCATGAGGGGCGTCGTCGCGAAGTCTGCGTAAAATGCGTCAGGGTTGTTTTGCTAAAGAGAGTATGGGATGGGTGATGGGGGAGGGGGGGGGATTTAGGGGGATAGTAAAATAGATTCTGATGATAAAAGTTTATAGAGGCTATTCAAACTCAGCATTTCACAGATATATTCAAGTATGATTTTAGTAGTATAAAAGAAGTTGTATCATTTTTTGCTCTCTTTTTCTACCTATCACTGCAAATCTGTGTGTAAACAAATTCTGGTAACTTAAAATTTTTTTTTAATAAACATCTCTAGCTTCCTACGGGTGAAAAAAAATGGTAGGATCAACAGTCTACAACCAGGGATCTTAAGGGATAGGACAATGGTCGATAAATTGATTTAAGTCCTAATGAAGGTATTAAAAAAGTACCCCTCTTTTAAATCAAAATTGTTGGTTGAAAAGATTTTACACAGCTAGTTTGTGTACCAACCAATCAAAGTGCAATAAAGCGGTGTCTATTTACTCCCCCCCCCCCCTAAAATATAAAAAGCTTGGACGACCTTGAGTAGGAGATGGAAAGAATGGTCCATCATCTCATAAATAAATTCAAATAGAACTACCTAAATTTTTTTTTTTTAAATAGGACTTATAATCAATCTTTTTTATTTCAATAAACATCTCTTATTCCTGGTCTATTATTTATACGTTATGTATGAATTTGAATTTGACGCTGGCAGATGCGTCAATTTTTAGGAGCGCAGCTACTTTGCAACTCTCTGTCCGACAGTCTATACATCTTCTAAGTATCAAACTAGATTATCAGATAAGAAAATAAATGAAAAATCAGACTTCAACCCAATTATGATAATCAATATTACTTCTTTGGTAAAATTATATAAGAGACAATATTTGGGAAGGTACTTTTTATTTTCTATCTAACCACTGCATGGCGTGCACAGCAATTCACCAGGGGTTGTAAGACCAATAAGAGGTGAAGAAAAGGAAAAGCAGACTTTCCTATTTTCAAATTTAAACCCTAAGCGTTTTTTTTTTTTTTCTTCAATTTTGATCTTTTTACTAACCTATGAACATAACTATCCTTGTTAGAATATAGCGGTAAAAACGAAATAGTACAATCGATAATAGTTTTACACGTGCGTATGAGTGGTGGGGGTGTACTTTGTACTTTGGGTCAGTGACGGAATATTTAAAAAGACCAGAGATGTAGGGATGGTACAATATGGAGAGAATCTTTATTGTTTTCGACATGGATCTTAGGGGATCAGACAATGGACGATAAATTGAGTTTCATCCACTATGAAAATAAGCAATATTATTAGTTGAAAAGTTTGGAACCAACAAATCGAAGATAAAAAGTGCCCAACGATTTTGAGCCCTAAAAATTACAGTTCAATGTCCTTTCCCTCAGAAATATAATACTTTAATTACTCTTTAAAAGAATTTGCAACTTAATTTGTATATTTCCTAAACCTTTGGTCACAACTATAAAAATAAATAAATTTCCGATTGTCCCCTCCATATATCCCTTTAAGATATGACAAGTGTAGCTACTCTCATAAATAATTCTGTCTGTATATACTTTTGTGACGCAAAATGTTCACTCTCTATTTACTTCTTTGCAATATTTTCTCTCCCTCTCTTTCCTTCACTCTCTTTTCTCTCTTTCTCTCTCTTTCTCTCTCTACTTCTTTTCATTTTTTCTCTCCTTTCTCTCTTTTTCTTACACTCTATTTTCCAAGTTTGCCACTATTGGATGTAAACGTCTTTTTTTTGTTTTTGCAAAAAAATATTTTTAAAAACCTTTAATAAAAGCAAATTATATGACATACTTAAAATATTGAAGTATATAAAAATTTCCATATACCCTATATTACTCTATAACATAGAGTAGTAAGGTTATTTTGCCTTGAGCTTTTATTGATTGTACTTTTCAGGAAAGCTTTATGGACTTCTTTGGTTGGTTTTAGGCATTTTACTAGCATCCACAATCCTCCCCTAGAGCCATATAGTATTTGTTTCTATAATATTCAAATCACCGTCGTTTATTATGATCGATAATATGAAAAGGTTATTTGTTGTATTTAAATGCACCTTGATATTAGCAAAGAGAGAAAAAAAATAGTGGCGGGAGGTAGGGGGTGTAGACGAAAATAGAGTCAACACTTCACTCGAAATTAAAATTGGAAAGGTCCTTTATTTGTCATCTAATAATTTCACAAACCCCTGGTGAATTGCTGTGCACGCCACTGAGTTAAGATAACAGACTTTTGTTTGTTTTTTAAAGCGAAGCTTTAATATAATTAGGGTCGGTCCGTACGTCCGTCCGCCCGTCCGTCCGTTCGTCCGTACGTCCGTCACAAACAGATAGCTTTTTTGTTAATTTAGGCATGTTAGAATTGTCCTATCGATTTCAAACTTTGCATGGTGATTCCTTTAGTAGTTAGGTACGATTTAGAAAGCGTAGCAACTCTATAATCATAACAAGAATGTCCGTACGTCCATTTTAAACATGTTGCTTTTTTTACTTTTTTAACAACAAATTTTTATGTGATCTAATCATTCGATTGATCTGATTTTTGGTATGTTGATTCGTAGAACAACAAAGTATAATGTTATAAACAAAGCAACTCTATAATCAAGTCCTAAAAATGTAAAAAAAAATGTGTTAATGTCCGTTTGTCCTACCGTTTCAGTGCTTCGCTTTTATGGATGTTGTCATCCTTGTTTCGGTGAGATTTATAAAGGAACTTTCTGGGACACATAAGAAGTTACCAATTTTTGTTATCAAGATAATTTGGTATAATCAGGCAGATATAATGTTACAGAAAATTATTGCATTACGAGGACAAGTTTAAACACGAGTACTCATTTTGTTAAGTTAAAAACTTTGGGTACTTTTATCAAATCTTGACCTCGTGTCCAAACTTTTCCACACATAACTTAAATCACCAGAGGGGGTTCTTTTTGTTCATCATTATTTAGGATTTACATCTATTTAGTGTTCATTGTCTTATCCCTTGAGATTCCTGAGTATAAAAATAATCTTGTACTTTATATCACCCAAATTTTACAATTTTACAACCCGTTCTTCTTTTAAGAAAAAAGTATTAAAACCTTAAAATAAATGTTAAAAGCATGATTGCAGTTCACAGTGACAGGGAATAGTTATAATATAATATTTATGTGATCGTATTATAGACAGAATTCCGTGGATACTGAAATAAAAAAATTTATGATGCTATACATTATTTTTTAGTATGGCTTTGAACCTGTTCTAATCCAGCCTAGTTATTTCTCGCATCGTATTATAAACAGCTTTCCGCAGATATAAAATGTACAAATATAAGATCAAAACCAGTTTTTCAGCCCCGATATGCCGAATGTTTTATATTTAAACTAGAATTTTTTTATCTTTTATTAATTGTCTGTATACACGATGATGGTAGCTATAGAAGCATAGAATGCAGAATAAAATGTTTATGCAAAAATTAGAAAATTGTATGTTTTAAAAAATATTTATATATTTTCATTAAATATATATTTTTATCATAGTTCATATTAAGACCATCTTAAACTATTGATATCAAGAATAATTTTAATTATAACCAACGAAGCTCTTATGAAATATTTATACTCAACATACAGAAAATGATCTGATAGCATAGCGTAAAAAAGTACATTTTGTGATTCACGCAGACATTAAAGATAAGTTGGATGGACAGGCTCTTGTTTAGAGCAGCGGCGCTACTACAAACAAAAATTAGTCTGTACGTAGGAACATTGATTGTATGTATAGCCCGTGCATTTAAGTCTACATAGCAACAGAACATTGAACAAAGATGCAACTGCTTGCTGGTTCTACTCCAAAGATGGAGGGTGGCAAGACCCCCCTCCGACCCTTTCCGTCATCTGGAAGGGTTAAGATTAAAGCAATAGTGCATCAAGGAAAGTGTTGGGGAGGGGGGGGGGGGGAGGTTGTGTGTAAAGATGGTTGCCTGAAGGCAAACTACTTTACTTTAATATATCGACAAAGGTCACAAAAATCCATCAGCTTTTTTTCCTCTGAAATAATATTAATGCCTAATATTAAACTCTCTGAAACCTTGCATTGGAGTTTGGCTGTAAATTACATGAATACCAGAGTTTTTATAAACACATTCTCAATGACATATTTCAACTTCAGGAGTTGTTTCAAACGAGAAACGTCAGAACTTTTCAACCAATAATTTAAATACACAAAAGTGGTGATTATCATTAGGGGTGTACATAAATTTGAAGACAACCTTATTCGAACCTTAAACCTAACAATTATGTTTTTTTTTATTTGAGTGTGTACCGTATATATTTATCTTACACGCGACGAGTGTATTAAAATACAATCCTCAAACAGATATCTATAGAACATTTCAGATATACTATTGAAATATACAGTTTTAAATAGGGTTGGGGTATAAACAGGGAGGGGGGGGGGGGGCAATGGCAAATTCGAACCTTTGTTTTACATTAATATTTGCACTCTACCAAAGAAAGAAATTTTCAACTTGGAAATGGGAACATTATTTTTTCCCATTGTCCTATCCATGTTCCCCTGGTTGGAATCGAGGTTCTTCAACAACCCTTTCCTTCTCCCCTTCCCTCCCTTCCTTACTCACTCTTTCCTCCTCCCCTTCCCTCCCTTCCTTTCACACTCTTTCACTCATTTGCTGTTTCTGCACAAGTTTGGCCTAGAAATTGCATTAAAATTGCACTTGGATACAACAATCCCTTATGTGTTGCTACTCAAACACACGCACACACACACACATTCACACACAAATACAAACAACACACAAACACAAACACACACACACACATTGATGAAATCATAGAGTAACGAGAAAAAGAGTTGTATGTACTTTAGATGTTTACTAGCACGTACTTTGAAATTCGTGCAACTGACATTTATCATGAAGGGAGGGAGGGCACATTGTAATGTTAATCATACTGGTCCCCAAAGATTTATAAACCTATTATCTTATTTGTTGTCTTAAAATCTTTGGGTAATCTTTTTGATTGGTTGGTTCAACCAAACATTGTCTAAATTTTTACTATAAAAATTAAGATTTATACAAAAAGTGACTTTGTTTATCATAATTGGTGATGTACATAAATTGTCCTTAATTGTCTAAAACCTTAATATCAAGGAATTTTTATTTTTAGAGATATTTCAATAAAAATGTTAATGGCATCTAAGGGCTCTTTTTACGAAGGGGCTGGTAGCTTTTGGTGGTAGCTAATCCAAAGACACCTATAAAGATTTCCTGAAAAGTAAAATCAATTTAGACTAGCAGTTTTGAGATTTTAGCTTCAGACAAAAAAAAAACTTACTACTTTCTGTGACAAGATCTAAAAAATTAAAGTTACTAATTACTCCATGAAGATTACACACCCAACCCTTGAAGTCACACATTCTGGCACATGTTTATACACACACCTCCCACCCTGCACATTCATCCCATGTGCACATGTTCCATGCACATCCCATCCTGCCACCCTCCAACCCTGCCAGCACACATACAGTTTGTGCGGATATGTAGAGTAAACGTTGTGTTGGTGCATGCAGGGAGGAAGGGAGGGGACATTGGACTGTTTATTACACTGGTTCCCAAAGTCTTATAATAATATTACCTTAGTCTATGGCTTAACCACTTTGGGGACTTTTATTTGATTTGATTGGTTGGTTAAATAAGTTGAGTGACAAAACGTTTCAACCTCTAATTGTAATTTACATAATGGGTGATTTTGTGTATCGTCATTGGGGAGGTACGTCAATTTATTGACCACTGTCTTATCCCTTTAGACCCCTGGGGATGGATGTATTAATGTATATATTACATTCTATGCATTTTGATCTTAGGACTAGGGTGTGGAACATAGCAAAAGGATTTGCATTTCAATATTTCATCCGCAAAAATGAATTTTACACATAGCACCAGAAATTTTATGATTCCCTTGTCATTTTCAATCAGCAAAGTAGAAGCAGCTTAACAAAACAAATGACCAATGATAGGCCAGTATACCTTTTACCATTGGTCAATTAAAATGTATACTGGCCTATCTTTGGTCATTTGTGTTGTTTAAAGTAATTTTTTATAGGCAGTATGAGCTGCTTCAGCAAAGTATAACAATACTTGTACTGAAGAATTTTTTGACTAATGGGGCTCTTCTATTCAGAATATAACATACTGGACATATATTACTTCCAAGCTTATTTGATGGAGGATAACCGATCCCTATAATGTTGTTGTTGTTGTTTTTAGAGGTAAAGCCACCATTATACTAATGGGTGCCAAAATTTGTATTTCTATCAACATCTTGACAAAAAATAGGGATAAAATCTACTATGCACCAGGAGCAACCTAAACTCAGGGAGGGAGGGTACATTGGTAAGTAAAATGCATTTTTACCCAAAAGTTTTATAATCACATTATCATATTTGTTGGATCAAAACTTTGGGTACTTTTATTGAATCTTTAAACTAGTAATGTTTAAACTTTTCAACCTATAATTTTTAATCTAAAGAACGGGTAATTTTGTTCATTATTCGGGATGTTGATTGTCTTACCCGTTAGAATCCCTGACTAAACTAGAGAAGAGAGAAATGCACCATCAAAGTTTAGGGATGTTATGAAGGAGAGATGAGTAGAACTGCAGGGGTGCAGCAGTGCACCACCCCCAATACAGGAACAAGGGGTGTAGGGATAATATTAAGGAAGTGGAGAGAGTAGATGCCTTGATGTGGTAAGGTTACCATCCCAGAGAATATATACACATGTATGCAGGGATCTTAAGGGATAAGACAATGGCCGATAAGTTGATGATTACCCCTACTGTAGATTACAATTAGAGGTTGAAAGGTTTGGACTATTAACTGAATAACCCATCCAATCAAAATTCAAAAAAAAGTCCCCAAAGTTGTTATGCCAACGAATACCACAACTTGGTTGTAAAACTTTGGGTACTAGTTTACTAAACAGCCCATTATACCCTCCCTTCCTGACATGTATGCATTTGATAAAGAGCTAAACAGATTGGGGTTATATGGGGGGTGGAATAGATGTGTTTGCTGAGGGTAAGAGAGATGAAATAGAATATCAGGAGAATATAAAGAAGAGGAAGGGTAGAAAGTTTTCTCAAGGTCATGTTGCAAATGTGCATGTGTGTGTGTGTGTGTGCATGTCTTTAAATTGTGCATGTATGTGTATGCCAAATAATGGTTTGTGTGCAATTATGTGTGTGCATGTGTATACACACAAGTTGTGCAAATGTAGGAGTGGCCCAGAATCTTGGAATTTCAGCATAGTAACAAGTTTCTAGCTGTACAACATCATAGTAAGTGGAACAATTAAAAGTCTTAGGCAGGAAGGGAGGGGAAGTAGCATGTTAAGTCTTTAAAAAGTCTACCAAAATAAAATGAATCATATGAGAACTAGTAGATAATTTACATGTGTAGCTGTCTATAATGCCCTAGCAAATATGGATAGATATCACCATGCTTTTGACGTGCCTATTCTAAAATACATTATAACCCATCTCTTTTTTAGGAAGTTTCTTTCTAGTTCAGTTAAGGCTTATAAAATTAAAAAAAAAAACACATTGAATTAATAAAAAAATTAAAAAAAGGGAATTATAATTTTGTTTGCATTAACTGTTTTGTTTAGAAAGTGGTCATAAATCAAAACCTGACTACATGATAACTACTGTTTTAAATATGATTCCATGAATTAACTGGACCCAAAATCTTAGACACTGCAGGGGTTTCCAGCTTTGCAGTAGCTGAACGACTAAACCTAAACTAACTATATCAAATGTTAAATATATTTATATACTTACTAAATCTAGTTAACCAATCTAATAAAAACGATTAATTGTTAAAAATCCTGTATGGGCCTAATTCCACATTTAACGTAAATCTACTAGCAGCTGCGCCCCTTACATCAAAAGAGAGAGAGTGGTTGGACATTAAAATAGCCTGAGCTGGGTGTTTAAATCATTTTAATGGTGATTTAAATCGGGGTGCGCCGAATTTCAGCCAATCACAGCGCGACATTTTTAAAATGCCGCTCTGTCATTGGCTGAAATTTGGCAAACCCCGATCTAAATCACCACTAAAATAATTTAAAGATCCAGCTCTGAAAACAACCAAATGCTAAAACCATTACAGGACAAATGTAAAGCTTTCCTAAAATGAAAAACTAAATAGGTTCAGTCATTATCAAGATAATATTGAAGAAACAAACAAAAAACATGACTATTTTAAATGTTATTAGAAGTTACTCTAGAAATAAAAAAACTTGATAGTAGGAAAAAATCTACACAGAATTATTCTATGGTAGTTTTATTATACGTGAAAAACTTTATGTAGGTAAAATGACAATTCTTGTACAGCAAATTCCTTCTTGCTTTAAAATGGTAAAAATTTAAAATGCAATTTTAATGATTATAGAATATTATGACTGGTGAATTTTGCCCTTTTTGTAGATTACAATTAGTGTTGAAACGTTTAAGCACTCAATTAAATGAACTAACCAATCAAAATTCAATATAATCCCCAAAGTTGTTGAGCCAACGAATAAGAAAACGGTATTATAAAACTTTGAGGACCAGTGTATTAAACAGCTCAATGTCCCCTCCTTTTAATAGCTAATCACTCAATAAAAAGCCAGGTGAACATAAATTTTGAAAAAATATTAAATGTGTTAAGATTTATTTTTTCTTTTAATTTCATTGAATACTAATCTTGTGAGGAATAACAAAGCACAAATATCCGCAGTTATCAACATGTAGATCACATACTCCCAGTGGCCTAAAATATATTTTTTTAAAGGATGACAACATCCATAGAAGCTCTGAAACGGTAGGACAAACGAAAATTAACTCCTGTATAGTGTAAGTGAATTTGTTGAAAAATTACTTAAATATAGCATAATGTTTGAGGACATACTTACATTTTTAAAACTTGATTATAGATATGCTTTGTTTATGATATTGTACATTGTTGTCATAGGAATCATTATTCCAAAAATCAGATGAAAAGGATAATAATATCATAAGAAATAATGTTATAAATCAGCATTTAAGAAAAATACTGTAAATTATTATGGTACCCAAACTTTTTATAATCACGCACACTCATTTCCTTGCATACATCTTTGGGTACTTGTAGAAAAGTTATTAATGGTTTGACTAAACTAGCATTGTCCAAACTTTTCAACATATAATTTCAAACCACAGAAGGGGTAATTTTGTTTAACACCATTGGGTGTATAGTATGTATTAAGAGATATAAGTTTTCCGGAATTTTAATGTAGGGAGTAGATTTGAAATCTGCATCAAATTTTAAGGATTTTTTATAAAATTCGTTTTTTGTATAATTCTTTATCTAAAAGCGGAAATACAAATTAAGTTAATTAATTTTGGCATCTGTGATTGGTGGATTTAAAAAATCTGCGCTCTGATTGGATGTCGTACATCATTCAACCAATTAGAGCGCAGGTAGTTTAAAATCCACCTATCCTATTGGTCAAAGTTAATTAACTTAAAATGTATTTTCGCTTTTAGTTAAAGAATTTCACAAAAAACGAATTTTATAAAAAAAATCCTTAAAATTTGATGCAGATTTCAAATCTACTCCCTACATTAAAATTCCGGAAAACTTATATCTCTTAGTATGTATACCAGATATATTTCCTGTTATATGACATTTCACGTGAATACAACATTGAAACTTATTGAAATACAACCCCAATATTATTCTCTAAAGGAGTTATATATCAAATAAAAATAGACTCACATTTTCTCTGCACGTTCCAATGCTTACAACATCTTGGCCGGGTCACGGTAAGATGTTCATAGTAACGATTATCTCAAAAAAATCTATGAACTTTAAAAGCTTCTAACGGCCAAACAGTGGAACGAATTGTACGCTTGCACAAAATTTAACCGACAAAAAAGGCCTACAAATAATCTGTATTATTCATTAACTAATAATGAACAGTTATCCCCCAGTGCACAAAAATGCGCAAAAACTTGGCTATTCCAGATAATTTGTAGGCCTAATTATGCCGCTTAGAACGGTGTGCGGGCATGATATGTACGTTCAGCCGTTTGGCAGCTAGCAGCCTTTAAAATTCATAGAGTTTTGGAGATATTCGTTACCAGCAATATTTTACCGTGAACTGCAGTAGATCCGATTTCAATATCTTAAGGGACAAGACAATTACCGAGGGATTGATTAGTTGAAAAGTTTGGACACTGCTAGTTAAAACCAACCAATCAAGATTTAATAAAAGTGACCAAAGTTTAGCCTACGAATGGGAGGACGTATTTATATTGTATGTTTTTTATTGAATAAAATACACTAAAATACTTTGGGTATTAGTATAATGTACAGTCCAATATCCTCTTCGTCCTTGATTATGGATTTGATTTCTTAAAAAATTTCTTGTACATTTAGTATTCAAACACCCCTTTCCAATCATAACAAGGAAAGGTAAATTAATTATCCATTGTCTTATCCCTATAACCCTACATACAAGTCTTGTGTGTCTGTCCATGCTTGTTATTTACCTTTGCTGGAGAGTGGTCCAGCAATCAGAACTCCAGTTGTTCCCAGGGAACCTGTTCCGTCTGTTTCACAGCAATAACAAATTATAGAGAATCTTATCCTCATTTATAAGTAACAGAATGTCTTCAAGTCTGTCTGTTTGTGTGTCTTGTTTGTACAGAAGGATCTTGCTTACCACTGAACCAATATGGTTCTCCTTTACAATGCAGCCTCTCCTGGGAAGGAATAAATAACTATTTTTGGGGAGGGCACCACGACCCTCCCAAGAACAGCTCCCATAAAAAGGATCCCTTTTCCAGTTAGAAATTTTTCTATTTAAAGTTGACTTATATGGATGAATTATTGTAATAACTGTCCTTTCGTACCAAAAATATATATACATATACAATTTCTGACCAATAATAAGAACGGATCATTTCTGCACTCATTAATATTAGAATTTGTTATTTTTGCCTATTATAGCAGTTACTGTAGCTAGAGCCTTCTTTGAACCTGCCAATGACGGATGTTGTCCTAGAATATAATTTTCACATAGATTAAGGGTAAGGTAGCTAAAAAAAGATTAGTTCTATGGTTTTAATTTAATAAATACTAGACTATAGCGACTGCTACACTAGCATATAAAGACTCTGAATTCAAATGGGTATAAGGTAAAAAATAGCCTAAAAGCAACCCAGGGCTGAAAACTAAAAACAAAATATCCTAAAACTATTGCATGTCCTATATGAAGTTTTCCTTAAAAGGAGTACTCAATCTTTTCGGCAGTTATTGAAATCTTAATCTTCAGACAAAAAAAATCCTTACTACTTTATATGATTACTATTAGTTGTTTACTCCCGACTAATATTATAATTTATCAATAAATATCAAACACTTTGCTAACTTCAAAGCTACACAAATTAGGATTTAAAAATCATCTACCTATCTAATTCTTTTTTTCCATTCATCTATCTATGATTTTAGTTATTAATCCATTAACACATCCATCTATTTTTCCATCAATTCATTCGCCTATCTATTTATCCTTCTGATTAACCATCTAACTATCCACATATTTTTCCATCTACCCATTTGTACACCTATATCTCTATTGATTTATCCATTAGTCTATTCAATCTATCAAGTCATCCATTTATTAACTTGTTAAAACCTTTATCTATTTAACTATCTTTTTATTTTTTTCCCTATGTATCATTGTATAAGCTAGCAGTTGCGTCTCTAGCATCTGTGAGTAATGTACTTGAAGAAGGGAGGGGGGGGGGGGTTAAAGTTGGTGAAAAATAGCCTAAAAACATCCCATGACTAAAACCAACTAAGTAAAGCTTTAAAGAAATAAGAACTCTGTCATTTCAGTGGTTAGCGAGATCTTAACGAACAAACAACTATACATAAAATTCTACCTAATTCTGCAGAAACGGCAGTTGTTATCAATGAATATGGACCATTCACAAGAATTCCAGTCAGAACAAGAACAAATATCATCCAATAGAAACAACTATCATATTCGGGCACTCCTTATACAAAGTAAATTAAAAGAAAACAAGGATGACAACATCCATAAAAGCAAAGCGCTGAACCGGTAGGACAAACAGACATTAACACTTGTATAGTGTCAGAACTGAATAATCAGAATATAAATGTATAAGAGTCGATGCAAAATTGTAAGTAAATTTGTTGAAAAACTGCTTGATACAGAATAATGTTTATGGACATACTTACATTTTTAGGACTTAATTATAGAGTTGCTCCGCTTATAATATTATACTTTATTGTCCCTGGAATAAGTATACTAAAAATCAGATCAATCGGATAATTAGATCACCTAAAAATTTGTTCTTAAAAAAAGTAAAAAATCAACATGTTTAAAATGGACGTACGGACATTTTGGTGATGATTATAGAGTTGCTACGCTTTTTAAATCGTACTTAATTACTAGAGGAATCACCATGCAAAGTTTGAAATCGATAGGACATGCCTAAATTAACGAAAAAAGCTATCCGTTATGGACGGACGGACCTACCCTAATTGTAGAAAAGCTTCGCTTTTAAAAACAGGGATCTTAAGGGATAAGACAACAAATGATACAAATGATATACTTTTAATTACATCCCCATTGATAATAAACATAATTACTCCTTCTTTAGATTAAAATTGTTGGATGGAATTAAAGTCCTCAAAGTTATTAGACTAACGAATAAGAGAAAATGTATTTATGACTTTGGGTACTGGCATAATTTACTGTCAAAATTACCTCCTTCCCTTAAAAAAAATATTTTTATTGAAGCAAAAAAGTAATCTACCTCCAATTTCTTGAAGAGGACAAATATCTGATATCAGATTCTAAAAAAAGAGTAGTTTTTTGTGTAATCAACTAAAAAATACATGCATATTATGAACCTTTTAAGAATTTAAGTATGGTAATGTCCTCATTCCATAAATTCAGGGATAAGGGATAGGAAACCTGGCCATAAATTAGGTCTCGGCCTGGTTTTGAAAGGGATTATGCAACTTTTACCATTTGCCTAATTTAATGACCTTACTGGCGAACGGCTCATATTGGCTACCGCTCTAAACCAATAGTGTTCTGTGATTTGGGCTTGTTTTGTATCAACCAATCACCAATTGGCTCCGCCAATTGGTGATTACCAGTATTACAGACTGACATAACCATTCTGTAATTAATTGGATCTCTTCAGATGACAGGGAAAGAGAAAAGAGATTTGGGGGCAAGTGATGTGAACACGGAAAAAAGGGGCAGGCAGGCGTGTAGCTGACTCGCACGCCTTCCTGCCCCTTTTTATCCTGTTTATTTCCCCAATCTTCCTTCTCCATTTCCCTTTCTCATCTACTTTTAAAAAGGAGGTGGGAATGAAGGGAGTGAAATATATTATGGGAGGGGGGCCGTGTATTTATATTTGAACTACTCTCTGTCTGCAAAACTATATATATTCAAAACTAACATAACGAGTAACGGCATTTCTTGCGCAAGTCCCCAAACTCAGTCAGAAACTGCTAAATTCTTGCACATTCCCTTTAAGCCAGTCCCCAAAGTCTGAGACTCCTAAAGATTGAATATTCGATCCATTGTCCCCTCCCTTACTCCCTGACAACTAATAGTAATCCTAAGGATTTTTTTGTCAGAAGATTAAAATTTCAATAACTGCCGAAAAGATTGAGTACTCCTTTTAAGGAAAACTTCATATAGGAGTTGCAATAGTTTTAGGATATTTTGTATTTAGATTTCACCCCTGGGTTGCTTTTAGGCTATTTTTTGCCTTATACCCATTTGAATTCAGAGTCTTTATATGCTAGTGTAGCAGTAACTATAGTCTAGTATTTATTAAATTAAAACCATAGAACTTATCTTCCTTTTGGCTACCTTACCCTTAATCTATGTGAATATTATGTTCTAGGACAACATCCGTCATTGGCAGGTTCAAAGAAGGCTCTAGCTACAGTAACTGCTATAATAGGCAAAAATAACAAATTCTAATATTAATGTGTGAAGAAATAATCCGTTCTGATTATTGGTCAGAAATTGAATATGTATATATATTTTTGGTACGAAAGGACAGTTATTACAATAATTCATCCATATAAGTCAACTTTAAATAGAAAAATTTCTAACTGGAAAAGGGATCCTTTTTATAAGAGCTGTTCTTGGGAGGGTCATGGTGCCCTCCCCCAAAATAGTTATTCATTCCTTCCCTGGACCTATGAGAAGCTACTTTTTAAAAGAAACCCATATCGATTCAGCGGTTAGGGAGATCTTTCCGTACAAACGATACGCACAGACAGACATCATAATACTTTTATATAAGGAAAAGTTTCTCTATAATTTGTTATTGCTGTGAAACAGACGGAACAGGTTCTCTGGGAACAACTGGAGTTCTTATTGCTGGACCACTCTCCAGCAAAGGTAAATAACAAGCATGGACAGACACACAAGACTTGTATGTAGGGTTATAGGGATAAGACAATGGATAATTAATTGATCTTTCCTTGTTATGATTGGAAAGGGGCGTTTGAATACTAAATGTACAAGATATTTTTTAAGAAATCAAGAGGATATTGGACTGTACATTATACTAATACCCAAAGTATTTTAGTGTATTTTATTCAATAAAAAAACATACAATATAAATACGTCCTCTTATTCGTATGCTAAACTTTGGTTTCTTTTATTAAATCTTGATTGGTTGGTTTTAACTAGCAGTGTCCAAACTTTTCAACTAATCAATCCCTCGGTAATTGTCTTATCCCTTAAGATATTGGAATCTAGTGCATTTTAAGGTAAAATGTTCCTGGTAACGATTACATCCAAAACTCTATGAATTTTAAAGGCTGCTAGCTGCCAAACGGCTGAACGTACATATCATACCCGCACACTATTCTAAGCGGCATAATTAGGCCTATAAATAATCTGGAATGGCCATGATCCAATGATGCACAGGGAAAGCTTCACTGTTCATTATAGATTAATGACTATTCCAGATTGTTTGTAGGTCTTTTTTTGTCGGTTAAATTTTGTACGAGCGTACAATTTGTTCAACTGTTTGGCCGTTAGAAGCCTTTAAAGTTCATAGATATTTTTGGGATAAATTTTGGCCGGCCAGTTGTTGTAAACATTGGAACGTGCAGAGAAAATGTGAGTCTATTTTTCACTTGATATATAACTCCTTTAGATAATAATATTGGAGTTGTATTTCAATAAGTTTCAATGTTGTATTCACGTGAAATGTCATATAACAGGAAATATATCTGGTATACATACTTTGCACCCAATGATCACAGATGGCGGAAATTTTAGAAGCAGACAATTCTGGAAAAAATAATGATTTCGTCTGCTACGAAAAAATGAATATAAATGGTGTTAGATCACATTAGTTTAATTATTAAATCTGCTTAGAGTTAAACATTAAAAAAGGGCCAGATAGAAAAAACAAAAATAACGGGATTATTTTTTTGGAAAGAAGGTAGCTACGAATTTTTATTTGGTAGTTTATAAATTAGATGTTGTATTTTGAATTTTAAAAATTTAGTACGGAGTTGATACAACACCTTCACCCTAATTTTTGTACAATACAACATAGTACAGATATATCATTACATTATATCCAGTATAGTATCCAAAGAACTTGATAGAATGTTACCCAAGTGCATATTTATTTATTTATTTTGAATTTTAATTAGCAATGAAATTTTCAAATAAAATTTTTACTCATTAATAAAAATGCAAATAATACAAACTAAAATCTGTCTGAGGGAAACCCAACGATAGCTTTCTGACAGTTCAAATTACCAAAGTAAAAGATAAAAAATTTTGGGAGAGAAAAAACTTCATTTTAACAAAAGCCATTAATATATAGGTTTATAAAAAGTTATGTTTTTTTACTTTAAACTAGCTACCTGAATTTGATTCTATACTTTATCTACACACACACACACAGCTTTTTCATTAGCATTTATACGAACCACTGCGCTATCCCAAAACTGGTTTATTAGGCTAGAAATAGGCCTAGGCTTGAAATAGGCCTGAAATAATATTTTCCTACGTTTCCCATCCCTTATCCCTGCATAAATTATAGACAAAATATAAGCCAAAAATTATTATGATATCCTTCTGTAATTGTAGCAGGGTGTCTTTTTGCCTGGCTGTCGCCTCCAGAAAAAAATTAATGTTCTCTGTTGTCTATCTTTTCCGTTTAAAAAAAGAATATAAGGGTAAAGGTCTACTTTCTTCCTTCCATTAACTGCCCCTAGAGGCCTATAGAGGAAAAGCCGCTAATTCTTTATATAAAGTAGTAAGCTTTTTTGTCTATAGCGAAGGATCTTGCTAACCGCTGAACCAATTTGGTTCTCTTTTACAGTGAAGCTTCTTATGTGTTCAGAGATAGTATTAGGCTATTCTATTTTTACAAATATATTTGGTATTGTTTAGGCTATTTTTCTTCCCCTCCATTTCCCATTGAATAAAGAGCCCCCAGATGCTAGGGGCGCAACCGCTAATACCTGATACAGCAACATTGTTGGTATGCCAAGTACAATCATAACACAACAGGTTGTAGCACTCATACCAGTCCTATCTCATTTTTTCTCTCAAAATTTCATGTTGACATCATATCATCATGGCTAAAATGCTATTAGAATATCTTTGTTTATGTGTCGATGATATAGTAGCATATCGATAATATGGCAGTCATGATCACTTTGTATTAAACCTTTTTGTACGGTTATTAGTATTATTTTCATTTTTAAAAATTTTCTAACCTTTTTTCAGATTAAACTTTTGAGAAAAACCTGTAATAACACCAGCTAAAACTCCTCCAATAATTCCACCTAATAAAATAAAACAAACATTATTCATAAAATAAATAAAAAATACAACTTTATGCTACCTTTAGTTGAAAATTATTTTAAAATTAAGGTAAAAATTCCAAAATTGGGGGGAAATAATGAAGAACATTTGACTTTTATTTTTTTCCTAGAAAAGAAAAGCTAAAAATAAAATTAATTTTATTATGTTGGCCTTATGGTTTATTTGTGTTAAATCAAAGCATAAAACACAGTTTTTAACAAGGAAAGTTTTAAGGAAAACCATGAAAAAAGGTATCAATAACATTTAAAAGTACATTCAATAAATAAAAAAGTAAAAAGTTAAAGAAGTCATTGAAATGCACCCAAACTGCATTTAATATTTTATAGCTTTTAGGTGTTGGTTTTTGAAAAGGAAATAACTATAACGAAAAAATCCATAAATTTCATTTTAACACATTTTTCTTGTCTGTAAGTCGGGGGCACCTTATATTGTAACAACCTTGTGAGGTTTTTATGCAGCCCCCCTTTAAAATAAAATTTGTGAACTTGGGAGTGTATCATAATGTATGTATAATAAGTTTTATCCCTGGGGTAAAATTTGCTTGGGGAGGGGGGGTTATTACCCCCCATGAAATCTGATTGTAGGGGTAAATGTTTTTTACCCCACAAAAAAATTTACACCCGGGGTAAAATATTTTTTTTGGGGGGGGGGGTGGTAATTTAATAATGTAAAAAGGTACCTACCTAATTATGAAATACTATTAATTATTTAGTAGTAAAAATGCGCGCGAAGCTCGGCAAATTTTTTTTTGTTATGGATTATTTTTATGGAGGGGGGGGGGGTATTTACACCCCCAAAATTGTTTAGGGGGTAAATACCTCCTCATAAATGCTTGAAGTAAATTTTAAATGGCGGGGGGAAAGGTTAAATTAAAAAAAATTTGGGGGTGCCCATAGTGAAAAATTATTAATAGCATCGTATTATATCCAATTTATATATCATTTCCACGCCTTAGTATTCAATACAAAATATTTTAGTTTTGATAAGAAACATTAAGTAAGCATTACTATTAATGTAGAATAGTGTTGCTTTCAAACTTAAAACATGCAATTAATGTAAATCAATGTATTTAGTGTCATAAAAATGCAACAAAGTAATTTATTAATATTCTTGTTTTTAGGTGACTTTAAGAGCGAAGCTAATCTATAGCTAAGTTGACATTTCTATATTATGACTCGGTGTTGGGCTGAGATTCGAACTTAAAACCTACCCTACAACGAGTAAATGCGCAGTTTATTATATAACTTCTTACCTATGTCAAACACGGTTGACAAAAACGCGGCATTCTCAGCATTAATATTTGACTGGTTGTGTATGTAATTTGGCAACCAGTAGAGGAATGTGTATTTGACCAACTTGGCAAAGAATAGACACAAGGCAAATTCAACTACTCCGGGGATCTACATCAGAAATAATGTCATCAGAAAAGGAGGGGACATTGGACTGTAAATTATTGTTAGGCGTTAGGTTCTTTATTGGTTAGTTCAAATTAGCAGTGTCAAAACTTTTCAACCAATTATTTAAATTCACATTTTTCTTAACCCTTACAGATTGGGGGGGGGGGGTCATATTGACCCCCCCTTTAGTTTTTTCAATGTCATTTTTTTGTAGGTAAGATAGAGAGTTGTGACTTCATGACTTTTTAAGTTTAGTAATTATACGTCGGCAAGAGTTGATCTTATAAGAATATCTGGTCTGTGTCGGTCGTGGCGTCCGGTCAAAGTTGGTTAGGTGGCACCAAATTTAGAAAAAATTCTAAATAAATCTTAATTTCTACATTATGACTTTTGTGTATAAGGTAGAAACAAAAAAAAATTTTTGGTGAATACTTAGATATCAATGAACTTCTGAGAAAAGTAGTGTAATGACCGTTTGACCGCTCCCTGACCGACTTTATGACCGATATTTGTCTGGCTTTTATTACAGACATATATCATAAATATCGTAGCTTCTATTACAGCTAGAGACCTATGAATTTTTTTGGTAAATCCTTATGCAACAATAAACAGATAAAAATATTCATTGGCGCCACCAACCGCTGTTTTACCACCGGAACTGCCGAAAATGGCAGTTTCCATTATTTGCCGTTTTTCGGCGATGATCAGAAAAAGTAATTTTTTTGTTATGAAAAATAAAAGTTTGTCCTAAAATTTGGTCATCCTAGCTGCAAAATTGGCCGCTCTACAGCTGTTTTAATATTTAGCGGCTGGCCACTAAAAAGTGGCTAAGGAGCAGTCTGACCGCTATGACTAGAAAAAATAATTTTCTCTAAAAATACACATGAACCACCAGAAAAAAAATATTATGTCTCTAACTGTAACAGGAGCCGAGATAGAGTCAATATGACCCCCCCCCCCTAATCTATTAAGGTGGGAATTGGGGCCCGATCTGTAAGGGTTAATGAAAAATTTATTTTTTTCCTACCTTTAAGGCTCCAACAAATCCAATAGCTGTTTCTTCATTATCTGTTAAAAATAATTTTAAATATATATAATAATTTTCAAGCAACTCATAGAAAAATTAAGGTACTTAAAATGGTTTCTGTTATTAGTAAAACCTTTTTATGGGGCCAAGGCATTCCTCCTTCTCTTACACTGATTTATAGCATTAGTTAGAATAATTTACATCTTTAGTATGTCTCCATGTATGACAGCCATTAAATTGACACTTTCATAACAAATAAAGGACTCATTATACTTTTCAAAGTTTACCATACTGCCTACCATTGGTCAATTAAAATGTATAATGGCCTGCCACTTTTAATTTAGTCTGTGTATTGGCCTATTTTTGATCATTTGTATTGTATAACGTCGGTTTTTATACAGGCATTATAAAGAGCTTCTACAAAGGTTTTAAAAATTATTGACCTAAAATGTATTATGGGCAATAAAATTCATGGTTTACCTTTATGCTGATGTTCATCAAAATCATATTCGACTCCAGAATCATCTGTAACTTTAGATTCCATGAGAATGGTAGGAGTTTCAACCTTATCACATTTCTTTAATAGACTGGAACCCTCCTGAAGTTGAAACTTATTTGGCTGCATTTTGTCAGGATTACTAAAACACAGATAAAATTAAAAATGAAAGAATAAAATTTTTTATTTAAATTATAGCTTGAAGTTTTAAAACATTATTTTTGAATTCCAGCAGTTTGAATTTGAGAGAAGATTATATTGTAGAAGGGGAGGGGGGGTAATGTTGTGTAAATTGTAAATGTTATGTAAAACCACTTAAACCTATTAAAGGACCATTATTACACATATTCTCTGAATAGTACACTTTAATCAGCTTAACAAGATTTCAAGGTACAAAAGAATTGTCTAATTTGTAATACATTTAAAAATTCCAAAAGTTGTGTTATAGAAAACAAGGATGACAACATCCATAAAAGCGAAGCACTGAAACGGTAGGACAAACGGACATTAACATTTGTATAGTGTCTAAACTGAATTATCAGAATATAAAAGTATAAGAGTAAATTTGTTGAAAAACTTCTTTATACAGGATAATGTTTATTGAGTTTATGGACATACTTACATTTTTAGGATTTGATTATAGAGTTGCTTAGCTTAAAATATTGTTCTTTGTTGTTCCAGGAATCAATATACCAAAAATCAGATCAAACGGATAAATAGATCACATAAAAATTTGCTGTTAAAAAATTAGAAAAATCAACATGTTTAAAATGGACGTACGGACATTCTGGTAATGATTTTAGAGTTGCTACGCTTTCTAAATCGTACCTAACTACTACAGGAATCATCATGCAAAGTATGAAATCGATAGGACAATTCTAACATGCCTGAATTAACGAATAAAAGCTATCTATCTCGGACGGACGTATGGAAGGACGGACGGACGGACGGACTGACCCTAATTATAGAAAAGCTTCGCTTTTAAAAATATATTACCTAGATACCTCCTGCAAAAAAATATCCTCTGGTCTTGGCACAAGAAACAGAAACACTATTAGCCCCATGCTACAGACCATTACTCCTGGAAATAAGTTAAAATATAATCAAGAGCAAGGAATATTCTGTCATAACTCATTCCATGATTTTTAATTAGTATTAAAACTTTTCTCGAGAAGATATATATAGATAAATTATATAAAAAATTGTAATTAATGATAATTTGAAAATATAGTAAACAAACAGATAGCATACAAACCCGGAACAATAAAACAGAGGCCCCAGTTGCTTGAAACAAAGACACCAGCAATCAAGGATCCTGTATTATATAATTACATAATCCTTATAATAAAGTAACAGGATGTCTATTTTTCTGTATGTTTGTTTGTTTGTCTGGTTGTCTTTTTCTTTGTCTGTCCAACTCTCCTCTCCTCAAGTGCCCCTAACAGGCCTTTAAGGGCATAACAGCAAGTAATTAATAATTAGATAAGTTTAAATGGATTATAATAGTGTTTTTAGTCAAATAAAAAACATTCTTTATAAATAATCATTTGCGATCAAATTTTTTTTCTAAAAGATTACCTAGAATATTTCCAATAGATGTATGTGACATCCACAATCCCATAATCAGTCCTCTTCTTCCTTTACCAAACCAGTTTCCCATCACACTTACCACACCTGAAAATAAAACATATCAATGAAGATAGGTGGCTGATTTTTTTGTGAAGATTCTCAATACCGATGTGTAGCTAGTGAATAACTTACTTGGTCAGTTATGTTACAGGAGGCATTCAATTTATTTGTGGTAAAGAATTAAAGTGTTCTGATTTTTTATTTTTAAAGATTTTTGTGATTTTCTCTGTACATATCATTCTGTTCTCTCTCTATTTCTCTTTTTTATGACACTGGCATCTGCTTTATAACACACTTATTCTGTTAGTATATATACATGACTTTTTCGTGCTTCCATACAAATGGGTGTTTTGTCATTAGTGTTTTAATACTTGATATATTGCACAATTGTAACTTTATGACAAAGCCAAAATTGTGTTAAAATTGTGTCAAAAATGATCCATGTGACGTAATAAAATGAAGGAGATGAAAGGAGAAGTGGGAAAGTGGGAAAGAAAACCCCTAAAAAAGAGATGGATAAACTCTCATTTTTATTACGTTACTGGATTATTTTTGACGCAATTTTTACACAATTTGGGCTTTTTCAACTTTATCAATCAGGTTAAATAATACAAAAAGTCTTAATCTAAAACTCCAAAGTTTTATGTTGACTATATGATTGCATTTAATAGAAGTGGTCATAGCTGGCGTATTAATAACAACTCAACATGGGAGAAACGGAAAGTGACATGTGTGACGTCATAAAAGAAACGTTTAGAATGGAAGGAGGAGAGGAGAAGTGGGAATATAACCCCCTAAAAAAGAGATGGATTGAGACATATTTTTATGACGTCACACATAACACTTTCCGAATTTTCCTCGTCATGGTGTTATAAGCACAAATTTACCTGGCCAACTAGAAGACTGAACTACCCCAAAAAACATCTAAATTAAAAAAATTATTAAAAGAATCATTTAATTCGGTTTGTATCAAATAAGTTAACTATTAGTTAATCTTGCATTTTTTGCTCATTTTCTATAAAAAAATAACATACATTATTATTTAAATCTTGAAATAGCTCTATTTATCAATATCAATATGCAGGGATCTTAAGGGATAAGGCTGGGTCATTGAGACAAATTGAAATTTAACGCCAATAATGATAATAAACAAAATTACCCCTTTTGTAGATTATTTTTTTTAAGTTTAAATTTTCAGACTTACTTCTTTATATAATACTATCGGTTTCGCCCTTAATTTAATTAACCTAATTTTTCATATTTTAGATTTAAAAAGAAAAAGTTTAAAAATTTATTGGGGGGAGGAATCTTTTTTGGTGGGAGAGGGGTAGTCGAACCTTCTTTTTGATTTTAGTTTTAAAAAAAACAATTTTAGGGAGTATTTTTCATTTTTTGGTGGGGTTGGGGGTTTTTCATCTCCCCCCCCTCTCCCCCAAGAAAATAGCTTAAAACCATCACAGTACCAGTAGGTATGTTCCCTGAGAGTAGAGCCCAATTGGTTCAGTGGTTACTGACATCTCAAGCCTTAGACAGACAGACATCGTTCTACTTAGTATTATAGATGAAATAACATTGTAAATTTAGTTACCTGTATTAGTATGAAATAATAGATACTATGAACATTCAGGTAGCTGGCACCACCAAACAATATACACGCACCTCCAGATAAAAGCATACCTGCATAAAACATACGGATTAACTAAGAAAATGTCTAATGATACATTTTGATATCTAAATAAAAAAGTAACAAGAAAATATCCAATGATGATAAACAAAATTACTCTTTCTGTAGATTAAACTTGAGCCAAGGAATAAGATAAGGGGATATAAAACTCTGGGTACTTGTGTAATTTGCTGTCCAATGTACCCTCCCTCACTAGCGGTATGCAGAAAATGATTATTGTCAACAAAAATTTTAATTGAAATAAATACCATTTGTTTATTGAATATCATAGATTGTAACATATAACAATGGATATCAAATCTCTCCCTTCTTATGTTACCCAATCCCCACGACCATGCATGAACTTATTGACTAATATCTGAGGACTAAATTAGCAACCTAATTTGACAAAATGCTGTATCCATTCATAAAACTTACCGGATCAAGTCAAGCTTAGTGTGCCAATGGCAACAAGTAAAACAGAGCGTGCCAATATTCCCCCTAGTCAAGTAGAGTATGCCAATATTCCCCCAAGTCAAGTAGCGTGTGCCAAAACAGGCTATTGGCATGCTCAGCTTGACTTGATCCAACTTACCTATTGTTATAAAATATCTGATGTTCATTCTTTCAGCTATAAATCCACTAAAGAACATAGAGATGGAGTAGGCCGCTAGAAAACTTAAAAAATAATTACTTTTCATTTGTGTTAAATATTTGAAATTCCTTTTCTAATTTGTTGCTCTTAGGTGCTTTCACAAAAAAATGCCAGTTGAGAATTGTAATCCCCTCCCCTGATAATTATTTTGAAATATATTTTGAAATTATTATGAAAACAAGGAATTGGCATTTTTTACTTATGTCCAACTTTTTCTATAACCTGTAAACTTCTTACCTAAAAAAGAGAAACCAATTGGTTCAGTAGTAATTGAGATCTTAAGCTTCAGACAAAAAAACTCACTACTTTATGCAATAGGAAGGTATTTAGAATTGGAGTTCTGACTCCCCCTCCCCTCATTCAAGTGACTCTAGAGTCCTCTAAGGCACTAGCCGCTAGTATTTAATAAAATGACAAGTTTATTATTTCCTGACATCCAGAATTCCCAGGTAGAACTTGGCCTCCTGTTCTGGACTTCCATCCAGCTCTGTTATCCAAGAACTTAATATTCAAAGACAAGATTATTTTTTAGCAATTATAATTATGGAAGGTGGGCTTTTTTACCCCTATGTCTATCACCTAAATGAGGTACTAACCCAGCGGTTATATGGCTGCAGTCTCCTTCCCTGGCTTTTTAGCACCTAATATAACCTAGCCTAACCTGACTTAAAGTAATAAACAAACAATCCAAAAACCACGGCTACTCCCCTTAATTTGATTTATCAAAAAAATAAGTGGAATAGGATTTTCAGTGATCAAAAAGTTACTTAGTGTAAAAGCACTTAATATTTTTGTTTAAAGTTTGAAATTAAAAAAATTTGATTCCATAATCTATAATACAAATTAGCTTGATGTCTGTCTGTCCGTCCGTCCGTCCGTCCGTCTGAAGCTTAAGATCTCGGTAACCACTGAACCGATTGGATTCTACTCTTAAGGGTATATACCTATCGGTCCTGTGGTGGTTTTAAGCTATTTTCTTGGGGGGTGGGACACCCCCAACCACCCAAAAAATGAAAATTTCCCACGCCAATTTTTTTTTTTTTTTGCAGAACATTTCCTTGGTCCTTTTTTTTTATTTTTTTTTTGCAGAAGATTTTCTAGGTCCTTTTTTTATGCAGAAGATTTCCTTGGTCCTTTTACGAATTTCGCCTAAATTTTTTTTTGATCACCTCTTGGGGCAAAGCCCCTAGAGGCTAGGGGCGAAGCCGCTAGTATTTGAAAAAGGAACATACCTGCAATTTAAATAGTTTTCATGGCAGTCCAAAATGATGTTCTTAACAACTGTAATTGGCTTCCTAAATTGTAATCAGTTTTAGTATATGGTCTTCAAAACAATATGTAGCCCAGAAAAAGATATTTTTGGTGGAAGGAGGAGGAGGTTTTGTTAACTAAAAATCAAACAAAAATGTTTTACACCCCTCGGAAATTTTTAACCTAAATCAAGAAGCTTTGCCAAACTCACCCAATAAAATCGAAAAAAATCATAGGATGAATTCCTTTGTGTTTGTTTAGGCCATCAGCCCTTGGGAGTAAACAAAAACATTTTTGAAGCAGCTTGGATAAATGTTCCAATGTTTGGCAGAATTATGCCAAATGAAATCATATTCCCTTCTTATATGACCTCAATCGGGATAATTCAGCTAAGCTTGGCATCTTTTGTCTACTTTTTGGGAGACACTAAAAGCTGCTTCAACGGTAATTGCTAAATAGAAAATTATTTTTGTATCCGCGGACAAGATAAAATACCTTGAAAGATTACAGAGCATGTATGTAAAGAAGGTGAGAACAAGAACAGAACCTTGCAAAACTCGTCGCCTCCAATTTTCATCCTATTCAATATTATTATATCAGATTTTTACACATAATAATATTGCTTATAATTTAAAAACTTAGTTCCTATAATTACATTTAATAAAGTTATATTTTTTCTATTTTTTTTCTTCATAAAAGTTACATTTTATATTATCAAAATACCAATGTTTTTTTTTATAATATAGATTAAGTTAGGTTGTATTAGGTTAATGATAGCCCGCATTGGTTATTGGACCGCAGGTTAAGGCCCCGTAGGGTTAGAACTCCCATAAGAGGTTAGGCAAGACTCAAAACTTTTCAGGATTTGTAAACATATGATTAATAACTCATAAGGCATGAAAGTTAGGGGAGGGCATACATTTATGAATTATCTATTGTATATCATATCTATGTATATCTATCTATGTATCAATATATTTATATCAATCTCTCTCTCTCTCTATCTCTCTCTCTTTCTTTCAAAGAGCTTTGCTACTATTAGACGAAATCGTCCTTGTTTTAATGGTGTACTTCATATTATGGATGTTGTTTTATAAGGGTTATTATTGAATCGTATTATAGACAGTTTTCCGCGGATATTAAAAAATATAAGGGGCGGATGGCCCGGTCTAACAAAACTTAAAATTGGTCTAAATTTTATGATTTTTATTTTAATATTAGTGGAAAATTGATTTTTCAGTATGAATGAAAACCGGCTCTAAACCAGCAGTTATCAAACGGTTTGTAAACCATACTGGAATAGTGGGGTACCTTTATGCAACTATTTCTGTTGAAATATTTTATAATAACTGGGGGACCTTGGGTTGTAAACACATTTTTGCATAACATTTTTCATTCAAAAACTGCAACAAATTTTTTATACAATCCAGCAGTAATTTAACAACGATGACAACATCCATAAAAGTGAAGCACTGAAACGGTAGAACAAAAGGACATTAACACTTGTATAGTGTCAGAACTGAATAATCAGAATATAAATGTATAAGAGTTAAAGCAAAATTGTAAGTAAATTTGTTGAAAAACTGCTTGATACAGGATAGTGTTCATGGACATACTTACATTTTTAGGACTTGATTATAGAGTTGCTTTGCTTATAACATTATACTTTGTTGTCCCAGGAATCAATATACCAAAAATCAGATCAATCGGATGATTAGATCACATAAAAATTTGTTGTTAAAAAAGTAAAAAAAAACAACATGTTTAAAATGACGTACGGAAATTTTGGTAATGATTATAGAGTTGCTACGCTTTCTAAATCGTACCTAACTACTTAAGGAATCACCATGCAAAGTTTGAAATCGATAGGACAATTCTAACATGCCTAAATTCACGAAAAAAGCTATCCATTACGGACGGGCGTACGGACGGACCTACCTTAATTATAGAAAAGTTTCGCTTTTAAAAAGTGAAAAAGTAAAAAAAAGGTGTTGATTTTCCTAATCTCCATGAAATCAAATTGATAGGGTTTTCTTATAACAGGGGTTAAAAATTAAAATGCAAATAATCACACACAAGACTGACGCTAAAATACTAAAACAATTTTGATCACATTTTATAAATTACTCATAACTTGTATTTTTAACATTCAAAGCTTGTTCTTCAAAGCGTTGTGTCCCTCATTTGGCAACTATAAATAATGTATGTATGTAAAGCAGAGATTTATCTTTTAAATGTAAACCTCAATCATTTTTTGTTCTTTTATTTAATTTCCTTACCCTTTTTTAAAAGCGAAGCTTTTCTATAATTAGGGTCGGTCCGTCCGTCCGTAACGGATAGCTTTTTTCGTTGATTTAGGCATGTTAGAATTGTCCTATCTATTTTAAATTTTGCATGGTGATTCCTTTAGTAGTTAGGTATTTTTTAGAAAGCGTAGCAACTCTATAATCATAATCCGATTGATCTGATTTTTTGTATATTGATTCCTGGGACAATTGTATTGATTTTCATTCCCAATGATGAAATATGGATTTACTTGTCCTACAGACTATAGTTATTAGTTGAAAAGTTTCAAGATTCTCAGATGTTATTAGCCAATGAAAGACCGTGTTTATAAACTTCGAGTACTAGTATGATTTAAAGCCCTGTTCCTAAATCTACAATTTTTACAGTGCAGTGTAGATTATTTCATTTCACCTTTGTGAGTTATGGACATTTACATTCTTGTTTATCATACTAATAAGTACACAAATATTGTAATCGTGTTTAATTCAACAATTTAATAAATAGAATAAATTATAAGCAAGTGCAATAAATGTCCATTACCAGCGAAGCTATATACAGTTTGCTTGAAAAAAATACAGTCATGAAATATAGTTATTCAATAAAAATATAAAAATTATAGAGATGGTTCATTGTTTATGTAGAAAACGGACTGACCCTAATTATAGAAATAGTAGCAGTAATTTTGAACCCACAAAATTGTTTATCTTTTTTATTAACAAGTAAAATGTTTTTCTTTTTAAATTATCTAAATAACTATTATAATAAATGGATTTAGCTTTTTCGGGGAGCCTTAACACTTGTCCTGTGAATGAAAAAGACCGGAGGTATGTTAAAGGGGGAGGGGACTTACGGAGAAATATTTAAAGAATTATTTCTTCTCCTTTGTTCCAGGTATAAGAAATAAATCTAAAATAATATTTAGGGGGCAAATAGAGAGATCGTCAATTCTACTATGTGTTGTCCCCTGACGACAGCTGAAAATCACGAATCGGTTTTGTGATTTTTTCGAATAAATTTCATTGTTGCTATGAGCTGCCTTTGATCACATCCTAGGCAAATTCCTTTGCACGTGTCTGTCTTGGTAAAAGTACCCATTAAGCCAAATAATTAGATAATGTGTTTTTAAAACTCTGGGTACCAGTATAATCTACAATCCAATGTCACCTCCCTCCCTAATAATTAAATAACAAACCATATATATAAGAATTTAAACCCCAAAAGAATCTTTTCTATATATTAAGAAGAGTTTAAATAAAACGATTTTGATGCATATTTTGGAATATGTGACATTTGACTTTAATGTTCTTTGCCTCTTGACAAAAACAGGGATTATAACCCTTAAAAACAAATGTTCGTATTCATGGTATTGAAATGGCGTTTAGCGTATGGAAATTTCAGTTGATATCGATAGCCGCGCTTAATCCGCGACTAAGCCTTAAGTTAAAACCTGTTTAGAATCTTTGATTTGATTGAAAAGAGGGATTGCCATATTTGGGTCAAATAAAGACTACCAGACAATTTTTAAAATTGCAAACGGTTAATAGCAGCTGCCGTGCGGCTATCGAGCCCTGGTAGATAGAGTAATTCTAATGTAAAGTTCTATTTTAACAAAAAAAATAAATCACTTCATAAACATTTTTAGATGTGCTGAAAATGGATTGCCTATTTCTTCCCTAATTTCCAAAGTTGTACAGCAGATAACCCAATTATTGCAAACGCTATCTTCAGCTACTCCGGTCAAAGGGAAAAGCGATATAATGTATTAACGATTTATACATCATATACATGCAAAATTTAAATTTTTCAAATTTAGATTTTTTGGGGGGATTTGTATCTCTTATTAAAAGTAGCTAAGAAATTTTTACACAAATACTTTCTATCTCTAATAGCATCTAGGTAATTCATATTTTCCCATTATTACGAATATCAATAGGCTATGCAGACTAAAATCTACTTAAACCCATTTAAACTTACTTTTCTTTCCATTTTTTTTGTTCTTTATGTCTTGAAATTATATTTCATTAACTTTTAAAATGAAATATTAGATGTATTTTTTAAAATAATTACATTTTTTTTAGAAAACATTTCTGTGCTGTTTTTGGCCTCTTTGAGTACAAGTATGGGATGAAAAATTAGGTTATACAAAGAAGAATGTTTCTGGATGGTTATATAAAATTACCAATGAGCGTCAGCCGGCCGGCAGTGGTTGATAGCGTCAGTATGCGTAAATTGAGTAGGGCAGATACACAAAAAAAACATTCTACTTAAAATTGTTTAGTAATCCTAATACAAAAAGTAGTCAGATTTTTTTGTCTGGAGCTTAAGATTTCCGATTGAGTTCTCCATCTTAGGGAAGCTTCACATAGGTTCTGGAAGGATTTACTATTTTATTTTTAGATTTAGGTTAAGGGATAGTTTCAGGCTGTTTATCAATCTTTAAATAAAGGCGCATCCACTAGTAACTTAATATTCTATCCGTATCATCTATTAAAATCATGAAAGTATTCAATATTTACAATATGACGAAATAAATATAAATAATTCTTTTTGAATGATTTGCAGCTTTTGTTTGCGGTTTCGCCCCTAGCAAATAGGAAAAAACTTCCTTTCAAGGAGGGATAATTGGATATTAGTTTTTAAATGAGAAAATATCTTTCCAGGGGAGGGGGGGAGGTGTTAAAGGAATATAATCGGACCATTATTAAGCTTTCTTCGAATAATTGTTGATTGCCGATTGTAAGGTTGTAATGGATTAGGATACACCTATACAAACTAATATAAGCTTACTACTTTTAAAATTAAGTATTTAATAACAGAAGTATAAAAATCTTAATGTATTCATCTGCCTAACTGTAGGAGGCCGCATGGCTCAATGTCTAAAGTTGTAAAGAGGCCAGTATGGAGTAGAGGCACAGTGGTAATTTTTATGGAAATAATACAAAATGAAAGAAGGAAACGTGACTTGTTATTAAAGTAACAAGCAAATAAGGTTTTCAAACTTCAGAACCCTAATTCTGTCTCTCATTTTATATTAAAAATATATGATTCTTGATTATGGACAAGAAATAGTAGTTTTACAGTGTAACTACATCTTAAAAATAATAGATCTGGTAATGTGTACAGCCATAGCTACTTTAAGTTTATCAAAAAGTGCAAATCTTGTGTGTTACCGCCACTTTATTCTAGTATTGTTTTATATCTAAAAAGTAGTTTTGGGTGGCTTTTGTAACAAGTAACGCCAAAAAGTTACTAAAACAGAAAAAAATAGCTCTAAAAATATGGTTTTAGATTTTGTAATTATTATTCGAGTGTTACTCTTATGTAGCTACCAATTGAAGTAATAGCGCGGTTTATAATTTGGCAGGGATCTAAAGGCGTGAGAAAATGGCCGATGAATTAATGTACATACATCCCCAATGATGATTTACAAATCCAACCTTCAGTAGATTAGAATTAGTGATTGAAATGTTTGAACAATCAACTTACTGAGCCAACCAATCAAAATTCACCAAAGTCCCCAAAGTTGTTATCTCACCGAATGAGAAAACGTTATTGCAAAACTTTAGTGACTAAGGAACAGCCCTATGTCCTCTCTATCTCTGATAATTTGGTCTGAAGAAGAGGTGTGAAGAAGGGGGTGTAGAAGAATGTATCCATCCCGATGGCAAATTTATTCCCAAATGAATTTGTCTTTTACCAATAACTGTTGGTTCCAATTTTTTCCCACTGTGTGCAAAGTTAAAATCAAGGGCAAACTGTACGGCCGTGGAAAGGGGCCAGGAGATGGGGAGATGCAAAATAGTGCAGCCTCTCGGTTTTGCACCAGGGGAAAGGGATGTGCAGTATCCTGTGAAATTTCGTTAAATTCTCTCGACATGAAATTTATATGATCTGTACCGACTAAATGTTTTATTTATAAGTGATTGACATAAACTATGTACATCGGTATTTATTTTAATTTGTTTATATCAAAGTTTCTGATAAACATGGCCATAGCCATATGCCAAACCATAATATTGCCTTAACAAATAAATTATAATGACATTCAAATAGCTTCACGAAATCTTAACATAGCAAGTTTTGGGTCAGGTGCAGTTCACGGTAAAATGTTCCTGGTTACGAATTTCTCCAAAAATCTATGAACTTTAAAAGCTACTCACAGCCAAATGGTCAAACGTATAGATTTTGCAGGCACAGATTTTAACCGACAAAAGAAGGCCTATAAATAACCTGAAATATTCATAAATCAAAAATGCACAGTTGTCTAGCAGGGCACATAAATGCGCGAAAAATGTATATTTAACATGTTTTTCTTCAATGAAGCTTTCCATGTGAATTATTGGAACTTGGCTATTCCAGATTAATAGGAGGCCTACTTATGCCGCTTAACACGGTGTGCAGGCATGACATGTACGTTCAGCTGTTTGGCAGCTAGCAGCCTTTAAATTCGTAGATTTTTAAAGATAATTGTTACCAGGAACATTTCACCGTGAACTGCAGTAGATCCCAAGTTTTTATTGGAGATTTGGAGATGAAACTATGACCAATGAATTGAACATATAAATATTCTTTGCTTTTAAATGTATGCTTTTGTTAGCTTTAATCTTTTAGCAAATCTATACAATAATTCACTTTCTTTGTTCATCTACCAGTCCATCCAAACAGTAAGTCTACAAGAAAATGTGATTTTGTTTGAGACCCCTTTCCAAAGAGTATCCTGTGTACAATTCACTTAGTCCGTCTGGCTGTTGTTCATGCTTCATAAAAGGAATATGTATAATCATGCTTTTGATTATCCTTCTACCCCTTTTCTCAATTTTTTGGAAGGCCACTGAAAAGTGAACATTTGCTCCTATAACTTCCTTTTTTCCATTTGTCCACTAATGATGTTTTGTGCTTCGCTACTTTCGTATAATTTCTTGTGTTTGGTGTTTTCAATGGGCTATATTTGTAGTGGGAGCAGGCCTAGCTATTCTAACATTCAAATTTACAAAAAAAAATCACAAAACCTTTGAAAGTATATCTTGTTTTTTCATGTAACTAAGGAGGGGTGGGTAAGAAAGGAAGGGAAAGGGGTTGTGTGAAAATTTTCCTTTAGAATTGTTTGTTAGAATCACATTCCCTTTTTCTGATTGGAAGGAGAAGGAATACTCTTCTACAAATATCCTAAAATTTACCCTGAAATAAAGCTCTCCAACAATCAGAGACTAAATTATCCAGTAGTTTACGAGATATTACTGAACGAGCTACTGAAAAGTATCTTATCCCATCCCTTTTGTTTTTAAGACGCTAACATTCGACTTTCTGTTATATGGTAAAATCTAAACTTATAACTCCTTTCTCCCTTCTCTCTTACTCTATAAGAAATGGGCCTCTCCAGACCCCTTATACATTCATTCGCAAAAGTTGGTTCCTAGATTTTTATTTTAGATGATTTACAGTCAGCTGTAGTTAAAAAGCAATATATTTTGGGGGGTTGAAACAATGCGTAAATACAGAATTCTGTTAATGGACATACTAACATTTTTAAAACTTGATCATAGTCTTGCTTTACTAATAATATTGTACCTTATTGTACTAGGAATCAATGTACTAAAAGGCAGATGAATAAGATGATTAAATATAAAAGAAAAGGTTTAAAAAAAAAACAATATGTTTTAAATGGACGCACGGACGTTCTTGTAACGATAATAGAGGTAACTAACTGTCATCAACAAAAGTTTGAAATCGGTAGGACAATTCTAACATGCTTAGATTAACGAAAAGAGCTTACAGTTACGTAAAGATGTACAGAATCTAATCATAGAAAAGCTTCCCTTTTAAAAATATGGTTTTGTAACCAACAGAATTAATTACAATTACTATGCTGTTACACTAATGTATAATGGTCACTCTAGAACTTTTTCTTTTGTCTAATACTAATGCAGCAGTGTGCATTCACTTCCGCAAATCGATCAATCTTTCAGAAACGCATATCAATGCAATAACATTATTTGTCCCTTTTTCTTAATCACTTTCTTCTTTAAAACCTCTTATTGGTAATACACCTTAGGGATAAGACAATTGCCGATAAATTGATTTACATCCTCAATGATAACTCACAACATTACCCCTTCTGTAGAAGCTACTCTATAAGCGTTTGTGTCTGTCTGTGTGTCTTTCATTGAAAGCAATGCTTGTATGGCCTAATTTATAAACATTTACTTTAAAAAGTAAAAAATAAAGCGAGCAAAACACGGCCTTCTCTATCTATCGTCTTTCTTTTTATACATCTATTATACCTTATGGTTTTCTTTGCCTGCTATCTTGTCTTTTTTGTAAAAGAAAATGATACGGAAGTGAAGGCCCACCTACTACTACTGCATGGTTATGAAATGCGTATAATGGAAAATTTAGGTAAATCTAATAGAGGTAATATTATAAGATTAGGAAAAATAATATGAATCATGGTTAATTTGGTTTTGAACAGTGGCGTGAACAAGGTTTAAAAGGGGGGGGGGGGTAAAAAAGGAAGGCATGCCTTCAAAATTTCAATTTTCAAGTGTTTATTCGATTTACAGGGAGGGTAATTAACCATGGAAAGAGGGTATATCGTATTGTAAATTATACTATGAGACCCAAAATTTAATCAATACATTATCTCATTCGTTGGCTTCAAAACTTTTATTAGGGAATAGTCCCTTTCGTAACATCCATAACAAATATTCCATTATTGATTTTAATCTATAGAAGAGGTAGTTTGTTTGTCATAATCGTGGGTTAAATATTTTTCTCGTATTCATTTGAATCCGGTGGATAGGAACCGGTTCTCATCCATACGAAAAAACTATGTCTAGCATCATATTATATCTAGCTTTCTACGAATATAAAAATGTACAATCAAAAGATTTAAACCAGTTTTTTTAGCCGGTGCCTTCGGCACCTCGGGGCTAAAAAACTAATTTTAATCTTATAATTGTACATTCTATATCCGCGGAAAGCCGTTTATAATACGATGCGATAAATAACTAGCATTGTCCAAAAAAATCCCATAAAATTCAATGCATATTTAACTAAGACGTGTATTTCATTAAAAATTTTAAATCATACAAATTTAAGTTTTTAGATTTTTCTAGACAAATCTTGAAAGCTTTAATTGCAATATTAATTATTTTGATAATTTAGAGAGATATAGTAACAATATCCATGGAGTGGTCAATGGAAGAATTTTTATAGACTTATCATTATAATGTTGAATGTCTCCTTAATCTCTCAATGTCTTAATAAAGTGTGGATTTACTGCAGTTCACGGTAAAATATTGCTGGTAAGCAATATTTCCAAAAATTTATGAATTTTAAAGGCTGAACGTACAGATCATACCCGCACACCATTTTAAGCGTCATAAGAAGGCCTACAAATAATCTGGAATAGCCAAGATCCAATTATGAACAGGGAAAGCTTCACTGAATAAAAAACGAGTAAAATAGGTCTTTTTCGCGCATTTCTCTGCACTGCAAGATAATTATGCATAATTGATTTATGGCTATTCCAGATTATTTGTAGGCCTTCTTATGCTGCTTAAAACAGTGTGCGGGCATGATCTGTACGTTCAGCCGTTTGACAGCTAGCAGCCTTTAAAATTCATAGATTTTTGGAAATATTGTTTACCAGCAATATTTTACCGTGAACTGCAGTAGATCCTAAAGTGTTAAAACATATACATAGATACAAACACAAAGTTAAGATGGCTAAGCTTTAGAGAAGTAACTTATTAAACTTAATAGAAAAAATATGATGAGTGTAAAGGGCAAAACGTCCTCACGCACGTCCTGATTAGGTTGAATAAACTTTGAGAATAAATGAAATTATATGTATATTACCTGTTTATAAACAAACATAGATGACAACATCCATAAGTATCGAAGCACAAAAAAATCATGGATGGTAATAAGGAGATTTAAAGAGGATTTGTTAAAATCAAGAATAGATTTATTGGAGAGAGAAAAAATCACAAAAGCTTTAAATTTTTCATATTTTTAATGTGTAGTATGACTGACAGACCGACGGACAATATAAATCACATATTGGATGCTGATTTGTAGGTAATCTTAATGAAAAAATGATGCTGTCTAAAATGGTGCAAAAAATGGGGACAAATTTCAAATTGTTTTGGCGTGTGGCGTCATACCCCCATCTCTTTTCTAGGGGGTTTCTTTCCTCCTTCCCTTTTCTTTCCCCTCACTTGTGACGTAAATAAACAGCCCCGTCAAATCAATTTGAAATTTGTCCCCATTTTTTGCACCATTTTAGACAGCATCGAAAAAATATCTGCCGTCTATCATGAATAGCAACCAAGAAAATATAATTTCCCCAATAGCGTAACGGACTGACTGACTGGCGGACGAATACATAAAGTGAACTATATACTAGCTTTGCTACTAAAAATATGATGAATATAAAAGGACTTAATAATAATATTTAGTAATTTTATGATGTATAATTTTTGATTACACATAAAAAGTAAAAAATAAGCAACTTTTAATCAACTTTTTACAAGCATTGAAAGACAAACCAACTAATGATACTTCTATATAGAGGTAACTTTACAAAGTGTCTCAGAAATCAGCCATGGGACGTCATAAAAATGAGGGATTATCCATCTCTTTTTTAGGGATTTTCTTTCCCACTTCTCCTCTCATCCCCCCCCCATTTTTTATGACGTCACATTGCTAATTATTGAGACACTTTGTAAAGTTACATACAGAGTAGCTTCTCTACAAATCTGAAGTTCTTTTGTTGGTTTTAAGATTTGTATACATACGCACATTTAGAAATTAGAGATTGCGCTTATCTATTTATATATTTTACAATTGCGCCAATAATTTAGTACAGCAAAGTCTCAAGAACATGCAAACAAAGTGCCTATCGAACATTGAAACCCCCACCCTTTAGTTTTTCTATACCTACAGTACCAGGAGGAGGGGGGGGGGAGTTCTATGCTGAACAAGGCACTTAGGTAAAAGCCTAAAAATTTTAGTTAATATTAATATATATAACCCCTTTTTTGGACTTTTTTACTTTTTAGTCTTAAATTTTTTAACCACCCAACTGCTTGCAGGCTTTTTATTCTGGGAGGGTAGGTTGTAAAAAAAGGAATAGCGGGGGGGGGGGAGTATATGAAGCGCGAAGCAAGCATAAAACTAAAATTTTTACCCCGGGGGTAAAATTTTCATGAGAGGTACATTTTTGTGACCCTTTCTTGCACAAAATTCATTCACCCCTTAAATTTGTTTTAATATGAATACTTATCATTTAATCTATAAATATACGTGCTATGAACGTTTCCTGACTTGTTTACGTTTTATTGAATACACATTTATTTATATTTATATGTTTGTCTTTCAAGATAAAAAAAGATACTCCCCTTATCAAAACTTGAAATGTTTAAAAGAACAGAGAACTTAAATTTTTACTAATTTTATTATTTAATTCAAAAAATGAAATTAAATGTTTAAAAGATATTTAAGGATTTCTTGTATAAGCTTAAACATGTCGTCCTTTCCGTCCGTCTGGATGAAACTTGAGATATTGTTAACCGCTGGTCCATTTTGGCTCTGATTTCTATTGAATTGAAAAAATTGCAAATTAAGTATTTCTTTGTATATCCAATGCATAGACATTTTATAATATTAATTATCAAAATACGTTCTCAGTCCTTTGATATCTGAAATGTCAGAGAGAAAGTGTTTTTATTTCTATGTCAAACATATTCAGTTGAAACTTCTCCTTTTTACGATCAACATGTCCTAAAAAAAGTTGCTGATAGTAACTTGAAAAAGGAGTTTATATTAGTAAATATTTTAAAATAAGGTCAATGATGTTGTCGTTTAGTAGCACAGCAACAATATGCTGACAATGTATAGAAAATATAACAGTAAAATATGCTACAGTAAAAATTATCGCAAGAGTAAACTGTGCTAAATAGTCAACCTATAATAAAGTATCAGAGGAGAGGAATTGACTTCTGGTCACTTCTTGGGGGCGAAGTCGCTAGTATACATATATATCCTTATACTAAAGTAACAGGATGTTTGTCTGTGTGTCTGTACCGAAGGATCTTGCTAACCGCTGAACCGATCGGGTTCTCCTTAACAGAGTAGCTTCTCATAGGTCCTGGAAAGGTTTATAACTATTTTGGGGGAGGGTACCACCACCCTCCCATGAGAAATCACAATAAAATCGAAAAAATTGAAATATTTCCGCCGTACAGTGTCGCTAGCGTAGTCGCGCTGCGTAGAGACATGAATTTAACAGCTGATAACATAGACAAATTATTTCTCAAATTAGATATTTAAAATAAAAGAAAGAAAAACATTTAAATGCCACTAGGGGCCTCTAGGAGCGTAGCCGCTAGTATATTCATACAGTCATAAACTATATTTAAATTGTATAACTTTTATAGTTTTAGCAAAAATGATAATACTATTATTTTGGCTGCTACAGGCAGCTTTAATAAGCAGCGGCTGCGTTTTGCCTCTTCAAGATGGATATGTTCCTACAAATGTCAGGTAAAGAATTACAGGTTAGATCAATAGAATACAATAAATATGAAAACCACAGCTTAATGGGCATTGCAGATTTTGCGTTTTTGAGATATAAATATAAAGTTATAGATTAGATTTTAAAAATGAAATAATAGTTATTTCTCGCATCGTATTATAAACGGCTTTCCGCGGATATAGAATGTACAATTTAAGATTAAAACCAGTTTTTTAGCCCCGAGGTGCCGAAGGCACCAGCTAAAAAAACTAGTTTTAATCTTATGATTGTACATTTTTATATTCGTAAAAGCTGGATATAATACGATGCTAGACATAGTTTTTTCGTATGAATGAGAACTGGTTCCTATCCATCGGATTCGAATGAATACGAGAAAACTTCTTTCTGTGGGAAATATTTTTCTGGGACATCTCTTATGCAATTGGAGCCACAAGGAGCGTAATCGCTATTACGTAAATATAATGAATAATTGTTTAGATATGCAAGAGATATAACAACAAATTGTGGGCCTGACGACATCCCCCCTCCAAATAGGTAGGTTTACTATATTTTTATTATTCTAATGGAAGGTTGGGTTAGGTTAAATTGGGTTTGGTCTGGCTAGATCTGCAGGAGTATGTCTTCCCAAGAATAGGCCCCGCAGTGGTTAGGAAACAACCCACCATCACAAACTTATTTCCAATTTATTTGAAAAATAAATGTGAAGGGTTTTAGTGATCAAAAGGCACTCTAAAGGAAAGCACCATTAATTGATATCGAACCTTTGAACATTTTGTAGATACAGAATTATTCGGCTGTCAATATTGCATTTAATAAAAGAGGTCATTGTCGACATTTATATGATCGACATCTTGACAGTAACTGGTAAAATGTGCGATACAACTCTATTTTTTTATAATTATGTTTCTTAAATATCTGTACGACAGTCTTAAATATTGATATTTGCTATTATTGATGCATAACCAATTTTTTAGAGTTAACACAACAGAAAGATTGGCTGCCCTTAGAGAGGAAATGAGAAGAAAAGGACTTCAAGCTTATATTGTTCCTTTAGGTACAATTTTTACATTTGGGGGGAAATGGATATTAGAAAATCCGCTAATGTAGCGTAACACGTAGTACATATGTTCGAATCACGGCCAAAACTTATTATATGCACAGGAATTCAAGGTCTTAAAATAAAAAGCTCACAACTATCTATAATACAAAGTAGCTTGATGTCTGTCCGTCTGTCTGTCCGTCTGAAGCTTAAGATCTCAGTAACCGCTGAACTGATTGAGCTTTACTCTTCAGGGAATATACCTAGTGGTCCTGTGATGGTTTTAAGCTATTTTCCTAGGGGGTGGGACACCCCCCCCCCTTCCCATTAATTTTTAGGGTGAAGCCCCTAGAGGATAGGGGCGAAGCCGCTAGTGTCTAAACATTAAAGATACAAATTTTTAGATGATGAATCCCGTTTGAGATGGATATCTGGTTTTTCTGGCAGTGCTGGCAAGGCAGTCATCACTATGGATGAAGGTATTTTTATTTGTTTGTTTGTCTGTTTGTTTTCTGTTAGTATGTCTGTTTTTCTATTTATGGTACTATTGTTTGCTTGTCTGTCTGTTTTTTTTATTCTGTGTGCTTGTTTGTCTGTTTGCCTGTTTGTTTATCTGTTTGTTTGTCTGTTCGTTTGTCTGATTTTAGCCTGTTTGACTGTTTATTTGTCTGTTTGTTTATCTATTTGTAGTAGTTTTGTTTGTCTGTTTTTGTATGTTTGTTTGTTTACCTATCTGTCTGTCTGTTTGTTTATAGGTTTGTTTGTCTGTTTGTTTGCCTGTTTGTTCATCTGTTTGTTTATCTGTTTGTTCATCTGTTTGTTTATCTGTTTGTTTATCTGTTTGTTTATCTGTTTGTTTGTCTGTTCGTTTGTCTGATTTTAGTCGGTTAAACTGTTTATTTGTCTGTTTGTTTATCTGAATGTTTGTCTCTTTGATTGTTTGTCTGTTTACTTATCTGTTTGTTTGATTGTCTGTTTATTTGTTTGCCTGTTTCTTTGACTGTCTGTCTATTTGTATGTTTGTTTGTCTGTTTATTAGTCTGTTTGTTTGTATGCTTGTGTCTATTTGCTAGTTTTTGTTTTGTTTGGTTTGGTTTGTTAGTAATGAGATTAATTTCTATCTTGATTTAGCCCGCTTGTGGACAGATGGCCGATATTTTCTGCAGTCTGCTGATCAGTTGGATTGTAATTGGTATCTCATGAGAGAGGTGCGTTGATTTTAGTAATCATTTTATTTAGGGCAATCAAGGGGATTTATAGTTCTCGAATATTGCCTATCCTATTTAATTGCTCTTTCCAAGACAGCTTTATACATGAATTGGTGGTGTTTTAGGCTACTTTACTGACATATAGTAAAAGAGTAACTGCCCTTTAAAAGTTACATTGAATTTATAAAAGTGAAACGTCAAGTGGATCGAAGTAATAGACACTCACACACAGATAATTGTAAACAATTCATCATTTTATAAGTTTAACTAGCGGCTCCACCCCTAGCCTCTAAGAGCTTTGTTCCAAGAGGTAGTCAAAAAAAATTATGTACCTCTGGTGCTGCCACCACCACATTTTAAATTAACTGCCTAAAAAAATTGGGGGGAAGGGGATTTAAATTTTTTGGTGGGTTGGTGGTATCCCACGCCCCAAGAAAATAGCCTAAAACCCCCACAGGACCATTAGGTATATTCTAGAATCTGATCGGTTCAGTGGTTACCGAGATCCTAAGAGACGGACAGACATAATTATACTTTGTATTATAGATACCTTATCTATAAAATAAAATAGCCTAAAACCACCTCAGGACCTATAGGAAGCTTCAATGTAAAGGAGAACCATATCGGGTCAGCAGTTAGAAAGATCCTTCGCTACAGACAAAAAAAACCTTACTACTTTATATAAAAAGATAATTAAGAAGCAGCTTATAGTGCCTTAAAAAAATGACAAATGACCAATGATAGGCCAGTATACATTTAACTAATGGTCAATTACAATGTATACTGGTCTCTCATTGGTTATTTGTATTGTATGGCGTCATTTTTATGAGGCACTATAAGCTGCTTCAGTAATTGTTTATTTAGTCACAAGAGGGAGTAGAGGATTTTGAGAAATGGATTGGACTAAACCTTCAGGAATATAACGTTTTACTTTAATCATTAAATATTTCATTTTAATTGAATTTTTACCTTACAAATTAGATTGTACCTTTTGCTGTTGTGTAAGGAACATAGATTTAATAGTAAAGGCCTTGACTTACAAACAGGTTAAATTGTACAGAACTCTAATACAAGGGATATTTATTCAAATGGTTTGTATAAGCCTTTAATATTGAAAAGTAAGATAAACTATCTTTCCCAAATTATTACAAATTTAAAGTAAAATGATATTGATTAGGATTATGCTGAAGAAAACGGACAGGTAAAAAGTATTTTATTTTTATATTGATATTGTTTTAAGGTTTTAAAATCTATGCAAAAAATATATATAGAATTTTATTTTACTTTTTAGTTTTAAAGCTTACCTAATTTCTAGCTACTAATGTCCAAACTTTTAAAATCAACAATAATTTTAATTTACAGATGAGGTGATTTTGTATATAATCATTGTGAATGTATAATCTATTCTATGTTCATTGTTCTATCTAAAATTTCTGCATTTCAGGCAGTTATTGGCGCCTGCGCAGAACAGCTAGGTGCTGGCACCTGGCTGGACTGGGAGGAGTCATTCAAATCTTACAGTGAAGGTAATTGGTACTAACCTTATATCAAAGTAAAATGATGTCTTTCTGTCTATGTATGTAGGCTTTTTCTAACCACTGAGACTTTCTCCTTTACAATGAAGCTTTTTACAATTCAGTGAAAGTTTAAAACTATTTTGGGAGAGGATACCACACACTGAAAAAATCTCAATACTTTTTGTACTAAATTTTTTATTGATTACACTGTTAATTCATACCTGACATTGAAGCTTCTTTAGTTTTGACAAGGTCTTGTTTTTAAGGCATAAGACTTGAACCTGTGGACAATTTGATTGATCTTCTATGGACAGAAGAAAATGGCCGACCTCCACAAATCTTAAGGGTAAGTTATCTTTTTTTCGGATGTTTTGACAAAACAAGTTACTGTACTTTTCAGCACAGACTTACAAGACTTAATCCATCCAGTGCGTTCGAAGGGTGATATGACTTTTGTGTCAGAACCTGAATTGGGACATAGTGCATATCATTACCCTAGGTTAGGTAACTTTGTTTCACTTTTCAATAAAATCTAAAATGTAGCGGTTTTTGCAGGAGGCACCATTTTCAATGAAAATTTTAAAGGAAAACTTAACAGGTTTTACTTCATTTCTACTTCTATATTCAACAGAAGAAAAAATCCTTGTTGTTACTTAATCTTTTTTTAAAAAATTTCAACTAACCCATATAGCTGATTTTTCATTTTCTTCAATAAGATTAAAATAAAAACTTTTTAAGTTGGTTATGAGACCTTGGTTGATAATTGTGCCAGTTTAAACGAAGTAATCGTTTATATTAACTTATTTTACCAAAAATTGTTTTATTTTTAGGATATAAAAGTGCATGGTATAGAATGGTCTGGAGAATCTTGGCAAAGCAAGGTAATTTTTTTTTTTTTGATTAGCAAAAACATCTAAAATTAAAACTAAAAGAAATAATCATTTTGATTTATTAGGTGACAAGATTGAGAGAAAAACTTGCAGACAGCAATATTTATGGAATAGTTGTTTCTGAACTAGATGAAATTGCTTGGATATTGAATATTAGAGGAGAAGGTAATGTTTAAGTCTCTGTCAATGGACATTGAATTTACTGTTCAACTTTCACATAATGTACAAGTTTTTAATTTGTATTTCCACCATGACTTGAGTACTACAAAAACTGTCAAAAAAATTTATATGAATTAGTTATGACTGTTGTGAACATGATAAAACAAAATCTTTTCTTCAGGACCATCCAACTTAGAGATCCTGCTGGAGTCTCCACTGTTTCAAAGCTTGCTGGTCATAAATCAAGACGAAATTAAACTTATGGTTCATTTTGATAAGGTAGGTTGCTTACATTAATAAACAGTGAATGATTGTGATAATGATGATAGTTATTTATTGTAATATATTAGACAGTTTTCCACAGATAGTAAAATTTAAGATCAATTAGGAAGGTCTGGTCTAACAAAACATGATTTTTCGTATAGCTCAGAACTGGTTTTAATCCAGCGGATATTTATTGGTTTCAAAGCCATACACTGGAGATGAAGACAGTTTGATACAACTAGTTACAGGTGTTGCTGGTCAAGTTTGATACAACTAGTTACATGTGTTACTGGTCAAATTTGATACAACTAGTTACAGGTGTTACTGGTCAAGTTTGATACAACTAGTTACAGATGTTACTGGTCAAGTTTGACACAACTAGTTACAGGTGTTACTACTGGTCAAGTTTGACACAAGTATTTACAGGTGTTACTACTGGTCAAGTTTGACACAACTAGTTACAGGTGTTACTGGTCAAGTTTGACACAACTAGTTACAGGTGTTACTGGTCAAGTTTGATACAACTAGTTACAGGTGTTACTGGTCAAGTTTGACACAACTAGTTACAGGTGTTACTGGTCAAGTTTGACACAACTAGTTACAGGTGTTACTGGTCAAGTTTGACACAACTAGTTATAGGTGTTACTGGTCAAGTTTGACGCAACTAGTTACAGGTGTTACTGGTCAAATTTAACACAACTAGTTACAGGTGTTACTGATCAAGTTTGATACAACTAGTTACAGGTGTTACTGGTCAAGTTTGATACAACTAGTTACAGGTGTTACAGGTCAAGTTTGAAACAACTAGTTACAGGTGTTACTGGTCAAGTTTGACACAACTAGTTACAGGTGTTACTGGTCAAGTTTGACACAACTAGTTACAGGTGTTACTGGTCAAGTTTGACACAACTAGTTACAGGTGTTACTGGTCAAGTTTGACACAACTAGTTACAGGTGTTACTGGTCAAGTTTGACACAACTAGTTACAGGTGTTACTGGTCAAGTTTGACGCAACTAGTTACAGGTGTTACTGGTCAAATTTAACACAACTAGTTACAGGTGTTACTGATCAAGTTTGATACAACTAGTTACAGGTGTTACTGGTCAAGTTTGATACAACTAGTTACAGGTGTTACAGGTCAAGTTTGAAACAACTATTTACAGGTGTTACTACTGGTCAAGTTTGACACAACTAGTTACAGGTGGTACTGGTCAAGGCATTTCTAATGAGAAATAATGATTATATGATTTAAATAGTTTGATTCTCAACTATTAGTTATTTTTATACTAGGTGACTGATGAACTAAGAAGCCACCTTGATGGAGTATCAATTGAGAGATATGAGACCAGATATGAACAGCTGAGGACTTATTTCATTGCACAGGTATCTGCTATAAAATCCAGGAAACTTATGGCCCATAGACGTCCAAGCTTTTTATTTTTGGGGGGGGGGGGTAAATTTTTTTTAAGGGGGGGGTAATTCGCTTTTGGGGGTGGGTAAAATGGCGCGCGAAGAGCGCCGCAAATTTTTTTTACCCCCCCCAAAATTTTTACCCCGGGGGTAAAATTTGCTTGGGGGGGGGGTAATTACCCCCCCTGAAATCTGTTGGCAGGGGTAAATTTTGTTTACCCCCCCCCCCAAAATTTACCCCCAGGGTAAAATTTTTGGGGGGGGTAATTTAAATTTTATTCAATATTTAGTATTAAAAAAATGATTTTGTTGGTGGTGAAGGGGGTTGCATCAAATTTTCAAAATTGAAAAAAAGAATTCGGAAGATGATAATGCTCAAAGGTGTACCTCTGTTATTGTAGGCTGATATGAGGCCTGACGGAAGATACATTGTTACAACACCTTCCACCTACCTGTCTGGAGCTAGTTATGCTATATACAACCTAGTACCTGAAGACATAAGGTAATGACCTCTGTTTCATAAAGTTTTACTGACTCTGCCAATCTAGCACAAAAATATTTTTCAATAATGAAATAAAATGTCAAAAGAATAATACTATTAATTGTTTTTAAACAATTTATTTAAAAACGTTAGAATTATCCTCATAAAAACTTATCCTGTTATTTATAGGGAGTTAGATATAAGTCCAATAATTCTGATGAAAGCCATCAAGAATGAAGTAGAATCTGCTGGAATGATGAATGCACATGAAAAGGAATGCTAATAATAATTATCAAAAATAAGTGTTGATGTTTTTGTAAATTTTGAAATTAGTGCCTTTTTCAAATTGGATTGATATGTTTAATACAGGGTTTGGCTAATCTCATACAAACTTGGTACTGAAAAGCTAAAAGCTACTGAACTTTGCAGTTGTGTTTATTATATCCAGCCATTGGAAAACAGGTTTTGTGTCTGCAGCTGTAAATAGTACAAACTTAGTGACAGCTGTGGCTTTAGCTACAATTTTATAGGAATCACCTTTTACATTTGTACTTGTTGATAATTTTAGCAATTATGTTCAATATGAGCGGATATGCACCTAGAGGCCTCTAGGTGCACTTGAGGGAAGTGAGGGGTTATATCATCCCTCCACTTTTCAGTTTAGTTTTAAAAAGTATCTTGGGAGGGAGAAATAGTTATAAATATTCTCTAGATCAATCAGAAGTATCACTGTAAAGGAGAACCAGCAGGATATTGAGGAACTCACAGATAGACATCCTGTTACTTTTACATAAAGATTGCTTATCAAATACGTAACATCAACTCTGGATTTATTTAATATTATGAGCACTTTGACAGGATGCAGTAGCTCTTTGCTCCTGGTCTGCTTTCATGGAGAATCAAATTCAGGTTTGTATTTAACATTAGAAAATGTTTAAATGATTTTGACATGTAAGGGTATTTGAATTCAAATATCCTCCCATATTCAATAAGATTTAAAACTATGTTGTGTTAATCATTCTCCCAATCAGAAAAAAAACAAATATTCTTTATCTGTATAAATTTTAGACTAAAACTAAATTGAAATTCAGTATTATTCATATAGTATGACCCCAATATTTTGTCTAGGTTTTGGGTGCAGAATGGACAGAACTTTCAGCAGCAGCTGTACTCAAAGAATACAGGGCCAAGCAAAAAGACAACAAGGGATTATATTTCAATACAGTAAAATAAGACTTTTATGAATATTTTGTAATATTATTATCACATTAGCTGATTCAATCAGCTCTTTTTTTTTATAAAATTTTCAATGCAAAAAAAAGATTCTAATAATACATGAATTTAACTTTGATTTATAATAGTTGTTTAGACCAATAACATTTTTAGTATATTATATACAAAAGGGATAGTTGCATCAAGTACATTTAGGTTTAACAAGTTTGATTGCAAGCCTAAGTTACAAGAAAATAATACCATCTAACATATATAATTTTGTATTACAATAAATAGCAATCAATTTTGCATCACCAAAATAGTCATCATGCTGTTTTTGTGAAAACAGGACAGCCATATAAGTTGCATATATCCAAAAAATATGATTGTCTTGATATTTTTAAAACTACCTAATAGAAAATTTAAGTTAAAACTACCCCTTTACTAGTATTTAATATAAAATTTCCATTCATTTGATAAAATCAAGCTGTATTTTAAAAATATAATAAATTAGGGAGTTAGTTTTGGTACAATATCAGCATTTGGTTCCAATGGAGCTATCATCCACTATGCTCCTACAAATATTACTGATGCTAACATAGACAGGTGACACATTCTATATATCTATATATTTATACATCTACCTATCTATCTATCTAAATAAATGGAGCTATTATTCACTATGCTCCTACAAATATTACTGATGCTAACATAGACAGGTGACTTTTTATATCTATCTATAATATACATCTACCAATCTATCTATCTATCTATTTCACTATCTATTTGTATCCATCTATCTATTTAACTAAATGGAGCAATCATCCACTATGCTCCTACAAATATTACTGATGCTAACATAGACAGGTGACACATTCTATATATCTATATATTTATACATCTACCTATCTATCTATCTAAATAAATGGAGCTATTATTCACTATGCTCCTACAAATATTACTGATGCTAACATAGACAGGTGACTTTTTATATCTATCTATAATATACATCTACCAATCTATCTATCTATCTATTTCACTATCTATTTGTATCCATCTATCTATTTAACTAAATGGAGCAATCATCCACTATGCTCCTACAAATATTACTGATGCTAACATAGACAGGTGACACATTCTATATATCTATATATTAATACATCTACCTATCTATATATCTATTTCACTATCTATTTGTATCCATCCATCTATCTATATAAATGGAGCTATTATTCACTATGCTCTTACAAATATTACTGATGCTAACATAGACAGGTGACAAGTTCTATATAAATAAATTATCTATACATCTACCAATCTATCTACCTAATTTACTTCACAATCTATTTGTATCCATCTATCTATCTAAATAAATGGAGCAATCATTCACTATGCTCCTACAAATAATACTTTGTATCTATCTAATCATCTATGCATCTAGTTACCTATTTATCTAAATATCCACAAATATTTATATCTATTTGTATTCATATATCTATCTAATTATCTACCTATCTACCTGTCAAACTACCTATTTATCTATCTATATCTCGTTTTTCTGTGTAGATCCAACCTGTACCTGGTAGACTCTGGAGGCCAGTACCTGGATGGAACTACAGATGTTACCAGGTACCCTGCATGTATTTGAATTAAATAGACCATAGTTAATATATAAGCAAGAGCCTATAAGCCTAGCTAACATAGATGTTAATATCACACTTATTAAATTTAACCAACCAAAGAATTTTTTTATCCAATCTTAACCAGACAAATGCCATCTAGCTAAAAAAGATGCGTAGATTTCATTTCTGGCAACCAGAAAATCCGCAGAAATCGAATTAACGTGATCCAAAAAAGTTTCATTAAAAAAAACCTTACACCAAAAATAACAAACAATAATTATAACGACGACTTAGTTTCTTTTTCCTGTTTAATTCGAATATTGAAACTAATTTTCAGGCATGCATGTTTGTTGGTATAGTACTTTTTTTAGAAACCAAAATACAGACATATTTAAAACTACGAAATTGTATGTTAGTTACTAGAAAGATTATATTTTTTTTCTTGCTTTAAAACAACTTTTTGTACATAAAACCCCGTAATGTCTTCATTATTGACACAAACATGCATGCTGTATAGTTTTAAAAAATTTAGTCAAATAAAATACCTGATTAGAATACAAAGCAAGAAATAAAGGTTATCAACTCCCTATGAGCTTTTTGTGTTAAATAGAATTATTAATAAGAATAAAAGAGTTTAAAAAAATAGTAAAATAACAAAATGTTAGGTGAATTGTTAATATTAAATCAATCAAAAAATGTTTTACAATCTTATAATTAATTTCAATAAAACATATATATGCTCAAGAAAGGTTATTTATAATTATGAATTCTACCAGACTAAAATATAAAAGGGGAAATAGTTTATGAAGACGACACAAAATGATTTTAAAAATTACTTATTTTTATCTTTTTTTTTAATCTTTAACAATTTTAATGTTTTTATTATGTAAATATATAAAGTATTATTCAAACTTAAAGGATTTAATCTTTTTCTTTGTAATTTATATGTCTAAACAGTGTAAAAATGAAGTTCTTAATTACGAATTTTCAAATCATTAGATTTTAATACAGTTTATTATAGAAATAAAGAATAATTTCAACAAAAAAAAATTGCTACAAAAAGGCTTACTGTATTATTAAACTGACTTAATTGTATAATTGCATTCATTTTGTTTATTTACCTTGAAAAATGAGTGTTTAAGTGCTGCATTGGTTAAAATCAAACCTAAAAGTGCTCTTTATTCAGTGACAGAGTGAAAAAAATATATACCTTGTTTTATAGTTTTTGATCTCTTTTTTTATATATTTTTATCTGATATGTATATCAAAATTTAAAAGTATCTATTTCATTAGATATTCATACTTTGCTAAAACGTCTTGGTTACTTTTTGCACTATATTTGCTCTAAAAAGGATTCTTTATCTGACTTCTACATTTAAAATGAAAGATTTTATCTCAATTATTATGTTGACTGTAGAAAAAAAAAATTATTTTGTTTATATGCAATTTTCTATAATAAAATGTGAGAAATGCCTTTTTTCACATGTAGGGCGAAAAAAGTAACACTGAAAATATTTTTTATGTCTTAAGCATGTCCTAAACTCATAGATAATAAACTTTCATAAAAGATTTATTTCAGAATATGTCATTTAGGGCATAAAATTAATTTTGCAAATTAACATTGCAAATGTTTGCCAATAACTTTTAAAAATGATTTCTGCGGATTTTCTAATTTACATGGGTGTTTTCTACACATTTTCCTCTTTCTAAAAATACCTTCCTCATAAAGATTGGCTTCCGGAAAGTATATACTTTCCAAAAATGATATGTGATATATTGGCTAACATTATTTATAATTTATTTTTTAATAATTTATTATTTATTTATTCTTGCTAAAATACTAAGTTCTTGCTGCTGAGATAAATATAACTTTGATATGGACTTGCAGCTGCTCCCCTAGCAACTAGAATATCTGTATTCAAAGTTAGAGGTAGAGGGCAAAAAAAGCATGAAATCCAGATACTTAAATTCAAAATAATATTGCCTAAAATCGACCTACTGGTGAAATCAATTTGTTGAGTTATTACAAAAATCTTTGGAAACAAACTTGAAAAAGCTTAATATTTAATAACAGAACTAGTTGCTTCTTCCTTAGCACATAGCGATTCTAGAGCAAGAAACTTTAACTTTTAGCAATCAACAAACGAAAACTTCAGTCCTATGTAATTTTGGGTCCAGAATCATAATCTGTTAAAACTAAAATCCTATGTCTTCCTATTTGCAATAAAATCGCATTAAAATTGCAACAAATATTTGCGATACCTTATTTTCATCTTATAAGAAACAATAATCCATTTTGCTAAAATAAAAATTAAAGTTAACCATTTATTAAATACTTTCATATCTTTAAATTTGCAAAAAAAGATATTTTTTTGCAGAATAATGCCATTTTTGTCAGCGATATAAAAAGTCTCCTTAAAAACAGATTGTTAGAAAAAAAGTAAATGTAAGTATTATAATATGTTTTTCTGAAGTCATTTAATAAATTTATACAGTAAAAACCAGAATTGTGCAACTTATTTCAATGAAAAGCCAAAAAACGTAATTTGCAAAAAAATTGCAACCCCTAAATCACCTAGAAAAATAAACTTTTAACCAAACTAAAGTAATATGTTTTAAAAAACATTAAAAAATATTAATCTTTTATAAAAGAAAGTTTGTTAGAAAAGTTCTAATCAAATAGAACAGGGCAAAATTATTTTTTCAAAAAGTAAACAAACACTTAACTTTGAATATTTCTATACTTTTTCTAAAACTTAAAAATCAAATCGTACTTAAAATCAATGTTTTGTTTGTTAAATCTTCTTGTGGCGAGATTTTTAAATGTTATTTTTTCATATGTATTGAATAATCATAAAAAAAAGAAAAAAAATTGCATTAAGCCGATTCAAATATATTAAATATTTCCTTATTAAGGCAGCAAAATAAAAAAAGCTGTTAAATAAAAATTATTTATATTTATTTCTTAAGCTGTATAACTTTTTAAAAAATTTTAAAACATGTTTTTTGCTAAAATAGATATTTTTTCATTAAAAGGAAATATTGTTTATCAAATCAGCTGTTATCAAAGAATATATCGTTTTCTTATGTTGGGCTACGAATAGTAATTTCAAGGGATCGACAGCCGCGCACAAGCCTAAAATTCCGCAGGTGTGCAAAATAAGATTTTAATAAGGAATTGTCTGTTAAGAAACAAGTTTAGATTTCCAGCTTAATTTTAAAGATATAATATGACGATTTAACTGAGGCTTACCCGCGGCTGTTGAACCTTGTTAATTTAAATTAAAAACTATATATCTTTAACAGTCTTTAACCCTCAAAAGTAGGACTCCTTTCCGCATCTTAACCAGTTGTACTTAGCAGCTCCGCCGCAGATGTCCGTTGGCGGGAAAACTTTTCATAGAATTTTTTTCATGAAGCTTTAGTTTAAAATTTTTAGTTTCCAGCCTAAAATATAAGAAGTAGGATGTCCTCCTTATTGAACAAAACTCAAATAAAAGTTGGGTACGATTTAGGAAGCGAAAAAGCTATATATTTCTGACCACAAAATGCTGATTTTTACTTTTTTAACAGCTTTTGTTGATATAATTATCATATTCATCTGATTTTTAGATTACTCACAACAATTTTATAAGCGAAGCATCTCTATATTCAAATGTATGTTCTTCAGAATTAGACATTAAAAAAAAGGATCACAACATCTATAACAGCGAAGCTCTGAAACGGTAGGACAAACGAACTTTAACACCTGTAGAGTGTCAGAACTCATTAATCAATATATAAAAGTATAAAAGTCGAAAAATTGTAAGTAAATTTGTTAAAAACTGATAAAATACAGGATATTGTTTAAGGACATACTTACATTTTTATGACTTGATTATAGAGATGCTTCGCTTATAAAATTGTACTTTGTTGTCATTTGAATTAGTATTCCAAAAATTAGATCAATCGGATATAATATCACATACAAATTCGTTGTTATAAAAGTTAAAAAATGACATGTTTAAAATGGACGTCCGGACATTCTTGTATTAATTATAGAGTTGCTACGCTTTCTAAATTGTATCTAACTACAAAAGGAATCACCATACAAAGTTTCAAATTGTTGGGAAAACTATAACATGCCATAATTAACAAAAAAAGCTATCCGTTCCAGACAGACGGACGGACTGACCCTAATTATAGAAACGCAAACTTTTCATAATTAGAAAAGCTTTGCTTTTAAATATATAAAATCACATTTTAATTCAATAAGTTACGACCTTTCAATTAGTGTTAATTATAAAAAGTTTAACATTTAAGTTATGTAATTCAAATTATGCTTTGGCTCTGCATCTGGGCCCTATTTTTTCATTTGTAAATTGAATACATGTTTGAGGGAGATAATTTAAATTTCGTCTTGGTTACCGTAAAATAATGCGGCACTGCTTTGACTGTAATAAAAAAAACTCCAATGCTAATTGCCTAATAACACGTTTTTTATAATATTATTTCTTATAAAATCAAATACGAACGCTATTGCATTAAAAATCTGTTATAAATTACAACAAATTAATATTATTATTTTTTAACCACTGGGAGTTATTTATATGAACATTTATGTTATGTTGTGAACATTTTAGCAGACAATTATTTATTTTAAATTTATAAAGGTAAAATTTTCAGGGATATAAAAAAAAATTTAGGTTTTTTTTCATTTTAAAAGATAATTTAATAAATTGTCAATAATCGTATTTCAATATAATATATTTTTGATAGGCAATATATTAGTCCTAAAAATTGAAAGTCGTCGTACTGATTTTAATGATAAGGTTTTTAATTTTTAAAAAAAAATTAAATATCTCTGAAGAAGGGGAAAGAAGGATTTAACTGTAAATGAAAACATGAAATATAGGCCTTAATTTTATCGCCACACTTTGCGGATTCTTGCGGAAAGGTGTGGATAGTATAATTCGCCTCTGACTCTATGTGTTAGGTTAAGGGGTGATAAAATAACCTAAAATATCCCTAAAACATTTATAAAGCTTTCCTGCAAAGTACAGCCAATTCGTATCAACATTTTTAGAGATCTTTAGCTTCAGACAAAAAAAACTTACTACTTTATATAATAACATAGAGTGATCAACACAGTTTAATTAAACATGTTATTTTTATTTGATAAGTCCGATAAAATATTTATTTTACTTTGTACTATTTGAAATATCCTTGTTGTCAGAACCTTCCATTATGGTGAACCTTCAGAAGTACAGAAACAGAGATATACAGATGTACTGAGAGGGTCCATACAACTAGCTCTTGTACAGGTATAGGCCAAGGCATTACTTTCTCCTTTATTATTTTAGCAAGTAATGTAGGATACATCTTTTAATGTCTCTAGTATGACCTGATGTGGCTGAAACTTCATTTGAATTTGATAACCTATTTTTTTTCTTTTAGATTTAAAAAGAAGTAAAAAATATTTGGATAAGGTTTTTTTGGGAAGGGGGGGGGGGTAGTAACCACTTTTCTCGTATTCATTCGAATCCGGAGGATAGGAACCGGTTCTCATCCATACGAAAAAACTATGTCTATCATCGTATTATATCCAGCTTTCTACGAATATGAAAATGTACAATGTACCTCTGGGTTAAAAAAAACTGGTTTTAATCTTATAATTGTACATTCTATATCCGCGGAAAGCTGTTTATATTACGATGCGAGAAACAACTATTATGACGTCACACGGTTCATTTTTTCGGACACTTTGTTTAGTCTCTATTATAAGGATGTGTCTGTCTGTCTTGTGTAATGCTGATCTCTATTCGGTTCTTTTTTTATGAAAAGCTACAAACTCCTTTCACCTGTCAATAAACGATAGATTGACAAACAAAACTATCCCCTCAGCTCTGAAAACTAAAACTTTTCTAAAATTAATGAACAAACGAATCAAAATTTAATTAAAGTACCCAAAGTTTTTAAGCAAACAAATATAATTTTTTTCTCACTCAATGTATGCCATTTTTATTTAAATTATGATATGAATCATTGAACGTTTTTTTACAATTCTTAATTTGTCAGGCACCAGAAGGTACCATGGATATTGCTGTTGATTATGCCACCAGACAGTTTCTTTACAAGTAAGTTTACTTCATTGCACTAAAGGCAAATTGGGAATAATAGTAGGATTTGAATATTTAGAGGTATGATTTTAATTAAAAAAGTGGAAATATATAGAAAATACTCCCCCTCCCCCCCCCAAGATTATGATAAATTTCTTTAAAAGCCAATAACCCGAGATATTTTTCTCAGAGCCATATCTCTTCAGATGGGTCTTACCCCCTTACAAATAGCCTAAAAACATGTTTGTTGTTAAAAAAGCAGACCAACAAGCAGATATGTAGTAAGACGGCAGTATACGGACAAGCCTTTCATAGAATTGCTATGCTGCGGCTTATCAAATTACAACCCAGCGCTAAGCCTAGTATCACCATTTCACCCTGCCCCTCCAGGGCCTTGCTGATACATCACAAGCAGCGGTCAAATTGGACATCTCTAATAGTGGGAGGGGCGCGGCCCATCTACAACCCCAAGCCCCAGTTACCTGCCTTGCCGGGAGATGTCTACACCCCCCTTGCCGCAGCCGGACCTTCCCCTTTTTCTGCCATCACCTGCCTACCCCAAGGAGGCAGCCTTCCCTCCTACCTTTGCGCCTGTGGACACAGCCCCCAGCTCAAAGGAACCCATCACCAGCTACCCCTCATCATCTATTATTATACTTCTATTTGCTATATAAACCTGTATATCTTTTGTAATGAATCAGTTCAAAATATATCCTTTAATCAGTAACTCCTTGTAGTTATTTATTGGTAGGATCTTTAAGGCTAGGGGCTCGTTTGAATCGAACTCGCGACTGTAGGTTGAACGCTTCAACTTACCACAGATACACTAATTCTTTACGATTTAAATGTTGATAGGATTAGAGCATCACGGTATAATTGAGACTTCGTCTGTTCAGGAAAGGTCTTGAATACCGCCATGGAACTGGTCATGGTATTGGTTCCTACCTGGAGGTTCATGAAGGTCAGCAGGATCATTCCCAGTTTTAGAGTGAAATAAAATATTTTTTTTTAAACATAGAGTATGATTCCACCCCTAAAAACCCGCGACCGTGGCTCAACACGTAGCACATCCACTCTTCGTCTGAGAGGTTTAAATCTCGGCCCGACACCATGGCATAACTAAAGACGTTAAAATGATTCTTACTGCTACTATGTCAAGTGCACAACAAAACAGGCGCAACTCATCCCCATGGACAGTTCAGATGCAGGTCGCACAATCAAAGGGTTGGTTGTCTGTTGGGTAATATCCTTGGGTGTTACAATATCGCATCCCATTAAAAATAAATGGAGTTAAGGTATAACTCCAACCCCAACAAAAAAAAGAATTCTAGGGTGATTAATACCCATCCCCCCATTTGTCCATACAAATTAAACCACTTGCTTTCCTATTAACGATAGTTCATAACTCTTTAACTGGGAATCTTCCATTTAATTAGGTCCGACCAGAATTGCAATGAAACGAGAAGACCCTGCAGGGCTTGAACCTGGCATGTTCTTCTCAGATGAACCCGGATATTATCAGGTATTGAAAATATTTTGTTTGTTTTCTTTCAAATTGATATAAAATCCCGTTAGTTGTAACTGTTTTATAAGATATTGCCCATAATATTTCTGCTGCAAATTTTAAAAAAATAAATTCGTAGTTAATTTTAATAAGACCTCGTGGCTATAACGATTACCTTTAACTAAACATAGAAAATTTCCAGGATGGAGAATATGGAATCAGGTTGGAGACCATTCTGAGAGTTGTTTCGGTACCTCTTGAAAATCCGGGTAATTTTGTAGTAACGTAGCTTTGTGTTATATCCGTAGGTACGCCGTCTCAAGCAATTAACTGTGGCTACATATTTCTCGGTTAAATTCATAGCAATTAGCTTTTACTTTGGCGTCTGCGGTTGTTTAAAATCTATGTGCGGCTTTGGTTTCCCATAGTGAAAGCATTTTTTTCCGGTATGGCTTACTATCCGCTGGATTAGAACTATTTCTGAGCCGTACTAAAAAAACATGTATCAAATTAAAGACAGTTTATCATGAGTGATAAAAAATCAGTTTAGTTGGCCCCTAGAAGAAATTTTTCCTTCTATTATTCATATTATTGCATATACTTATTTTTATAATAATTTAATTATTTTAGAATATGGAGACTTCATTAAGTTTGAGCCAGTTACATTGGTCCCATTTGAACCTAAACTCATAATCAAGGAACTTGTTTTACTACAGGATCAGGGGCAGCTATTCAGCCAATTAATTCCATTTGATATTTCCAAAAATACAATATTTTGTTGGAGTAAAGTTGGCGTAAAACTTGTTTTATGTAACTGAAGGGAAGTGGATATGAAGGGTGAGAGATATAAGGGAAGGCCGGGGGTTGTGGGGAAATTATCACTTTGAATTGTTTGTCAGAATCGAATTCCCTTTTACCTGCTAGAGGATATCCTGTTGAATGTGGGGGCATTATGTTGACATACTATGATTTAATCATTATTTTTACTGAAAACACCCTTACCGGTCCAGTGGTTAGTAAATTTTTTTTTGGACATCCCTTATTTTTATTTAATGATGGTGAAAATTGCACTTATGTATAAGAGATTGGCACACAATGGCATCCATTTAATATTTAAACCCCCATGGTTCAAAGTCCTTATATTTTACATATCAGGTAAATCTTTTCATCACATCCAAAATGTGGGTAATAAGACCCCCCATTTCAATTTTAAAAAAGTGAATACTGTTTATTTTGCACCTGGGGGTAATATTTGTTTTTGGTAGTAAAATTTTCATGTCACGCATCGCACTCTAAAGCTTGTACTTTAGTGTCAGAATATAAATTGGGACATAGTGCATTTCATTACCCTAGGTTAGGTAACTTCATTTCACTTTTCAATAAAATCTAAAATGCAGCCGTTTTTGAGAAAATTAGATTTGAAAATTTCAAGTTCAATTTTCACCCCCTAGGAGTTACCGCATAATCATGAAAAGAAAAGCAAAGATTATTTTTTTAAAATTTTGAACAACATTGCTTTTATAAAGTCTGTCATAAAACCTCTCTATATATGATTTATTTCAGGCTGAATTTCCGTGACCTTAGCAAAGCAACTGATAAAAATGGCCATGAATCATTTAACATCAGGGGTGGTTTTATAAAGTACTTTATCAAAGCAAACTTGTTCAAAATTTTAAATAAATAATCTTTCTTTTCTTGTCATGGTTATGCAATAACTCCTAGTGGGTGAAAATTGAACTTGAAATTTTCAAATATAATTTTCTCAAAAACGGCTGCATTTTAGATTTTATTGAAAAGTGAAATGAAGTTACCTAACCTAGGGTAATGAAATGCACTATGTCCAAATTTAGATTTTGACACTAAAGTCAAGGCACCTTCATACGCACTGTGTAGTAATCAAAGTAAGTGCAACAGGAAGAGTTATCTACCGAGGAGCTTCAGTGGCTAAGAGATTATAATCAGATTATTAGAGACAGGATTCTACCCAGGTAAATAGATTTATTATTACATGGATCGCTTACACCAGTTTATCATTTACTCTAATAAAATGAAACTTGTAGCTGGCTAAATGAACTATCTCCCTCATCATCCCTTCACACTGGGTAATTGAACAGACCAAAAAGTGATGTCATATGTTAGCAACCTAAATTAACGACAATTTTTCCCCTGACATAATATCCACGTATATTTTATATCCATTTCTAGGTATTTGTCTATACATGAATCTTAAGGGATAAGACAATGGACGATAAATATATATATTCCAAATTACGATAAAAAAATACCCCATTGGTCTGACTAAAAGTTACTTGAATACTAGGTTGTGTCTCAGACGGACATACTTACTTTTTAAGACTAGATTATATAGATGCTTCGCTCATGATATAGTTCCTAATTGTCATAGAAATTATATTCTAAAAGTTAGATTTATAGAATGATTAAATAAAATGAAAATTGACATGAATTAATTTTTCATATTTTAGAATTGAAAACGACGACCTTACAGTCAATTGGATTATGCAGAAGACAGAAATTTAAACATGTAACTTCATGCTCAGATTAATGGACATTATTTATGGAAATATATTACACTATTCAAATTCTCTCCTTTTTGACAAAATAAATTATTTTTATCCTGTTTATTAATCAGTGGGATTATGCTGTTATTGTTCTTGACAATGTTTAGAATACACTGTTTGATAATATTTATTTCTCGCATCGTATTATAAACAGCTTTCCGCGGATATAGAATGTACAATTATAAGATTAAAACCAGTTTTTTAGGCCCCGAGGTGCCGTGGGCACGGGCTAAAAAAATGGTTTTAATCTTATGATTGTACATTTTTATATTTGTAGAAAACTGGATATAATACGATGCTAGACATTGTTTTTTTCGTATGGATGAGAACCGGTTCCTATCCACCGGATTCGAATGAGTACGAGAAAATGGTTTAAGGCCAGTGTTTCTTTATGTTAAACCTAATTATTAATTTGATAAATATTTAATACCAAAATTAAATTGTTTTTATTTAAAATTTTACTATGGTAGACAGTTTTAATCACGGAGTCGAGTTATTACACATAAATAAAAACGAACATAATGTATTAATCGTAGAGCAGCTAGCTTCGTTACAAATGTTTAAAAAATGAAATCTTTTCATAACTGTATTTATCTAAATAATATATTTATAACAATTTTCACAAATGAGATCTCACATATAGTTAGTATAATTTTCACATATAATATTAAGTCACAGTTCACTTTAGCAAATAGAAGGTTTTTTTCGACGGGTTACAAAATTTATCAATTGCTTTGATGACAATATTAACAGGGGTCTTAAGGGACTGGACAATTGAAGATAAATCGATGAATGATAAGCAACCATACTCATTTTGTTAATTAAAATTACTAGTTCATAAGTTTGAAAACTCTAATTAAAATTCATGTAGATATCCAAAGTTTTAAACCAACTTATAGCAGAATGAGTCACTCTATCTATATATTATCATAATAAATAATATGTTTTCGCGTTATTCGGTATTTCATAAAAAGGGTGAACCTAGGATAAGTAGTGAACAATTAAAAAAACAATTGAATTTATTTTCTCGTATTCATTCGAATCCGGTGGATAGGAACCGGTTCTCATGAATACGAAAAAACTATGTCTAGCATCGTATTATATCCAGTTTTCTACGAATATAGAAATGTACAATCATAAGATTAAAACTAGTTGTTTTAGCCCCGTGGTGCCGAAAGCCGTTTATAATACGATACGAGAAATAACTATTATATTCTTGAAAAAAATCCTACTACTATTTGCTTAAGTTTTTAACCAAAGTTTTAATAGATTCTTGTTTAAAGAAGACAAAATAATAATATAAATCACCAAATTCGATAACTATAAACTTAAATTACCATTTTCACAACAAAAAATATGATTAATAGCGATTAAAATAGAAAAAATCATCATTTACATATTTTCAAATCTGTTTGATCAGATGTTATGTAAATATTTTTTTAAATCAAGAAAACGTTTTACTAGGTTTACCATGATGAAATTCTAACTCAACGAGAGAAAAAAATCCGGATTAAAGGTACAAAAAATTTTATAATGAAAGCGTAAAAAGCTATTTTTCTCTAGTATTACGTTTTTAAAAATATTGGATATAAGAAATTTTTAAACATTCAAATTAACTTTTAAGCATGTATTTTATTTTTTAAACAGATAACTTGGTTTCTTTTATACATAGATAAAAAAAATATATATATAACTATACAAAAACAACTGTTTTAACTTTTGTACATTTAAAAAATAAAAAAATCTGTTTTATAATTTTCAAAAATGAAATGAAATTATGTGACTTTAGACTTTTTAAAGGAGAAATAAAAATTATTTCCTTCGGCAGTAATAAATAATATTTAATCCCTTGTTTAATTACAAACCTAATTTGGCTACAAGCCCTGTAGGGCTTTCCATAGCCTTACCTATCCTAACCCATTAAATAATTTCGTAATCATATTAATGACACTACTTTATCCATTCGTGTAATCAAAATACAAAATTTTCTCCAAAAAAAAAAGAAAAAACGTCCAAAAATTAACATATAACATAAACAAGATTGTTTCTGTTGCAAAGGTGCAGAGCAAGTCTTGATAAATATACAAATATTTGGTTTTCTACTACTGGTGGGATTGGTTTTGTGATTGTCCTTCCTGAAGCTTCCTCAAAATTTCTTGATTGTGCTGAAAAAATTAGATAAGATTATAACAAGGAAGTCAATGGCATCTGCAGATATTTGATGGATGGTGTAACCCTTAAGGGGATGACAAAAGAAAATGCTGGACTTCCTAGTTCTTATGCTTATAGATAAAAGATGTTACCAGTTTAATGGCTTAGTTAGTAAAGTTGGAGAAAAGAATAAGATTATCACTTTTTACGAATAGGTCAGACAAGGATAATTATAGAGTAGCTTCGCTACTAGAATTCAATGGTAGAACGCAACAATGAATTCTGGTGTATTTCGTAATTATAAGTGCAAAACGGGGACAGGCAAAAACATACTTAGAATCAGAGAATTCGGAGTTGGTCGAATTTCGTTAAAAAGCTTATTAGGTTGATTTGATGAAAACCTCTTGAAGCCATTTTTCTCCTAAAATTTTGCTTTCAGAGGTCAGTAACAGTTAAAATTTGTTTTCCAAGGAAACAAAATAAATATATTGAATTTACAAAAAAATGGTTAAAATATAATCTACTTTGTGTAGGTATATACCTATATCTATAATACAAAGTAGAATGATGTCTGTCCGTCCGTCCGTCTGTCTGTCCGTCCCTTAAGATCTCGGTAACCACTGAACCGATCGGATTCTACTCTTTAGGGAATATACCTACTGGTCCTGTGGTGGTTTTAGGCTATTTTTTTGCTGAAGATTTCCGTGGTCCTTTTTTTGCTGAAGCTTCCTTAGTCCTTTTACGAAATTCGCCAAAAAAATGTTTTGATCACCTCTTAAGGCAAAGCTCCTAGAGGCTAGGGGCGAAACCACTAGTAAATATATAAATGAAAACCTAATAAGTATTTCTTCTAAATAATTAAGAAAACTACTGAAATGTTTAATCTTACAGAAGACAGCTACCCCTATATCCCTAAATAATGATAATGAATAATCTTTATGATTACTTTCAAAATTCCTGGAAATAGTTATAACGGCGCGGCAGCCGCAGAATTATTCAGTTGCCTTTATTCGCAGCCGGAGCCAATAATACCATTTTAGGACATTTTATAGTCAGTAAACAACTACAACTAAGTTGCCGCCAGCCGTTTTTTTACATTTCGCAGCTGCCATAAAATCAAGAATTCTTAGCAAAGTCAAGGTTTCATCATTTCACGGATTAAGCTGTACATTGTTGAAATCGAAGATAAAGCATAAACAATCGGGATCATATGAAGGAAATGAAGTCATTCCTAAAAAGGACAGAAATTCCCTTCCTTGGGTATAGGAAGGCTATTTCCTTTCCTTTTTCTTACAAATTCTCACTAAGGAAGGTGATTTCTGTCCACTATCTTACAAATTCTCACTAAAGGAAGGTGACCTCTGTCCACCATCTTACAAATTCTTCCTAGTTCTTAGAAATTCTTCCTTTTCCTCACTATTACAACCATGTTTAATCAATCTACCTTATTTTTCCAAATTCTTCCTTATTCTCAGAAATTCTACCTTAATTACACAAATTCTCCCTTATTCTCAGATAACTTACCTTATTCTAAGAAATTCTTCCTTATTCCAAGAAAATCTACCTTATTCCCACAAATTCTTCCTTATTCTAAGAAAATCTACCTTATTCCCTCAAATTCTTCCTTGTTCTAAGAAATTCTTCCTTATTCTAAGAAAATCTACCTTATTCTAAGAAATTCTTCCTTATTCTAAGAAAATCCACCTAATTCTCCCAAATTCTTCCTTATTCTAAGAAAATCTACCTTATTCTAAGAAATTCTACCTTATTCTAAGAAAATCTACCTTATTCTAAGAAATTCTTCCTTATTCTAAGAAATTCTACCTTATTCTAAGAAAATCTACCTTATTCTAAGAAATTCTTCCTTATTCTAAGAAATTCTACCTTATTCTAAGAAAATCTACCTTATTCTAAGAAATTCTTCCTTATTCTAAGAAATTCTACCTTATTCAAAGAAATTCTTGCAAAACATAGCAAATTCTTGCAAAACATAGCAAATTCTTGCAAAACACAGCAAAATCTACCTTATTCTAAGAAAATCTACCTTATTCTTCCTAATTCTTTCTTATTCCCCCAAATTCTACCTTATTCTAAGAAAATCTTACTTGTTTTAGAAAATCTACCTTATTCTGAGAAATTCTTCCTTATTCTAAGAAAATCTACCTAATTCTCCCAAATTCTTCCTTATTCTAAGAAAATCTACCTTATTCTAAGAAATTCTTCCTTATTCTAAGAAAATCTACCTTATTCTAAGAAATTCTTCCTTATTCTAAGAAATTCTACCTTATTCTAAGAAAATCTACCTTATTCTAAGAAATTCTTCCTTATTCTAAGAAAATCTACCTTATTCTAAGAAATTCTTCCTTGTTCTAAGAAATTCTTCCTTATTCTAAGAAAATTTACCTTATTCTAAGAAATTCTTCCTTATTCTAAGAAAATCTACCTTATTCCCCCCAATTCTTCCTTATTCTAACAAATTCTTCCTTATTCTAAGAAAATCTACCTTATTCTAAGAAATTCTTCCTTATTCTAAGAAATTCTTCCTTATTCTAAGAAAATCTACCTTATTCTAAGAAATTCTTCCTTATTCTAAGAAAATCTACCTAATTCTCCCAAATTCTTGCAATATATAGGGATCCCAAACTCAAAAACAAAGTTTCAGCGGGATCCGACCACCTGTTCTTGAGATACGGTGACCTGGTGTCCTTGGTATCCACAGTAATATTTGGGAAATGGTTCGAATCCTTAGTAAATCTGGTCCGAAGTCCAAAAATATTTTGACACTTTTTTGATCAAAATTATTTGTCCACCTGGGTATTTTTTCTTCAAAATTTTGACTAAGTGCCAAAATATTTTTGGACTTTGACCAAATTTACTAAGGATTCGAACCATTTCCCAAATCTTACCGTTGGTACCAAGGACACCAGGTCACCATATCTCAAGAACGGGTGGTCGGATCGCGCTGAAACTTTGTTTTTGAGTTTGGGATCCCTATATATTGCAAGAATTAGGGAGAATTAGGTAGATTTTCTTAGAATAAGGAAGAATTTCTTAGAATAAGGTAGATTTTCTTAGAATAAGGAAGAATTTCTTAGAATAAGGTAGATTTTCTTAGAATAAGGTAGAATTTCTTAGAATAAGGAAGAATTTCTTAGAATAAGAAAGATTTTCTTAGAATAAGGAAGAATTTGTTAGAATAAGGAAGAATTTCTTAGAATAAGGAAGAATTTCTTAGAGTAAGGAAGAATTTCATAGAATAAGGAAGAATTTGGGGCAATAAGGTGGATCTTCTTAGAATAAGGAAGAATTTCTTAGAATAAGGTAGATTTTCTTAGAATAAGGTAGAATTTCTTAGAATAAGGAAGAATTTCTTAGAATAAGGTAGATTTTCTTAGAATAAGGAAGAATTTGGGAGAATTAGGTAGATTTTCTTAGAATAAGGAAGAATTTCTCAGAATAAGGTAGATTTTCTTAAAACAAGTAAGATTTTCTTAGAATAAGGTAGAATTTGGGGGAATAAGAAAGAATTAGGAAGAATAAGGTAGATTTTCTTAGAATAAGGTAGATTTTGCTATGTTTTGCAAGAATTTGCTATGTTTTGCAAGAATTTCTTAGAATAAGGTAGAATTTCTTAGAATAAGGAAGAATTTCTTAGAATAAGGTAGATTTTCTTAGAATAAGGTAGAATTTCTTAGAATAAGGAAGAATTTCTTAGAATAAGGTAGATTTTCTTAGAATAAGGTAGAATTTCTTAGAATAAGGAAGAAAATCTTAGAATAAGGTAGATTTTCTTAGAATAAGGAAGAATTTCTTAGAATAAGGTAGTTTTTCTTAGAATAAGGAAGAATTTGTTAGAATAAGGAAGAATTTCTTAGAATAAGGTAGATTTTCTTAGAATAAGGTAGAATTTCTTAGATTAAGGAAGAATTTCTTAGAATAAGGTAGATTTTCTTAGAATAAGGAAGAATTTCTTAGAATGAGGTAGATTTTCTTAGAATAAGGAAGAATTTCTTAGAATAAGATAGATTTTCTTAGAATAAGGAAGAATTTGGGGGACCAAGGAAGAATTTGGGGGAGTAAGGTAGATTTTCTTAGATTTAGGAAGAATTTCTTAGAATAAGGTAGGTTATCTGAGAATAAGTGAGAATGTGTAAGGAAAAGGTAGAATTTTCTTAGGATTAGGAAGATTAAGTGAGATTGAGGAAGGTGATTTTTATTCTCTTTTTCAGATATGTGAGAAAAAGGAGAGTGATTTTTGTCCATATTTCACTTATCTGAGAAAAAGGAAGATGATTTCTGTCCTTTTTGGAATGAAATTTCTGTCCTTTTAAGGAATGACTTCATTTCCTTCATATGATCCAACAATCGTCTAATACTAGGCGACTGCCAAACCTTTGGATTTAAATGACTATCCCTCAACTGACCTCCCCTATGATTATGGATTCTCGGGAATTCTAGATAAGAAATATTAATTTGTGTACACTTGTGTTCATGTGCGTCATTGAGTTAACATGAATAATAACATCCAAAACAGCGCAGCCAAGGAACTCCTAATGGGTGTGGGGACGGGGGGTAGATTAAAGGGGTGACTAAACAAATTTGGAAATATTCGACCTAAACCTCTTAAAAATCCCCAGAAACAATTAAAATCTTTTTTTTTGTGTGCACTTCGCGCCATATTAAAAACCATAACAGGAAAAGGTGAGTTTTTTTTTACCTCAACTCCCCTCTCATATGTATTTTTAAAGCATAAAAATATTTTACACATAACCACATAATTTTATGCGTGGTTTTGACTAAAACTTTCACAAACTGGGTTGGCCGTTGCAAAAGCTTAAAATACCAATTTAGGACCAACATATTCAGATACATTTGATAAGGTTCCTCACAGTGTTGTGGATCCGCTTTGATTGTATGCGGATCCGGATCCTACAAATTTGGTCAGTGCGGATCCGAATCTTTGACAATAAAAAAAAAATCAACAAATTTTTCAAAAAATATTTATTCTTTAATCTCGAAGTCAAAAATACTTTTAATTTTCAAGTCTGAACCTAAACCTTAAAGATTGGCTCTCATCACGAGAATGTCTGATTTTCAAAATTTGTAAGTGACTATTTTATAAAAATTTAGGTAGATTTTTCCATAAATTTATACCCCAAGATCCGGATCAGGATCCGCATTTTTTGCGGATCCAGATCCTTGGACTCAAAAAAATGCGGATCCTTGTGGATCCGGATCCGCAACACTGGTTCCTCGCTACATCGAATTTTAGAACTTTTGTAACTCCCTCAAAAAAACCTTGGACATCCTGATGCGAAGCTGTGCTTAATTAAACATTACAGTATTCTTATTAAAGCAATTTTTACCTTTTCAAGCAATTGTTTTCTTTTTTCTTTTATTTCCTGTTGGTTTTGTGGGTCTCTGCAAATCCAAGCACTTTCGGAAAATTCATTTATTTTCTTAAAATCATTGCAGTGTACCTAAAAAGAAAAATATTTCAGCACAATTACCTGAAGGGTGTGTAAACAAATGGTTGCATTTTCAACTAAAGTACAAACAGCACAAAGATGATATTTATACTTCCAAAAACTAAAGCTCAGAGATGTTCTAACTTTAGTCATTGTATTTTTTACCATTAACACATTTCATGTTTTAAAAAAAGGTGCATTTAAAAAAAAAACACCCTGCTGTTAGTTGAGAACGAAAGGTTATTTAAAACTTTTCAATTTTTAAGATGTCGGATTAAAATTATTTTTGTTAAAGCATGGGTAGCCTAAGAAAGTTTGACAGACACATGAACTGTTTTGGGGGGCCACAAGGGCCATTCAAATGACGAGAATTCATAAAAAAAAATCGGACACAAAACATAAAAAATACTCACTGGAACCATAATAATTGTTGGGTGTTCCATTTTTTTCTTCTTGCTTGGAGGCTGCAGAGGGTTGGCGAGTTTGGACGATTTTTCTCCAACAGATTCGAGATGTATTCCTCGTACACACCTAAAACATTTTGTTGTAGTTTTACCATCAAATCTTTTTTGTTGAACCACTAAACATCAGCTCTATAACTAACTTTGCAAGTGTCTACCCATATTTCTTGTGCTAGCCTGCTACACTTATAAATGTTGCCATCCTTGTTAAGGCTAAAAAAGTGGAACATCCGCCCTTCGCCTTTAATAAATGAAAAATATAAATATCTCCTTCAATTTTTTTAAAATTTACACCATCTTTTATTTTCCCTTTTCTTAAAAAAAATAGCCTTCAGGCTAAAGGATTAACATTTTATTATTATAAAGAGATCATTTTCAAAGTATGCACTTTTGCTTTAAAATCAGGAGAAAGTTAAATTATCTTCCGTAGGCCTTTTCCTGTGTCTATGATCACTCAATCACAAAATCAGTTTTGGCAAATTTTGTACATAAACATATATACATCCCCCCTTCTTTAATTTATCACAAATTTAACTTATCGGAGGTTTATCACAACAAAACCTTTGAAAAGAATGGACGAATCAGCCTAACTAATAATTACCTAATGTAGGTTTTGATAATATGAATGGATATATTTGTTCTTGTCTATAATTATTTGACCCCCCCTATTCAAGGCACAAAATTTTACTGTATATATGTGTAATAGTGAACTGAAATTGAAAATTAGATACATTTGGTTTTATTTTATATAGAAAAAGGGGAAGTGGGAGGTGATATAGAAACACAGGTTAAGGGGAAAGGAGATAAAAAAGAGAAAGGGAGTGAATCATGTTCAAACTCGAATTTCAAGCAGCGGCATATGATGCAATACTATGGTGTTTCTACGTTCTAGAAAATGAGTAATAAAATAAAAATTGCGCAATTTCTGAATTTCCGCATACCAATTAATGTTTCTAGAATAAATAAAATGAGATATGATATAAAAAAAAACAACATAAATTGATTATTTGAAAGAAATATAATAATTAGAAATCCTAAATATATTTAAAACTAATAAGTTATTAACTGTAAGTTTAGCTATTTTTACTTTTTTATTATCTTTCAGATTTTTTTACACCACTTGTGACTTAGCCCCTAGCCCCCCTACAAAAACTTTTACTAATGTAAATTGAAACAGAAGTATTATAACAACCTGTCATATATCATGAAGAAAATAGCCTAAAACCTTCGTATGACCATTAGGTACATTCCCTGAATTCTTGATCCATCCACAACCCAAAAATACACTGGGGGTGGGGATCTCCCTCCTAGGAGTCATAGTCGATTTCCCGTTTATTAAAACCACCACCTCTGACAAAAAAAAAGTTTGATTATGAAATTCTTGTTTCATAAATCATTGTTTTACGTACGTTAAGACGTTTCTGGAAATTTTTAGTTTACTACAATGAACTAGATCGAATTGAATAAAATATTTACCAGGGATCTTAAGGGAGAGAAGACAATAGAAGACAATTATGATTAACACTGATTTTTAATAGTGGTGGAAAATTTTGTTTAACAGTTCAAGATTACTAGCCAATAAATGTATATAATATATATGGGTACCAGCAACTTTTACAGTCCAATGTTCCCTTTCTCCCTGATATTTAGAGATAATGCCTAGATATAGAGTAGCTGCGTAAATATTATTGCAACATAAAAATTAAATGACCTTATCTTTGTTTTTATTCCTGGTAATAATGTTGCTTAAGTTACAACGCATGACCTTAATCATGAACATTTCTGGAATATTATTGAGATCCGCAGCCGCAGCCGCGTTTACCCGCAGTTTTCGCAAACCGCAGGACTCAAGAAGTAGCGAAGCACAAATAAACAAGGATGACAACATCCATAAAAGGTAAAATAAATGGTAGGACAAACAGACATTAACACGTGTATAATGTCAGAACTGAATAATCAGAATATAAATGTATAATATTCGAAGCAAAATTGTCAGTAAATAAATAAAGTAAATTTGTTGAAAAACTGCTTTTACAGAATAATGTTTATGGGCATACTTACATTTTTAGGACTTGATTATAGAGTTGCTTAGCTTATAATATTGTACTTTGTTGTCCCAGGAATCAGTATACCAAAAATCAGATCAAACGGGTAATTAGATCACATTAAAAATTGTTGTTAAAAAAGTAGAAAATCATCATGTTTAAAATGGACGTACAAATCATCATGCAAAGTTTGAAATCGATAGGACAATTCTAACATGCCTAAATCAACGAATAAAGCTATCCATCTCGGACGGACGGACGGACCCTAATTTTAGAAAAGCTTCGCTTTTAAAAAAGAATGATAAATAAAGAAAAAAATCAGTAATATAGCTTTTAAGTTCTCTTACAAAAAAAAGATATTGTATCAATTTTTTGTAGTTTATGTAATTGTATGTTTTATAATTATAGAGTTCTTTTTATTATTAAAACTTTTCGCGGACCAAATACAAACTGTAACAAAACAGGTTAGAAAATCTTTAGCATATAATTCGATCAACAATCGTTGTAAATTTCTTTAAACTTTAAATTGAAATAAACAAAATTTTTAAATTTTCTATCTACATTCTGTTTAAATGCTAAAAACTCGACTAGGTATAAAAATAACTTTCATATTTAATTGTGAATTAAGCAATAGAATTTTACAAACGTTTTTGATCAAAGCCGTTTAATTTTCAAATACCTTACATATTTTATTATTTCTAGTGTTACAGCAACTCTATAAATAGTTAGTACGGCTGAATAATTTGGCAACAAGTAGGGAGACTTTAAATTTAAATGGCAGATTGCTGAAGAAATTGTCATATTCAGATGTTTGTTTAAAAATTGTGTAAGCTAGCTATTGCTGCGTTCCATATGGCCTTCAATGTTCTTGTTATTTCTAAACTGAATTGCGACGCTTAGAAACAAAATCTAGGGTAGACATTGCACCATCTTATGAAAGAGTTTAAAACGCGCTTTCCAAAATGGTAAGAAAAAAGGCGCGCACTGGTTGTTAGAGGGAGAAAAGGGACTAATGTGAGTGTGATTGAGTGAGTGTGTGTGTGTGTGTGGGGTGATAAAAGAACAAAACGTTTTATACAAAAAGCAAAAAAATGGTGGTTAATCTTGTACTGATCGAATTGAGCATTTTTTTCTACGGTTAGGATTGGTCCGTACGTCTCTTCCTAACGGATTGCTTTTTATTTGTTGTTGTTAATTTAGGCATATTTTAATTCTCCTACCTATTGATTTTAATTAGGGTTGGGCCGGATATCCGGACAGTTACCGGATAATGAATTTATCCGGATACCGGATATCCGGCTGATTTCATATGCCTGAATTCCGCTAATTTGCCATGCATCCGGAAATGGCAAGAATTTGGCCGGATAGATACCTGATATCCGGCATTAGAAATCAGCCGGATATCCGGTATCCGGCCAATAAAGTATCCGGCCCAACCCTAATTTTTATTCTTGGCATGGTGAGTCCATTTAACAGCTTAAAAGCGTAGCAACTCTATGATCAATATTCAGAATATGTCAGCACTTTTCAATTTTTTAAACTACATTTATTTACATGTCATAATTTTCCTTTTTACTTGATTTTTAAAAAAATATGTATTTTCTAAGACTCTTCATTTAAGTTATAAGTCATTCATAATTCTAAATGTTCTAATGTTAAATATTAAGTACATTGCAAATAACTTTATTAAGGATTTTGTTTTGAAGCATGTTTTATTATTGATTTATTTTTGCTCTTCTACTTATGGATGATGCCATCCTTGTATATTTTTACTACTATTTCAAATAGCAAAAATAATTCTCTATATATTAACTAGCGGCTTCGCCCCTAGAGGTAATTAAAAAAAGAACTACTGGTGCTGCCCGTAGTTTTATATGAACTTCCCCATAAACAAAAAAAATGGGAGAACCAAAAGGTATATACCCTGTAAAGTAGAATCCGATCGGTTCAGTGGTTACCGAGATCTTAAGGGACGGACGGACAGACGGACAGGTAAACATCAAGCTACTTTGTATTATAGAAAGTTTATTTATTTATCGTTGCAATAGGCTGAAATTAAATGTTGAATTAGTTCAAAGTATCAACAAACACGTGTTTTCAGCTGTTATTGAATAAGACATTGCGACTATAAAAGACAACTTATTTCAACATACAATTGCAATGACGTTATACTTTTTAAAATACTAGCGGCTTCGCCCCTAGCCTCTAGGGGCTTTGCCCCAAGAGGTGATCAAAAAAAATTGAGGTGAAATTCGTAAAAGGACCAAGGAAATCTTCTGCAAAAAAAATAAAGGACCTAGGAAATCTTCTGCAAAAAAAAAATAAAGGACCTAGGAAATCTTCTGCAAAAAAAAATAAAGGACCTAGGAAATCTTCTGCAAAAAAAAAATAAAGGACCTAGGAAATCTTCTGCAAAAAAAAAAAATAAAAAAAAAAAAGGGGGGGGGATTTTTTTGTTTTTTGGGGGAGTTGGGGGTGGGACAAGAAAATAGCCTAAAACCACCACAGGACCAGTAGGTATATACCCTGAAGAGTAGAATCCAATCGGTTCAGTGGTTACCGAGATCTTAAGGGACAGACAGACGGACAGACATCAAGCTACTTTGTATTATAGATTGTATAATTTTCATGTATTTCATGTTTTCAATGAAAGAGGGTGGCCTAAAAGCACTTTACAATTTACAAGTTCTATATTTACGAGAAGAAAAAAATATTTAAAGATTCAAATAGATAAATTCCAATTTACTAATACATACAAATACATAGTTACAGAGTCAACCTTATGAAAAGTTTTTGGTTCCATTACACTCAAAAAACTCTACAATCCCTCCCCACCATTTTTTTTAAAAACGCTCCATGGTTCAATGCACTTTATTTTTCAAATTATGTAAATTAAATGTGTGTACCACCCCTCCACTCCTTTAATAAGCTTGGACGTCTTGGAAAGAAAAATAAAACCTACCTTTCAGTGATTCTCTTGACATCATTCTCTGTCTTGGTATGTTTGAACTCCTCCTGCTGTTGGTCTCTCTTGGGACAAGAACAAACCCTCACGTCAACACATCTGCGTCCTACAACGCGACCCTAAACAAGAAATAAGGGGGGGGGGGGGAAGTTCTGCCACTTTCGCGTAAACAGTGTGCTGTGGACTAGGTATTGATTTTAGATTATAGGTTATTTAGGATAAAAGTTTACTTTTGGGTATTAGTTCACGTATATTTAATCATTTTTTGAATAGGTCTCCAGGTTCAGGTGCTGCAGGCTGGAAGGTCGTTTCTGGACAGGTAAAAAAATTAAATTTTTTTTGTTTGAAGAGTTAGAGAGCAACTTATAAAACAAAATATGCTTCTTTTTGAATGTTATTAACATATCCGAAGAAAAAATTAAATTCGGCCTCCAGGTTCAGGTGCTGCAGGCCTCCAGGTCCACTCTGGACAGGTAAAAATTAAAAACATTTATTTGAAGAGTTAGAGGTACACTTATTTAACCAAATATGCATCTTTTTGGATGTTATTACCATATTTGAAGAAAAAATGACAATCGGCCTCCAGGTTCAGGTGCTGCAGGCCTCCAGGTACACTCTGGACAGGTAAAAATTAAAATTTCTTATTTGAAGAGTTTGATGTACACTTATTTAACCAAATATGCATCTTTTTGGATGTTATTACAATATTTGAAGAAAAAAATGACAATCGGCCTCCAGGTTCAGGTGCTGCAGGCCTCCAGGTACACTCTGGACAGGTAGAAATTAAAATTTCTTATTTGAAGAGTTAGAGGTACACTTATAAAACAAAATATGCATCTTTTTGGATGTTATTACCATATTTGAAGGTAAATTGACAATCGGCCTCCAGGTTCAGGTGCTGCAGGCCTCCAGGTACACTCTGGACAGGTAAAAATTAAAATTTCTTATTTGAAGAGTTAGAGGTACACTTATAAAACAAAATATGCATCTTTTTGGATGTTATTACCATATTTGAAGGTAAATTGACAATCGGCCTCCAGGTTCAGGTGCTGCAGGCCTCCAGGTACACTCTGGACAGGTAAAAATTTAAATTTCTTATTTGAAGAGTTAGAGATACACTTATTAATCCAAATATACAACTTTTTGGATGTTATTACCATATTTGAAGGTAAATTGACAATCGGCTTCCAGGTTCAGGTGCTGCAGGCCTCCAGGTACACTCTGGACAGGCAGTTATAATATTTTTTGATACTTTTTGATTTGGACACCTTACCTGGATCCTGGTGACCACTGGTGACTGCTTGTGGCCGCTGGCAAAATAAATTCCAATACAGGTAATATTTGATATTAGAGGAAATTTTTCTGAATAGAAAATTATTAAAATATAATAATATGACAAAATTTATTAAGTAAGTCTTCTATTTTTGTTCCAGGCAGGCTCTTGGTAGCCTCCAGAGTTCTAAAATGAAGAAAAATTTATTGTTCACTGGAAATAAGTAAATGACGAAAGTTATGTGAATATTATTTAGGATAACATTGCAAATTTTATGCTCTAATTTTTTATATAAAGTTTCTTTTCTATTTCTACATAGTATACCTTCCTTTTAAATAAAAGATTACACATTTGATTTACCTGTCCAGCAGGCTCATGGAGGCCGCCTACAGCCTGTCTGGAGCCTTAAATGCTATATTATACTAAATTATTATAATTCAGCCATTTTCTTTTTAGAAACCATTCCTATAAATTCAAAAATAACCATTTAGGATTTTTTAACTGGCTACCAACAACTAGCAGTCAACAGGATCCAGGTAAGGTGTTCAAATCAAAAAGTATTAAAAAATATTTTAACTGCCTGTCTAGAGTTGACCTGGAGGCCTCCAGTACCTGAACCTGGAGGCTGATTGTCAATTTATCTTCAAATATGATAATAACATCCAAAAACACGCATATTTGGATTAATAAGTGTACCTCTAACTCTTCAAACAAGAAATTTTAATTTTTACCTGTCCAGAGTGTACCTGGAGGCATGCAGCACCTGAAACTAGAGTCCAATTTGAATTTTTTCTGTAAATATGATAATAACATCCAAAAAGATGCATATTTGGTTTTATAAGTGTACCTGTAACCCTTTAAATAAATTTTTTTAATTTTTACCTGTCTAGAATGGATCTGGAGGCCTGCAGCACCTGTACCTGGAGGCCGAATATCAATTTACCTTCAAATATGATAAGAACATCCAAAAATACGCATATTTGGTTTAATAAGTTTACCTCTAACTCTTTAAATAATTTTTTAAAAAAATTTACCTGTCCAGAATGTACCTGGAGGCCTGCAGCACCTGAACCTGGAGGCCGATTGTCAATTTACCTTCAAATATGGTAATAACATCCAAAAAGATGCATATTTTGTTTTATAAGTGTACCTCTAACTCTTCAAATAAGAAATTTTAATTTTTACCTGTCCAGAGTGTACCTGGAGGCCTGCAGCACCTGAACCTGGTGGCCGATTGTCATTTTTTCCTCAAATATGGAAATAACATCCAAAAAGATGCATATTTTGTTTTATAAGTGTACATCTAACTATTCAAATAAGAAATTTTAATTTTTACCTGTCCAGAGTGTACCTGGAGGCCTGCAGCACCTGAACCTGGAGGCCGATTTTAAATTATTCTGCAAATATGATGATAACATCCATAAAGATGCATATTTGGTTAAATAAGTGTACCTCTAACTCTTCAAATAAGAAAACTTAATTTTTACCTGTCCAGAGTGTACCTGGAGGCCTGCAGCACCTGAACCTGGAGGCCGATTGTCATTTTTTCTTCAAATATGGTAATAACATCCAAAAAGATGCATATTTTGTTTTATAAGTGTACATCTAACTCTTCAAATGAGAAATTTAAATTTTTACCTGTCCAGAGTGTACCTGAAGGCCTGCAGCACCTGAACCTGGAGGCCGATTGTCATTTTTTCTTCAAATATGGTAATAACATCCAAAAAGATGCATATTTTGTTTTATAAGTGTACATCTAACTCTTCAAATAAGAAATTTTAATTTTTACCTGTCCAGAGTGTACCTGGAGACCTGCAGCACATGAACCTGGAGGCCGATTTTAAATTTTTCTGCAAATATGATGATAACATCCATAAAGATGCATATTTGGTTAAATAAGTGTACCTCTAACTCTTCAAATAAATGTTTTTAATTTTTACCTGTCCAGAGTGTACCTGGAGGCCTGCAGCACCTGAACCTGGAGGCCGATTGTCATTTTTTCTTCTAATATGGTAATAACATTTAAAAAGATGCATATTTGGTTTAATAAGTGTACCTCTAACTCTTCAAATAATTTTTTTTTAATTTTTACCTGTCCAGAGTATACCTGGAGGCCTGCAGCATCTGAACCTGGAGGCCGAATTTAATTTTTTCTGCAGATATGTTAATAACATTCAAAAAGAAGCATATTTTGTTTTATAAGTTGCTCTCTAACTCTTCAAACAAAAAAATTTTAATTTTTTTACCTGTCCAGAAACGACCTTCCAGCCTGCAGCACCTGAACCTGGAGACCTATTCAAAAAATGATTAAATATACGTGAACTAATACCCAAAAGTAAACTTTTATCCTAAATAACCTATAATCTAAAATCAATACCTAGTCCACAGCACACTGTTTACGCGAAAGTGGCAGAACTTCCCCCCCCCCCCTTACGTGGATTTACAACGCAACCCTTAAAAAAATCGTGATTTGGAAAAAAAAATTAAATTGTAAGATTTACAAAGGAAAAAAAGCGTAGGTAATCTTATCGATGAAGGGCGTGAAATAACCGGATAAAGCAGGACAAAAATTGTAATTTTCACCAGAAGTTGATAAAAAAAATTCTAAAATGCTCGCTTAGAATAAACCACAAATTTACGTTTATCTTAACTTATGAGACTATCTGATTTAAGAGACTTAAAAAGTAATATAAGCGCCAATAACAATTTAATTTTATTACTTGAGAGAGAGCTAAACTAACCTGACACTCGAGAGTAAAGACGACTTTTATTGGCCTCCTGTTAATTCCTCCGATACACGAACCGAGGCACATAAACTTGACCATACGAGAGATGGTGTCTGTCCCCTTGTGAGGGGTGGAAACCTAAAACAAAGGCAATTATATCCACAAGATAAAGCAAAAAATAAAGTGATTTTTTTTTATAAAATTTTTACAAACTTGACATTTTCAGGGAAGGCGGGGATATTGAACTGTAAATTAAACTGCCATCCATAGTTGTATTGTATAACCACATAATCTATTTCTTTAGGTAATTTTAATCAATTTTTATTTGTTGAAAAACTAGTAGTGTCCAAAACTTTTAACCGAGTTTTTAAATCTAATTTAGTAATTTTTATCATTATTTGGGGGATGATGTTATATATATTAATATAAAAAGTTTAAATGAAAAAGGCAAAATTTCTCACCGGTAGAATACTAAACAGTCTGTTTGATTTCTCATCCTCTTCGTAACTTGTATCAGTATTTTGGTATCTAAACAAAATTGAGTAATATCAATATTTATATCTCTCAAGTTTACGGAGCAAATTTCAAATCGGACTTTTAATCGAGAAATATCCACAATCTTAACTCCTTGGTTGTAAGAACTAGTTCTATGTATGAAACATATATAAAAAACCTAAAACTTATTATTTCGGATAATAAAATCAAAGATATCATGTGAAAGTAAGGAAGTATCATTTATAACTGAATAGTTATTATCTAATGATAAATAAATTATCCCTCCATTTACCTATCCGTTCCACCAAAGCTTACCACCCAGGAAAAAGGGAATGATATTCTGACAAACAATTCCAAAGGAAAATTTCCCCACAACCCCCTTCCCTTTTCCTCCCCTTCTTACCCACCTCTCTTCAGTTATAAGAAAAAACAAGATATACCCCCAGCTAACTTCCAAAGGTTTCGTGATTTTTTTTGTAGAATTAATTGTTACAATAGCAAGGCCTGAGCTTACCTAATAATGTGATGTGGATAGTTGAAATCATTGTTGGATTTCTCCTCTGGACTGGCATGATTTGGGCAGCTAAAATTATCAAAGATAAAAGATTATCCACTATAGCTTCCAAACTGATTAATATCCGCTGGATTAGAACCAGTTCTGAGTAATATGAAAAGTCATGTAACGTTTCGTATTATGGACAGTTTTTCACGAATAATAAAAAAGCAATAACAAAATTATTACGAATTTAGTTGACAAAAGAAAACAAAACTGAAATTTTTATCTATGATACAAAGTAAAACGATGTCTATCTATCTGTCTGAAGCTTAAAACCTCGTTATACGCCGAACGGATTGAGATCTACCCTACCAAAAAAATGTTTATCAGAGTTAGAATTTGGCCCTTCAAGAAACCCCCCCCCCCCCCTAAAACAAAACAAAATTGGATGTCGGCGGCACTAACGATTCGACGGGTGTAAGCATAATAAAAAAATTACCGTTTCACGGGTTCTCGTCTATACGAGGCTTCTGTATAAACTGGTAGTGTACGGATGGTTAGATCAGCGGGAGGGTCAGTTCCAATTTTAAACTCCACCTGAAAATTAAAATAAGTTTATCAAAGCAAAGATATACGTCTCTTCTCCCATTCTCCCTGATTTATGAATTTTCTAACACATACAGATACAGATTTTGAAATAGTTAAATAAGAGGATGATTATTTTATTGACCTACTCAAGCTTATCAGGACATTAACTTGAGTTAAATGTAATTTTTTTCTATCAAATTTTAAAAAAATGCAATAGGGGAGAATATTAATTGATGCTTTCCTTGAAAGTGCCTAGCGAAACTAGGGGGCTACCCTGTATCTTACCTAATATATCTACACTACTCACAAGTAAAATCTGACATAGGAAAAACTACAACCCTTTCCCTAAATTTAAATTTATTTAAAAAAAGGGGGGGGGGGTTCAGTGCTCGACTAGGTACTTTAAGGGAAACCACCGATTAATTTAATTTAAAAATGTGACCAATACCTGAACCCATTTATCTATATCCACGAATAGTTTGTTTAGCTTTGTACTAAACACCCAGTGCTTGTTCTTTTGGTTCACCTTCGCAAATTTCACCTAAACAAAAATTAGTTTAAGACCTAAGATCTTAATTGAAAAGACAATGGAGGATAAACAAATTTAACATCCCCATTTATGAAAAACAAAATTACCCCTTTCTATGGAATTAAAATATGGATTGAAAAGTTTGAAAACTGCTAGTTTGGATCAACCAATCATGTTTAAATTAAAGTGCCCAAAGTTTTCATGCCAACAAAGTCAGATTGTTCTTATAAAACTTTGGATACCAATGTACTTTAAAGTCCAATGTACCCTTCCTCCAAGTCCCAATTAAGACAAAAGTATAGAAGCACTATATAAAGTAGACCATTTAAAAATACAAATACAAAACTAAAACACAAAGATAAAATAAAGAGGTATTTCTCGCATTCATTCGAAACCGATTAATATCCGGTGGATTTATATCCAGTTTTTTTTTAGCCCGTGCCATCGGCATCTCGGAGTTAAAAAAAACTGGTTTAAATCTAATGATTGTACATTTTATATCCGCGGAAAGCTGTTTATAATAAGATGCGAGAAATATCTAATATCTTGCTATTAATTTCTCTATCTTTAATAATAGTTCTGATTGCATTCAGCCTTAAGCCTTTTTTGAGTCATGAAAACTTCCCAAAAAATAAAAATTTAGCCATTTAAGGGATCTTAAAGGTAGTAACTTACCTCAAAGTTATGTTCACCGGGATAATCTTTCAGACTGATATCTTCGCCAGAGGGTGAGGGTTCGTAACCTACAAAATTAACTATCATTCTCAAGCAACCGATACCAAATACTTTTTTATAATATACGGATTTGGATGAGATTGCCTGAAAATTGGAGGATTATACAAGGCTTATGCGGATTTTTTATAGTGTGACTGCAAAATTTAAGGGGACTTTTCAACAGGAGGTAGAAAGTGGTTGAAGATTTTTCCCATAACCACAAAAAGAATGTAATTGGTACTTTTTATGGGGTAAAATCTCTAATTAATGTTTCTGAACCCTACCAAAAATATACCAGAGGTGAATTCTTAAAAAACTTTTGCCCCACTAAAATCTGTGAGGCAAACTAAAAATTTAGAGGGGACAATTTTGCCGTACTAAAATTTTAATGGGGCAAAAGTTTTTTTAAGAATTCACCTCAGCTTAAGTCTTTAATCTATTACTTGGGCAATTAAGCACAAATGTCTTTAGTGTACTACTGATACTTGTTTAATCGGTTTTAAGGCTTGAGTCTTTTTCTAATCTCTTTCTTTGTTATCAAATTGTTTACCTGCAAATTTATGGGAGTCCAACAAAGCCTCCATTTGATTCGCCAACTAAAAAATAACATTATAATATGCTTATGATCATTTGATAGATTGTGACCTGTTTTTTTCGTCTGAAGCTCAAGATCTTAGAAATTGTTGGTCAAAATGTTTTAAATGATAACTTCGTAAATAACTTACTTAAAATTATTCTTTAGGTACATTTTTATTTACATTAGATTGGAAAACCTGTTTTTATCCAGCGGAAATTTATCGGAGCCATAATAAGAATTTAATATCTATACCTTAGCATAACCAAGCGGATCAACCGTTTCGCTGTTATCAGGTAAAATGTAGCTGTCCTGTTGCTGGTGCGTGTAGCCGCTGCCTGAGCTGCCAGGTACTGCCTGGTAGCTGCTGCAGCTGGTCTGATCCTGGCCAAGATCCTGGTAGCTGCTGGCATCCTGGCCTCCATAGCTCGAGTTTGAGTTATCATTCTAAATACAAGTTTCTATATTTTAAGCCTTCTAAAAAAATAAACGAGTCACCACAACCGTATGGACGGACAGGACAAGGTTTGTGTACATTTTTGTGCAACCACCACAATTCTTAGTGATTGGACCTAAGTTAAGTAATCATAGAGCCATTTGAAGCTCCTCTTTATTACCTACTCTTGCTAAGTATGGCAAGTGTCCCAAAACAAAATATGAAGGACACTAGAGGAGCTAGAGCTAAGGGTTGTACTTATATTGTCCAATATCTATGTTACAATTCAAAATCCAAACTATTCAATTGTCTACCTTTCTTACACAATAAGGGGAAAGTTGCGTGAATGTATTGCGAATAAGCGGAGCATCTCATCGCATCGCTACTAGAAATATGTAACTAACCTCTAAAAGTAGAAATTCCTCTCCACCGCTGTCAATACTCTGCCTCTTGATACCTCTCTGGCCCTGGTGATGGGACTGCAGCAACATTTCTGGCAGGTTGAATGCATCCCCTTCCTGGACAACAAGTTCAATTATGTCAAGATTCTCATAAAGGTGAAGCAAGGGTGTATACTTTCAAGTTTCCACCTAGTTGCATTTCTTTTCCCCGATTCCTATTTCTTTCCCATTAATTTTAAATTTTCTAATTAATGGAGGGGAGGGAGGGCAGGGGGTTAAAATATAGGCGCCTGAGATAAAGTTTTGGCTTTGAAAATAAGTAGAACGGAAAATTATAAAATATTTTCTGAATAGTGCCAAAATAAGCTTGTAACGGCCACTTTAGTTAAGAAATAAAAACTCTAAATAGACCCCACCAGAATGCCCTAACAATTTTTTTAAGTCATAAAGAAAACCAACTAATTAACCATAATAACAAGCTTACATGTATAGGTAGACAGACATAATAACCCCCACAAAAATGGAAATTCAAAGAAAAAAGGCGCAAAATTTCATTAACATAGACGCTTACATCCTACTACTTTAGCAGATACGATTTCTTAGAAAAAAACTTAAAACTTGCCGTTGTGTACACAATCTGTTGTGGTTGTTGAATTTGCTGTTGATTATAGATTATATTATGTTGTGATGCTGGGTTGTGTTGAACTTGACCGCCAGCTAGAGATACCACCACTTGAGCTTCTAACATTGATACATACTTAGCTTTATACTTATTTAGTTTTGGCAGGCAGAATTTTTACCTTTCAGTAATCCTTACTAAAAAAGTTATAAGTATTATGATTTCTAATTTTTGTAAGTCTGTGTTGTGTAGCTTAAGATTTTGCTAAAATCATAACTATTTTTTGAGAGGGTACCTCCACCCCCGGAAATAAAATTATCCCCCCCCCCCCTTCAAAAACTTTTTGGGTTTATTTTTCTTTTTAAAACTAAAATGGTAAGTGGAGGGTCGACTTACCCGTCCCCCAACCCCTCTTTGACTAAAATTGCTTTTGGATGCCTGTAGGAGTGACAAATCTTTAAAACTAAGTATCTATGCCTTGCTGTGACACAGGTACAACATTTGATGGTCCGGGTAGAGAAACAATAGGCTGTACAACACTTACACTGAAATATACAAGTAGATAATTTCGTGGTCTAGAGAGATAGAACAATGGATATAGAATACGTGGATTTTCGCATTCACAGATGAAATAATTCTTTACTGGCTAATACAAAGATACCATCCCTTCCCCTGACCATATGTACTAACCAATATCTGAGGACTACATCAGCGACCTAAATTTTAGAATAACTTTTTGGTACTACTTTTGTTCTTATTGTAGGTTGGTTGTTAAGGATAAGTAATGGTATAAGAGCCCGGGTGGGATATAAAATCTCATGGGTAGGAACCGGCAAAAGCTAAAATATGTGAGGGAAAAAAACCAAGACGGTGGGGGATGGGGAATTGCCTTGGTGGTCAAGAAATATATCCAGGAACAGACATGGCGGCTGATTTTTAACTATTTATAACCGGGAGCTGCCATAAGATAACCGCTGGATGTTCCGGTAACAGACACTGTCGGAGGATTATCCTATTATAATTTATACCTGGGAGCTGCCATAAGATGGCCACTGGATGTTCCGGTAACAGACATGGCGGCGGATTTTACTATTCATACCTGGGAGAGGCCATAAGATGACCGCTGGAAGTTCCAGGAGCAGACATGGCGACGGATTTTAACATTCCAACAGTTGTGTAGTGCTGTTCATTATCAACTCTGTTAACACAAGAATATGAACTTCATATACTTATGTAGATGAAGGAAGGACAATAAAAGTTAAATGAAATGTATATCCCTAATTAATTATTTCTTTTGTGGATTAAAATTATTTGTTAAAAAGTTTGAACCAACCAATCAAGAAAATAATTAAATCCTATGGATAATTTTGTCCGATTTTTTTTTCAACCCATTTAATTCTTATTGGGAAATTCATCATAAAATTTCATATTCTTTCCTAGAAATAACAGCTGTAGTAAGCTGTTGTTGAGAGCTGCCGCCAGCCAGCCTTGAGGCAGCTGCTGTAAGCTGTTGCAGTGTGCCGCCAGGGTGCCTTGTGGCGGCAGAAAGCTGCTGCGACCTTGGCGGATTTACTCGCTGGAAGGTTGACGGATTTACAAACTGAAAAAGCAATACAATCGTCTCATGTCGTCTACTTAACTTTTTAAAACTTTAAACAATTAACAATTTTTTTTTATCATTTTAACTAGGTATAAATATTTCATTATAGAGATACTTTGCTAATAACATCAGTACGTAATAGTCCTAAGAATCCATATTTCAAAAATTAAGTGAATTGAATAATTTTATCTTATTTGTCTTTAAAACCCAATACGTTTCAACTTCAAGCTTAAATTGGACTAAGGGCTTTCTGGCCTAATTTTAGAATTTATACAAACCTCATAAACATAAATACTTACGACAGTGCTATCATTGATAGAATCTTCTTTTAGCTTCAACAACCCAGGCGGGGGTTCATCCTAAATGTGTATTTTATTTTTTGTTTTAATATAAAAATAACAGGATGTCTTGTCTATGTTAGTCAGAATCTCTGTCTGTAGCTTAGGATATCTCTAACTGCTGGACCGATAAAGTTCTCCTTTACAGCGATGCTTCTTATATGGTAATAAAATTAAAGGATTATAACTCTTTTGGGGAGGTAAACTTCCAATTATGATCATTAAAATTACCATTTCTGCAGATTAAATTATTTGGTTGACAAATTGGACATTTCTAGTTTAGAATCAACCAATCAAGATTATGTAATGGATACCCAAAGTTTTTCAGCCAACGAATAAAATATCATGGTTTTAAAACTTTGGGTGCCAATATAATTTACAGTCCAATGTCTCCTCCCCCCCCTTACAACCCCCAGAAAAATATAATTCCCATTGACGTATCTCATGACCTTAGGGATAAACCAACCTGTTGATTTCTTTCATTGGGCATGATGATGGCAGTAGTTGGAATGTATTCTGTACCCCAAATTCGTTCGTAGTCCTGATACATTAGAATTTAGAATAAAGGTATAAATAATTTGTTGGAGAAAATGACAATTTTACATTTTTCTGCTGTAAACATGAATATATTTTCAAAAGAATCGAATTGTGCTTATTTTTTATTCCTTTTTTACCTATGCTTTTTGGGAGTTTCAATCCTTTTAACTTAATAATTCTATAATATACAGTATGGTTCATTTGTCTGTAGCTTAAGATTTTTATAACCACTCTGAAGCGACTGGGGTCTTCATTTTAAGGAAGCTTCTCATAAGTTACGGATCTTTTAAGGCTAATCTATTTTTAAATTCAAGTCTTGAGGTATTTTTAGGCTTATTTTCGGCTTTTCTCCACCCCTTTTAATACAGAGTTAATAGAGGCCAGTGGGGCAGAAAAAGTTTAAGCTAAATTTTTTAAAAGCTGGTGAAATATTACTGTTTTATGTCCTTTAACCCTGCCTGGTCTGAGAATGCTGGTGTGGGGGCAGTGTCTCCCCCTCCGTCCACCTCGTCCTCTCCCTCTGTAGTCTCTGTCTCCGATTTTTGGGGGTTGTGGGGGGCAGCGAACTGGTGGCGCTTGGCTGGTGATAGATCTCGCCTAAAACAGTCAACTGTTTGATCAATCTTAATTTGAATTTTACGTTTCCAAGGAATTATGGACTTCTGTAAATTTTGGATAGCATTTAGTAATAAGGTATAGCCAGCAAGAGAAATAAATCTAAAATTATATTATGGGGAGAGGGGGGGGGGCGGGCAGTTGTAAAGGTCGTCAATTCTACTTTGTGTTCCCCCCCCCCCCCCCCCAACAGCTGAATATCACGTATAGGTTTCGTGATTTAATCATAGAATAAGGAGGAATAGAAATGAAAACCCTAAATATTTCTGGGAAATTTGAAGGAATCTTTGACTTGCGCAGTAAAGACAATAATGATAAAGTACAAATCACAATGACTAGTTGGACAAAACAAGAAAAGTTTAATTTGTATCAACATCTAATATAAGAAACATAAGAGCGCAACCTAGTTTTATAATATAAATACTGAGACCAATATTTTGTTGTAAATTTTCTTACATAATTATTTTTTAAGGCTTAATATGCACATTAAATTCATTTTTAATCCATTGTGAATAGGGAAGAGGAAGCTGGATTCTTGGCTACATGGCTTTTAGTAAATCATTGGAAAAGAAATTTATTTTGAATATTTTTTCTGAATAATTACTGAAATCATGTTATTTACTAACAGCCTCGTAGCCGTTTTTGTCTTTCAAATGTTCCAATTTTATTTCAGGCTAGCCAGGCAGAATCTTCTACCTGGATTCTATTCTATACTTTATCTTCTTTGGATTTAATTTCAAATTAATTAGTTGTTGGTATAAGCTGGGTAACATTGAATGGTATTAAAATAAATGGGAAAATATTAACAAAATAGAAAGAAAATTTTATGAAATCAAATGATTTTATGAAAGCTGTCACCAACAACTGAATTAATTCCCAACAATATATCTTTTTAGGGATTTGTCTTATTGTTTCTTATATTTGGGGGAATTTGGATCTATCATATAGTGTCCGAAATACTTATGCTTTCAATACAAAACCATTAATATCATCAAAACTACTAACATTAAATCATATGTGTAGTATAGATTATAATACAATTTAGAACTTGATTTTCTATGCAAAAAAAATAATTATAATAAAAATCTGAAAACAAATTGCCTTTCCGAAGTGATCCTGTTTCGTGGCAGCAAATTTTAGGCCAGGACACACCCCGGGGAGTAACAAACCTATCCTAAATTTAACACTTTAAGCTGGAAATCAAGGGCCTCAACCGTTTTTATGAAATCGGGAGTTAAAATCTTTTTTTTAACCCTATCGCTTTTCCAAAATATTAATTTAACACTATTAAAAGAGTGTTTTTAGAGTTTTAAATCCTCTAAAAGGTCGGGAAAAAGTAACCAACCATTTTGTAAAGTGTGCTGCAACTGTAACGTTGGTTAAGGCTTGTTCATGAAACCGGCCTTTATAACTGTTCCAAAAGTGTTCTTAGGCCTGTTTAATGTCTATATCAGAATTCAAAGTTTTTCAACAGTTCTTTTTTTTCATAAAACAGGTAACTAATAATCAACAATAACATATATGTTTTAAGCAGTTTTTAGCAGAAAACTTAAGATCACTTCACTTTTTCTAATTCTTTAAATTTCAAAGTTTTTTTCTGTATCAGTATTCACTCTGTAAGAAATTGAGGTTTCATAGCTTAGATTTATGTGTTAAAAGAAGAAAAGTTTCCATGAAAACTGAGGCATTTTTTTATACAAAAAAAGATCACTGTCTTTTTGTGTAGAGACATAGAAATCCCATAGAAAGTCTAAAAGTATTTTTTGAAACTTACCATCTAGAAGTTAATAATCCGAAAATAAAAGGCAAGATACTCAAAATTTTATATGAAAAAAACTTGAGCATATACTAGACATCCAATTACTGCAAAAACGACTTATTATTCTTTTTTAGTCGAATCAATTGGAAAATACGATAAAAATGATTACGCTAAATTTCAAAATGACAAGACATATCCACATCCTATTACTTTGGCAAATATACAGGACATATAGTCACATAAAGCTCTTGGCAGGTGAATTGAAAGGTAGATTCAGGTTTGTCAGTAGAATCTTCACAATATATTTCAAACTATTCTCAAAGCAACTGAGATAATGAACAGAAACGGACAGACAGTGTGAGTTATATTGTTAATATTAATACAGGAAAATTAAAACAAAAATCTCCCATATTTAATGACAGCCGAGAGAATTATGGATCAGCTTCGAATTTGAAGGGAAATCATAGATATAGAATCCAATTTTAGTTTTTTTTTCATTTGAGTATGTTAGCAGCCATTCTATTGCTTGTCTGACATAGATATCAGGACATTTCAGTTGTTAGCGCGCGTAATTTTAACTAACAAAAAAACCCTTTCAAATAAGATAATATACAAATCTTTAAAAATTCATAATTTCATCAGAATTTTAATCATAAAATAAAATATTTACCGGTGTTTTATTTTCACTAAAATAAAAATAAAAAATCTAAGCTATGAATTAGAAACCAACTTTTTTTTTAAATATCACTAAGTAACAACAAATCGTATTCTTTAACATTAGTTAAACTTCACACAAGTATATTGAATTATATAATAACCTTTCAACTAATGACTCACTGATTTGATGGTAACTTTCATACTAAAATAGTAAAATAAAACGAATGTTATAATCGGCAGAAGCTGCCGGGCGCTCTAAGTAAGAAAGGGAGAGAAGGATTTTTTTAACACACAAACACAGACTAACCAGGGAGGTAGGGATAATACCAATAAAATTAATCTACAAACCTTTATTCCCCCAAACAAAATAAACGATTAAAAGCATGTTTTAGCAATTGAGGAAGGATAACTTTTAATGGCCAGTGTTCTATCCTTATATCCTGCGCTGCGACAATTAGAACAGACGGACACACTTACATGGAGTGTATTCTGTGGCACACACGAACACCCTCAGCTGACTGAACTAAACAATATTGCACAACATGACGAAATTCGGAATAGAATTAAAACCGGGGTTGCCACAAATACTTACAAAAAAAAACATATTAATATAAAACAATAGGTAAATAAAATTAAAATCACCTAAACTTCTTAAAATCACCGTACCTTTTCCCTTAATAATAGAAACTTGTCTCATAAAACAACTAAAAGGAATTTCCGGTTGAATTTAATTGGAAATTTTTGGAAAGTTTTTATAATCAGCTATCTCTAAATTCAAGTCTATAGTCAAAAATAAACCAGCTATACCCGCAAATTTTCCATGTATAATTCATAAAGAATTCACATAAATGCTACTTATTTAATTTTGTTTCTTTGGACATAGTCTACGAGTCATGAGGTAATAAACAAATTAAATTGATTAGTAGGATTAACTATTACAAATCACTAGCAGAAAAGTTGGTGGCTAAATAGTTTTTCTCACGTTAAAAAATAGTATTATTCATGTTTTAAAGAACAAAAGTATAAAATATAGTTTAATTTGATGAAACTAAATCCGGGAACGCTGTTTGTGACGAAATAAGGTCATTACCCCCCGCCTTCCTCCCAAGCATCCTTCAAATACCACCCCCCCCCCCCCTACATCTTCATGGAACCAACTTATTGATTGACAATCAATGATTTTTCTTCGCGCCATTTTTAGATTGTTTTTAAAAGCCTAAAATAAAATATTTCAACATTCTAAAACAAACAAAGGCTTTTTTACTTTTAATGAAACTAGAAAAAGATAAGACAATTAATATTCAATAAGTTAAGTAAAAATTTTTTCCTTTTTAATAGAATCCAAAAACAGCAATTTAGTTGTCAATCAAATAATAATGAACATTAATAAGCAATAAATAAATATACAATTTTGTGTGGTGTAGCAAGGGTGACAATAAATTGGTATACATACTCAATGATGATAAACAAAATTACTTTGTTGATAAAAATCTTTGGTTGAAAAGTTTGGACACTGCTAGTTTGAATCAACCAATCAAGATTTAATGAAGGTACCCAAAGTTATCAAGCTAATTTGAATGAGACGACATGTTTATAAAACTTTGGGTACCAGTATAATTTTCAGTAAAATATAAGATTATAAACAAACTTAATTTTCCCCACATTATAACATAAACTGTTGAGCATTTCAGTTCCACTATTTGTTTTTCTTAAAAATTGTCCGTTTCCGAACTCTAAAGCGGATTTCACCTTTCCCTCTCTCTCTCGTACACACCACACACAAAAACTCATACCTGTTTTATCCTCCCCAATTCTCTCCTTCCCCCAAATGGTGAAATATATGCGTCACGATTTTAAGACAAGAATAATCTTGATTTTTTTAAGGGGGGGGGGGGGATTTATATATAGGTCATAAAAACAAAGGATTTTATTGTTTTTTTTTACGATATCGGATAAGCAAATAGTCTAGAAGGTTTAAGTCCCTAAAAAAAACCCAAAGATACAACAGCCAATTAAAAATAAAAAAAGTATTAGAGAAACAAGAAGTTTCTAAACAATTAATTTATTTATACTACTTTGAAGAAATACCTATCATTTATACAAAAAACGAGTCACAGAATTTTTAATCAAAAAAATTTGCAATATATAACCCTGTAGAATATATAAAAAGATAACAACAGCATTTAATGTTGAAACTCTTGCTTTACACGGCAAACACTTTGAAATAATGACGCAGCAAAATGAAAGTAGTGACGCATTTGCGTACATACTTATATACTCTTTACCTTAAACATGAACGATAACATACTATGGTAGCGTACAGCTTTAAATAAATATCGATTGGAATAACGCCTGCGAAGTAAAGAAAGAAGTGCAGTAAATAGCACAAAACCATCTAAAGCCTTATAATTTAAAAGAAACAGAGTTACCAAATTATAATTAATAAAAAATCTCTTTATTTAGCTAACCCGGAGCCGGAGCCTTTTTTTTAACATAAAATTATGGCTCCAGCAAAATATGGCGGCTCCCGGCTCCACAACGCTGCTAGCAAGTAAATAAAACTTCCGTAAAATGAAGAATTCAATCGGTGTAGTGGTTTGTGAGATCATTACAGACTGACAAAACCAGTTTTTGTCTAAAAGTTTCGAATTTAGACTAATTAGGAATCAATAAAAAAAGATAAGAAAATTTGGCCTAAGTAGAAAAGCAAGTGTTCTTTTTTTCTTTCTGCAATTAGATAATGTAGAAAGATTTTGGGTTTATTTATTAAGATCTCGCTATTGTCACTCAACCGATTTAAATCTTCATTGTAAAGAAGCTTCAAACACCTCTTGTTTTAGCTTCAGGCTTTATATCAGCCAGCTTTGAATAACACCTTATTAGAGTACATGCAAATCTGGTGCAACATCCAAGTAATGATATATCGATTTATATAGCTGACATGATTACTCATACAAAACATAGAACCAGTTCTAAACATGATTTTCATACCACCTTTTACCTTAACAACAACTCAGATCTAATTAAAACAAGACTACGAAAATCCATAAAAGCTTAACAAATCAGACAGACAAACGAACATTGTCAAATATAAAATCCAACAATATCTAGAACGCCTGAAGAAAATTCCGTGAAAATCTATCCCAAAATTACTTAAACACAAACAAACTTTCATTTTGAAACTTCAGTGTATAGATATGTTTCGCCCATTACAGTGCCTCCTATGGTAAACAAAATTTTTTTCGGTGGATAAGAACCGGTTATTAGCACAACTAAAAAATCATGTATCGTATCATATTATATGCAGTTTTCTACAAATATAAAATTGTCCCTACAATCATAATATTAAAACCAGTTTGTTAGCACGTGCCTTCGGCATCTCAGGTCTAACAAAACTGGTTTTAATCTTAAAATTATACATAATTACCCGCGGAAAGCTGTTTATAATACGATGCGATAAATAAATATTCTTACCTTTCATAATTCCTGTTAGGATTGATGTTCTCGTCCTTAATCATGTTTCAGTCAGGTGCTTCAGGTACTTGGTTTCCTTTAGATAATATTATAAAGGCACTTTAATGTATTTTTTCTTAACTTAGAATTTAGAATGTTTTGTTATCACAGAATCATTTTATATTTCTGACATCTGAAAAATTGAAATTTTTTAACAACAAAAATAATAAGTCACATGTACCTATTGAAATAAATGCAGGGCTCGGCAGCTGCGACGAAGCCTTAAATTTTAACCCGTTTGGATGCTACAAAATTTTTTATTGAAAAGAGGGATTGTCATATTTGGGTTTAGTTTAGACTATAAGCTGATTTTTAGAACTGTAAAAGTTTGATTTCCCCGAGGCTCAGGCAACTGATGAGCCGCTGCCGAGCCCTGAATCAAATATTTAGAAAAAAATGTTCAGTAGGTAACAAACGTAAAAGAAAATATTTTTTTACAATATTTTTAAAAGATTCAAGGTTCAAAATATTAATGCTAGTCCATATATAAACAATCACTGATAAAAAACTAGCGTCAACCCTTTCTTTTCCTCATAAGTTTTAGTCTCTTGTTCAACTGTTTTACTTTTCTCAGAGTTATCATTAGCTGAAGTTGTATCAGAGGTATCTTGGCTAGTTGTATTGTCAGCTGATGTCGTGGATTTTGATGGATTTTCTGTTTCAGCCTCACTTTCCTCTTCTTCACTACTTTCTGATTTAGAGTCTAAACAAAAATAAATTTTGTAGAATGAATGACAGACTGACGGACCAAGTATATTCTGGATAATCATAGATAAGGGAATTTACTCACAAAAAAACTTTTAGCTTTCAATTTTGACCAACAGCTGAGAAATTCTCTTTTCCCCAATTTCATTTCTTACACACTGACTGACGAACTTTTCGAGATTAGAATAGTGTCGCTACTAATAATGACAAATCTCACTGTTTCCCCTCAATGTCCCTAGAAGAGCACAGAATCCCCACACTGTAATTTGAAAGGGGGGGGGGGGGGGGGGTTAATGCAACCATCTCTTAATCAGTGATTAAATGGCACTTAGAATTCGAATTTCGATCTGAAATTTTGCATGAATAATCCTTGGTAGGTCTATTTTCCCTAAAAAATCGAACAAAAAGTTGAAAAAGTAACGGTTAATGGCTGGCGGCTCAGCCGTTTGCCAATTTTTGCCAATCTTAAGAGCATATTAGTCACGAAACCTATCTCCACATAATACTTTTAGTCGCTCAAAAACCTTATCAAACGGTTCTAGCCGGTAGCTGTTGGTACTAGAAATTAAAAAAATGGTTATTGCCATCATTTAACATGAATTAAACTAAAAATATGTTTTAAAAAGTTGATTCCTACGTAATTAATGATGAAATTGCCCTGAAAATAGGCAAAAAACGGCTTAACGGCTGAGCAGCCAGCCGTTACTTTTCCAACTTTTTGTTTGATTTAGGGAAAATAAACCTACCATGAAAAATTTCAGATCGAAATTCGAATTCTAAGTAACATTTAATCACTGATTACGAGATGGTTGCATTACCACCCCCCCCCCCTTTTTTTGTCAGAAGAGGTTGCTATTTTTTGGTTATTTTGTATATTACTTTAGACCTGTTGTTAGGTAATAGTGGATACTTGGTTTCCACGCAGAGTTCGAGTCGTAGGAATTACAGGGCGACCACCGCCTTTTTGATATTAATATTGAAAATAACGTACTACAAAAAAATTACAATGAACACAATAACGTACATTTTATGAAAAAATAACGTACAATAACGTACCATAAAACACATATACATCTATAATACAAAGTAGCACGATGTCTCTCTGTCTGAAGCTAAGATCTCAGTAACCACTGAACCGATTGGGCTCTACTCTTCAGAGAATATACCTACTGGTCCTGGGATGGTTTTGAGCTATTTTCTAAGGGGGGGGGGGGGGGGGACACACAAAAAAATGAAAAATACTCCCCTTAAAAAAAAATTTCTTTTTAAAACTAAAATTAAAAAAGGAAAGTTCGACTACCCCGCCTCCCCCCACCAAAAAAAAAGGAATTTCCTCCCACCCAATTTATTTTTTACTTTTTCTTTATAAATGTAAATAACACCTCTTGATTAAACCTCTTGGGGCAAAGCCCCTAGAGGCTAGGGGCGACCACTAGTATATATATAATACAAAGTAGAATGATGTCTTTCCGCTAGTATTTATAGAAAGTAGTATACATTATATCAACTTTTGGATTCAAATTAAGGAAAACACCCTTTTACTATAAAAAATCAACATCATATTCTACATTTAGATCTGAAAAAAATCACAGTTGTTTAAATTTCTCATTTACATAATTTATATCATGTATAAATTTGGGAAGACATAATTTAAAGTTTGTGTAAATTACATTAAATCTTTAAATGGCGCGCGAAGCGCGCCTGAAATTTTTCTACCCCCCTGAAATCTGTTTTGGGTGTTAACTACCCCTCCTTAATTACCTCCCCTAAAAAAGTTACCCGAATTTAATCATGTAAATAGTACCAACTAATAATGAGGTTTATAGGTATTCATTTATTTAAATACGATTAAATATTCCAGCATCTTCGCCCCTAGCCTCTAGGGGCATCGCCTCACTTACCTACTTGTTATGTTTTACAAAAAGAAAAAGAAATTTTTTTGGGAGAGGGGGATTCTTTGCCTAAAACCACAACAGGACCAGTAGGTATATTACCTGAAGAGTAGAACCCAATTGGTTCAGCGGTTACCGAGATCTTAAGCTTAAGAAAGACGGATAGATAGACAGACATCGTTCTACTTTGTATTATAGAAAGTAGTATCTCATTCCTATAAGTACAAGAAAACATAAATATCAACTAAAAATTTTCTTGCTAACTGATGAAGAAATATCATACTCTTTTAAAGTTTAACTTTGCATATGTCCTGATAAGGTTTGTAATTGGTTTAGAGGAATTTTTTTTTATATTTACTGAAATGCTTGATTAAGTTGGTTTTTTTTTAATTTATGGAAGCTTTACTATGACGTCATAAATCCCAGGATAAAGTGGTAAAATGGCGCGCTAAGCGCGGAGAATTTTTTTGTAGTTTTTATGAAATACAAATACATTAATGATTACTAATACTAATCATACATTACAGAAAAACGTACAATAACGTATGCTGAAATGTTCATATTGTACACAAAAATTCAAATATATTTTTGCTGATCTACCTCAAAAGATTTTGTTTCAATATCTTTAAAAGCTTAGGAGAGGCACTGAATTTAAGATATACCTTGATAAACGAGAATTTGAAAAAAATTAAGTCCCCCCACAGAGTTGCTTGTAAGGGGAAACATTTTTGAAAAAAATAAACTGGTCTCAAATGATTCCAAATTGCCTAATTCGGAGAGAAATGCAATAAAAAATAAGTCCCCCCACAGGGTTGCTTGTAAGGGGAAAAATTTTTGAAAAAAATAACATGGTCTCAAATGATTCCAAATTGCCTAATTCGGCGAGAAATGCAATAAAAAAATTTTGGTGGCGGCGGCGGAAAACGGCGGGAACGGCGGTACCGCCGCCATTTTTTATTCAAATATTTTTTACTGATCTATCTCAAAAGATTTTGTTTCAATATCTTTAAAAGCTTAGGAGAGGCACTGAATTTAAGATATACCTTAATGAACGAGAATTTGAAAAGAAGTCCCCCCGCAGGGTTGGTTATAAGGGGAAAAATTTTTGAAAAAAATAACATGGTCTCAAATGATTTCAAATTGCCTAATTCGGCGAGAAATGCAATAATAAAAATTTTGGTGGCGGCGGCGGAAAACTGCGGTGGAAGGCGGGAGCGGCGGTACCGCCGCCGTTTTTTTAGAAAGATACCAAAACTTATGGTAATTAGTGACCCAGCCCAAAAGATTTCACCCAATTATCTCTAAAACTAAGGGAGTAACACCCAAAATAAAATTGCTGGTATGTCGTGGCACGAGTCACCACATTTCCCCCCCCCCCCCCACCCCCTTTGATATTTAAAATGTATGCAATGAAACAAACCTTCTTTTTTGCTGTTTCCTTTCTTTTTCTGCTTTTGTTTTTCCTTTTGCTTCATTCGCTTTTTACGTTTCTTTGCTGTTCTTTCCTCCGCCATTTTCTCATTTTCTTCAAGTTTAGCTTGGTACGCGGCATTCAGCTCGTCTCTGTCTTGCCGTTGACCAAGAACCTGTCAGAAAAGAATATTCGGTGCTTTCATTCTTATTCTTTCCTTTAAGCCTACTCCATTGAGTATTTATAAAACATTTCGATAATACTAGGGAAGGAGGTGTTTGATTTTTAATGCCTAACCTGTCCGGGGTGCCCTAACCCATCGGGGCTACCAAATCAAATATCCAATATAACCTAACCAAAACTGATCTAAAGTAATATCCGAATATCAGAAACTTGAGTAATCACACGTTAAGATCGAAGGTGAACGTTTGATACCTAAGCTTTGTTATCTAAAAAACCTACCCTCATTCTGTTTTGTTCTTTTCGTCTCATTTGTCTGTAAAGGTGAAATTCTCCTGAACCAGCTCCAGCAGAACTAAACAAGAATAGTTATGTCAAAACATATGCACTTTACAGAGAGAGAGGGGACAATGGGATGTTTATTACACTAGTCCCCAAAGTTTTACAATAACTTTTCTTATTCGTTGGCAGAACAACTTTTGGGACTTTACTGAATTTTGATTGGTTGGTGTATTAAGTTGAGTGTTTCTAGGGTAGGGAAGGCAAGAAAATAGCTTAAATCCAACATAAGAACTTAATCTAAAGATGAAAATTTAAAATATCTTAAAATCAACCCGGGACCAATGTGAAGCTTGCCTAAAAGAGAGTTTTTTTCCCTATTCCTAACCTCTGCGGGGCCTATACCTGCGATGTCGTAGCCCAGAACCCAATATAAACATTAACATAATTAAATTTTAAACAAGTGAAGGTGCTCGACAAGGCACTTCGGGGGGAAATTGCCAAAAATTTGCATTCTTACCTGCCCATAATATTGTGATTGAATTCCGGGGCTGTGTTAACATTTTTCTCATCTCGTTTCTCTGGGATATAAACCTGTTTCGAGGGATCCTTCATTAACCTTAAAAGAAAGGGATCTACTGCAGTTCACGGTAAAATATTGCCAAAAATCTATGAATTTTAAAGGCTGCTAGCTGCCAAACGGCTGAACGTACAGATCATATCCGCACACCATTTTAAGCGGTATAAGAAGGCCTACAAATAATCTGGAATAGCCAAGATCCAATGATGCACAGGGAAAGCTTCAATAAAGAAAAATCGCGTAAAATAGGCCTTTTTCGCGCATTTCTCTGCACTGTGAGATAATTATACATTATTGTTTTATGGCTATTTCAGATTATTTGTTGGCCTTCTTATGCCGCTTAAAACAGTGTACGGGCATGGTCTGTACGTTCAGCCGTTTGGCAGCTAGCACAGCAGCCTTTAAAATTCATAGATTTTTGGCAATATTCGTTACCAGCAATATTTTACCGTGAACTGCAGTAGATCCAAAGAAAGAAAATAATAATACTCTTAAATGTATCCTTTATGTTTGCATTTGTAATCAAACAAGGATGACAACATCCAAAAAAGCGAAGCTCTAAACAGGTGTGACAAATGAATGTTAACAGAGGCAAAACTTGATAAGCAGAATATGAATGTATAAGAATAAAAAGTATGGAAGTTTGTTATTGTTCATTTGCTTGTAGTCACAGAAATCATCACACTAAATCATCAGATATGTAGGATATAATTTTTTTTACACATGATCACGTTTAGAATGCAACTCTTTCTAAATTGTACTTAACTGTTACAGGAATTACCCTACCAAGTTTGAAATCAATAGGACAATTCAAATATGTCTAAATTAACAATATTTATAAGATATCAGTTACGGACGGACCCTTATTATAAAAAAGCTTAGCTTTTAATCTAAGAAGAAAAAATGAGAAATTTCTTACTTTTCTAGTTTAAATCGCTGAACATCTGTGTAAGTTTTGACCTACGACCAGTTAAATAGAATTAATTAAGATATGCATTACGTATTTAAATACTAAAGAATTGTTTGAAAATCTTAGATAACATCTTATTAATAATGATTATTAAAATAAGCCTATAAATAAATTTTTCTTTGAAAGAAAAGTGTCGTAAAAAATAAAGATATTTTGGATGTGTTTAAAAAAAATTCTGATTCGACAAAGGGTAAGGAAATTTTACCATAAATAAATTAAATTTCCCCTCAATTAGTTTGTGTAAAACTCTCATTTTGAAATCTCATATCTTTTATTGTTGGGGTCATCTCGAAAACGCCTTCCTTAGAAATTGATCATATTGCGCTAACTAAAGGGATAAGACAATTACCGATAAATTGATCCCCAATGATTATATACAAAATTACCCCTATTATAGATTAAAATTAATGGTTGCAACTTAATGAGTCAACCAATCAAAAAAATTACTACAGTCCCCAAAGTTGTCAAGCCAACGTATAAGAAAACATTATTAAACTTTCGGGACTAATGAAATAAACAGGCTATTGTTCCCTCTCTCCCTGACTTCAAGACATTGTATTAATTCTTAATTCCTTGAGGGCTAATTTTTTCTCTTCTTCATCAGAATCTCCTCCTTTTTTCTTCTTTTTTGTTTCATTGTCCGAATTCCCCATTTTTAGTTTTCTGAAAAAAATCATAGTAAACTAATCAAATCCGCTTCATAATCCATTTTTGGCGCTTACAAAGCAAGTACTATATTGATTATTGATGACCCCCCACCTTTTTTTTAAATTTGAAAATAAGGAGGGGGTAGGTAAAAGCAAATATAGGGTTAGGATTAGGATTGTGTTTTTTTTCTTGAATAACCTTTCCCCCAAATAATTTTAACCAACGGTTAATTAAGTTAAATAGGTTTGGAAGTATCATTTTTAAATTCATTGTTTGTCCCCTGTTTTCTATGTTAAACGGATTTGATTTAAGATAAAAAAGAATTATTATACATACTATCACAATACAAAAATAAATAGTTAAATTGGGGTCTTATATAAATCGCACAATTATGACATAATTTAATTCAATTAAAATCACAAAACAATAGTCCTATAATATAAAATGTTAAAATTGTTAAGTCTAAAAAATCATTAAATCACATAGATTTTAAAATATATTTTTATGTAGAATTCTAAACATCGAGCGAGAATTTTTAAGATGAAAATAGACATAGAATTTATTTTTTTTCTCTATTAAAAATTTCTATTTCATAATTTACTTTTATTTTTTTCTTTATTTTAGGAACTTTAAAACACAATTACAGTCTATTGATTAAAATTTGTGAAAATTTTTGGCACCAAATATATTTCATTAAAACAAAATATCATTTAAAAAGGGATGAGAGGGTTTTTTTTCTTCTCATAAAGTGAACCAAAATGTAAACTTTGCTAAAACTTCACCTATTTTGATATTATCTTTAATAAGTTAAAATAATGTAATTCTGCGAGTTAAGTATGTGCCAGTAAAGCAAAAGTCAATAATTTCTTGCTAATAGCACCACTAGATCAAGAAATACTTATTGTCACTGTGTCATTTTAACAAAAACTATTTTTAGCACACTTTGTGGAATCCCCCCCTTCCCCTCTCTTTTTGTTATTTGCAAATCTAATAAGGGGGGGGGGGGTTAATGCAACCATCTCGTAATCAATGTATAAATGGCACTTAAAATTCGAATTTCGATTTAAAATTCTGCATGAGTAATCCTTGGTAGGTCTATTTCCCCTTAATCGAACAAAAAAGTTGAAAAAGTAACGGCTAATGGCTCAGCCGTTTAGCCGTTTTTTGGCTATTTTTAGGAAAAATCTGTAATAAATTACGTAGGAATCAACTTTTTGAAACATATTTTTGCTTTGAATCATGTGAAATGATACAAAAACAACATTTTTAGATTTCTAGTACCAGCAACTACCGGCTAGAACCGTTTGAAAACATTTTGGAGCAGAAAATAGTATTATGTGGAGATAGGTTTCGTGATGATTTGCATTGAAAATAGCCCAAAAAATGGCTAAACTGCGTAGCCGCCAGCTGTTAGCCGATATTTTTCCAACTTTTTGTTCGATTTAGGGAAAATAGACCTACCAAGGATTACTCATGCAAAATTTCAGATCGAAATTTGAATTCTAAGTGCAATTTATACATTGATTACGAGATGGTTGCATTAACCCCCCCCCCCCCCTTAGTTAAAATATATATCTTTTGAAGCTAGAATAAATTTTAGCAGGTACAAAATATCTTGAATCTAAGCAGTCATTTCGTCTCATTCAAGTTGTAAGCAAAATATTAGGGCTCGGCAGCCGCCAACTAGCCGCTAAAAACTGAAGATTTAAAAATCAAAAAGCTGTCCTTTTTATGAAAAAAATCGTAATTTTTGCAAAGTCAAACGGCAGCTAGTTGACTGCGTTATCCGAGCCCCGCAAAATATCTTTTTAATAGTTAAATATAGATTTTTTCCTAACCTAGGCTAAAACATTTATGTAAAATATATTTATTAAATAGTTTTTTAAACTGTAAATTTGATTTCTAATCCTATACTATAGACATACATCAAGTTATTTTTTAATATTAAGCATAGGTATGCTAAACGATAATTCTTTTTTGGCACAATATTACATTTTATATAAAATATGAGATCACTTACAATATATACACATATATATTTACTTACAAGCTAATATTCTTTGCTATTGGAAGTATTTTTGAATATTTGAATTTTTATTCCTTTAACTTTATAAAGTTAGATATGGAGTTATTGCTTTTGTAAATATGTAAATAAACGCACCTACTGTACAACTAAAGTAATTCCGTACATCTGTTTATTGTTTGACATTAAATTGAATATGCTGTCAGTTTGTTATTGATGCGTCACTTATGGCTACATATTCAAGAGATAAATACAGCAAAAAGCCTAAAAGTATCTAAAAACTTTCGGATATTGTCCCTTTCGTGGCAACGCCCCTTAAAGGGCGATTCATCGTATGTTTTAAATGGTTTTAATAAATTATTTTAGGTTAGGTAATTGCCCTGCAGGGTTAGACAATTGGCCCCGCAGGATTAGCGCCCCCCGCAGGGACTAGAAATAGGAGAAAAGCTACTGTGAAAATATGAAGAATCGCCCCTTAAGGGTTGTTGCCACGAAAGGGACTATAACCAAACATTCTTTTCGCAGTGAATCAGTTTGGCAATGTGTTATTTATTCATCAAATCACAAATAATGTCGCACCAGTTTAGTTCCATAGGAAAGTGGCATGGGGGCGGTTTTTTTATTGCGAATTTCATCATCTTTTGGGATGGTTTTCATCTATTTTATTAAAGCCTCTGCAACGGTTATTTGTCAAAAGTCAACATTGGGATTTTTGATCACCATAAAGCAATAATTATAGTTCAAAAATCCAAAAGTTTATGAATGTGTCAAACACCCCCCCCCCTTTTTCTCCACACCCTTTAAACAAGGATATGGCATCTGAAGATTTTTTGGTGATAATTCCACAAAATTTAAATGATTAACATTCAGTGTTCAAATGTTTTAAACAAATATATAATAGAAATAAATTAACGCCAACAATCTTTTTAGGCGAACCCTTTATGTGTAAAACCATTAAATAACAATAAATAAATATCTTAAATATGGCGAAAGTATATTCAGATGCAATATTCCTTTAATTAATTCTATTTTAAATTACACGAAACAATCATTTACTTAAATAAAAAAATTAATGAAAATACTCGTACAGAAATGGCACACTAAAATACACTATGTATGTAGAATTTTATAGACCTAAGTTAAATTACTTAATTTCTACCTTACTTCTAGCGTATTAACCTTATATCCCACAAAGATCTCAAAGCTTTGGCTTTATACTTATTTCTTTAAGATTTAGGTTTTCTTTCTCTTTGTATTGGCTTGATTGGTTTGATGATATAGTTCCAGCAATCCTATGGTGTCTCGAAGTTGTCCTGAAAAAAAAATAATAAATAACTGATCTGAAATAATGATGAAAACATCTATAAGAGGAAAGCTCGTTCTTAAATTAGACATTACCTAACTAAACATTAAAAATTGTAGTGTTGGCACTTAATAAATAGAATAGGTACCTATTCATTTTTATGTCTGAACAAAAGTTTTTTAAAAAATACATTAAGTACTGGCTACAGTTAATGTATAAACTAAAAACTTCGATTTTATAATTTTAATATCTAATAGAAACATTTGTATAGGTAAACAAAATTTTTATGTACCTTTTTGAATCATATGGTTTTCTGCTGCCTTTTGTATATCTTTCAGAAAATCTGCCGAAAATCTAAAACAAAAAAAGTGTTACAGCACTAGGATTTTGCATGGCAGTTTCTTCAATTCGGTACAATGTGGAACAGTCCAAAAAAGCACGGCGGTACCGTTCTCCCACAAATTTTGTTTTTTGCTATTTCTCGCCAAATTAGACGATTTTTATGTTGTTAGAACTGTCGGCCCATCCCCTTTGCAAAAGAGGAAGTGGGTAAATTTTGGATGACAATACCTGTGGAAACCTTGATAGCTGCCATGGATATCCAGATCCACCAGAAGTTCCAGGTCCTGTTCAGATAACAGGGCAATCCTGCTGGGATTTTGTTCTTAACAAAAATCAGCAATGATAATAGAGTAATAGAAAACATAATTAAGATGTAGTGCGTGACCAGTAGTGCAAGAGAAGGAAGAATTCTTTGGCATATAAGCACATAGCGCATCCGCTTGTGGTAAAGCACAAACAAATATGGTTCAATAAACGTACTAAGTCAGCTTTAGGTCATTTGTCACAAAAAATAAGAGAGATAGGGAGAGAACGGAAGGATATTAAAACATGAAAAAAACGAAAACTTTATATCAAAGTTATATAAAAGCAACAGAATTGCCAGTCTGTCTGTCTGTTGGTTGTGTATGTTGACACTTGCTTACCGCTGAACCGATATGGTTCTCCTTTACAATATAACTTCTTATAGATCCACAAAAGATTTACAATTATTTTAAGGTAGGGTACCACCACCCTCCCAAGAGGGCGTTTCTGCTATAAATATTTCAATGTCACCTTTAGCATAACTGACGTATTAAGGGACCAAGAAAGACACTAAGCTAAGTTCACATTGGAATGGAAATCCTTCAGCCACCTTTCTTTGTTAACAGCCGAGAAATTCTCCAAAATAGCGTGCGGATATTTCGAATTATAGAGTAGCTGCTTTAATAGGTACTAAAAGAAATATTTTACCTAATTTGACAAGAATTTCTTCGAGTTTTGTGAATATATTTTGAGGTTTGGAGTCCACCTCATCCCCACCCCCAATGTTTACCTCACTCCATCTAAAATAGAAAACAGTGCTAAACAAGGTACCATGTGTTGTGTATAAGCACCAAAATACCGAAGGATCTCACTAACCGCTTAACCATTTTAGTTCTCCTTTACAGGGTAGCTTCTCATAGCTTTGCCCCCCTCCCCCCCTTTTTACTTTTTTTAAATCTACCTACTTAAACAATTTGGTTTTCTAATTCAACCCTCCCACTCCTCAAGTTCCCCTGTAAAAAAGTAAAGTACATTCAAGTAGGTATAAGTTGGTACCTACTCATAAAAATTACTTAGCCAAAATGCTTAGGTAAGTTATTGGTTTCTGTCTAAATTGAAATTGTCACATATTCACTACTAATGGATGCGCTCCTGTCCAATATATTCAAAGGGGAGAAGGGGCATAAAAAATAGCGTAAAACCATCCAAAGAAACAAATAAAAAAACTACCTGTCCCCATCAAATATAAGAACCATGACAGTGTTGTCTGGCAGTGAGAATAGATATTCATCATCCTCTATCTCAGTTCCGTCCTCCTCAAGCACAAGAGTCAGTTTCTTAAACAAAAAAAATAAGGTTAACAACTTCAGGGATCTAAAGGGATAAGACAAATGCCAATAAATTGATGTACATCCCCAATAATGATACACAAAATTACACCTTCTGTAGATTAAAATTAATGGTTGAAACGTTTGTATATTCAACTTAATGGGTTAACCAGTAAAAATTCACTAAAATGCCCTAAGTAAGTTGTTAAATCAACAAATAAGAAAACTATGGAGACTGGTGTAATAACCACCCCATTGTCTCATCTATATGTTTAATATTTTCGTAGCATAACTGACAGACCTACAGACCAAGTCCATTATATATTGGAAGCTTATTAGTGTAAGAAATTTCTTCATCGTAGCTTACTAGGTATATATTTCTTAACCTTGGCTATTGGAGATTATTAATGTTTGAATGTTTTCTGAAATACATTTTGGACTTGGCTCTTTAATATCATTAATGTATGGTTTTGAAATATTTTTAATTAGCATAAATATCTGGATTAAAAATTTCTCTACTAAATTTTTCACCCCCTTTACCCTGGGTTCAAACGATTAATAAGAAAATTAATAGAAATTTAATTATGGGTTTAAAGACAATAGGTACCTGTGACTCAGGGTAGCCAAATCTTGTTCTTCCTTTATTAAATAAATCTTCCATTCCCTCGACAACAATTCCCTTTTTGGCACTACGATCCCGATTTAATATCTAAAAAAACATTATGTTATATTATAATGATGTAATGTAGTAAGGTGTTTTTGTCTGAACTTCTAAAGCTAATGATCTAAAAATTGCAGGCTCGAATGTTTGTAGAGTTTTACAAATGTCTTGGGGTGGTTAAAATAATATGCTATTTCTGCCCTCCTCTCTTCCGTAATGGCTATAGGGTAAGTGACTAGTATCAAAACCAAATATAGGATTTACTTAGGTATATAAAAGAGATTGGTTTGCCTACAATTCGGCATATTATGAATCAAGCAAAAGTAATTAACAAAAGCAAATAAATAAATTATAAGGGGTATACATTAAATGCAGTAAATGGGTTCTCTTATGATCCTGATCATGCAGGGCTACCCAGTAGTGTACCCAGCCAATATAACTGAAGTAATAAACAAAGAAACCAAAAATAATTCTTTATCCCCATATTTTCAAGTTACTTTTTAAAAAAAGGTTGGATTTATCACTGCTTAACTACTTTGTGTGAAAGCGCCAAAAGTATTTTATCTTTCTACCTTAAATGGCTTTTTAGCCTTGTCATTCCTCCTACTCATTTTAAATTCTGAAAAAAATACAAAAAAAATTAAAATTGCTCTACATTCAATAATTCTAACTCACTTTAATAGGTATTTTGATGTATTTTTTCTAGGCTCAAATTAATTCTTTATCACTATCACCATAATCAGGTTCTGACATTTTATTCAGAAAATCTTCATCTCCTTGTACAAATGTATGTACAGATAAATCATTGAAAATATCGTCAAATTTGAATGAATTTTTGATTGGATTTTCTTTGACTAGTTCTGCATTTTCTACGCCTTGCATAACATTGCATAACTTCTCTAGGTCTTCTTTATTTGTCCTACAAAATAGTGAAGAATTTTTATTTTATTTAACTAGTAGGTACATAAACTAATTTTAAAAAAAACTATAGTTTGGGAACATCATATAAAACATACCTACCTATTCAATTTTATTATTACAATTTAGAAGTTGGAACAGAGTTAAACCTAACCTCACCGTGTAAAAAAAAACATAAAATAACTATCTAAAATCAGAAATAATCTCCCCGAATAAATGTAGAATATATGTGGATATAATGACAGGGGAAAATTGTCGTCAATTTAGGTTGCTAATATGGAACTCTTTTATTGGTCAGTTCGTTCATCCAGTAGGAGGGGAAGGAATAGGGTAAAGGGAGTGGATGGGAGATATCGTTAGTTTGGCCCACTGCGATTTTCACTTTGTTAGAAAAAACATCTTTTACAAATCTTATATTACAGTTAACCAACATGTCCATTTTAACATATTCTGAGAAGAAATTACCTTAAAATAACATTAGAAATAGAATTTGAAATCAGGATAATGTTGGTCACTGTTTTTGATTTATAGTTCTCATATAGTAAATTATTGGTCAACTCCTAAACACACAAAAATAAGATGTTTTAGTTACTTTGAGCAATGTTAAGAATTATTATAGCCGTCAAGTTATGGGTTAAAGTATCTATATCGATAAAAAATTTGGTTTTCTGGTGTCAAACGCGTCATATTTTAATAAGAGCCAGGGAAATAGACTAGCTCAAAAACAGACACAACTTAAAAGGTATCATTAACGTAAATAATGTTAATGCCTTTAAATATTTTGTTATGGTTGCAATAAGTTATACTGTAAGTTTTATCAAAAAAGAAAAAAAACAAGGATGACAACATCCATAAGTAGCGAAGCACAAACAATTAAATAAGAATTTAGATATTAGTTGTCAAAAGCATGTATATTAGGAAAAAATCACGAAACCTTTTCAACATTTGTTTTTAATTTCTTAATATTTATATTTCAGTACTATGATAAACTGACTGATGGTTAAAGTAAATTACATAGTGGATGCTCAAAACAACGGGAAATTTAATTTTGATATGTTTAACTACAAAAATTTAAAAAAAAACGGACCATAAACACCAAAGATATGAGGAAAAATGTAAAAAATATAAAAATAGCCAAAAACCTGAAAAAAGGCAATTCTGACCGTCATAGTTGTTTTCTTTAAATGATAGAAAATTTGGATCTACTGCAGTTCATGGTAAAACATTGCTGGTAACGAATGCTTCCTGTTTCCTAGGAATATTCCAAGAACCCTGGATCTAGCATAACAATAAATATTTCTGGAGCCACCAATGTTTAACTTTCCTGGTTGCTGGCAATTTATGCACATTCCTGGACTCTGGCAGGTTTGAATTATTCCTGTTAAAAAGCAATATTTCCCTTTTTAATTCTCATTACCCTTTTATTACACTTACCCCACAATTAAAGGTTGATAGCACACTACTCGAAGCGGCTATTTTGGCATGTTTGTCTGAAAGACCAACGCATTTGGTGGTGTGGATAGGGGTTGTGCCACTCTGTACTAATTGGGGAGGGGCTAGGCATAGATGGAAGGTATAAAAATAAGTAAACTTAACGATTTTCTAATAAATAGTCAGTTATTAAGATTTGACGAGAGACGTCGTCGGCACTCGAAGCACCAAAATACAATTACATTTAAACACCAAGGGGGAGAAAATGAGAGAAAGGGGGGGGGGGGGCAGTATGAATATATATCAAACCTCATGTTTTCAGTAATTGATGCGCTAAATCAAATATAAATTTAAGCACCATTTATATTTTAAAAGCTCTGTTTTTAAATTGGTAGAAAGGGGGCAAAAAATAGCTCAAACAATAGCCTAAAACCACCATGAACCTTGTGAAGCTTATCTAAAATAAAGAATACAATCGAATCAGTGGTTAGTGAGATCATAATCGAGAAACAAACAAATATTGCTATATTGTCAACCTTGCTTGCTTTTATCTTGAGTTTACAAAGCATGAAAAGAAGGGGCTAGAATTTGAATTTAAAACACCCCTCAAAAGTATAAGAGATTCAGAACATAATTGTGCATTTTAAATTTAAAAATGGGTAACCAATTAGCTTTTTGTCAAGAGGTTACTTTATCTTAACTCAAATATTCACCAATTAAAACCCCTATTTTATTATATGAAAAAAAGATTCGATTTATGTTACAATAACGAGTATAGCACTCCCCCACTTTTCAATTTATTATTAAAATAAAGAAACGTGATTGGTTGTGAGGTGTTGGGATGCCATTCAAATTTTGGCGCGAAAGTGGACATTAAGACAAAAACAGTTAATAAAGCCAGTTTTACAATATTAGAAGCCTATCCTTTTTTAAACATTGCTCTTTCCCCCTATGATATAAATACCTTATCATATGAATTGGATTGAATGAATAAGATTGTTTTATAACATTTGGTGCAGAACTTGGCTTTCTCTTAAATGTGCGTTTTCCCCTTTCCCCTCGCTTTTTTCTAGTGAGAGACTCATAATTCATCAAAATTGCGCCAGATTTGTGATATCACTCTACCTTCCCTATTGTTTGGCGCGACCTCGTAAACCCTTCCATTTTTTAAAATCTTTTTCTCACAAACAAACAAGGCGCGACTTTTGAATTCAAATTTATCAATTACTCCTCTTTTTGCTATGTACAATTTAGGGGAAAGCACAGTTTAAAGTTTTGGTTCTTATTACTTAACTGTAAAAGATAACTAATCCGTTTCAGTGGTCAAGATCTTAAGCTACACACAGTCAGATAGACACAAATACATCCTTTTACTTTTAAATAAGGAGACGTTTATATGAACATGGACTTCTTGGCGGCCTTTATGGAAAACTTGATGGCATTTTGCCTTGCCTTTAAAAAATTCTCCTTTAATTTTCATGTTTCTTAAAAAATTATTGGTGTTATCTGTAGGGATTTCATAACTACTCTGTTATTATTGCTCTATACCTAAGAATGTCATATTTGGTAATGACCATTCAAATTTTAGCGCGAAATAAATTTCTCCCTAACCCGTTCCTCTCTCATTTTTAAAGAATGAAAAAAAATGTGATTGATGCTATAATTGAGTGTAACACACAGCATCAGAAGCCACTGTCCCTTTTTAACCATTGCTCTTTCCCCTCAAGAAATTATGAAAAAGGGTATGGGGTTAAAATTCCTGTAAGCCAGTAACATTAATTGAGTGCTGGTAACCTGGAAAATTTGGAGATTGCCAGCTAACAGGAACCTTGGATTTAGGGGAATATGCGTGCTGCTGGATCCAGGAATCTTGTAATATTGCTAGGAAACAGGAAGCATTCGTTGCCAGCAATATTTTACCATGAACTGCAGTAGATCCGAAAATTTAATTTTGATATCTTTAACTGAAAAAATTTTGGAAATCGGACCATAAACACCATAGGTATGGAATAAAATGTGAAAAATTCAAAAATAGCCTAAAACCTTCTTAAAGACAGTCTGACCGTCATAGTTGTTTTCTTAAATCGACAAGAAATTCAATTTTGATGTCTTTAACTGAAAAAAATTTGGAAATCGGACCATAAACACCAAAGGTATGGAAGAAAATGTGAAAAATACAAAAATAGCCTAAAACCTGCTTAAAGACAGTCTGACCGTCATAGTTGTTTTCTTAAATCGACAGGAAATTCAATTTTGATATCTTTAACTGAAAAAATTTTGGAAATCGGACCATAAACACCAAAGTTATGGAGAAAAATGTGAAAAAATACAAAAATAGCCTAAAACCTGCTAAAAAGCGGTCCGACCGCCATTGATGTTTTATACCTAGTTAATTGTGCTCCTTAATAATAGGAATGTTGTCAAAAAAATTTTAGCCTTTTATCTTTTATAGGAGCCGAGAAATTTACGTTTCCCCCAAACTAAGACGGACGGACAGACGGACAGACGGACATTTCAAATTATAGAGTAGCTACGCTACTAACAAGAAAACATTCATTAAACATCCTATTTTCCTTTGGACAATGTGGTAAAATTATCAACGACTTTTTACTGAATATCTGTTTACATTTTGTATTTTCTTCTAGTACAGTAAATCCTAAAAAAATATGAGTTAATACTTGGATTAAGATTCGTCATAATAAAGAACATAATAAACTGTCTATCAACAAAGATGACAACATCCATGAAAGAGAAGCCTAACATATGAGTTAGATAATATATACAGACAGACGAACATTAACAAGTAAATAGTAACGACTTATTTAATATTCAACATTATTCCGTAAAAATCTTTTCAAAATTTTAGTTTTAATATAGGCATACTTGCCCATTTAAAGACTTGTTAATTGTATAGATATGCTTCGAGCATAACATTATACCTAATGGTCCTAAGAATGCATATTCCAAAACTCAAAAGTTTATGGTGACTTTATTATACTAGCGGCTTCGCCCCTAGCCTCTAGGTGCTTTGCCTTAAGAGGTGGTTAAAAAAAATAAATGTTTCTGGTGCTGCCATTTATTGTTAAGTAACTGCCTAAAAACATTTTTTTGGTTAAGGGTGAATTTAAATTCTTTGGGGTTGGGGGAGTCTCACCCCCCCCCCCCCCCCCCATCAAGCTACTTTGTATTATAGATAAGATATTGATTTTAAAATAACCAAAAATTATCATGTTTCAAATGTACGGACTTTCTGGTCAGGATTATAGAGTTGCTACGCTAACTAAACTGTACTCTCTGATACAGAAATCATCATGCCAAGATTAAAATCGATAAGGCTATTTAACAAGGCTAAATTAAAGATATTTTACCTAATTTTTCCAACAGGGATTTTTCATCTTGGCAATGTACAGGATCATAAACAAAACATTGCTTACTGTCAATGGAGTACCTTTCCTGTTACAAGCAATTTCTTTTTTTTTTGATTAAATTAATGAGCTATTTCAATGTTAAAAAATTCTTTAAATCCTGTTAAAAATAAGGAATATTTCATATGTATGAAAAATTCATTTCTTCTTTTTTAAATTACTTGATTCCTTGATAATCAGAAGAAAAGCTGTTTGAAACCGCGAAATTATTGTATTCATCTGACCTAAAATAAAGAGCTAGTTTTCATAATTACACCATTGTCATAATAAATTCATATTTAAAAATAAAATTTTGTATTAAACAAGAAGATTTTACCTAATCCAAAGCAATACATTTCCTCAAAACTACACTCTTTTATAGCTTCCAATTCAAAAAATGATTTTATAAATTCAGATTGATTTAATTCTTCTTGAGCCGACTGTATTTTCTTCAGATTTAGTTCTATGTCCAAACTTTCACACTTCTCAGCAAGAATTGTGGTTCTAGTAATCAAAGAATTTTATTCTTTATTAAATTAGAAGTGTTAGATATTACGGTGATTTCCCTCTAAGTAGCTATTGAGCCAATTCTAGAAATAAATTGAAAATGAGGAAGACGAGAGGGTTTGGTTCTTTAATACTTTAAGGTAGTGGGAAGGCATATATAGAAATAAATACTAACTTCAATTTATTTTAAACTCATTCGTATTAAATTAAACAATCTACAGGCCGGGTGTTTTTTTAATAAGTTAAAAGTATTGCTTAAATTAACCCACTTGCCATTGACAGAAATTAATAATCTATATCTTAATTTCTTCATTGATGTGGGTCATTTTGTACGAGAAAAAAATATTTGGCGATTTTCAACAAATCTGCCTTAAAAACCGGTTTTTCCAAAGTACCTATTTTTGGATCATGACGAATTTAAAGAGTGTGCAAAAATGCGTACATTTTAAAAATCAAATTGCGCGGCTTGTGTTAATAGTAGAAAAATGTTACGCATACCGTTAGAATTGTCATAAACTCTAGTTTTTGCAAATATATGTACAAATATATACAGGCTATTTGTAGTATAGAAGCTACATTGGAAAATGTGAGAAGTGTTGAAAATTTTATGTAAGTTGGGACATTTTACCACGTAGCTCCTAAACTATACGTAGCACAGGAATAGTTCTTAAACACCTAAAAACTAGAGTTTATAACGATTCTAACGATATGCATAATATTTTTCTACTATTAATACAAGCCGCGCTATTTGATTTTTAAAAATGTACGCATTTTTGCAAACCCTTTAAATTAATCATGATTCAAAAATCTTCCAAAAATAGGTACTTTGGAAAAACCGGTTTTTAAGGCAGAATTTGTTGAAAATCGCCAAATATTTTTTTCTCATACAAAATGTCCCACATCAATGAAGAAATTAAGATATAGATTATTAATTTCTGTCAATGTCAATTGGGTTAAATTAAGCAATACTTTTAACTTATTAAAAAAAACACCCTGTACGTATATTCGTTCTTACACTTAAATGGTATTAATAGTATTAACAAGTCTATAAATATTTATAAGAATTGTTAATTATAAAGAACAAATTCCTATTGGTGTTATTATGTTTAGATTTTCTGTTTCTTCCCTTCGATTTCACAACAGTGAAACCATCAGATTCTTTTGATCCAGACATTTTGTATTTGCCTTCAATGAAATTAAAAGAATCAAATATAACGGATGAAATATAAGGTAAGTAAGTCTACACCAAAAATTTAATACGTTTTTTAAATTCGAAGTTTTTTATCAGGGTTGTTTCGATCATCCGATCATCCTACGAAAACATTCAAGTCAAAATATTCCATGCAAGAGGTTTAAATGATTGAACACCAAAAAATTAGGAAAACCAACCAATCAAAATTCAATGAAAGTACCCAATGCTTTTGAGTTAGCAAAAATAACAATTAAAAGAACTTTGGGTACCAGTGTAATTTACAGTTCAGTGTTACCTCCCTTCCACAATTAGTTATATACTAATTCTACACAAATAAAAACGAATAATTATGACTTAAGCTTTGTTTTGTTTACAAAAATTAAATAATTACAAAAATTGACGCGGTATCCTGCGCTTCAAACAGATGTACCATAAATATCTTTTAATTGCGCACATTCTCACTATTTTTATTATTATTTATCCCAAATAAAAGAAATGTAAAAGGAAATCTTTTCGACACGGGAATAGAAAATGTAATTTTTCCATCTGTAACACAATAGTGAGTTTTAAATATTTAAATTTTTACAAGACATTTGTTTTAGAAAAATTATGTTGCGGCACCTCCGTTATTTTTATCTCCTCTTTTGAGCCCCACTATCCCTTTTGAATAAGGAGCCTTTAGATGTTAGGGGCGCAGCTAATAATGTCTGAAATAAAATAAACATGATTAATAACAAATAAAATTATAGTTCTAAAATATTACCCAAATCGTTAAGGTGGTAACCCTGCCTCAAATATTGGACCAATCACATTTGCATATCAACAATTTTCGACCAATAGGAGATAGCGTAGCTAAGAAAAACAAGCAAGTGAAAAAATATTTTCGATCAATCGATTTTTTTTTTATCGGCTCATAACCGGTTCTATAAGGCAATACTAAAAAGACATTTATTGTATTGTAAAAACAGGTTATGAATATTCGTTATTTCTCTTATGATTAGATTTATAATCTTTAGAGTTGGCAACCTTATTGTGGAAGATGCCGCGTTCAGCTGCCAAAGTTCCGGCAACTCTTGCGGCTAAATGGTTGATTGTTGTTATTATTATTAATTTTAATGAATTTTTATGTTTTCTCGTCGTTAAACATGCGAAGCTACCCTATAATTTGCTAAGTTAGTCCATTCCTCTTCAGCGTTTGTGAAAAACGCGATTTTCTCGGCTGTTATTTAAGATACGACTGTTTTTTTTAAGATGGCCACCTTGATATTATTATTAAGTATTATCATTATTAATTAATTATTATTATCAAACTTAATTCAGACCGTTGGTCATATGCTAATAAAATATGTTTTTATCAATTCATTTTACTACTTCCGTATGTTGTCATCCTTGTTTTTATCGTATCCTATTTTACACAAAGGTAGGGTTTTTGTTAAGTCCGTTAGTAAAGAACTCTAATTTGTGTTTTTCACACTTGTAATTATGAAGATACAATAACCTATTGAACTAAAAAAAGGAATATGTATAGTTATTTAGCATGACTATTGATAAGGTTACTAGGTATATAATACACTACTGTGTTTTTTCATAATACTCAATTCATTTACTTGTGAGCTGACCATTAATGTGAATGAAACGATAAGTTCGGACCAAAATATTTACTCAATGGCCAATAGGTATAAAACCAACTTTTTGGTTGGACTTTTCCTCTTATATTTAGGTAATTTTTTTTATATAATCATAAAAACCTAACCCAGCTTTGAACTCTCTTAAATATACCTTTCCCCGCAGAAAAACTCTGTTAGTTCAAGAGCTGTTAGTGGCTGAAACAATCACCTAAGTAAAACAAAATCCTCTGCCAGCCTGGCACAGTTCAAAGTAAAGATTGACAAAATACCTGAAAGAAGCTGAATTATGTGTTAGAACCTCTTATGGTCCTAGGTTCGTCGGAGTATTTATTTACATTATATTATAATATGACCAAGTTTCAGATTGTGCAATGGTGCAGGGTAACATGTCAATAATGAACGGGAGTGGGGCAGAGGCGGGGGATTGGGAGGACTGGAGGAGAGGAGAGAACCTGGTCCCCAACCTGGTAAGTAGCAGGAAATTTAGGGAGGGTTGTAATAATTTATTGTGACCTATTGTGGTACCCAAAGTTTTATAAACACATTTCCCCATTCTTTAATCCAAAAACTTTAATTACTGTATGATTGGCAAACACTTTTCTAAATATGATTTTAAATTTAAATAAGGGTTATCTTGTTTCATTTCAATTTTGGATGTAAATTGATTTAGCGTCGTCTATAACCTAATATTTTAAGTGTCGTTCAAGTTTAACATATGGAGGGGGGGGGGGGGGATATGTATAAACAAGTCCATTAATTAGCATAGCGTCAGGGCTTTAAACAAGGTCGCGCAATCCAGAATAGGTTTGTGTTTTTCTGAACGCTTAGGTCTACATGACATGATCATTTTAGGTTGGTCGGTTTTATGACCTGCAGCAATGGACAGATGTCTCCTTCCAGCTGTCTGACGGCTCCTCGCTCAGGGCGCACAAACTTATCCTGGCCATGAGCAGCCCCGTCTTTGAGGGCATGTTCTACGGTCCCATGGCAGACCAAAATATCCACGAGTTTAAGGTATGAATTCTATAATATTTTAAACTCTTCTATCTTGAATATTTGTGTTTTTTCTGTCATCATTTCAATTTAGTGAATATTAGACTGGGGGGGGGGGGGGGGTAATGCAACCATCTCGTAATCAATGATTAAATGGTACTTAGAATTCGAATTTCGATCTAAATTTTGCATGAATAATCCTTAGTAGGTCTATTTTCTCTAAATCGAACAAAAAATTGGAAAAGAAACGGCCAACGGCCGGCGGCTCAACCGTTTTGCTATTTTTTGGCTGTCTTAAGAGCAAATTAGTCAAATTATCTCCACATAATTCTTTTGTCGCTCTAAAACCTTATCAAACGGTTTTAGCCGGTAGCTGTTGGTACTAGAAATTTTAAAAATCGTTGTTACTATCATTTAACAAGAATTAAACCAAAAATATGTTTTAAAAATGTGATTCCTACGTAATTAATGATGAATTTGCCCTGAAATTAGGCAAAAAAAACGGCTGAGCTGCCAGCCGTTACTTTTCCAACTTTTTGTTCGATTTAGGGAAAATAGACCTACCAAGGATTACTCATGCAAAATTTAGATCGAATTTCGAATTCTAAGTGCCATTTAATCATTGATTACGAGATGGTGGCATTAACCCCCCCCCCCCCTTACTTAAGTTTCTATTATAATATTTTCATTATTTAAACTAACGGAATATTACAAAATATTTTGGTTTTACACAAAGGGGCATTTATTCTTTTTTTCTATTTGAAAGTCGTATGTTAATTTTTTTTGTTACTTCTTAAATTAAAGTATATCATAAAATTAATAATAAATATGTTTTAGATCGATGATGTCAAACCTGTTGGTTTCAGGAAAATATTGATTTTTAATATTTATTTATCTAGAGAATAAAAAATTTTCCCTTTTTAAGTTACTTTATAAAACTTTAGCGGCTACGCACATAAAGCCTCTAGGTGCACTTAAAATGGTAGGGGGAAAAGTTAACCCTCATTTCTTTCATTTGAGTTTTAAAAAGAAAGTTAAAACAACATTTTTTTTGTGGGGGGGGGGTTAATTTTTTTTTAAGAAGGTGATTCTCTACCCCAAAATAGTTGAAAAAACTTCCCTGGATCTATAAGAAGCTTCACTGTAAAGGGAAACCATATCTATTCATTGGTTAGCATAATCCTTCGCCACAGACAAAGAATAATCTACAACTTTATATAATAGGATTGTTTTAATTTTGCGCATTTATATCTAATTTAAATCAATATTTTGCTATCAGACGCTTGGTTCAATTTGTTTACAGCAGCAAATGCATTAGTTGGAAGGTATTATTTTATTAACTATAAATTTAAAACGTTGTCATTCCTTGACTTGAAACCTAACAGGGATAAGGGATGGGAAACGTAAGAAAATATTATTCCAGGCCTATTTTCCAACTAGGCCTAAAAAACTAGTTTCGGGATGACGCAGTAGTTAGATTTGAAAACTATGAACAATGATGAAATAGCTATTATATGAATGCAAAGAAAAAAAGTATAGAATAGAATTCAGGTAGTTGATTTCACCTATCATAAAATATAATAAAAACTTTTCAAAGAACCAATATGTTAGTGGCTTTAAGTAGAATCCCGTTATTACTTCGCCAACCCCCCCCCCCCCCATTTAAAAAAAAGTTTTTTTTGAGATGGTTAAATCTGATTTATTTTCAAACATTTTAAGGGGGGATCTACTTCACCCCAAAATTTGTATATAGAAATAAACACCGCTTTAGCTCCCCAGCTTTAATAAATAAATTAAGTAGAATTGAATAAGTACATGGGTAACATTCTATCAACTAATTGTTCCATAGCAAACATATAGATTAAGAATTTAAAAAAAAATTTATTTTACGTTAAATATTAACAGAAAAGTTCAATTAAGTGTGCAATAATTTTTAACAAAATTAATGAAATTTTTTTTTTAACAAAACACAGTACACTTTTATTTACATATTGAACTAGTTTTGTATTTGTGATCATTTAGATGGGTTATCAATTCCACATGAAATGTAACTTTTAAATTGTCTAAAGACATGAGTTTTTCATATTGTTCTAAAGTATAAAATGTTGAATCCTACTCAGTCTTCAAAAAACGATCTCTCAATTTATGTTTTGCTATATGGACATTTATTAATGTGTAAATTTAATAATAAGTTGATGTGATTGAACGTCATATATATTGTTGTCATTCTAATAGCAGAACGTTTCCATTGTTGTCTTTCTAATAGCAGAAATTTATGTTTGCTTGAATTAATTTAGCCAATAATGAACTGGGGGACGCGTTTGTAATTAATTAATTGGTTAATGCTAAAAGCAAGTTTCAGTCTATTGGATATTGGCCTACAGCCAATGAGGAACTGGGGTAAATGAGTTGATTTTATAGGCAAAAAAGAAAAGTTGCCCCATCACTTTTAAAAGGAGGCTGAGACCTAATTTTCGGTCAGGTTTCCCATCCCTTATCCCTGGAAACCTAAGGGATTATGAATGATTTTTATCAAGCAGTGTCCTTGAACGGGTATTGGCTGTTCCGTCACCGTTTGCACTTCTTCATCGTTCTACATTGAACCTCACTCATTGAAGCAACTACTAAGTCTAATTTTAGCGTTCTAATTCTGTTTTCAAGTCTTCAAACACATATCTTTAAGAATGCATAGCATTTGTGACATCTCAAATAGTCAACATTTTTTTAGGGGTGTTTATTCTGCATGGGATCTCCGGCTAAAAGTGGGGGGTCGGAGGAATTTTATTAATCATGTGCAGAATACAACCCCTGAATTTCTTTTTAGGCGGAAGAACCCGAGGAATGGTGGCATATCCTGGAGGCTGCTAACAAATACCTCAACCACAGGCATAACTTGCATAATAGTTTTCCTTGTACTAGCATCATCCCCACTTGTTGTCTCTAGGGTCATTTTAGAGAAGGATCTGGGGAAGTCGACCCTTTCACTTTTCAATTTTGATTAAGGAAAATCGGGAAGGGAATTTTTTCCGTGGGGGACTTTTTTTCTTGAGAGTCAGACGGCAGAGGAACATACAACAATAGCAATGAACCTTCCCAGGATCTTTAGGAACCTTCGCCGTGAAGGATAACCATATCGGTCCTGCGGAACTTACATCCTGCTGTTGCTCTTAGATTGAAAATAGCTGCAGGGATGGTCCTGTCCACTACTGATATTGGGCACTTTCATTTTTTAGCTGATTTTTAGATCAAAACTGAAAAAATATATGAATTAGCAAAAGATAACAAAATTAACAAACCAAGTATCAAGTAAGAGGATGAAAAAGGAGGAAGGGGAATCTATTTTATAAAAAAAACTTCATTTTACTTTCATTTCTTTTCTTTGCAATTTCCATACAATAGATTTAGTTATTGATAAATAAGTAGGTATATGCTATAAAATTGACCTATAAGTGTTTTTTGTAAGTAAAAATAAGTGCACATCAAAAATACATAAAAAACTAAAATCTGATATATTTGCAAAAGCTAAACTAAATGCAATTATGACTGTAGGCTGGTAGAACAAATTGAGGCGAGGCTCAGGGACATCTCTAAGAGAGAAGCCGGCAAGGGGGTTATTCTCAGGCATTTGAACCAGTCTACAAGGTATGCTTTTGCTGAGTTGCTGAGTTTAGGCAATGTATTGTTAGTGATTCATAGGACGAGTGCTTAATTTGTTAGTAATAGGAATTTAAAAGGGGGGGGGGGGGGCGAAAGTGACACTTTTTGAAACCAAAACTAAAAGTCAAAGGAACTCAACTAAAAAAAGAGTTACAGGTCTGACATTTTGCATGGCAGTTGCTTTATAGGGGTACAATATGGAAATGTGAAGAAACGGCGGCGCAACCGCCGAAAACCGCCGAGAAAAGGCAACAAAAATTACGGCGGGAAACGGCGGTTGCGCCGCCGTTTCTTCACAGTTCCATATTGTACCCCTATAAAGCAACTGCCATGCAAAATCTCAGACCTGTAACCCTTTTTTTAGTTGAGTTCCTTTGTTGACTCTTAGTTTTGGTTTCAAAAAGTGTCACTTTCGCCCCCCCCCACAGTGGTCTAAGGCCGGACATTTCGCCAAAAATCAACATTGGAATTCCTCATAATTAATGATTTATTTTGAAAATATATACCCTATCTCACATAAAACCGAAGAGTTTCTGTCTTTCCAACGACTGGCTGATGAATTATGAACTTTGAAACATGAAGGTTAAGGATTATTTTTACGTCATGAATTTTACCTTTTGAATTTTTACCATCTTTGGAAAAAATAATTTTTTTCAGTGTTACATTGATACAATGAAGTTTTTTCACCTATTTATATTCATAAAATTACATGAAAAATTAGGAAACTGGTGTTTTAGAATTTTATTTTACTTTTTAAATCCATTTTATTGTTGTTTTTAAAAAGAATTTAAGTCATTTCCTAAATATTTTTGCAAAAAAATTTGGCAATAATTTTCAGTTTTTTAAGGTTTTCACCAAAAACCGGGCCCCGTAACATACCAAACCATATATTATTTTTAATATACAGGTATAATGCCATAGTTTGATGTTTAGTTTAGGTTGTTACGGGGCCCGGTTTATTTCAAATTTTAACTTTAACTTTAGAGGGTAAACTCTAAAATTGCAATAGATGAAAGAAAAAAAAATATTTTTTTTCTTTTCTCTGTTAATTTTTTTTCCTAATGCATTTTAACTTATTTCTTCTTAAATAATAACATAATACCTATCATTAATGTTTAAATTTGTTTGTTTGTTATGTAAGATATCTAAAACAAAGGGGGGGGGGGGGAATGTGGTGACTCGTGCCACGACATACCAGCAATTTTATTTTGGGTGCTACTCCCTTAGTTTTAGAGATAATTGGGTGAAATCTTTTGGGGTGGGTCACTAATTACCCCAAGTTTTGGTATCTTTCAAAAAAAACTGCGGGGGGTCCGCCGCTCCCGCCATTTTCCGCCACCGCCAAAAAAAAATTTTTTATTGCATTTCTCGCCGAATTAGGCAATTTGGAATCATTTGAGACCATGTTATTTTTTTTTTAAATTTTCCCCCTTATAACCAACCCTGCGGGGGGACTTTTTTCAAATTCTCGTTTATCAAGGTATATCTTAAATTCAGTGCCTCTCCTAAGCTTTTAAAGATATTGAGACAAAACCTTTTGAGGTAGATCAGTAAAAAAATATTTGAATAAAAAATGGCGGCGGTACCGCCGCTCCCGCCGTCCACCGCCATTTTCATTACCTTTTACCTTGATAAACGAGAATTTGAAAAAAAGTCCCCCCTGCAGGGTTGGTTATAAGGGGAAAAATTTTTGAAAAAAATAACATGGTCTCAAATGATTCCAAATTGCCTAATTCGGCGAGAAATGCAATGAAATTTTTTTTGGCGGCGGCGGAAAATGGCGGCGAACGGCGGACCCGCCGCCGTTTTTTTTGAAAGATACTAAAACTTGGGGTAATTAGAAGCAACGACTGGGTTACCAAAAACAAAATTTTTTGATAAATTCCTTTCTAATAAAGTAACTTTTGCCAGTAACCTGTCCTTGTTTTTTATTACTAGATTACATTAAGTATTATAAATAATCTAAGAGAAAATAACTTTGTAAAAAAAGGGTAAAGAAACGTCAATTAGTTGTATCAAATGTATGTTGCACAAAGATTGGTGATAGGGCATTTACCTTTATATAATCCTATTATATAAAGTACTAAGCCTTTTTTGTTTGTAGCGAAGGATCTCGCTAACCACTGAACCGATATTGTTCTCCTTTAGAGGAAAGCTTCTTATAGGCCCTGAGATGGTTTTAGGCTATTTTATTTTTATAAATAAGTCTGGGTATCATGGTTTTATGCTATTTTTCTGCTATTCCATATCCCTTTGTATTTGAGCCTCTAGATGCTAGGGTTGCAGCCACTAGTCATTTATAAAGTAATATTTATTAATGCTTTAAGGTTTTAAATGTTTTTTTGCTTTTAAAACATCGAATTTAGGATCTCTACGACCCAAGAAAAAATTATGAAAATATAAAATTTTAGCTAAGTTTCAAAGTATTTTCTAGACCAATTGGCTTTTGTTTTTCTTCTCTACATGCACATACGAGTTGTATTTGGTAATAATAAGGCGAATGCTTTTTATTTTGAACGATTCTATCAACTACAAGCTGAGAAAATTGACTTTGAGTAGAGGTAGGTGAAATGTCCACCAAAAGGCCAAAATAGACCACTGTGCCCCCCCCCCCCCCCCCCCTTTAAAAACTTAGTCGTTTATTATAAAATTAAACACTGTTCATATTTCCTTAATATTTTTTTTTAAATCTAAAACGTTAGGTATACCTAACTAATAAATTTTGATCTTTCACACGATTACTTAAATGGATATTTTATTTTGTTGTTGTTGAATAGCTACCTGGTTATTTATTAAGATATTATTTTCAGGATTTCGTTTGAGACCAATGTTAAGAGCGTGTTCCTAAACTCTGTCATCAAGGTAAATTATCTTCAGTGGTGTAGCTGCTTTATAATTATGTTATTATGTTGGGCAATTAACTGCTTAGTTTAAGTACACTAGCTTTAACAACAACCACACAAGCATCTTGTTTTCAAAGTATGTGTTTCGGTACAACGGCTCTTGCCTGGCCGTGTACGAGATCTTATAGTGCAGACGCACTAAAACCTGCTACTTCCCACATGAATCAAACCAGCGTAGTTACTAATACAATTTATTGTATGAAACGGTGAACGCTGAAATAAAAATAACAAAAGGGGGGGGGGGCGTAATGACATAAGCTCTTAAACCGTGAGCAAAATGGTCTAAATATTGATCTAGACCCTTCAAACTTGGTATATAAGCTTAGTCCTATAGGTATTACATCTAAATGGCAAAAAAATCCAAAATTTTTTATTTTTAGGTTAGGTTAGGTAAGAAAAACCCTGCGGAAATGGGGTTTTTAGGCTCTTTTTGGTCTATTTTGATGTAGAAACTTGCCTTAAATTGTTTATTCTTAGGGTTTTAACTTAAATACACTTTATCTATTCATATGAACATTATTTAAGATGATTCAGCAAGTCGGGGACCGACCCCAGGGGGCTAGGTGGTTGGCCCGCAGGGGTTAAGTTCATTTTTCCAAATATATTTGTTGTGATACATCAAATTATAGGTTTTTTAGGTCAAGGAACTCAAATTCAGAGCTAAAATAAGCATTAGACTAATCTGAAGCTAGCCCCAGCGGGCTAGGTTGGTGGCCCGCAGGGGTTAAGTGCATTTTTTCTAATATATATCTTGTTATATATCAAACTATAGGTTTTTTAGGTCAAGAAACTCAAATTCTGAGCGAAAATTAGCATTAGACTGACTTGAAGCTAACCCCCCCGGGCTAGGTTGGTTTTCTGCAGGGCTTAAGAGCATTTACCTAACCTAACCTAGAAACTTACTTATATTTTCACAGGTTTTTTTTCTTGAATAAACTGTGTCTATTAATGAGGACTTTATTTAAGATGATCTAGCAAGTCGGGGACCGACCCCAGCGGGCTAGGTGGGTGGCCCGCAGGGGTTAAGTGCATTTTTTCCAATATGTATGTAGCGATAAATCAAATTATAAGTTTTTAGGTCAGTTAACTCAAATTCAGAGCTAGAATTAGCATAAGACTAATCTGAAACTAGCCCCAGCGGGCTAGGTTGGTGGCCCACAGGGGTTAAATGCATTATTTCCAATATAGATCTTGTTATATATCAAAATAAAGATTTTTAAGGTCAAGAAACTCAAATTCAGAGCCAAAATTGGCATAAGACTTACCTGAAGCTAACCCCTGCGGGCTAGGTAGATTTTCCACAGGGCTTACGTGCATTTTACCTAACCTAACCTAGAAACTTACTTATTCTTTTTTGTTTTTTTCCTTGAATAAACTGTGTCTATTAATGAGGACATTATTTTAGATAATCCAGCAAGTTGGGGACCGACCCCAGCGGGCTAGGTGTGTGGTGTAGTGCATTTTTTTTAAAGTATGTGTTGTCATACATCATATAGGTTTTTTATGTCAAGAAACTCAAATTCAGAGCTATTTTAAGCATTAGACTGACTTAAGGCTAACCCCCGCAGATTAGGTGGGTGGCCTGCAGGGGTAAATTTTCCAAATTATGTGTTGTTATACATCAAACTATAGGTTTTTAAAGTCAATTTGGAGCTAAAAAAACACAATAGCAACCTGATGCTAGTTATTTCGTGGTATGTGGTATACATTAAATTAAAAAATTGTATCCTATTAGCATATTAAATTCTTCCACCGCTAACATTGTACTATCAAAATTTAAATTCTTTCAAATATATGCCATATAAATGTAGTTTAACCAATTAACCAGGAAAAAATATGCAGTTCACTAAATTAAGTTCAAATGCATTTTGTGAAACTACCCCTTTGAATTTCTGGATCTAAAAAACCTATAATTTTATGTATGACAACTAAAAATGCATTTAACCCCTGCGGGCCATGCACCTAGCCTGCTGGGGTCTTAAATCTTAAATAATGTTCTAATAAATAGACACAGTTTATTCCAGAAAAAAACCCATAAAAAAACAAGTAAGGTTCTAGGTTAGGTTAGGTAAAATGCACTTAAGACTTGCAGGCAACCCACCTAGCCCGCTGGGGCTAGCTTCAGATTAGTCTGATGCTTTTATTAGCTGTAAATTTGAGTTTCTTGACCTTAAAAACCTATAGTTGGATGTATGACAACACATACTTTTAAAAAAATGCATTTAACCCCTGAGGGACACCCACCTAGCCCGCTGGGGTCGGTCTACGACTTGCTGGATCATCTGAAATAAGGTCCTCATGAATGGACAGTTTTATTTGAAAAAAAAATATTAAACCTAAGTTTCTAGGTTAGGTTAGGTAAAATGCACTTAAGCCTGTGGGCTACCTATCTAGCCCGTTGAGGTTAGCTTCAGATTAGTCTAATGCTTATTTCAGCTCTGAATTTGAGTTCTTTGACCTAAAAAACCTATAATTGGATTTATCACAACATATATATTGGGGAAAATGTACTTAACCCCTGCAGCCCACCCACCTAGCCCGCTGGGGTCGGTCCCCGACTTGCTGGATCATCTTAAATAAAGTCTTCATTAATAGATACAGTTTATTCATAAGGTCCTCATGAATGGACAGTTTATTCTAGAAAAAAAACCTAAAAAAAATAATAAATGTAAGTTTCTAGGTTAGCTCAGGTAAAATGCACTTAAGCCCTGTGGGCAACCCAGCTAGCTTCAGATTATTCTAATGCTTATTTTAGCTCTGAATTTGAGTTCTTTGACCTAAAAAACATATCATTTGATGTATCAAATCATATATATTGGGGAAAATGCACTTAACCCCTGCGGGCCACCCACCTAGCCCGCTGGGGTCGGTCCCCGACTTGCTGGATCATCTTAAATAAAGTCTTCATTAATAGACACAGTTTATTCAAGAAAGAAACCTGTAAAAATATAAGTAAGTTTCTAGGTTAGGTTAGGTAAATGCTCTTAAGCCCTGCAGAAAACCGACCTAGCCCGGGGGGGTTAGCTTCAGGTCAGTCTAATGCTAATTTTCGCTCAGAATTTGAGTTTCTTGACCTAAAAAACCTATAGTTTGATATATAACAAGATATATATTAGAAAAAATGCACTTAACCCCTGCGGGCCACCAACCTAGCCGGCTGGGGCTAGCTTCAGATTAGTCTAATGCTTATTTTAGCTCTGAATTTGAGTTCCTTGACCTAAAAAACCTATAATTTGATGTATCACAACAAATATATTGGGAAAAATGAACTTAACCCCTGCGGGCCACCCACCTAGCCCCCTTGGGTCGGTCCCCAACTTGCTGAATCATCTTAAATAATGTCCATATGAATAGATACAGTGTATTTAAGTTAAAACCCTAAGAAAAAACAATTTAAGGCAAGTTTCCACATCAAAATAGACCAAAAAAAGCCTAAAAACCCCATTTCCGCAGGGTTTTTCTTACCTAACCTAACCTAAAAATAAAAAATTTTGGATTTTTTTGCCATTTAGATGTAATACCTATAGGACTAGGCTTATATACCAAGTTTGAAGGGTCTAGCTCAATATTTAGACCATTTTGCTCACGGTTTAAGAGCTTATGTCATTACGCCCCCCCCCCTTAATAAATAAATATTAAATTATTAAAATGTTAAAATGTTTTGTAAAGAAAATAAATCTTTTTTGCTTTTGGACATAATCGTCTTTAAAAGGTTGCGTGATTTTCGAATTATTTTTTCAAAAACGTATAAAGAATTAGGCTTCTTTTTGCTTAAAATTAAATCAAAACTTAATGCGAGTTTATAATTCATAGACTACTATAAAAATATTCTGATACAAAAATAAATTAATTACCTACTTGGTCTATTTTTTATGAAAATAAAGAAATTAATTTGCCTTCTTTAAAATATCTTTCCATTCTAATTAAAATGCTTAAAAGAAATAAATATTTACCGAGTCTTTTGATCATGTCAAGCCGGGAAGCACTCAAAGGTATATTCAGCACGGATAACACCACATTTTTGTACTATACATGGGTTTTCATCACACAGATATTCCGCGCTTGTTAAAAGAAAGAATCAAGATGGCTTTGCAAGCTTTGTTTATAGCTTGTGCGCAGTTATTGTTTGGTATGCCGCGCGCAATTATGAAATTTAAAATAGGCGCTCTCTAGACTACCCAATAATGATAAGGAAAAAAGAAAGAAAGGATAAAGGTTCGAATTCGCAACAAAACATACTATTATACTTCCAATACAGTATGAGATAGTTTACATATATATGAGGCTTTTTATCTTAAATGATTTAAGAGCTAACCGTATGTCAAATGTGACGGTCGAACACAATTTAGATTTGATTGTAGAAAGTTTTCCTATAATTTCAGAACACAAGCAAACTGATCCAGTCTGAGATGTGGGGTAATCTGGAGGAGTCTGCGATCCTCACCGTTTACAACCAGGTTAGTTACTTGTCAAGGAGGTTATGGATGTGGGTTCGAGTCTCGGAAACAAAGAAGGGATTTAAAGGGATAAGACAATGCCCGATAAATTGATGTACATCCCCACCCCAATGATGATACACAAAGTACCCCTTTTGCAGATTAAAATTATTGGTTGAAACATTTGAACACATAATAAAAGGTTCCTTTTGCTTTTATGGTAGACGTGTTAAATAAACAATAAGATAAGATAAAAAAAGACCGATAAAAAGGTTGAACTCATTACCGTATTAAAGACTTCAAGACAATGCGAATATGTTTCTTTGGTAATAAACATATGCGATAAAGCTATTTTAAACGCTGTCTTCCAATGAAATAAGCTAATGACTAATGAGTAATAAAGTTTTATTTTTTGTTGCACATCAAACTAAACTAGCAGCTGTACTCCCAGCATATAAATAGGAGCTCTGCATGTTAGTGGTCGGGAAAGCAAATGATACCCTGAAACTATCCCAACAAATAAATCTAAATATTAGATAACCCAAAGATATTTCGGGACCTATGTGAAGCTTTCTTAGAATGGAAAACTCATTCGGCTTAGTTTTTATCAAAATCTTAAGCTGAAAAACTCACTTTTTTATATGATAGAATATGTTAACTTAGGTTTATTTTCTTCCAAGGAATAGAATAGAAATATAACTTTGCAGGAGTTCCTGGCTGCCAACGAGGGAGAGCTGTACAGTGGTGCCAAGAACTGGTGTCTCAGAAACTCAAGGTTAGATTAATCACTTGGTAAAGAGAAATGGGCACTAGGTAGTTTTAGAAGAGGGTCAGGAGTTAGGTTGGTTATTTGAACGCCGAACGGTTGCTGATCTTTTTTTGTCTACCCAGTTAAAAGACAGATTTTTATTATGCTTATCTACAGCTTAATGACTACGAAAAAGGTTCATAAATATATAAACCATTTATTGAAATCAGTTTGCTAAATGTGCACCTTCAAAAATTAATACATTTTATTTTTTCAGCTCCCAACAAGATGCCCTGAAAATGTTTTTGGACAAATTCGCGAGCAAGATCATTCCCGAGTACATGTCACAGAGGGATTTCCTTCTCTGTGTGGCCAATGACGCTTTCCTCTCTCAGGAATGTTTTGTCCTTGTTTTTAAGCAAAAAATATGAAAAGTCTAGCTACTCTACAAGTAGATGTATGTCTGTCCATCTGTTCAGACAGTAAAAAACATTAATCTTATTCTTAAACTTAAAAAAAAAATCTTGTGCAGAATAAACAAACATTCCTGAAAATATGCAAAAAATCACTTAATACTAATATTATTAAAATAAGGACAAAACATTACTAATGTGGGTAGGTTGATGTGTTCAGGGACTGGACCATCAAGATCATGGTGAAGAACGCCGAGGACAATACTATCAGAGGTTCTTACAGGTACGACCTTGATCACATACGTTTTTTTTATGATCAAAACATTTCTATAACTCTTTTTGTCTAAAATTTGTCAAAGTAAGCTGTAAAGTATTTATTGCCTAATAGATTTAACAATTAAGCAATAGATTTCCAAAAATTAAATTAGCAAGCATAACAAATTTACATTATTAATGATTTATTGACAAAACCTGCAAAACAAGGTATCTCATTCATTGAATTAAAAACTAGGTTTACTTTTAATTTAAAAAAATAGTGATTGGCTGGTTAAAACTAAAAGTGTCAAAACTTCTCAACCAATTTTAATCTATCAGAGTTGCGGATCCGCATTGATTGTATGCGGATCCGGATCCTCAAAATTTGGTCAGTGCGTTCCGGATCCTTGACAGTAAAAATAAAATCACCAAATTTTTCAAAAACAAATTTATTCTTTAATTCGAAGTCAAAAATACTTTTAATTTTCAAGTCTGAACCTAAACCTTAAAGATTGGCTCTCATCAAGAGAATGTCTGAGATTTTATATAAATTTAGGTAGATTTTTTTCCATTTTCCCAGCATTTTTTTGAGTCCAAGGATCCTTGGACTCAAAAATATGCGGATCCTTGCGGATCCGGATCCGAAACTCTGTAATCTATAGAAGAGGTCAATTTTGTTATAATCCTTGGGTTTGTACACTTATATATCATCCATTGCACAACGGTCTAAGGGTGGAAATTTGGCCAAAAAGTCATGGTCAATTTTTCTTATTTTAACTTGATATTATTGATTTACATACCCCAGCCCATGCATAATGGACAAGGAAAAGAAAAAATAACGTTTGGAACTAAGTTTTTTTTTACTTCAAAGTTGGGTCAAATCAATATTTTTTGAAGGTCAAAAATCTACTTTTTATTTTCTACCTAGATATGAAAAATAATTTTTTTTTTGCATAAATATCTATTAAAAACTAATTTCGTTCATATTCTTTACAAATATATATACCAAATCAATAAATTATTATATATTTTATCTTAAAAGTGTTAATTTTATGCTTTGAAAGTAAATTTATGAAAAAATTTTCGTCATTTTTTTACTGAAAAATTTAGCAAAAAAAATTAGTTTTCCTCATTTTACTCCTAGTTGCGCTACCGACCCCATACCAAACCTTATATGATTCTAAATTTTGAGAATATAATACAACTTAAAGTGAAGTTTCCAGAGTGGGGTCGGTAGCGCAACTTTAAAAATTTTTAATCTGAAAATTGCCTGTAAAACCTAAATTTGAGGGGGGGGGGGGAATTACAAACAATATCAGCAATCTTAATTTCTCTGTTATTCCATTACTATTAAAGATAATTGAGTAAAACTTTTTAAAATTAATCAGTAATTACTAGAGGAACAATAATTTAAAAGGAAAACCGCGACTTACCCGCAGTTCCCGCAAAAAAAGCCGCCGCCCGCAGATTTTAAAAAAATAAAACATTTATTGCATATAGGTCATTTCTTTTTTGATTTTAGTGTTTAGGGAAGGTGTTTGCAACTCTAGTCCTTAGAAGGAAAGTACAAAAATGAATTTTGTAGTAGCGTAGCTACTTTCACATTCGCAAAGTCCGTCAGCCTGTATGAATCGATATGTAAACATCGTGAATTTCTTTGCTACGACTCAAGACGGTTGAAAGAAAATCTTTTTATGAACATTATCTGTACAAACAACCATCTACAGTAAGATTTGTTTGGTTCGTCGGACTGTTGTTAATTCTCTTACAGACATAAGATATCTGTAGGGAAAATTTGATCTACTAAGCAGTTTTATTTTGTAAGAAAGCTGATTTTTTGGTGATGGTTAAGCTCACCAACAAGCATCTACTCTTTAGTTCACTTGGTCCCCTCATCTGTCTGTAAAACTCTAAGAACATTAAGATTTCAAAGAGTAAATGTGTTCGTTTCTTCCGTCTTTTTTTTGTAAGATATGTTATGATTTAGCTGGCAAATACTGTTTTAGTCTATTACTTGGTCTACCGGTTGTTCTTTACTGTTCTAAAATGAATTAAATTTTGTTTGATATCAATTTTATGATGGTTATCTTATTTTTGGTTAGATAGGAGGGGGGGGGGCAGGGGGGGGGGCATAGATACAAAAAAATATTTTGGTCAGTTATGAGAATACTTTTTTCCTTTTAAACTCAGTATAATACCTTTAAAAACAGTAAAATTTTAACTTCTGGTTTTGTAGTAGAAAGAGGGGGGGGGGGGGGTGGCGGTGTTGTCCCCTGTAGGCCCTTGAGGGACAGTACTAAATTTAAATAGATACTTATAATGGTAAACTATACAAGTAGAAAAATACACATAAGGTACTTTACAACAAAAAAATTAATCAGTATCTTTAATGGGAAGCTCGATTATCCAGTCTCAATATTAATTTTCTTTAAGTTTAAAACGACCTAACCTCTCTTAAATAAATTATAAATATTAAAAAGCAGTTGTAAGTGGATAGTAAAAGGTGTATTATAATACTTTTATTTAAATAAATCATTTTTTTTTATTGACTCCAAACAACCAAATGAGGTAGCAAATACCACGGCGGAATTCGGCGGTAGACGGCGGTTTCGGCGGGAAATCCCTATTATTTATTAATAATCGTTTATCTAGGGTAGTAATTGAATCAGGTTAAAAATTTGGTTCAATTATCTTTAAAAATGACAGAGTAGTAACAAAAATTATATTTTAAAAATCACCCCTTTTTGGTTACCCCCCAATCAAATTCCTGTGCACGCACTTATACATGACCAACTTTTAAAAGTTGCCTAATGTAATATATTACTCATAACTTTTTATTTTAATGAATTCGGACTGGTAGAAGTGTAAATATTTAAATTTGATTAAAGCTATACCAAATTTCCACTAAACCCCTTAAATAGACCATAGTGCATTGTCTTATCCCTTAATATCCCTGATGTTTTCAGACCCATGCGTATTGTTGAGTTCTACTTCAATGCTAAGCAGCACAAGAACCCTGTGAATCCAATCCAGTTCACCACTGAGAGCGCAACCATTGATTTCCAGGTTTGATTTTTATTTCAATGCACAGTAAGGCAAACTAATTTATATATGCTTCAGGATATTATTATTTACAGGCCTATTATTTTGTTCCATATACCTAGCATATTTTAATCATGGGGTCATAAAACAATGTTCAAGTTTGTCCTCACGCCATTGTACAATTCATTTAATACACTTTTAAGAAGATTATATTATATTAATTTATATGATATGCAATGCATGTAGGGTTGGCAATCCGGATCCGGAATCCGGGATCCGCCCAATTTTTGGGCCAATTTTGGAATCCGAATCCGGATCCGGAATCCGTTTTTTAATAGCGGATTCCGGATTCTGAATTGGTAGGCTAAAATTAGCGTCTTGAGTTTTTTCTTTCAACTTCCCCTTTTTGAAGGCAAAGATTATCATCATTATATATAATATCTTTTAAAATCTGGTTCAATTCTCGGAAGTGAATTATAGAAAAAACCAAAAACATTAATTTTTAGGACATATGTAGCACTTAAATTTTTTAATTTTTTAAAAAAGCCTTTTAAAATATTGCTAGAATCCGGAATCCGAATCCGGAATCCGCCAAAAATAAGAATCCGGAATCCGCAAGGAATCCGCCACTTTTTTGACAGATTCTTTTAAGAATCCGGAATCCGAATCCGGCCCAAAAATTCGACGGATTGCCATCACTAAATGCATGGTTTCATAAAGTTTATTTTGTGCATGCGTAAATGAAAAGTTGGATCATGGAAACAAAATAAAGTAGCGGGTTTTCGTATTTTTACTGTAGCTTTTGATAAATTATTTTGGGTTAGGTTATGTAAATGTTAATGATTGCCTCGCTGGGCTAGGAAATAGTCCTTTAAGGGCTAAAGCCCCCCCCCCCCCTCCACAGGGGCTAGAAATAGGAGAAAAGCTATTGTGAAAATACGAAGAAACCCACTACTTCGTTTTCTTTCCATGATCTGAAAAGTTTAAAGGATTAATTTGATAAGAAAGGAATATAGGAAAAATTCTTTCTTTTGTTATAGTAATCAATAATCATGTATATTATAAAGTATGGATCTTTCATACACGTCCTAGGGAGCGGGATGTAAAGGGGTTTCATCTGTCTGAAACATTTAAACCCTTCATTTAACCCCCATAGAAAAGCTTGGACGTCCTTGGTACCTTTATAATTGAAATTGAATTGGCCCAAAAAATTTAGCTCTTACATGAAACGTCCTTTTTTTGTGCAGGAAGAGACAACCAAGTATACTGCCAGCCTCACCTCAATTCTGGATGGAGATTCCTGCGGCCTCCATCTCAACCTCAGGACCGAATCAAACTCCAAGAATCTCCAGGTAATATTTTTAGCGTCTTTATTATAACACAGAGTGGTCTTTTAGACTTAAATATGACATATTACCAAAAAGAAACTACTCTTGTCTCCAAGTCATTTTGTGCTAGTCTTTAAATTTGTATCGATCTCTTCCACCTCCCCCCCCCCCTCCCTTATCTTTCCTCAGGTGTCCCTATAGGTCTAACAGTGATAAGATAATGTTTTTTTTTGTTTTTTAGGGCAACAAGCCATTGAACTTTGTGAAGCCTGGACCCAAATCTGCCAAACTTGCACTGCCTAACTTACCAGGTAATTTACAAGATTGATCGCACACTCATACTTCAAATTGTATTATATTGTGTGTGTGTTTAATTGCCTTACAACTTCATTCGATTCCTTTTATTAATACTCAAATTGCAACAACAAAAACCATCTTTAGATTAAATGGTGATTCCAAGGTCAATTAGGCTAATTATTATTATAAGCGAATCTTCTTAAGTTCTTTAAAATAAATTCCAAATGCATTGGTTCGTCTGAATCGCTATCATTGATTTTATTTTATGGATGTTGTCATCCTTGTTGTTAAGATGAAAAAGGTTGAAATGAATTTGTTATAGAAATGATGTCTGATGAAGAGGTACAGAAGTATGCCAGAAAATCTGCCATTCTTATTGCCAAGATGAAGGACGGCACTTACAAGGTATTATTCTTTAGAAAAGAGGCAGGGATTTTAGGGGATAAGACAATAAACGATAAATTGACGTTCCTCCTTTTGTAGATTAAGATCAGTTGAAAAGTTTGGACACTACATACGAAAAATTCAATAAAAGTAACTAAAAGTTCTTGAGTCAATAATAAGATAACATTATATAGTTATACAATTTTAGGTACCAGTATAGTATAATTTACAGTCCAATGTCCCGTCCCTCCATGAGTTCTAGCTACAATTCTGGTGTGCAGTTAAATGCTGCTTTTGGTATCTTATAATCATTAGGGAGTAAAGGAGGATTTAGATATTTTATTTCTATTTTAGTGAGTAATAAATGGAAAGGGGCAAAACAGTCTGAACCCATCCAGACTTTATAAAAAAAAAGCCGCGTAAACCATCCCAGGACCTAAATAAAGATTCCAGGAATTAAACAGTCTAGTGGCTATCGAGATATTAAAGGACAAACAAACAAAAAATACTTTGTTTAATAGGATATATTTTAAACTTTTGGTTATTCTAGTGTGAAGTGATGTTGAACCTGGATGATGCTGGCAGCGGTTTTACCTCCAGGGACATGTTCAAGTCTCGCAGCATGGACATTGAATATGTACAGGTAAAAAAATTGCATCCTCAATGACGATAAACAAAAATACTCCTTCTGTAAACAAAGTTTATTAGTTGAAAAGTTTAATCACTTTTAGTTGGGAACCAAATAATTAAAATTCAATAAAAGAACCCAAAGTTATTGAGCCAACTTATCAGAATAACGTAGTTATAAAACTTTGGGTGCCCACATGATTTTCATTAAAAGGGGACTATCCACGAACGTAAGCAAGGGATTTTAAGCACCTTCCAGCAGTGATACTAAATATTTTTTTTTTGGTAAATATACTAGGGTTCTGTGTAATACTAATATCATTATATCGATTTTAAAAAATAAGTTTCACTATGGTTTTATATGAAACTAGCGGCTACGCCCCTAGAGGCCTCTAGTGGTACTTTGAATGTTTTTTTTCTTTAAAATATCTAATTAGAGAAATAATTGGTTTATGTTTCGTTCAAGTCTCTTTTTCGGGAGGGGTAATTTTTTTCTAGGGACGATTTCTCTTGGGAGGGTGGTGGTACCCTCCCCCAAAATAGTTATAAACCTTCCCAGGACCTATGAGAAGCTACCCTGTTAAGGAGAACCCGATCGGTTCAGCGGTTAGCGAGATCCTTCGGTACAAACACACAAACAGACATCCTATTACTTACCTACCCCTGTATTTTAATTTTTGCTCAATCCTTTTAGGTGTTGGTTGCTATCGACGCCCGCCCCAGCATCAAGGTTTCAGTCATCTCACACAAACAGTTTGTCGAGTATGTCGGCTCATCTGATGTCCCACAAAAGTAAGTTTTCAAATATATTTTTTTTTTGTAAATTGCGGATGTTTGTAAAAGTAAAGCATTTCTATATTTATTGTTATGTATATATTGTCTGATATCCCCTCCAATCTCTCCACCTCCCGACTAAAATACCTAACAATATTAATAAATAGGCCTTATTAACGTCCATTTAATGGTTTCTATGCTTATGTTGGAAATTCCGCCTTCGTAGGTGAAATAGAAGGTAGTAGTTAATTGAAGAATATGCTTGAAAGTTTAAATTCAGTAGTTTATTGGTATTTGTTTTTTTTATCAATTTATTAAATTGAAATACATCCTCAATAAAGATAAACAAAAATACCCCTTCTGTAGATCAAACTTATTATTGGTTGAGAGGTTGGGACACCGTTAGTTTTCGAACCAACCAATTTAATAAAAGCACTTAAAGTTATTGAACTAACAAATAAGATAACTTGGTCATAAAACTTAGGGTACCTTTGCAGTTTAAAGTCCAATATTCCCTCCATCCCTGGTAAATTTGGTATCTTTTTCAGGAAATCTCTGGAGGAGGCAGAGTTTGCCCGCGAGTTCGAGTTCCGTGTTGACACCCACAACATGGAGTCTGCGGAAAAAGAAATCTGCCGTACATTGAAGCTCAAGGAAATTTCACACATAAAATCGATAGCAGTACAGCTTCGAAACCGATTAATATCCAGTTGATAAATGTCCCGAGGCCAACAAAACTGGAATTAACCTTATGAATTTTAATTTTAGTTTTCGCGGAAAGTATATTTAGTACGATGTGATACGTATCTCTTCCATAGATGCAGATATATGATAATTGTTGATAAAACAAATCATCACAACTAATGTCTAAAATTACATTTTTACGTGGATGAAGTGGGATTACCTTAATTGTGTAGTTCTTCGAATTGGGCGAATAAAGACTCAAATTAGGCGGTTCCTTTATTTTTTTCTGTATTATTACACAAATTGCCAAATAATTAGGTTTCTATCTCAATTTTTCAGTGTCATTTAAAATCAAATAAATCAAACCAACAAATGTCAAAAATTTAATTTTTACCGGGAAGGGGGGGGGGGTTAATTTCTTCGAATTGGGGGTAATAAGGATTCAAATTTGCGGTCCTTTTATTTTGTACACTAAATACACATGACTAACCTATATGTCAAATTATTAGGCTTATATCTAAATTTTTCAGTGTCATTTGTTTACATATATTGTTTAAAATAGCTACCAATCCTCCCTTGATATAAATGTTATTGCGTGATTTTTGTACTAGGATTGTCAAGCTTGGTATGTTAATGATGAAAACAAGTGCAGAAAGAGAGATATTCAGGAAATTATGCATTTTAAAACTCTTTAATATTTCAAATTTCAAAAGGCATAATGAATGCAACTGCACTACTTGAATATCATAAAAAGCCGGGGGGAGGGGGGGTTAATCCCTTACTGAAGAGATTGTCGACCTCTAGCAGTCAATAATATCTTACTAGACATCTCTTTTTGTAAGATTTTCAGATATCATAAAGGTTAAGACATTGGGTGATAAATCGATACCCCCAAGCACGATAAAGTTAAACAAAATTCCATATTTACAGCGTGGCCATATTCTTCAGTATACTGAAAATATTCAGTATTTGAAAATTTTATTCAGTATTTTTCAGTTTTTGGAAATTTTAATGATTCAGTACCTAGTATTTTCATTATTTCTTAAATTCCAAACATTTTTGCATAAATAAGATGTTTTTTCAAGTAGTTGATGTCAGATTTTTTTTCGGCGCTTCGCGCCTCACTTTACTTTCCTTTAAATTACCCTATAACTTTGTACATTAATTTTGTTTTTTTTATGGTAATCATAGACGTCCAAGGGGGGGGGGGGGGGGGGTAAAGGGGCGATTACCCCCCCAATTTTTTTTTCATTTTACCCCCCCCCCCCCCCGTTTAATATTTACCCCCAACCATTAAGGAGGGGGTATTTACCCCCCCCAAACAATTTTGGGGGGGTAAATACCCCCCCAAAAAAAATAAAAATCTCTAACAAAAAAAATTTTTCGCGCTTCGCGTGCATTTTTAATACTAAATATTTAATAAAATTTAAATTACCCCCCCCCAAAAAAAAATTTTTACCCCAGGGTGTAAATTTTGGGGGGAGTAAAAAAAATTTACCCCTGCCAACAGATTTCAGGGGGGGTAATTAACCCCCCCCCCAAGCAAATTTTACCCCCGGAGTAAAAATTTTGGGTGGGGTAGAAAAAATTGCGACGCGCGAATTTTACCCCCCCCCCCCCCAAAAGCGAATTACCCTCCCCTTAAAAAAATTTTACCCCCCCCCCCAAAAAAAATAAAAAGCTTGGACGTCTATGATGGTAATATACATTTTTTTTTCAATTTCATCTCAAATATAAATTTTTTAGATATTTGAGATGCTTTTATACAGTATTTTTTTCAGATATTTTTTTTGTCTATTAATAGAATGAATAATCTAAGGTGAGTACTTTGCATGATTATTGAAGGTAAAGTTTTTTAGCATGCTCTCAAATTAACTAAAAAGTATTTAAGTTTTGTAATCATTTAAAATATTTATCAGTCATTTTCTGCTTAATTGGTGCAAGAAAATCTAAGAGGCAAAATTAAAAGGTCTTTAAAATATCCCCCAAATTATAAAGGTATGATATATGAAATTTTGAAATGAGGAATCATATAAAAAAAATACTTATTCAGTATTTGTATTTTTTTGTTCAGTATTTCAGTATTTTTTCTTATTTTAGGATTCAGTATTTTCAGTATTTCCTTTTTTTTCTTCAGTATTTTCAGTATTTTTTCTTATTTTAGGATTCAGTATTTTCAGTATTTTTTCTTATTTTAGGATTCAGTATTTTCAGTATTTCCTTTTTTTTCTTCAGTATCAGTATTTTTTTGGTTGTGGCCACACTGTATTTATGTTAAAAAAATATTAGTGTTATTTGGAGGCTAACGAATAAGAAATTGTGTTGATAAAACTGTGGGTAATAATGCAATTTACAGACCTATATCCATCCAATGATATCATTGTTGAAAAAATGCATTTAAATAATCAGGGAATGGATACTGATCTTTCTTGTTTCCTGAGATATGATGCTATCCACAAGATGATGGACAAAATTAAGGAGGTAAAAATTGTTATTTATTGCATCGTATTATAGACAGCTTTCTGCGGATATTAAAATGGAATCCTTGACAACCTTCACAAAATTAACCATATTTTATATATTAAGATTAAATCAGATACATAATTTCAAAAAAAGTATCTTGTTTTAAAGTAAAGAAACAAAAAAACTGGTGAAAAAAGGTTGAAAATAACAAAGTAAAAAATTTAAATGTTTTCAAAATGAATAATAATATGGTTATCCCTTCTATAGTCCTTTAAAATGAAAAATTAGCATTCTTGTAAAATTGTCTGTAATACGATGCTATACCTACATGATTTTTCAATATCATGGTTGAGAACCGGTTCTAATCCAGCGGATATTAATCGGTTTGGAAGCCATGTTGAAAAGACTTCTTACATTTTTTGGCACCATAAATTTTTATAACTAACAACGAATCACATTTCCAAATGTTGATTACATCTGATATTATTTAACTAAAAAATAGCCCTGTGTCCAAAGTATTCGCATTTGTTTTTTATTTTCAAGGATATGTTAAATTATCTAAAAGTAGCGACTGCGCCCCTAGCATTTGTGGGCAACTGTAATTCAAAGAGATAAGAAAGGGGCAGGGAAGTAGGTTAAAATCATCACGGGACAAATTAAGATCTTTCTTAAAAAGGAGAACGCAATCAGTTTAGAAGTTATTGAAATCTTAGCTTCAGACATGACTTCTTTGTATGGATACAATGCGATACGATACATGTTTTTTCAGTTTGGCCGAAAACCGGTTCTCATCCACTGGATAAAAATCGGTTTCGAAGCCATACTGGAGAGTCATTAAAAGCGTAGCAGCTCTATAATTTGTCAACATTTAAGGAGGTTGCCCAGGCCAAGGGACGTGCAGGTTACACTGGTAAGGGCGGTGACGAAAGTGACAGATTTATCATGCATGTAAGTTTATATTTTTAAGTAGCATATGATTATGGGTGTACGACACGTCTCTCAGTCCGTCTCTTAGAAACGTGAATTTCCTGCTACTGTTGAAAATAAGCTTTTCTCTATCGAAGAGCATCCAGAATATTTTATGACCTATGTTAAAAAGCATTGTGATTTTTTTTACTTTCAATCCATAATTTTATCTTAAATTATTATTATCTATATAATTAGCTTGGTGAATGGCATAGGAAATTCAAGGCTCCGCAATTCTGTATTTATCTATCCGCCTTGAACTATTAATTATCTATCTATCTATCTTACAAACTATCTATCTATTTAGCTTGACGAAGAGCAGAGGAAATACAAGGCCCCGCAATTCTGGATTATGTTGGAGAAAGAATTCAAAGATGACAGGAAAATATTTCAATCATTTTTTAAGTCTGTACTGTTTAAGATATAAAGATTTTCTGTGAAGATATCCCCTACATAAACAACAACTATTTGGCTGTCTAAATATTATTGTTACATAGTGTTTTTTGTGTGTTAGTGTTTATGTTATTGAAGGCACTTGTAAATAGAATAGATTTATTATATCAGAACAATAATCAGACAAAATAATAACCGGGAGATTTTTTGTTTGTTTATATGAAGTATTTCCATATGAATCAATCACATATTACGGGCGACAAATATAATATCTCCAAGCAAAGCTTTATCCTAAGAAATTAAACTATTATATGCATGAATAAAATCAAATACTAAACTGCCCTTCCGCACAAAAATGTGTACACTTTTTAACCAGTAATGTTGTCAGATTGGTCCAACTAAGCTAGTGATAAATTATTTAGACTTACTGTATTCATTACTCCAAAGTCTAAGACTTTTATGGAAAGATTTCTTTACCTAGTGGGTATTATCAGGAATCTAAAGGGATAATACACTGGCTGATAAAGTGATGTACATGCTCATGATACACAAAATTACCCTTCTGTAGATTACGATTGGTGGTTGAAACGTTTGAACACTCAACTTGAAAACCAACCAATCAATTCACCAAATTCAATTCACCAATCAATTCAATAAAGTCCTCAAAGGTATCAAGCCAATGAACATGAAAACGTTATCATAAAACTTTGGGGACTAATGTAAAAAAAACAGCCCAATGTTTCCTCCCTTCCTTGGTATTATGAATTGAATATTTCGTTTTGAACAGGGACAAGCTTGTTTCATCTGTGTGCAAATATGACTCCGCTACTGGCAAACTCAACTACTGTGGAACTATCTGCCTACAGGTACGGGTCATACAGGGCTGGGACAATTGACAAGAAATTATCTCACCCTCCCTTAATTTCTTTGTGGGAGCTGGTAGATTATACAGGGACAGGGGGTGTAGGGGATGGGGATTTATCAAGACATGGTCATTGACTGGACACTGAAAAAAAAATATTAAGCTAAAGATTAAACTATTAATTAGTTTTATGTTCATAAGGAAGTAAACAAACAATCAAAATAGATTCTTCGCTCGTTTTATAGAGGTGTGCTTTTGCACAATAGAGTTTGTTCTAAATGTTGGTCGTATGAAAACCTTGAAGTCTTTGAAAAAATGTAATTTTGACCAATCCTGAAAGCGAAGATTTTTATATCTTTATTTTTTATCTTAGATGCAAGAGGAAGTGACTCTGAAGCCCACTGCCGAATTCTTCAGTATGATTCTCTACAACAGTGATCCTAACTCAAAGGTTTGATTTCATTGTAGTGCAGCTGCTTTACAATAACGTGTGTTCGTCTGCTAATGCATAAACGTCACTAGTGCACAGTGAGCCCAGGAATCCAACTTTGTGGAGAAAAAAAAATTTTATGCTCAAATTTGAACTTTAGAAAATTAAGGGAGGGGGAAATTTTGACACATTAGCGTAAACCGTGTGTATAGGCTTTATCTTTGGGCTGAGAGGATAGGTTATTAAAGATAAAAATCATTCTTATATGATGAATTTTCCCAAGTTTTAAGATTTTTTTTGGATAGGCCTCCAGGTGGTTTCTGGACAGGTAAAAAATCAAAATTTCTTATTTTAAGAGTTAGGGGTAAGTTTATAAAACAAAATAAGCATCTTTTTAGTTATTATTTACATATTTGAAGAAAAAAATTTAAATTGGCCTCCAGGTGGTCTCTGGACAGGTAAAAAAAATATTTCTTATTTAAAGAGGTATGTTTAATGTGTATAAAAACAAAATAAGCATCTTTTTAGATATCATTTACATATTTGAAAAAAATCATTTGATTTATTGTTTAAAAAGTTTAAAAATTAACATGTCTCAGAAGTTTTTCCAAAATATTGACTTGCTTTTTTTCATTATTTCCATGGTACATCATCCTGAAAGCATGTACAATGGAAATAATGAAAAAAAGCATTTCTATGTGAATCAATCTTCTACCAATGATAGGAGCAAACAGAGGGATGAACTGAGGATATCCCTCTCTTGTCTTCACTGTTTTCTTCAGATCCTGTTTTGACAGTTTCTTGATATGTTCAACGAAATCTGAATAGTTACCAAAGATGATATGAAAGAAGAGTTCCCTGTAATAACCATGACCAACAAGATTATTAGGAGTAAATATAATCCTGTGGGTCATGGTTACTACAGTGAACTCACATTAGGCATCAAAGTGGTCATAGATTAATGTTCTATGACTGATGAACACTGATGAATGACTGGATTCCTGTAACACCAAGTAAGCATGCATTTATGCTAATACCGCGGGTTTGCGCCAAGCCCCCCTGAACCTGAAGTTTAATCTGTTGTTGCTGCTGCTCCATCTTTAGTCTTAATCTCTCTTGTTCCAGCTGGAATTCTTCTCCTAAAATTTATTGGATGAAAAGTTAGCACACTAGGTACTTATGTGTGTCGACTAATCAAAATTGAATTAAAAGACCCAAAGTTTTTAAGATTCAGGTTCAGGTGCTGCAGGCCTCCAGGTGGTCTCTGGACAGGTAAAAAATCAATATTTTCTTTGTATTATGCAGTACATTTTTTAAAGCTGATTTTATCATTGGATACCTTTCCTGATTTCGCCTGGAATACACAGGTTCTATTTTGGAAATGGTCAATAACATTTAAAATTAAATTCAAAGTTTTTATTTTTAATTACACTGCTAGAGTCCTAATGGATGTCCCTATGATGCAATATAGAGTGTAATTTAAATTTTTGGTTTCAATTAGGTAGGTATGTTGGTAATATAGTAAAAATATAAGTTATTTTCAATTATTAAGGTAGGTAAATATTTAAAGTTTATACCTGAAATATGTTAATAATTTTTAAAAATATGCTTACTTTGTTCTAAAAGTTTACCACTAACTCATCATATAAGAAATTTTATTTATTTACCTGTCCAGAGTTCAAATGGAGGGCTGCAGTACCTCAACCTGGAGTACAATTTTATTTTTACTTCAAATTTGAAAGTAACATCATAATATATGCTTAGTTTGTATTATAAGTGAATCTTTAACTGGTCATATAAGAAATTTAGATTTTTACCTGTCCAGAGACCACATGGAGGCCTGAAGCACCTAAACCTGGAGGCCAATTTAGATTTTTTCTTCAAATATGTAAATAATATATAAAAAGACGCTTATGTTGTTTAATAAACTTACCTTTAACTCTTCAAATGAGAAATTAGATTTATTACCTGTCCAGAGACCACCTGGAGGCAGATTTTAATTTTTTCTTCAAATATGTAAATGATATACAGGGTGCGCCACATATCCTCGGACATTTTTTAAATGACCATAGCGTCAAAACTACTTGACCAATCAGAACGTTTGACCAAACTATAAAAAGCTTAGGTAATGACCTTTTAGCACAAAAAAATCTTTGGACGAAAATGTGCTCGTACTCCGAGTTGGCCGCGCTTATGTTCAACAAGGCAGATTCGAGTTGCGCCGGTGTTATAATCTGGATTCTCGACTAGGGCCCACTAAATCGGACCTCAGCCCATCTGTAGATGAGCTAGAGTTATGCAACTTGCTGGGGATACTATTAGATACATAAGTAAGACACTAAAAAAGACTAGAGCTCTCTATCTAAAATGGCTTGGCTGTAGTACTCCGGCAAAGTGAAACGTGGCAGATTTAGAGATATCAAAAACGTCAAAAATAAAATCGTGAAAATTTCTCGGTTCTCGACTTTAGAGACCCATTTGGGACTTAAAAACTCATTTTAGACTATGGATTGCGCTGACAACCCTATCTGAATCTTCATGCCATTTATAAAAAGGTATAGAACGTCGTTCTAGCTCAACTTTGGTCTAAATAAAGGCCTCCGTGTCAAAGGGAAGCTAGAAAGTTGGGTGAATTTGGATCCTGCGGTTACTCACATTCCTAAGGAAATGGGGCCTCCCAGCAGCCCGATCTTAATTCAATGGACTTTTGGTCCTAGGGCTACTTTGAAGCATGCACCAATAGACATTCTCATACAACCAAGACCTCCCTCATTGCCACTATCAAGGAGATCTTCGCCAGCTTGGACAAGGACGTGGTGGCTAGGGCCTGCGGACACTTCAGGGGGCGGGTAGAGGCGGTGGTTGAGGCTGGCGGCGATTTTATTGAATAATCTAACAGTTATATACCTAATTTGCTTCCCAGTTTTTAAAATTCAATAAAATCTTTAAAATTGACGATTTTATGTTCATTTGTTTAGAAATTAGAGAATGTCCGAGGATATGTGGCGCACCCTGTACAAAAAGACGCTTATGTTGTTTAATTAACTTACCTTAAACTCTTCAAATAAGAAATTTGATTTTGTACCTGTTCAGAAACCACCTGGAGCCCTGCAGCTTCGGAACCTGGAGGCCTATCCAAAAAATCTCAAAACTTAAGAAATCATACAAGAATGATTTTATCTCAAATAACCCATCTTCTCAGTCCAAAGATAAAGCCTATACACACGGTTTACGCAAATATGTCAAAACTCGCCCCTCCTGTAATTTAAAAGTCAATGTTAATATTCATCATATTAGAGGAGGTTTGCATTTTTAAATCAAAGAAAAATATAAAAAACTAAAGTTTTTTTTAGCCTTCTGAAGTTGTTCTCCTCGAATTCACAGAATTTAGATACCTTCTAATTAAAAAAATGTTCGATTAGGATAAAAAAATAAGTTAATAATTTTTTTCACAAAATTTGATTCCTGGGTTCACTGTGTAGTTGTTTCGTCCATATAACTATTATCTATCCTATAATACAAAGTAGTTATAACTGATTGAGTTTTCTATCATATGGAAGATTCACATATGTCCGGGATGGTTTTAAGCTATTTTTTGGGGGTTAATAGCTCATTTATTAAAAAAGGTTTTACTCAATTATCTCAATTAACCAGGGGAGAAGCATAAAAAATAAAGTTGTTGATTTATCATGTTAATAGTTATCAGAACCCGACCCCACCCCCCTGCCATTTTAATCGTTGTATGAGGTGTAGATCACTCTTTTTTTTCTACAAAAAGTTCCCATGAAAAATGATCTTATTTTGTATTTTTGTAGGTGTATCTGAGAAGATTCCTGAACCCTCTGATTGTTACCAAAGTGAGCCCCAGCGATGATATCGAGGGAATGAACAACTTCGACATCTTCATCATCCAGGTAAAGTTCCATAATTTGTTATTATTAAACATAGGCAGACAGTAGGACAGACAGGACGGAAACAGGGACTGCCTTTCGGATTTGCTATTGAAAAAAAAACACTTAGAGTTAGAATTAAAACAAAAACATTTTGGCACATGCTGTCAAAAATTCTAACAAAAGATCCTTTAGACTCTCATGTTTTAACTTTAAGATCAAAATGATTAAAAATGCTGGATCTAAAGAGATAAGACAATGGCCGATAAATTGAAGGATATTAAAGACATACCTGACAAACATCAACTAAAAACAATTCAAGATTATAATTTGCAACCTACCACGAATGGTGGCCACGCTACTAATAGATTGAACATAATAATTATGAATAAACATTTAAAAAAGCGAAGCTTTTCTATAATTAGGGCCGGTCCGTCTGTCCGTAACGGTTAGCTCTTTTCGTTAATTTAAACAGGGTAGAATTGTCCTATCGATTTCAAACTTTGCATGCTGATTCCTATAATCGTTACCAGAAAACAAGATGATTTTTTTTTACTTTTTTAATAACAAATTCCTGTATGTTAGAGTTATTATATTCATCTGATTTTTTTAATAGTGATTCCTATTACAACAAGGTACAATGTTTTAACGAAGCATCTCTCTAATCAAGTCCTAAAAACGTCAGTATGACTTTAAACAGTATTGTGTATTTAATCAAATTTACTTACTATTTTGTATATAAAGCATTAATATTCTGCTTATTCAGTTCTGATATTCTACAATTTATGGATGTTGTCATCCTTGTTTATGTTTAGGAGGGAGCCAAGACCTCTGATGGCGTCATTCTCGACTATGACAAGTTCATCCACCAGAAGATCAACGAGATTCACATCACTTGCAGGTTCAAGAGAGGATATTTTTATTTTGCGTTGACTACATTGCTCTTATGTATAGGGTTGAGATACAACTGTACTTTGTAAAGGAATGCATTGGTTATTATCTTCGCGACATGTCATTCTTTGGCGATTTTTATGAGATTTTATGTTTAGCGTTTAGGTAGTTTATCGACGCACTTCATAGTTTGTATGTCTTTACCTACCGAAAGAACATTTATTTTTATTTCAAAAAGTAAAGTAATCGCCTTTTAATCGCCTTTTTTAGTAGCGAAGCTACTCTATAATTCACTTTGTCCGTCCGTCAGTCAGTCCGTCAGTCAGTCCGTCCGTCAGTCAGTCAGTCCGTAACGCTATGGGGGAAATGGGATTTACTCAGCTCCTATAAAAGATAGAATGCTGAAATTTTTTGACAACATTCCCATCATGAAGGAGCACAATTGACTATAAAACATCATTGGCGTTCTGACCGATTTTTAGCAGGTTTTAGGCTATTTTTATATTTTTCACATTTTTCTCCATATCTTCAGTGTTTATGGTCCGATTTTCAAAATTTTTTCAGTTACAGATATCAAAATTAAATTTCCCGTCGTTTAAAGGAACAACCATAAAGGCCAGACTGCCTTTTTAGCAGGTTTTAGGCTATTTTAATTTTTTTCACATTTTTCTCCATATCTTCAGTGTTTATGGTCCGATTTTCAAAAATTTTTCAGTTATAGATAACAAAATTAAATTTCCCGTCTTTTAAAGAAAACAATCATGACGGCCAGACTGCCTTTTTAGCAGGTTTTAGGCTGTTTTTTTATATATTTAACATTTTTCTCCATATCTTCAGTGTTTATAGTCCGATTTTCAAAATTTTTCAGTTATAGATATCAAAATTAAATTTCCCGTCTTTTAAACAAAATAACCATGACGGCCAGACTGCCTTCTTGGCAGGTTTTAGGCTATTTTTATATATTTAACACTTTTTTCCGTATCTTCAGTGTATATGGTCCGATTTTCCAAATTTTTAAGTTAAGGATTTAAAAATTAAATTTTTTGTCGTTTTATTAAAACTACCATGACGGCCAGACTGCGGTTTATCAGGTTTTTGGCTATTTTTATATGTTTTACTTATTTCCCCATATCTTTGTTTATTTTGATGCAATTTTCAAACTTTTATGGGATATCAGTATCATAATAATTTTTACTATTGTTATGACTCATGAGCATCTTTAATATAATTTACTTTGACCATCGTCATCATGCAAAATAAAACAAGGTTTCATGTTTATTTTATCCAATAAATCTATTCTTGATTTTAGTAAAAACCTTTTAAATCTACCTGTACGTATTCCCATCAACGATTTTTTGTGCTTCGCTACTTATGGATGTTGTCATCCTTGTTTAACTACCATTCCCTATTTAGACCCAAAGCTGAGTTTGACGACCGTGTGTTTGAGCTGGCCATCGACAGAACCCAGGGAGTCAGATATCTCAAGTCTAAGATGAGGGAGGCGCTAGAGGTATACATTTTACTTTATACTACACTTACGTCCATACATTGCATTTGTCGCGTGATTGGTGAGAAATTGGAATAGGTGTAACTAATAAGCAATATATAAAGAAAAATATGGTTGGGTGGTTAAGTGTCATTTATACTATGACAGTTCTCCAAAATCACGAAACTTTGACAAATATTTTTTAAAAATTAATTGAGCTGTTAGTTACAGCAGCAAAATTAGTTCATTATTTCAGATGAGTTTGGGAGTTTGTCTTGTTAGATTTTATATATCCCTAATCTTAGTTTTTTTGTTTTCTTCTTGGCTGTGGTTATACTTCTGGTTAATACAAATAGAAGGAAAGTAAAATTAGAAATACCTTGTTCATCATTGTTTAATTGCAGATCGGTATCGACGCCTCTCTGAACGTGTGGGAGTGCATGAGCTCCGAGGCCAGCACAGCCAACCCCCTCAAGAAGAAGTCGTTCCGCAAGCCTCTGGATTATGTTCTTAGCGACGACGACGAGAGAAAGATAAGTCAGCTGTTCACCAACTGCGAGACTGGGGATAATTCATTGTTCTATCAACTCTAGGTATGGATGGATAAACGGATATTATTCACAGATTGTTTAATGCATAGAGATATAAATAGAATATAGAATTACAGTGGATGGTAAATTATACTGGTACGGAATGTTTTAGTAACTGTTTTTTTTCATTCCTTAGCTTAAAAACTTTTGGTACTCTTTATTTCCCCTAGATTGATTGGTTTAAAGTGTAGTGCTTAGCTTTTTTGGACAGGTTAGGTTATATTTGGTACATGGTAGCCCCGCCGGGTTAGGGAACCTAATATATATAGAGAAAAAAATCATAAGAAAAAAAACAACACTAATAGAGGGGGGGGGGGCACTTCTTTCAATTCTATGGCAAAAACCGTGTAAAAATGATTAATAATAGACTAACAGACAGACGTACATTGTACAATTCAACCTAGGAAATTCACAAGACACGTTTTTTCTTCACAAAAATTCTACTTTAGGTTGACCAGCCATGAAGATCCCAGGTTCAAGTCGCTGCATCCACAAGCACCTGTTTTCAAACAAACACAAACAAAATCTTGGAAACTTTTTGAAAAAAATCTACGAAACAAAAATGAACATTGCAGCGAGGATTTTTTTATTGTAATAATGTACATAAAGTATACCTAATTTGTTTCACCAAACAAAGAGTAAATTTTTCTAAGCTTCAGTTTTACCTTTAATTTTCTTTATAGAGTTGTTCAGTTACCATTGATTTAAATCTCAAAGCAGAAATGAATCCCCAAAAATGCAATATTTTGCCAAACCGAAGGAAAATTAGTTTTAACAGTAAAAATCATTAAAAACACATTTTTTATTATAATCAAAGGCATTTTTTCTACCTATGTAATTTTTTAAAATAACCTACCAGTTTTTTTTTATCGATCATGTTTTTCATTATTTTTTTTCTATGCATAAATAATGTAATTTTTTATGTAACTATTAAAGAGAGGAATTTTTTTACGAGTACAAAAAAATATAATTGGCTTATAACAAATTTTGCTGTAGATTGAGCTTTTAAAACTGTAATTCATTGCCATTATTCAGTTCCTCTTTACTACAAGTACTTTAATTTTTTTCTGTATCGTTTTATTATCTTTTAGATAAAGGGTTTGCTCTAATTTCAAGCTTCAAATGATTCAATAAATTTATTTAAAAATTTGAAAAAAGTAATTATATACCTCAAAGATAAATTTTGAACACTGCAAGCAGAACCCTCTATCTACCTAAGTACCTTTTACATTTATAGATCTCGTATTAAGATTAAAATGTCCTGCTTTTCTGTTCTCTATGTAACAATGCTAATTTTGAGTAGCGCAGCCACTTTGTAACTAATGTCTGTAAGTACGTCACTGTGTTTTAAGATAATTGATAAACTTTATCTTTAGTAAGTCATATTTAGTGATTTATTAACAAAAACTTCAAAAAAAGTTAATTATTAAAATAAGCCTCTAAATAACTATCACTTTTATTTACAATTCTTTTCTAGTATAAAACGACGTTAGCTTATTATTGCTGCGCAACAAACGGCATAAAAATCCATATTATACCAGAAAAAAATTAACTTCTGTCTTGATATTATGTTATTTATCAATAAAGACAATATTATTATGCTACTTTTAAATCAGATTCTGGGACATTTTATTCTATTTTTCAGATTAATGGAGAAATAAATGATTGCAACTAAAATGCGTTAGCTAGTGATAATTGAAACAGTAGCAGAAAAGAAGGTAAAAATTAACAAGGATGGCATTATTATTAAGATTAAGTAGCGAAGAACAAAAAATGGGTGGATAAACTGATTACTTGAGATAAAGAGTAGATATTCAATGTTCTTAACCCTTACAGATCGGGGGGGGGGGGGGGGCTCAAAGAGCCCCCCCCTCTAGTTTTTTCAATCTCATTTTTTTGTAGGTAAGATGGAGAGCTGTAACTTCATGACTTTTTAAGTTTAGTAATTATACGTCGGCAAGAGTTGATTTTATTAGGATATCTGGTCTGTGTCGGTCGTGGTGTCCGGTCAAAGTCGGTTGGGTAGCAAAAAAAATTAGAAAAAATTCTAAATAAATCTTAATTTCTACATTATGACTTTTGTGTATAAGGTAGAAACCTAAATTTTTTTTGGTGAATACTTAGATATCAATGATCTTCTGAGAAAAGTGGTGTTATGACCGTTTGCTGGAGCCGTAATTTTCGTTAAAAAACGGCTCCGTGTTAGCTAAAAATAGAGATATTTTATCAATTATAATTCGGTAACTCTGTTATGTCGTGTGCAAACGCCCCTTCTAATTAATAAAATAATTTTCAATCGGATCATTTTAATATTGAGAACAAGGATTCATGTTTGTCCGTTAAGATCTCGCTTATAATTGAACCAATTTGAGTTATCCCTTTTAGAGAAGGTCCTTGTTTATCCTGGGATGGTTTTAGGCTACACTCTCAAGCTCCATGAAGCAAGGGGCGCAGCCATTCGTTCAATTCGTATGCGGATTTTTTTATCCATCTTAAAAATTAACCTTGTATAAAAATAACATGATGTCTATCTGTGTGTACCAAAGGATGTCGCGTATTGCTCAAATTTTTATTAAAGCTAAACTTGGAATTAAGGGAAATACTTCTAAACCTCAAGTGACCCTTGAGAACTCTAGTTTTACACTAAATTAGAACACTTGCCATACGATGATTGAGAGTCATAGTTTAAATCATCCTTCAATGTTTATCGGTTGATGAAAAAAATCTTTTATAGGCTTGAATTCATCACCGAAGAACATAGCCCAAAGCCAAGATGTCGTTTCCTATGTATAGAACTACGACTTTAGGTCAAACTCTACAGGTATTGTTTTATTTAGTTGATGTATCTTCTGTTATGCTAATATTTAAGTGAGTTTGGAAACTCATTACTATTTTTGTAACATCCCAAGCTCCTTTAAGGTGCCTTCTTAATATTTGGGACGCCTGCCAATGCCATACTCCGTAAGGTTAAGAAAATAAAGATGAACTCCAGTCTTCCATGAGAAAGTTTCTTAGGTCGTGACATGCTTTAAGAAATTTGCTAGTGCTACACACACTCATACATTGGTTAAAAACTTTTGGTAAATTTACAGAGGTAAATATTCTGTAAAATTGACCCTGCTGAAGGGGGAGGGGGGGGGGGGTATAGAAAAAATTAAAAAATATGTGGTGGGGGGGGAAAAGAATGTAAAAATTAAGAGAACTGAAAGCATTTTTTACCATTTTTTCCCCTACTTGGTGTAAAAAAAACTAAAAGAACATGCAAGAGGGGGGATAGTATGAATAAAATTAAGAGTTCTCTAAATATTTTTCCATTTTCCCCCCTTCCTTGCGGTAAAAAACCAGGAGGGGAAAAAATTATAAATTTTGCAGCAGGGGAGAAAAATGAATCTTGTGCAGAATATACACCTGACCCCTGTGAATTTATTATATCATTTTGGTTTAGGTATTCAATCTAGCTAGTGTCCATGTTTTTTCGCCATGATTTTAATTTACAGAACGGGTTATTTTTTTTTTTTTTTCATTAAGATTACCTATACAACATAATTTTTCTTCTTTATATTCTCCTGCAAGATCCCTGTTCTATTCCATTTTCTTACAACTTCCATGATATTTTTTGTTTTGTTTTTAGGAGTCTCTAGATGAATTAATGCAGATGCAAATGTTAACCCCAAACCTAGCACTCTTCCATGATATTTTTTGTTTTGTTTTTAGGAGTCTCTAGATGAATTAATGCAGATGCAAATGTTAACCCCAAACCTAGCACTCAGGGTCCTAACTCAATTTGATAAAGCTATAAATGCAGGTAAGTCGCTTATTGTGATAAAATTGTCCTTATTATTTAAAACTCTTATACATTAACACTAGATCTTGTTCATAAAGGAATTAAATATTGGACCAATTCTTTATAACTAGCCCAGACGCGTATTAAGGTTCATTTTTAAAAGCGCAGCAAAATAATGATAAAAGAAAGAAGTCGTTACGTAAATTATATAAAATGTTGATTTTAAAGTTTTAATTATCATCTATAATACAAAGTAGAACGATGTCTGTCTGTTTGTTTGTAGCGAAGGATCTCGCTAACCGCTGAACCGATCGGGTTCTCCTTTACAGGGTAGCTTCTCATAGGTCCCGGGAAGGTTTATAACAATTTTCTTAAGGGGTGGGACACCCCCAACCCCCCTAAAAAATGAAAAATACCCCCCCCCAAAAAAAACAAAAACAAAACTAAATTAAAAGGGTGGGGCCAAGCCCCTAGAGGCTAGGGGCGAAGCCGCTAGTATCTAGTGTTAGGCCATTTTATTCTTAGGTATTTTTACGTCTTTAAATGGTTTTATGCTATTTTTCTGCTTTTCCCTACCTCTTCGAATACAGAATACCTAGGTGCTAGGGGTGCAGCCGTTCAAATCCAATATAAATAGCTGTGCGTTCATTCGATTTGTTGAGCTTCGCTTTCACGGATCTTATATGTTTTAGGATTATCCAATAGAACAAAGACGAAACTATTATTTCGAGCTGAAAAGCTGAACACCTACAGATTCTGTGATAATGTCTGGACATTCATGCTTAGGGTAACTTCATCTTCATTAGGGATGGCAATCTATAAAATTTTTGGACCGGATTCGGATTCTTACGCGAATCCGTAAAAAAAAAGCGGATTCCGGATTCTTATTTTTGGCGGATTTCGGATTCCGGATTCTAGCAATAATTTAAAATGCTTTTTTAAAAATTAAAAAAATTAAGTACTACATATGTCCTAAAAATTAATGTTCTTGTTGTTCTCTATAATTTTTCCTAGAATGGAACCAGATTATAAAAGATATTATATATAATGATGATAATCTTTGCCTTCATAAACTCAAGACGCTAATTTTAGCCTACCATTTTAATTTAAGAATCCGAATCCGCTATTAAAAAACGGATTCCGGATTCGGATTCCAAAATTGGCCTTAAATTGGGCGGATTCGGATTGCCAACCCTAATTTTCACATACTGTTATTATTTTCAGGAATCTAAAGGAATAAGACTATGGCTGTTAAATTATTGTACATCCCCAAGGATGATGAACAATTTACAAAATATCCCTTCTGTATCGAAACCTTAGATACTCAACTTAATGATCTAAGAATTCAAAATTTGATAAAAAGTCCCAAAAGTTGCAAATGAATAAGAAAACGTTACTAATATAAAACCTTGGGTACTAGTGTAATAAGCAGCCCAATGTCTCCTCACTCCGATCCCTGATTGTTTCAGATTAATCTACGAATCTTGCTTTCCCCTAAAGTTGACCCGCGATCATACCATCATAACACAGCTCATTTGTGCGTCGTCGGGGGAGTTGATTTGTTAAAATCTTGGCTCTACAACGAGTCACACCTAACTAAAGACGTTTAAAATGTTTTTTTACAACTGCTATGTCAGATGCGAGATAGAATAAGTTAAAGTAGCAACAAAACAAGAGGTCATTCACGTCTCTCAATCTTGATTTTAATATTTTTTCAATATGGCTTCAAAGCCGATTAGAATTCGCTGGATTAGAACCAGTTCTGAGCTATGCTGAAAAATCATGTAGTTTATCGTATTAAAGACAATTCAACTATGCTAAAATATCCAACTCTTCAGGAAAGCTTTGTGTGTGTGTAGCCACAGCTCCTCTGTTTTTTCTCCTGATAAAGTGCGTTGTCAAGTTCCATCCAATTGTAAGAAGTTTGCGACTTTGTGGGTTTTTTCCAGAGATCAATTGGGGTAAGGTTTGTAGGTTTTGCAGGACAATTGAAAAGGTGTTGAACATTGTGGGGGCCAGTATTACAATCAGGACAGGTATTTGTTATTTCTCCTTGGCTTATTCTGTTCAGGAAAGCTTTCAATTGTGAATGTATATTTTAGGATGTAGAATTCCGAGAGCATGCCGAAGTGTCTACTGTAGATAGAGTCAAAATAGGAAAATAACATTATTCATTCATTCTTACACGCAGTAATTGAAAGTGTAACATTGATTTTGTAAAATATTTTCTTGAGAGGTTTATGAAAATATGTTGTATTATGTACAATCTAAAAACAATCAGTATATCCTTATGAATTTTGTTCATCCTTTGTTTTTCATATTTTCTTTCATAAATGCTAACCGGTCTTCGTAACGTAGCAATTCTATAACTAGGGTACATATGTCCTTTAATCTGTCTGACAGTCTCTCTTTAAAAGATTTAATAATGGATAATGTCATCGATATGATATATTGACTTTGCAAATCTAATTCTAAAAACATAATATTTTTTTATTTTATATACGAATCTGTTTTTGTCGATGACTTAGGCATAGTGAAATAATCCTATTGTTTTTAACTTTTCATTCTGATTGTGGAACACGTTTGTACCATGTAAATATGCCAAGCATCTCTATTCTATAAGTCTAAAACATTTGTAGATATATTATTATGATGAATTGTCACTGAATAATGTTACTTGTTGAACAGTTGCCATCGATGGAAAGAACCTGACATCACGAGCGGATCCAGATGCATAATTTTAATGTTGTTGAGTAGCTACGCTGCTTTAGAAAATTATAATAAAGGGGGGGGGTTTTTAATGCAACCATCTCGTAATCAGTGATTAAATGGCACTTAGAATTCGAATTTCGATCTGAAATTTTGCATGAGTAATCCTTGGTAGGTCTATTTTCCCTAAATCGAACAAAAAATTGGAAAAGTAACAGCTGGCGACTGGCAGCTCAGCCGTTTAGCCGTTTTTTGCCTATTTTCAGGGCAAATTCATCATTAATTACGTAGGAATCAACTTTTAAAAACACATTTTGGGTTTAATTCATGGTAAATGATAGCAATAACCATTTTTAAAATTTCTAGTACCAGCTGCTAAACGGCTAGAACCGGCTGAAAACGGCTGGGAGCTGCCAAGAGTATGAAGGGTAGATATGGGTTGTGACGTATCTAGGGGTAGGTTTTTATGGCTGCTGAGCTCAAAAATACTACCAAAAATAGTGGCGGCCCATCCATATGGCAGCTGGGTAACAGCTGCAGCTCAGCTGGGAGCAGCCAAGAGTAGAATGAGTAGATTCATCATTAATTACGTAGGAATCAACTTTTAAAAACATTTTTTGGGTTTAATTCATGGTAAATGATAGCAATAACCATTTTTAAAATTTCTAGTACCAGCTGCTAAACGGCTAGAACCGGCTGAAAACGGCTGGGAGCTGCCAAGAGTATGAAGGGTAGATATGGCTTGTGACGTGTCTAGGGGTAGGTTTTTATGGGTGCTAAGCTCAAAAATACTACCAAAAATAGTAACGACCCATCCATATGGCAGCTGGAAGCAGCCAAGAGTACAGAGAATAGATAGGGATTGTGACGTGTCTATGGGTAGGTTTTTATGGGTGCTAAGCTCAAAAAAAACTACCAAAAATAGTGGCGGCCCATCCATATGGCAGCCGGGTAACAGCTGCAGCTCAGCTGGGAGTGGCCAAAGGTAGAATGAGAAGATAGGGCTTGTGTTGTGTCTGGGTAGGTTTTTATGAATGCTGAGCTCAAAATTACTACCAAAAATAGTGGTAGTCTATCCATATGGTTGCTGGGTAACAGGGGTATGTCTGGGCTCAAAAATACTATCAAAAATAGTGGCGACCCATCCATAATCCATATTGCAGCTTAAGTTTAAGACATAGGTAGCTTGTGATGTGTGGGGTAAATTTTTATAGGTGTCAAGCTTATTAATACTCCCCAAAAATAGAAAGGCCCATCCATATGGCATCAGGGTAACGGGTACTGCTCAGCCGTAGCTGTTACCCAGTGGCCATATGGATGGGCCCACACTATTATTGGTAGTATTTTAGAGCTCAACACCCCCATAAAAAGTTAAAAACCTACCCCTGAAAATGTCACATGCTATATCTACAACATATACTTTGGCTGTTGATAACTGTTTTCAGAATTTAAAAAGTGTTATTAGTAATATGTCCATGAAATAAAGTTATAATGTTAATTAGGAGAAGTCTTGGCTGCTCCCAGTTCAGTTGCAGCTGTTACCACCAAGCTGCAATATGGATGGGCCGCCACTATTTTTGGTAGTATTTTTGAGCTCAGACCTACCCCTGTTACCCAGCAACCATATCATATGAATGTACCACCACTATTTTTGGTAGTAATTTTGAGCTTAGCATTCATAAAAAACTACCCCTAGACACGTCACAAGCCCTATCTACTCATTCTACTCTTGGCCGCTCCCAGCTGAGTTGCAGCTGTTACCTAGCTGCCATATGGATGAGCCGCCACTATTTTTGGAAGTATTTTTGAGCTCAGCAGCCATAAAAACCTACCTCTAGACACGTCACAAGCCCTATGTACTCATTTTACTCATGGTCTCCCAGCTGAACTGCCGCTGTTACCCAGCTGCTATATGGATGGGCCGCAACTATTTTAGGTAGCATTTTCGAGCTCAGCACCCATAAAAACCTAACCCTAGACATGTCACAAGCCTTATGTACTCATTCTACTCTTGTCCGCTCCCAGCTGAGCTGCAGCTGTTACCCAGCTGCCATATGGATGAGCCGCCACTATTTTTGGAAATATTTTTGAGCTCAGCAGCCATAAAAACCTACCCCTAGACACGTCACAAGCCATATCTACCCTTCATACTCTGAACAGCTCCCAGCCGTTTTCAGCCGGTTCTAGCTGTTTAGCAGCTGGTACTAGAAATTTTAAAAATGTTTATTGCTATCATTTACCATGAATTAAACCAAAAATAAGTTTTTATGTACCATAAAAACCTACCTCTAGACACATCACAAGCCCTATCTACTCATTCTACTCTTGGCCGCTCCCAGCTGACCTGCAGCTGTTACCCAGCTGCCATATGAATGAGCCGCAACTATTTTAGGTAGTATTTTTGAGCTTAGCACCCATAAAAACCTACCCCTAGACACGTCACAAGCCCTATCTACTCATTCTAATCTTGGCCGCTCCCAGCTGAGCTGCAGCTGTTACCCAGCTGCCATATGGATGGGCGGCCACTTTTTTTGGTAGTATTTTTGAGCTCAGCAGCCATAAAAACCTACCCATAGACACGTCACAAGCCATATCTACCCTTCATACTCTTGGCAGCTCCCAGCCGTTTTCAGCCGGTTCTAGCCGTTTAGCAGCTGGTACTAGAAATTTAAAAAATGGTTATTGCTATCATTTACTATGAATTAAACCAAAAATAAGTTTTTAAAAGTAGATTCCTACGTAATTAATGATGAATTTGCCCTGAAAATAGGCAAAAAACGGCTAAACGGCTGAGCTGCCAGCCGCCAGCCGCTACTTTTCCAACTTTTTGTTCGATTTAGGGAAAATAGACCTACCAAGGATTATTCATGCAAAATTTCAGATCAAAATTCTAATTCTAAGTGCCATTTAATCACTGATTACGAGATGGTTGCATTAAAAACCCCCCCCTTATTATATTAGCGTGTAATCCTTATAATAAACTAACAGGATCTCCGTATGTGTGTGTATCGAAAGATCTCGCTAACTACTGAACCGTTATGGTTCTTCTTTACAGCATAGCTTCTCTCATAGGTCCTGGAAGGTTTATGACTATTTAATTTTTTTTCACTTTTCTTTTTAAAACTAAAATGAAAGGGGGTTGAATTTGATTCCCTCCCTTACACACATTCAATTGCACCCTAGAGGCCTCTAGGAGCGTATCCGCTAGTATTTTATTAAAGACATTATATCATACATTAATTTATTTTTGTAAAATATCTAAGGAGAAAGAATATTTTTGGTTAAATTAATCTACAAGCCTTTCTACCCTTGGATATTTTCTACAATAGTTTAGTTACTAATTTTTTTGTCAGCCCTGTTCTGTTCCAATAATAAATGTATAAGAATAGAGACATCTACCTGCCCTAAGTGGTAGAGACCCCTTCTTTTTAGAAAATTTTGATTTTAACTATCTTCACTTTTACCTAATTTTTAAATTCTTAGGTACAAAAAATCCACCTGATTAAAAACGTCTAAGTATATATTTAATATGTTAAAAATGTTATTGTAAGTACTTAAGAATATGCAAATATATATATTTCTAAACTTATTTGCTTTATTATTCATTTTTTAACTTAAATGACAAGAATAAAAACATCTGTAAGAGCCAAACTCAGAATGGTTATTTATTGTATTTTAGAAATGTTGATCATGCTGGAATGGATATTCCAAATATTCCGGCCATGTGATCTTAAAATATGATCTTATGATGTGAAATGTTTAAAATTTTAATTTGTAAAAACCAATTGCTTAGAACTATGGTGCGAACTGATTCCTAACACAATAAAGTACAATGTTATAAATGAAGCATCTCTATATATAATCAAGTTCTAAAAATGTAATTATGTCCTTTAACACTATCCTGTATTTAAGCATTTTTATTTAACAAATTTACTTTAAATTTTTTTTTTTTCAACTTAAATTTTTATATTCGGTTATTCAGCTCTACAAGTGTTAATGTTCGTTTGTCCTACCGTTTCAGAGCTTCGCTTTTATGGATGTTGCGTCTTTTGATTCTATATTCACGTGTCTGCAATTATTTACCCTTGGGTTTAACATTAAGTCGATAAGATATGCACGTCTTTAATGATTTGTAAATAAGACTGATTTTTGACTTTGTTGTGTTACGCTAAGTTAATAGTTGCAACCATTGTTATTATTAGAGAAGCTTCGATGAAAGTAGGAAGTAATATTGTATCCTAATTTATAAGATTGTACGTTTTATACTCTAACTTTCATGTAAATCACTAAAGAATGGAGGGTTGGATTGTTGTAGCAAGACATAAGTACACCGGAGATGGGTTTTTAATAAATGCCGCGTTTTTTCGACAATTTTTTAGACATTGATTGATTGAACGAAGACGATGGAATTTCAACACAGAGTATACAACATAAGGATTACAAATTTTAAAATTATTATTTTAGCAATTTGTATAATGTCTAATACAAGGAGGATGTGCTTAAGGACCATTTGGGCAGGGGGGAGGGTTTACTCGAGAACCCTTAGAGCTAGAGGGAGCTAATTTTGGATTTAAGCTTCTATGGGGCCAAAGTTACTTTTAAAATTATCGTCGACCCCCCACCCCCCCCAAAAAAATTTTTTTTTTTTGGGGGGGGGGGTAAAAATTTTTTTTATTGCATTTCTCGCCGAATTAGGCAATTTGGAATCATTTGAGACCATGTTATTTTTTCAAAAATTTTTTGCCTTACAAGCAACCCTGCGGGGGGACTTGGTCATTTTTTTTTCAAATTCTCGTTTATGAAGGTATATCTTAAATACAGTATGCTACTCTCTTAGTTTTAAAGATAATTGGATGAAATCTTTTAGATTGTGTCACTAATTACCCCAAGTTTTGGTATCTTTAAAAAAAAAACGGCGGCGGGACCGCCGCTCCCGCCGTCCGCCGCCGTTTTCCGTCGCCACCAAAAAAAAATTTTTTATTGCATTTCTCGCCGAATTAGGCAATTTGGAATCATTTAAGACCATGTTATTTTTTCAAAAATTTTTCCCCTAACAAGCAACCCTGCGGGGGGGACTTAGTCATTTTTTTCAAATTCTCGTTTATGAAGGTATATCTTAAATACAGTATGCTACTCTCTTAGTTTTAGAGATAATTGGATGAAATCTTTTTGATTGTGTCACTAATTACTTCAAGTTTTGGTATCTTTAAAAAAAAAAACGGCGGCGGGACCGCCCGCCACCAAAATTTTTTTTTTTATTGCATTTCTTGCCGAATTGGGCAATTTGGAATCATTTGAGACCATGTTATTTTTTTCAAAACGGAAAACGGCGGCGGACGGCGGGAGCAGCGGTCCTGCCGCCGTTTTTTTTTAAGATACCAAAACTTGGGGTAATAAGTGACACAATCAAAAAGATTTCATCCAATGAAAAAAATCCAATGAAAAAAAAGTCCCCCCGCAGGGTTGGTTGTAAGGGGAAAATTTTTTGAAAAAAATAACATGAACTCAAATGATTCCAAATTGCCTAATTCGGCGAGAAATATAATAAAAAAAATTTTTTGGTGGCGGCGGAAAAGGCGGCGGGAGCGGCGGTCCCGCCGCCGTTTTTTTAAAGATACCAATAGTTGGGGTAAGGGGGGGGGAAGTTTGTACAGTTATAGGAAATAAAATTCAGTATAAAAGTTTGGGAGGGCCGTGTGGGCTTGTTTTTATAGTTATCAACCTAATTCTTTTTGTAGGCTCTCTTATATGACTGGATGTACACATAAAACTTTGAAAATTGAATTTTGGGACTTTCCTTCTTGGGGCTTGTGGAGCACAAAAACCCCCCAAACGTTAAAAATATGAGTTCTAAGCTTATTTTTAAAGATATCAACCTGATTTTTTTTAAATAATACTTTTTTAACATAACTGAATCAACGAACCATTACAGATTTCATTTTGGGACTTTCCTTCTAGGGGCTTGTGGAGCAAAAGACCCCCAAAAACTAAAAATATGCGTTCTGAGCTTATTTTTAATGATATCAACCTGATTTTTTTTAAATGATACTTTTTTAACTTAACTGAATCAACGAACCATTACAGATTTCATTTTGGGACTTTCCTTCTAGGGGCTTGTGGAGCAAAAGACCCCCAAATACACTAAAAATATGCGTTCTGAGCTTATTTTAAAGATACCTACCTGATTTTTTTTTAAATAATACTTTTTTAACATAACTGAATCAACGAACCATTACAGATTTCATTTTGGGACTTTCCTTCTAGGGGCTTGTGGAGCAAAAGACCCCCCAAAACACTAAAAATATGAGTTCTGAGCTTATTTTTAAAGATATCAACCTGATTTTTTTAAGGAAACTTTTTGAACATAACCAAACTAGGGAACCATTACAGATTTCATTTTGGGACTTTCCTTCTAGGGGCTTTTGGAGCAAAAGAACCACAAACACTAAAAATATTAGTTCTCAGCTTATTTTTAAAGACATCAACCTGATTTTTTAAAACAATATTTCTTTAACATAACCAAACTAAGAAACCATTACAGATTTCATTTTGGGACTTTCCTTCTAGGGTCTACTGGAGCAAAAGACCCCCAAATCACTAAAAATATTGGGACTTTCCTTCTAGGGGCTTGTGGAGCAAAAGAACCACAAAACACTAAAATATTAGTTCTGACCTTATTTTTAAAGATATCAACCTGATTTTTTTAAGAACACTTTTTTAACATAACCGAACTTGGTAACTTTTACAGATTTCATTTAGGGACTATCCTTCTAGAAGCTAGTGGGGCAAAAGACCCCCAAAAAGTATTATGTTAAAAAAGTATTATTTTAAAAAAATCAGGTTGATATATATTTAAAAATAAGCTCAGAACTCATACTTTTAGTGTTTTTGGGGGTCTTTTGCTCCACAAATCACAAGAATAAAAGTCCCAAAATGAAATCTGTAATGGTTCGTTGATTCGGTTATGTTAAAAAAGTATTATTTAAAAAAAATCAGGTTGATATCTTTAAAAATAAGCTCAAAACTCATATTTTTAGTGTTTTTGGGGGTCTTTTGCTCCACTAGACCCTTAAAGGAAAGTCCAAAATGAAATCTGTAATGGTTCCTTAATTCAGGTATGTTAAGAAAGTTTTCTTTAAAAAAAATCAGGTTGACATCTTTAAAATTAGCTCAGAACTCATATTTTTAGTGGTTTAAGGGTCGTTTGCTCCACAAGCCCCTAGAAGGAAAGTCCCAAAATGAAATCTGTAATGGTTTGTTGATTCGGTTATGTTAAAAAATTATTATTGAAAAAATCAGGTTGATATCTTTAAAAATAAGCTTAGATCTCTTATTTTTAGTGTTTGGGGGTCTTTTGCTACACAAGCCCCTAGAAGGAAAGTTCCAAATAAAATCTGTAATGGTTCGTTGATTCGGTTATGTTAAAAAAGTATTATTTAAAAAAATCAGGTTGATATCTTTTAAAATAAGCTTAGAACTCACATTTTTAGTGTTTTGGGGGGATCTTTTGCTCCACAAGCTCCTAGAAGGAAAGTCCCAATATGAAATCTGTAATGGTTCGTTGATTCAGTTATGTTAAAAAAGTATTATTTAAAAAAAAATCAGGTTGATATCTTTAAAAATAAGCTCAGAACTCATATTTTTAGTGTTAGGGGGGTTTTTGTGCTCCACAAGCCTCAAGAAGGAAAGTCCCAAAATGAAATCTGTAATGGTTCGTTGATTCAGTTAAGTTAAATAAGTATTATTTAAAAAAACCAGGTTGATATCTTTAATAATAAGCTCAGAACTCATATTTTTAGTGTTTGGGGGTTTTTGTGCTCCACAAGCCCTAAGAAGGAAAGTCCCAAAATGAAATCTGTAATGGTTTGTTGATTCAGTTATGTTAAAAGAGTATTATTTTTAAAAAATCGGGTTGATATCTTAAAAAATAAGCTCAGAACTCATATTTTTAGCATTTGGGGGGTTTTTGTGCTCCAAAAGCCCCAAGAAGGAAAGTGCCGAAATTCAATTTTCAAAGTTTTATGTGTACATCCAGTCATATAAGAGAGCCTACAAAAAGAATTAGGTTGATAACTATAAAAACAAGCCCACACGGCCCTCCCAAACTTTTATACTGAATTTCATTTCCTATAACTGTACAAACTTCCCCCCCCCCCCCTTGTTCCTATTGTCTGATTTAGTGAGTAAGTTTCTAGATCATATCATATATAGAACAGATTTGCTTTCATTAACCAATGACAACTTGACACATTATAATTCGGTCAACTGAATTTGAGTTGCCAATTTGTGTACATAGTTTCCTCATGCTATCTCAATATTTACTACTAACTTTATTTAAAAGCTCCAAAATTCCTAAAAAATTGAAATTTTTATTTTTCAAATTTTGACTTTTTTTGGGGAAGTTTGAAGCTTTTTTATTGAGATAGCATGAGGAAACTATGTACACAATCGGCAACTCAAATTCAGTCTATCTATAATTCATAATCCACTGTAATAATGGATATTATAGTATATGTGGATAAATTGACAGGAGAATATTTTTGCCAATTTAGGTTGCTTTTATGCAGGGATCTTAATGGATAAGATAATAGCCGATATATTTATTTACATCCCCAATAATGATACACAAATTACCCGTTCTATAAATTAAAATTAGTGGTTGAAACGTGTTAACAATCAACTTAATGAAACAACCAATCAAAATTTACTTATGTTTCCAAAGTGATAATAATCCAACAAATAAGAAAGCAATAATATAAGCTTGTGGGGACTGTTATAGGGGGGGGGGAAGTTTGTACAGTTATAGGAAATGAAATTCAGTATAAAAGTTTGGGAGGGCCGTGTGGGCTTATTTTTATAGTTATCAACCTAATTCTTTTTGTAGGCTCTCTTATATGACTGGATGTACACATAAAACTTTGAAAATTGAATTTCGGCACTTTCCTTCTTGGGGCTTGTGGAGCACAAAAACCCCCCAAACGCTAAAAATATGAGTTCTGAGCTTATTTTTAAAGATATCAACCTGATTTTTTTAAAATAATACTTTTTTAACATAACTGAATCAACGAGCCATTACAGATTTCATTTTGGGACTTACCTTCTTAGGGCTTGTGGAGCACAAAAACCCCCCAAACGCTAAAAATATGAGTTCTGAGCTTATTTTTAAAGATATCAACCTGATTTTTTTTAAATAATACTTTTTTAAAATAACTGAATCAACGAACTATTACAGTTTTCATTTTGGGACTATTCTTGTGATTTGTGGAGCAAAAGACCCCCAAAAACACTGAAAGTATGAGTTCTGAGCTTATTTTTAAATATATCAACCTGATTTTTTAAAAATAATACTTTTTTAACTTAATACTTTTTGGCGGTCTTTTGCCTCACTAGCTTCTAGAAGGATAGTCCCTAAATGAAATCTGTAAAAGTTACCAAGTTCGGTTATGTTAAAAAAAGTGTTCTTAAAAAAATCAGGTTAATATCTTTAAACATAAGGTCAGAACTAATATTTTTAGTGTTTTGTGGTTCTTTTGCTCCACAAGCCCCTAGAAGGAAAGTCCCAATATTTTTAGTGTTTTGGGGGTCTTTTGCTCCAGTAGACCCTAGAAGGAAAGTCCAAAAATTAAATCTGTAATGGTTTCTTAGTTTGGTTATGTTAAAGAAGTATTATTTTAAAAAATCAGGTTGATGTCTTTAAAAATAAGCTCAGAACTAATATTTTTAGTGTTTTGTGGTTCTTTTGCTCCAAAAGCCCCTAGAAGGAAAGTCCCAAAATGAAATATGCAATGGTTCCCTAGTTTGGTTATGTTAAAAGTTTCCCTAAAAAAATCAGGTTGATATCTTTAAAATAAGCTCAGAACTCATATTTTTAGTGTTTTTGGGGGTCTTTTGCTTCACAAGCCCTTAGAGGGAAAGTCCTAAAATTAAATCTGTAATGGTTCCTTAGTTCGGCTATGTTAAAAAAGTTTCCATAAAAAAAATCAGGTTGATATCTTTAAAAATAAGATCAGAACCCATATTCTTAGTGTTTTTGGGGGTCTTTTGCTCCACACGCCACTAGAAGGAAAGTCCCAATATGAAATCTGTAATGGTTTGTTGATTCAGTTATGTTAAAAAAGTATTATTTAAAAAAAAAATCAGGTTGGTATCTTTAAAAATAAGCTCAGAACGCATATTTTTAGTGTTTTTGGGGTGTTTTGCTCCACAAGCCCCTGGAAGGAAAGTCCCAAAATGAAAACTGTAATGGTTCGTTGATTCAGTTATGTTAAAAAAGTATTATTTTTAAAAAATCAGGTTGATATCTTTAAAAATAAGCTCAGAACGCATATTTTTAGTTTTTGGGGGTCTTTTGCTCCACAAGCCCCTAGAAGGAAAGTCCTAAAATGAAATCTGTAATGGTTCGTTGATTCAGTTATGTTAACAAAGTATTATTTTAAAAAATCAGGTTGATATCTTTAAAAATAAGCTCAGAACTCATATTTTTAGCGTTTGGGGGGTTTTTGTGCTCCACAATTATCCAATTATCTCTAAAACTAAGAGAGTAGCATACTGTATTTAAGATATACCTTCATAAACGAGAATTTGAAAAAAATGACTAAGTTGCTTGTTAGGGGAAAAATTTTTGAAAAAATAACATGGTCTCAAATGATTCCAAACTGCATAATTCGGCGAGAAATGCAATAAAAAAAAATTTTTACCCCCCCCCCAAAAAAAATTTTTTTGGGGGGGGGCTGAAAACGGCGGCGGACGGCGGGAGCGGCGGTCCCGTCGCCGTTTTTTTTAAAGATACCAAATTTTGGGGTAATTAGTGACACAATCAAAAAGATTTCATCCAATTATCTTTAAAACTAAGAGAGTAGCATACTGTATTTAAGATATACCTTCATAAACGAGAATTTGAAGGGTTGCTTGTAAGGCGAAAAATTTTTGAAAAAAATAACATAGTCTCAAATGATTCCAAATTGCCTAATTCGGCGAGAAATGCAATAAAAAAAAATTTTTACCCCCCCCCCAAAAAAAAAAAATTTTGGGGGTGGGGGGTCGACGATAATTTTAAAAGTAACTTTGGCCCCATAGAAGCTTAAAGGGCGAATATAGGTTCGATATGATATGAGCTTATATGAAAGGTGCCATTTCATACTTTTAGAATATCTATGCCAAATTTAAAAATTCAAAAAAATCCTTAAGTAGATTTTGCAATTTTCTGTTTCAATTGAACATATGATAAATGAGATTGACGAAAACGGTTTATTTTAGCCCTTTACAAGACTTTTTTTTGATTATTTTGCTTAAGTTTGATTGACTATTACAATGGCACGCATCTTAAATGATAATTTAAATGTTTATTATTTTAGATTATATACTCTTTAATTCAATTTTTAAAAAGCGTAGAAATAATTTGCGTAAAAGTGCTTGTATAGTTTTGACTAGGGTAAATAATACGTCTTAAAGTTTATTTTCTGTACAAAGATCATTGGTTAATTCTGGAAAATATAAAAACCCTGATGTACGCAATTTTAACACACACACACACGAACCTTAAAAAAACAGGGATTTGAAATCATTCTTCCTCCAAGAAAATTTTATCAATTATTTTTTTTTTACTTTTTACATTATTTGATGTTTTTTTAAACTTTTAAATATTTTACTTTGTATAATTTGTATTAAGGTAGAAGATGGGTATATTTACCCCTGATTAATTGGTTTCCACGTTATTACGACTATCCTTTAACGAAAGCTTTTTAATTCAACCTTGGTACGAAGCCTTGTGTGATGCTAGGGTAATTGAGTTCTTAGGGAACCACACTTATTACATAATATTATCTTGAGTTAGAAAGGTTTTAAGCTATAAACAGACTTATACAATTAGATATGTCAATATCCTTAAGTTATTTATAATCTATATAATGGCACCTTTGAAATAAGCTCATATTATATCAAACCTATATTCGCCCTTTAAATCCAAAATTAGCTCCCTCTAGCTCTAAGGGTTCTCGAGTAAACCCCCCCCCCCCTGCCCAAATGGTCCTTAAGCACATCCTCCTTTAAATCCATTTTCGCTGCATATTTATTAATGCATCTTTTTAGAGCTGTGTTAGACATTATACAAATGGCTAAAATAATAATTTAAAATTTTGAATTCTCAAGTTATATACTCTGTTAAAATTGTACGGGGCATTGGTCTTCAAGATGGAATAAGATTTTTAACAGAGTATACAATTTAAGTATTCAAAATTTTAAAATTATTATTTTGGCCATTTGTATAATGTCTAATACAGATCCAGACTGGCCAGAGTGTACGTTTTGTACGTTACGCATCGAATCTGTGTACGTTCTGGACGTTATTTTGATATGTGTACGTAACATATTTTGAAATTTGTATTTGTGTACGTTTTACGTTTTTTTTTAAATAATAAGAATCAAATATTAGCAGAAAAGTAATTTGTATGTTTTGTACGAAAATTTTTGCAAAAAAAACAATAGGTGTATTATATCAAACAAATTCAATATCTTCAATTTTCATAGAACAAAAATATGTAAGTAAATTATGCATATATGTTATTAGAACTTACAGTTTAAATTTATGGATTTGAAATATATGTCCTATAGATTTAGTTTAAACTATTGAACAGAAAGAGATATGCAGTTGACTAAATTCAAGTTTAAATGCATTTCATGCAACTACCCCTTTAATAGATTTTACGATAATTTTTTTCAAATTCTTTAGGTATATACTTGGGTAAATTTTCCGAGATATCATATGGTGCTCAGTTTAGGAGTAAGAAGTCTTATTTTTTGGTATCTTCAGTTTTTAAAGAATAAGAATCAAATATAAGTATAAAAGTATTTGTATATGTATTTGTACAAAAAGTATTACAAAAATAGTATATTATCTATAATACAAAATAGAATGATGTCTGTCCGTCTGCTTGTCCGTCTGTATATCAGAAGCTTAATATCTCAGTAACCACTGAACCTATTGGGCTCTACTCTTCATGGAATATACCTAATAGTCCTGTGATGTTTTTTTGCTATTTTCTTTGGGGGAGGGACACTTAAAGGAATCCTGCAAGAAATACCACGCTTTAACTGCTGAAAGACTGCCACAAGTAGACCAAATACCCCAAATTTGAAGCCTTCAGCTTCTATAACAAAAAAGTTCTAGGCATTTTAAAATGACATTTTATGTACAATGGAAATTTTGAAAGAATTGCAATGCTCATGTTGAAAACTTTAAAATTAAACTACGTGGCCTAGAAACAAAATTATAAGCTTATTTTTGTCATAAATTTAGGTTTCCAGTAACTAATTATATTTTTACAATAAAAATACCTTTTTTTATAGTCAAAATCATTTTAAAAAATTAAGTTTTACTTGCGTTGTACCGAATGTACTGTAGCCAATCAGAAGGCTGAATCAGCTTAACAACCAATCACAGCTAAGCTTTTATTAGTTTACCCCTTTGTTTCCGCTATGATTTTCGTTTAAAAATGCAATTTAAATCGAATTTTTTTCATAGATTTTGACTATGAAATGTGGTGTTTTTATTGTAAAAATGTAATCAGTTACAGGCAATCTGAGTTTCTGACAAAGATAAGGTTATAATTTTATGTCTAGGCAATGTAATTTAATATTGTTTTTTCTTTTATGAGCATTGGAAATCTTTCAAAAATTCCATTGTACATAAAATGCTATTTTGAAATGCCTAGAACTTTTTTGTTATTGAAGCTGAAGGCTTATAATTTGGGGTATTGGGTCTTCTTGTGGCAGTCTTTCAGCAGTTAAAGCGTGTTATTTCTTGCAGGCGTCCTTTAAAGCTTTTTACTTTCTACTAGGATTAGAGGCTTTGCCCCTAGCCTCTAGAGGCTTCGTCCCCTCTTTTATAGAATCGTTTGTTGGAAATTTGTCAAAAAAAATATAAAAAAAGATTGTGATTATTTTTTTCATTTAGGCTTCGCCCCAGGGTGTGGTGGGGGTTCCCCCACCCCGCTGATTTGCATTAGTTTACAAAAATAAATTGAGGGGTGGTTGATTTTTTTTGGGGGGTGGGTTTCCCACACTCTAAGAAAATAGCCTAATACTACCACAGGACCAGTAGATATATTCCCTGAAGATGTAGTAGTAGTAGTAGTAGTAGCCCGTTCCAACTATCCATTGTCATCTGAGGGTAGATTCTCGGTTAGGTCCAAGAATCTGGCTGCTTCAACCGGTTCAGTCCATAGTGATTTTACTGTCAAGCTTGTTGGTTTCGCTGGACATGAGAACAAATGTTGTGTAGTATGTGGGGAACCCCCACAATCTGGGCATTTGTCTTCTATATTGGGATCTATTCTGGATAGGTAGCTGTTGAGTTTACAACTGTAACTTGACCTGAGCTGAGCTAGGGTGGATCTTGCTCGTTTTGGGAGTGTTTTTTCAGATTCATTGACTTCTGGTGGTTTAGCATTCAGGACCTGATTTACTTTTCTGTTTTTGATGGTTTTCTTAACAGATGAAGTATGTATCTTTTTCAGGTCTGCTTTATACTTTACTGAGTTAATTTTTCTCCCTTTGGTCATGTTCTTGATCTCCTTGCCAAATTTGGTCTTTAGTGTTCTTTTCATAAGCCTGGGTGGTGGAGGAGATGACAAGTTTACTGGAGAAGGATGGTTTCCAACTTGTGTAGCTAAAAGATATTGTTTAGCAAGCATTTCACAATGATCGCGTACAGGCATGATTTTGGACTCTTCATGTAGGTGGTCTTCCTTGGTCATAAGATGGCAGCCAAGAGCTGTTCTCAGAGCTGTGTTCTGGGCAACCTGCAGTTGATCCCAGGCACTATTTGATATTGCTGGAGTCCAGATTGGACAGCCATAATTGATCAGTGACTGTCCAATTGCCTTGTATGTTGAAAGAATTGTTTCTTTTTCTTTCCCCCAGTCTGTACCTGTAAGAGCTTTCAGAACATTGTTCTTGGTATTCAGTTTATTACGTAAGTCAGATGTATGTTGACGGAAATTATGAAGGTTATCAAAGGTTATACCAAGAAATTTTGGCTTCCTAACAGTAGGAACTGGTTCATCGCCAATTTGAATGGGTAATTCTTCGTTTACCTCATTTGTTGCTGTTGTAAATACAGTTGCAGTAGATTTTGATGGTGATATAAAGAGATTTCTGCTTTTGAACCACTCGTCAAGGGTGTTCAGGTAAGCATTAATATCACTGCAAATTGGGTCAATCTTTGTTCCTGAGCCTAAAATGTTCGAGTCATCTGCATATGTCACTAATTTGATGTTTGATGGTGGTAGAGGCATCTTGGACATATAGAGATTAAAAAGTACAGGTGACAAAACTCCTCCTTGTGGTACACCTTGATTCATCTGGCGAAATTTAGATCTTGAGCCTCGGAATTCAACATATGTTTGTCTTCCATTTAGGTATGCGTTAAGAAACCTCTTGATGTGTTCATTTAGCTGCAGTTCATAGATGTCTTTCAGCAGCTGGCCATGGTCAACAGTGTCAAATGCTTTAGACAAGTCTATGGCAACAGACACTGTTCTGTTGACAGGTTTCTTCACGTTTAAACCAGTAGTAATGTGCTCTGAGATAGTATGTAATGCTGTTATAGTAGATCTACCTTTTCTAAATCCATGCTGATGGTCTGCAAGAGGGATTGCCTCATTTATGTAAGGTAGGAGCAAGGTTTCAAGGGTCTTGGCTGGTGGGCAAAGTAGTGAAACTGGCTGGAGGCTGGTTCCTTCCTCTGGTGGTTTCCCAGGTTTCAGTAAAGGTATTATTCTTCCTGTTTTCCATATTGATGGTATCATGGAGTTGTTAACACTGAAATTGTAGATGTTGGTAAGAAATTCAATACCTTTAGGGCCAAGATTTTTAAGCATTACTGGTGAGATTCCGTCAGGTCCCAAAGCTTTAGAATTTTTAGATTTTCTAACAGCTTCTCGAGTTTCGGCAGGTGTAAATATTATATCTGGATCTGATGTTTTCTTTTTCAGATTTCTGCCTATTCTACGTGTTTCTTGTACAGGTTTAGATGGATTCCCAGGTGTGTATTGTTGATTAAGTTTATTTGCAATAACTTTTGGATCATTGTATGTTTTTCCATTGAAACTGATACCTTGGTTCGTGGGTTGTTTCTGGGGGCAATTAAGGTTTTTGATTGTCTTCCACAGTTTCTTTGATCCTTTATCACATTTCTCTAAATGTTGTTTCCATTTATCAAGTTTGTGTTGCCTAATCTTTTTATTGATGTCTTGATTAAGCTCTTGAATTCTATTAGAGTTGTGATTTGAGTTATTGTTTATATCTTCTTCTCTTAATCTATCTCTTTCGTCAATAAGAGCAGCTGTTTCGGTAGGTATAGCATTATAGATCTTGGGTATCCTACCACAGAGGATGGAATTTTTGGCTGCCTTTAATATTGTTTTCCTGAAGAATTTTTCACTACTGTAAACATTGGTAACTGGTGTGGCTTTAGTAAATTCTTTTTCAGTCATGTCAGTGAACTTCTCCCAGTTAGCCTTTTCAAAGTTTATGAAAGTTCTATTTTCAGCTTTCTGTTTTCTAACATCAGCTGCCAGAGATACAACAATTGGAAGGTGGTCAGATCCAAGTTTTTTCTCAACTTTCCAGTCAGATGATGGTAATAAGCCAGATGAAACAATGCTTATATCTGGAGATGTTTTAGTGAGATTCATAACTCTGGTGGGGGAATCCTCATTAAGGATGCCAAAATTGTTGTTATTTATGGCATCATTTATCAGCCTACCTCTGGCGTCTTCATTGGCTTCAGAGAACCAAGCTGGGTGGTGTGCATTGAAGTCACCAAGAATCATTGATGTATCATTAAGATCATCAAAGAGGTGATCTATTGCAGGGCTGTAGTTTTCTTCACAGCTACCTACAGGTGGAATATAAACATTCCGAATTTTAAGATTATTCCCTTTACAGGGGATAGTGATGGTTAGACTCTCAATGTGTTTATCATCAGTCAGAGCTTGAGGTGTCTTTTCAAGCTGGAATATGATGCTGTTGTGCACAAGGAAGGCAAGTCCTCCTCCCTGTTTTCCGATTCTGTCTTTTCGGATAAACGTATAGTTTGGAGTTTTTTTAGGTTTAGATTTAGATGTTAATTTTGTTTCCTGTATGGCTGCTACAAGGATTTTATCAACTTCCATTAGGTTCAGTAGTTCTTCAGTTTTACCATTAAAACCATTGATGTTATATTGTTATTCCCTGAAGATTACAACCCTATCTGTTCAGCGGTTACCAAGATCTTAAGATTTCGACAGACAGGCATTGATTTACTTTGTATTAAAGACTAGTATTTTCTGAGATCTTTAGCAATAGACAAAATAACCCTATATCCTATTATATGTTTATCCTATAAATCCTTTTTTTCTGTAACGAAGAATCTCGCTAACTGCTGAACCGACATGATCTTTGTGAGGTTGTAGGCTATTTTCTCTGTCCTTCTATATCCCTTCAAGCGTCATTCAAGCGATACACATCTCTTATGTAGATCTGCTGTGCTAGCATTCTACCCCCTTTTTTAAGAGTATTGCTTCCACCCCTTCTCCTCCCCCCTTTTGTACATCAATTCTAGTGGAGGAGAACCTACGCTACCTTACACACACACACACACACACTATTCTGGGCTGGTGTCCTGTCATTGGTTGGGAGATTTTGTGGACTCCTGTGATTGGCTGCCCCGGACTGGTTGGAGCTCCCTCATTGGTTACAATCTGGATTCGCCCTCTTGTCATTGGTCAGGTTAATCCCTCGTCCGTATACCTCTATATATTCTCTTAGTCTATTTTTGTACTCTGTGCGATGAGCAACTCAACTCGTGGTGGTAAAGGCTCCAAGCTTAAGGCGGTTATAGCCGCAAGCGACGCCGATACCGACGCATGTGATGGCGTGAACCTTAGTCCTGATGCATGGATTAAGATGAAATCGATAATCGACGGCTCCGTAGCCCTGAAGATTAAGGAATACACGGACCAATCGGCGCAGAGCTTCAACGGTGTGAACCTCAAGTTAGAGGCAATAGGTAAGAGAATTGAGGCTATACAAGGGAAATACCAGACCGACATTAATGACATTAGGGCTCGACTTGATGACCCGAACATCACTACTGACGAAGCGACTGGCTTAAAAATTAAAGGCCTTGAAAAACAGATAGACCTTCTTTTAAAGCTACGGACAGAGGATAGGGAATGTGATAGGTATTTAACTTATCACCATCTTGTTTCAGCGGTTCGGCGCGAACAGAGACAGCGGAGTTGGGCACTGAGGGTGTATGGATATCAACCCACCTGGCGTGAACACACTCCAGATGTCACAGAGGTATTTCAAGACATCGTAGAACCGGTTCTACAGGCCAGGATTGACTCAGGTGATTCTGTTAAATTCAACACGAATTTTTATTCTTGCATTGAATACGCCCATCAATTGGCGCCTGGCAAGAAGGGAGCAGTTCCCCCCATGATTTTCCGTTTTCACTCCAGAAGAGTGCTTTTTTTGTTTATGTTAAACAAACGTGAGCACGTGGCTAATCTACAAAAAAAATCGGCCGACCGTAATCTTTGGGCAAATTCAGCCCAAACATGTAAGTTTGACCCTAAGGTCAAATTGAGAATCAGTCATGACCTGGCTGATATGAACAGGCAGGTGATGAGCTTCCTGCACACTGCCAAAATCGCCCACAAATGTAAGACAACCAGCGCAGGGGTATCCTTCATGCCCGTGGGATATAATGGCAAATGGGTAAAGATAAACAACCCATTTAGCCCTACCTTGTCAGGGCTCCTAGAACCCCTACCTGACATCAATGACCTGCTTACAACAAAGTCGATTGTTCTTGAGGCCTATCAGGCCAATGTCCCCAACATAAAGTTATTTGAAGGCCTTAATGTTAATCTTAAAGAACTGATTCAGGTAGCTGACCAGCATGCCAAGAAGCAGCCCGCCATATTGGACGGCGGTGTGGATCCAGGGATCAGTGTCTGTCAGGGCTTACAGGAGGTTGGGGGTGTCCCGTCTTTTGGCGGCGCGGCAACTGGAGCCAACGCTTTTCCAGCATTACCCTCACCTTCTGCCCCTGCCGAGATTGCCAGCGACAGCCCAGTAGCAGCAACAGCAGCATCAGCTGCAAGAGCGGCGACAGTGGCGGCCGGCACGAGAGCAGCAGCAGCAGCGGCGGCGACAAACACAGCCAACCCATCTACAGCCCCTCCAAAATGAAGGACAGTATAGTTTTTTATCATATTTATATGAAGCTTGTCCTTTAATCAGATATTATTGCACCTAAGTGCTAAGTCTATTTTTCTAAGTTTCCATCAGTCATCAGTAGCAGTAGTTTTTATCCTCATTTCCAACTTTTGATAATAATTACTAACACTTCTACTAACCTTAATGTCATATTCGGAATTTTTAGAATTTTTAGAATACTGTGTGTGTCTAATAAGATTTAAAATTGCACATATAATTATCATTTGTTCCAATTGTGTGTAAAAATCTATATATATTCATGGCTAATAATAGTACTTGTCATATTTATTATGCAATTTAATAACCAAAGCCAAATCTATCTTATAATCATAGTATTTTAGTAGGTACCTGTTACTCTTAATTAATGGGTATGTCGCTAACATTATTTTATCATGTACTTATTCAATTGTGTTTCAGTAGGGGACCAGTACACGGGACGCTCAGACTCTCAATGTTGGAGGGAGGATCTTATCGGTTGTGGGACGGCGCTGGATGTATTCTTAAACAAATACGGTGTATCAGGTAGATAGTACAATTAATAAGCTGAACGAAAACCCCAATTATGATATAACTTCCCACATTTATGGTGATTTATTTTCAGAATTCTCTGAAGAACTTAATATAGATTGTTTTTATGCTAACGAGCAGCAAGTCATTCATAAAATTAAGTCGTTGGATAGGCCTACCTTCTCTATTTTTAATTTAAATGCTAGATCACTAAATAACTGTTTTTTGGAAATTTGTACCTCTTTAAATAACTATAAGCAACATGGTGTGGAACCGTGTGTTATCAATATACAAGAAAGTTGGCTTACCAATAATAGCAATCTTAACCTCCTGCAGATTCAAGGTTACGACCTTTACTCTAAACCCCGCCCAATAGGAAAGGGGGGGGGGGGTGGCTTGTTACATACAATCTAAATTTAAAGTTGAGGAATTGTTCCCTAACATTTTTGTACAATCTATTTTTGAATGTTTTGTGTTAAAGATAAGTTACAGCAACTTCAAGGGGATAGTAGTAAATTTGTATAGGACACCTGGTGAGGAAAATGTTCAATTGTTTTTTGATAAATTGCTTGATTTATTCGACCGTTTGGATAATTTTGCTTGCCCCATATTTGTAACTGGTGATATAAATTTAAACTTATACCAATCTGTTCTGTCAGGGAGCTCTGCTTCTCAGCTTATTGACAATTTAGTTATTTATGGGTATGTCAACGTCATTTTGCGTTCCACGCGCATACATAATTATAGTCATAGTCTCTTGGATCTTATTTGCTGTAAAAACTTTGTACAAAATTTGGCATTGTCCATGGTGGTACCCACGGACTACTCCGGTCATTTTCTTAACATTGCAGTTTTTTTTGAAAACACTTTCAAAAAACAAAAAAAGGACAAAAATTTCACAAAGCGTTTATTGTCTGATGAGAATTATGACAATTTTTGCAATGCTTTAAATGATACGGATTGGTCTGTGGTTACAAACATGGACAATGTTGATTTAGCTTATGAAATTTTTCTGAAAACTTATATATCGTTATACGATGTGCATTGTCCTAAGGTATTAGTCAGAAACAATAAATGTAAGGTTCCTCAAGAACCTTACATTAATTCTCACATTTTAAATTGTAAACAATTCAAAAACACCCTTTATAGGATAAAAACAAATGATCCCTCTGAATTTAATACCCGACGGTACAATGCATATCGTAACGAATATTTCCGTAGTATCCGACGGGCTAAGAAAATCTATTATCAAAATCAAATTAATGCCGCTGGGAAGGATGGCAAGAAAATCTGGGGCGTGCTAAGGGAGGTGTTAGGGGTTAAAAAACATACCAAGGAGATGGACTACTTAGAAATTAATGATCAGCGTATAACTGATAAGCACGAAATTGCAAATCAGTTTAACCATTTTTTTAGCAACCTTGGTACTAACTTGACCCCTGACATTCCTGTAACAAACCGGAATTTTCGTGACTACCTTCCTCCACGCATTGAGGATAATATTTTCATAGCCCCCTTAAGTCTTCAAAAAACTTTTGAATTAATAACAAGCATTAAGCCGAAGGACAGCCGTGATTACTTTGATATAAGCATGAAGTTACTTTGTCGTACAGCGGGGCCGATTACGGCCCCGCTGCGACACATATATAACTTAAGTATTAGCACAGGGACCTTCCCTGATCTTATGAAGATCAGTAAGGTGGTCCTTGTGTACAAGAATGGTCCGATATCTATTGTTGACGCCTATAGAGGCGTCAGCATGATATCAAGCTTCTCCAAGCCATTGGAGAGGCACATCTATTCTTGTGTCTATGATTTTCTTGATGAGCGCAGCTTTTTCAGCTCACGGCAGTTCGGCTTTCGTAGAAAATACAATACTAGTCACAATATCCTTAACTTAATGAACCTTGTTGCGAAGGCTTTTCTTGATAAACAAGTATGCGGGATCCTGCTCTTGGATATCAAGAAAGCCTTCGATTTAGTAGACAGGGATATTTTATTGGCCAAGTTGGAACACTACGGAATAAGAGGAATCATTCTTAGCTGGTTTCGCAGCTATTTCTCAGGTCGTAAGCAGAAAGTTTTCTTTGGAGGGGTATACTCCTCCAGCTTAGAGGACATCCTCATTGGTATCCTCCAAGGCAGCTGCCTCGGGGTGTTGATGTTCCTCGTGTTCATCAACGACCTCGAGGCCAGCTGCCGAGATGCCATTTATAACTTGTTTTGCGATGACACATTATTATTTCTACAAAGTGAAAACTTCACAAACTTGATCCATGAGATTAATAGAGTTTTGCCCCTGGCAAACGATTGGTATTCAGCCAATAGACTAATTATAAATTCTTTGAAAACAAAAATTATTTTATTTAAAACACCAAGACAGATTATTCCAGAAAATGAAATTAATTTATTGAAAGATTTTCCTGTTTTTATTAATACAAATAATGTAGGTGAAAGTGATCAGAGCAAAATTATCAAATTGGAGAGAATAGATGAGGACAATGATAATGAGAAGGATAGGTGGGCAAAGCATTTGGGGGTTAGGTTGGATTGTAAATTGAAATTTAATCATCACTGGGGAGAATTGCATAGAAGGTTGCAGCGGGCTATCTTTTCCCTTAGGGTCATGAAACACATTCTGGACATGCAGCACTTAAAACTGCTGTATTTCAGCTATGTGCACTCATTGATTGAGTACAGCATTATTTCTTTTACCGGTGTGACGGACGGACAGGCAAGTGTCATAAAGAAACTACAGAAAAAGTGTGTTAGAATTATCACAAATAGCTCAAGCACTGCTAGCAGTGCTCCTTTATTTAAGCAACTCCGGATTTTGCCATTTCAGGAGCTTCGTGATTATAATATCATGCTTTTTATGCACAAATACTTAAACGGGCAACAGCCTGACATTTTTGATGACACTTGGCAGTACAGGCGCCAGTTTCACCGGTACAACACACGTAATCGTGACGATTTTAATGTAGATAGCACAACAAAAAATTACATCTTTAAACTTCCTTTAATTCAATTCCCATTAGTATTCAATTCTTTGCCAGAAGAACTTAAATCAATTCAAGATTTTAAATTATTCAAAAAACGAACATTCAACTACTTGTTGAACAGAATTGAATAAGTTTTGTTGTGATATCTATGAGAATTTTATTGTTGTATTCAATCCTTGATTTCATGATCCTTCGGGGGGGGATGCCATGCTGGGATATTATATGCTTACTTATACATCTTTGTCTACTTGTTTTTTCTTCTTTGCTTATGGATTAATCAATTGATTTATTTATTGTTTTTTTTAGGATTGCTGGTAAGAAAATTGAGAAACGAATATTGCGACAGTACGGAATGGAGAAGTGGTTTTCGGTCGGATAGATCTTGTCCCGTTTGATCCACTGTGCATGGTCTTTTTTGGAAGTTAATTATTAAACCTAAAAATTTTTGCCTTTTACGCATTAATATTCTTTAACACTTTTTTCACATAATCTCTAATATTTTTTACATAGATTAACATAATTAACAAATTATTTATTTTATTTTATGCTTCCAGGAAAGATCGCAGGATTTTACGGGTTGAGGTCACGGCCGCATAATTCACCTCCTACTCTAGCCTCTTGTTGCCCTTAGATGTTCTTACTAGCATTTTTAAAAAAATTTTTTAAACATTCTTAAGCATTTTTTATATCAAATTTTAAACAAATCTTTCTTTCCGGCATATAAAAACTCCTCAAAACTTCTTAAAACTTCTTAGTGTTTTTGTAAAGATTTTCGTGAAGATTTAAGTTTTTAGGTACCTATCTACCTTCTTAAAATTCTTATTCTTTATTATTAAGTTCTTCGGAAATCTTAATTTCTTGAACTTCTAGGTACTTATCTTATCCTTATCCTTACACTTATCCTAAACCTCAATTTTAATATCCTAGGTACTTATTTTATCTTTACATTAATCCTAACTAACTTTAATCTTAATATCCTATCATGATTTAGTCTCCGGAAAACTTAATTCTTAACCTCGCAATTCTTAATTCTTAATTCTTAACCTCGCAAATCTTAAGCAAATCTTAATCAAATTTTAATCCTACCTTAATCCTAATCCTATCTTATTCTTGTTGTTTTTTTTTGGGAATTTTCGTTCAGTGAAATGATTGTGCCTTCTACCAATAACGTTATTTTTTGGTCCTTGGACCTTTTAATTGTATTAACCTTATTTTTTGAGGATGCATCTAGAGGCGTGTCACGGCGGTGGGAGACAACCAATGGCGGAGGGGGCCTGAGAAAGCTGGGGGTATAGGGAACCTATGGAAACACAATAGCGGATTTTATTATATTTTGATTGAAATAACAGCGCCCAATCATTTCAAATTAGCCTAGCGCATCGGCCAGCAATAGTGCACTACCGTCATTCAGTGCGCGCTCCAGCCTCAAGGGCTACGTACTGCACCTGAGCGCATGGCAGGGCATTTATCCGCTTATTAATCATTATTATCAATTATTATTCATTATGTAATTATGATTTATTTCTTTAAATCAATAGTGTAGTCAATTTAATATAATGATTAGATGGAAAATAAATAATAATCCATCACTTATAAATGCAATCATTGTGATAATGTATCTAAATAAACCAAATCGTAATAACTATTTAATATTATCTGTTTTACATTGTCTATATATTATATATATATTATTTATTGTCCTGATGGAGGATAATTGTCCAAGATCAGGGGTTTGTCGGATCTTACGGTAAATAAATTTGAATTGAATTGAATTGAATTGAATTGAACCTGTATTCAAAATGATAGAAAAATAGTCTAAAACCATCTCGGTAACTGTGTGAAGTAGTTATGAAAAACGTAAGCATCAGACAAAAAACTTACTACTTTATTTAATAGAATATACTTAGTATGTAATAACAGGATGTATGTCTCTCTGTCAGTTTATTTGTACCAAAGGTTCTCGCTAACCGCTAAACTGATATGGTTCTCCTTTACAGGGTAGCTTCTCATAGGTCCTGGGAGAGGGCACAACCACCCTCCCAAGAGAAATTACTCTTAGAAAAAAATCACCACCCTTCCCCTATTTTTTCTTTCTTTTTAAAATTAAAATCAGAAATGGGGGTGGTCTACTCCCCCCTCCCTCACTAAAAAAATTATTAGCGAAGCTACTCTATAATCACTTTGTCAGTCCGTTATGCTATCGGAGAAAAGTGAATTTCTCGGCTCCTGTTTTTTGATTGAATAAGTTCACATTCTACATATTTTAATTGAGATTTGACTTTTGGTTGGGGTGCTAGATCTATTCCTAGATTTTCTTTTTTTCATGGTTTTCTCGACTTCTATTTAAGATAGACAGCTGAAATTTTCAGGGAATAAATAAATTAACATTCTACATATTTTCAAAAAGTTTCTTTAAGGTTTGTCTTTTTGTTGCAGTGCTAGATCGATTCCTAGATGTATAGGTTTTTGTGATTTTCTCTACTCATATTCCTGATAGACGGTTGTAATTTTCAGGGATTGTATTAGTTTTCATTCTTAATACTTCCACTAAATTTCATTGAGATTGGCTTATTGGTTAGGGGGCTGAATTTATTCCTAGATTTTCACGTTATTATATATTTTTAAAAGGTTTTGTGATTTATTTAAATAAGTTAAATGCTTATTTTTTACGACACTACTCTATAGTTTATAAATTAAAATCAGAAATGGGGGTGGTCTACTCCCCCCTCCCTCACTAAAAAAAATATTAGCGAAGCTACTCTATAATCACTTTGTCAGTCCGTTATGCTATCGGAGAAAAGTGAATTTCTCGGCTCCTGTTTTTTGATTGAATAAGTTCACATTCTACATATTTTAATTGAGATTTGACTTTTGGTTGGGGTGCTAGATCTATTCCTAGATTTTCTTTTTTTCATGGTTTTCTCGACTTCTATTTAAGATAGACAGCTGAAATTTTCAGGGAATAAATAAATTAACATTCTACATATTTTCAAAAAGTTTCTTTAAGGTTTGTCTTTTTGTTGCAGTGCTAGATCGATTCCTAGATGTATAGGTTTTTGTGATTTTCTCTACTCATATTCCTGATAGACGGTTGTAATTTTCAGGGATTGTATTAGTTTTCATTCTTAATACTTCCACTAAATTTCATTGAGATTTGCTTATTGGTTAGGGGGCTGAATTTATTCCTAGATTTTCACGTTATTATATATTTTTAAAAGGTTTTGTGATTTATTTAAATAAGTTAAATGCTTATTTTTTACGACACTACTCTATAGTTTATATAGTTCCCAGATTTCCATCCATAACTTTTGAGCTTCACTACTTATGGATGTTGTCATGCTTGTTTCTTACTTTTTATTTTTAAATAAAAAAATGGATTTTTGAATTCAACTCCCCCCCCCCTAATCAAGTTCCTCTAGAGGCCTCTAAGGGCGTAGTCGCTGGTCCTTATAATAGGATATACTTTGTACATAATAACAGGATGTCTGTTTGTTTGAACCAAAGAATCTCGATAACCACGGAACTGATATGGTTCTCCTTAACAGGATAGCCTCTCATAGGTTTTTGGAAGTTTTATAACTATTTTCGGGAAGAGTATCACCATCCACCCTCCTAAGAGAAATTGACTTTAGAAAAAAAACTACCTCCTCCCCCCAAAAATGAATTTTAATTGCTCACTGATTTTAAGTTAATTTTCTTCGCTACTTATGTATGTTGTAATCCATGTTTTTTTTTATTTAATTCAACTCTCCCCTCCTCAAGTGCCCCTAGAGGCATTTAGGAGCGTAGACGCTAGTTCTTTTAAATAGAGTATTAGAATATCTTGTGTCTGTCAGTTCGCTATGGTTCTCCTTTACAGGTAGCTGCTAGTAGACTTAAATGTATTGATAATAGGTAACTAGGAAATTATTTAACTTTTTATTAGGAATGTACGTTTTTTACTTTTTTTTATGTACGTAACGTATTTTTTTTGTGTACGTTATGTACGTTTTTTATTTTCAAAATTGGCTGGCCAGTCTGCAGATCTAAAAAGATGCATTAATAAATACGCAGCGAAAATGGATTTTAGTTATATTAGACATTATACAAATGGCTAAAATAGTAATTTTAAAATTTAAAATTCTTATGTTGTATACTCTGTGTTGAAATCTCATCGTCTTCGTTCAATCAATCAATGTCTAAAAAATTGTCGAAAAAACGCGGCATTTATTAAAAACCCATCTCTGACTTCCGTTCTAATCAAAAGAGGAGGGGGGGGGGGGCATTTTTGTTATCCCGTCTCATTATTTGAAATATACCAGTAGACTAACACTTACCAGAATGGTTTTAAGTCCATTTTTAAGATGTTATTTTTTTACCTTTCTTACAAAAAATTATGTGATATAATAATCCGATTGATTTGATTTTTGGAGTTCTGATTCATATTTAAAATGGTACAATATTATAACTTAATAGCGAAGCATCTTTATAATCAAGTCCTAAAAATGTAAGTATGTCCTTAAACAGTATTTTTTAGGTATTTAAGAAGTTTTGCATTAAATTTACGTCAAAACTTTTATTTTTATATTTTACATATTCAGTTTGACACTCTACAAGAGTTCATGTTCGTCTGTCTTACCGTTTAAGAGCTTCGCTTAAATGAGCGCTGTCATCCTTGTTGAATCTTTAACAAGCAAGACAATACGCATCAAAGCATTGCCTCACTTAGAATTTCATCTGCTAGACTGGGACCAACATTAATAAAAAAATTGTTAAAACCTTCACAAATATCTTGAAAGTTTTCATAAGATCTGTTATTATCAGTAAAAAGATTTGGGGTAGAATGCATTTTTTTATTCTTGTTAATAAGTTGATTAATTGTAGACCAAGTTTTTTCATGTTAGACGAAAATTCATTGAATTTAGAAAAATAGTACTCTTTTTTGGGTTTCCTAACTGCAGATTTATAAATATTATTTGCAATGACAAATTTTCTATTGCTATCAACGGTTTTATCCTTAAATTTTTGTCTTAATAATATTCCTGGTTTAGTAAAGCTGCTGACGTCCAGGGATTTTGGGGGACAACTCTTTTGTTGGGTTTTAAAGTTTTTAAAGGGAAAATTTTTCAAAGTTTTCATTGATTACAGAAGAAAAGTTTTCAAACGCACTCTCTAGATTACTTGAAATTAATTCAATATCATCATCAAAGCCCTATAATAACAGATAAGTTTAAATTTTACTGTTAAAAATTGCCAATTTGGAAAATTAATTCTTTTTCACATATTTTGGCTTTGTATCAGATTTAACACCAACATGTTTAGTTTTATAAGTAAATTATAAATTTAATAGATGTATTTTTGTCAATATGTAGGTGTATAATTGACAGCAAAACTGTGAATATGCCAGTGCAATAACTGTATTTTTGTCATACCCCCTAAAAACGCAGGTGTGAATTTGACAGTAAAACTGTGTTTATGACAGCAAATCACTGTGTTTATGACAGTAATATCACTGTATTTTTGCTAGTGGTAAATCTGCCATGTACCCTAGAAATCACCATTTTCAAAAGAACTTCCTGTTAAAGTTTTAGATTTGTATTACATTGTCAAAGGAATCATCATGTAAGTTTTAAAAACATTGGGCTATTCTAACATACAATGTACTTTAAAATATACGAATATGGTTATCCTACAGTGGATTTTCACATAAGCATTTGGAAGATTTTTTTTTGGGAGGGGGAAGGATGGAACCTTCGCCCTCATATGAAAAATTACCCTCTAGAATTCCTCATTCCTTCCCTCTAATGAATCTAAATTCCTCTAGAATCGAAACTGCTAATAGAACGAAAAAAGTATCAAAAGGATAATAATTATCATAGAATAAATTATAGATCTGCAATGGCAGGGCTGTTTTTTTAAATAAGCTGTAACGTATCACTTCTCAAGTTTGCAAAGAGTAATTTGTTGAAATTACCTACCCAGCCCTACCTGGCTTCAACAAACAAAATTAGGAAAGTCTTCAGGGAATAAACCTTTGCAATGCTCTCAACCAAGACATTTCAGGGGGAAAAAGATTGGTAAAATGTCTGTTTTGCAGTTAAATTATGTTATGTCTAAAGCTTATAAACTCTTAAATTACTGGTCCGAAGTGGTTGGTTTTATGATATTTTTCTTAACTCCGCCCTCCCTAAAGGCTAGGGGCGAAACAACAATTGACAAAAAAGGGCTAACCGTTTTTTAAAAATTTCTTAAAAGTTACAGGATGAATTTCTATACTTTTTAAAACTGGTACCAAGATTTGTATTTCTTTTCGAAAATATGGAGACTCCTTACCAGGGGCGATTCTTCATATTTTCAAATTGGCTTTTGATAGGTTATTTTAGATTAGGTTATACTGGGTTAGGTGATTGCCACGCAATGTTAGGCCCTCCGCAGGGGCTAGAAATAGGAGAAAATCTACTGTGAAAATTCGAAGAAACGCCCCTTAAGAGGCGTTGCCACGAAAGGGACTTGCCAGAAAATTGTCTTTAATTTGATACGATGCATGTTATTTCAGTATGGCAAAGGACCAGTTTTGTTCTACAGGAAATAAATCAGATACCAATCCATTTTTTTCCAGCACCATTTTTCTCTTTCTACCGCATTTAATTTCAATTCATTTTTTTTACAACAAGGAAAATAATTGATGAAGTAGTGCAGCAATGAATTTGTTAATAAGTTCATTAATGATCTAACTAGTCTTTGAAAACCTTCAAAATAAAGGGAGAAATAGTTTGTGCTTGTATCGCGTAAAATCCGTGTGTTAGCTTCAGTCGAAAGCGATTATGTTAAGCAGCTTATACCAATAACGAAATTAATTCGGAAAAAATTCACGAAACCTGTACGTGTTTTTTGTCGTTGGGGGCAATACATGGTAAAATTGACGACCTCTCCATTTGCCCCCCAAATATTATTTTAGATTTATTTTGCTTGTTGGTTATACCTTATTCCTAATTATTAAGTCTAATTGTTATTAAATATGCGATAATTATACAATGCATTTTGTCAATATTAATAACAGTTAGACTTAATAATCGCTTTTGACTGAAGCTAACTCACGGATTTTACGCAATACAAGCTCAAACTACTTCTTTTATTTTAAAGGTTTTCAAAACTATTCATTTTAAAGATTTTTACAAGATCATGATTACAAGGACGATTTGGCAATATGTTAAAACTTTAATAATGTGTTTTATGCGTTTTTTTAAATTAAATATTAATTAAAACATTTATTTCAATTAAACTTATAATTTAATCCATATTAAATTACAATTAACAAATTGCTAATTTTTACTAGTTATTTATCACATCATATTACAGACAGCTTTCCGCGGATATTAAAATGGAAAATTATAAGATTAAAATCAGTTTTGCCTGAATATTAGTAGAAAATTATTTATAACATGATGTTATACATGATTTTGTAGTGTGGTTGAGAACCAGTTCTAATCCAGCGGATATTGATCGGTTTCTTAGCCATACTGGAAAATAAATCCCATAAAAAATTCATCGTTTTCGTGTTTGTTATCAATTTTGTCTGGATTTTCTAATTCTAAAATTAAATCAAGATTAATGAAATATGATACAAATTCTATTTTTAAATATAGATTACGTTTGTGTTTCTTTAATACTTAAATTTTTCCTTTAATTAAAGGAAAAATTAAGAATGTATTCGCATTTATGGATGTCGTAGTGCTTTTACTCACGCTTATTTCTTGACCACTAAAACCTATTACCCCCCCCCCCCCCTACTTTTTAAAAATAATTTTAACCCTAACAATAGAAGCCATAATCCTGCGAGTACTATTCTAGCGGGTTTCTTGTCATCATTACTTAACCTAACCTGAAATTAGGGGCAAAACTAAGTTTTTTTTTCTCCAAAATTTTCATTGTGAGCAAGATGCAATTATTGTTTTAAAAAATACCTTTCGGCCCTTTTCATTGCTGCGATGATAAGATCTTCATTCGCCTGAAATTTTTTTAAATTTATATACCTTAAAATGTTTGTCTATAATACAAAGTAGAATGATGTCTATCCGTCCCTTAAGATCTCGGTAACCGATTGAATTCTACTCTTCAGGGAATATACCTACTGGTCCTATGGTGCTTTTAGGCAATTTTCTTTTAGGTGGGACACCCCCAATTCCAAGAAAACCCCTAAAAAAGAGATGGATAATAACTCATTTTTATAACTTGCATGGCTGACTTTTGTAAATAAAGATCCAGTATGCTCAACACTTTAATACGCCCCCCCCCCTCCCTTCACTTTAAACTTCTTATTTTAAAACAAAGGCTTTTAGTGACACACTTATACATAAGAAATAATGAAAAATATCCAAAATCTAAATCTATTAAATATAATAAGAAAGACTTGATATTTACCGGTTCAATAACTTCCAAAGAGTTTATTTGTTGTTTCTCCTTGGGCTAAAACAAAACATAAAATTTCTATAATATTTCGTAGTATAACAACGTTTTAAGTTATTTTATTCATCTTTAAGTTAAAGTTTCGCAATCTTGAGACCGATACTTCTATATAATATACACTAATGCTAATTGGACGCCTTGACCTTAAACAGGTGCAAATCTATACAATTCAAAAATTAGAGATGTAAGTCATAGGCTGTGCAATCAAAGGGTTGGTTGACCATTATAGTTAAATTTTGTAATGGAAGCTTTTTATAGTGCCTATAAAAAATGACGTCATACTTGCCTACCATTAGTCAATTAAGATGTATACTGTCTTAATATTGGTAATTGAGTCTGTGTATTGGCCTATCATTGGTCATTTGTATTGAATGACGTATATTCTTTTACAGGCACTATAAAGAGCTTCATTGTAATGGGTTTTTTTCTTACCTCTTTGCTCAAGACTTGTTTATACACTTTTTTAAGAGCTTCAAAATGATTATCATCATTGAATATTGTTGTTCCAAAATAATGACCGCCTTTCACTACATCAGTGTACATTCACTTTCGCATAGTATTTCATAGTTGGAAATAACACAATAGCGCTTCAGTAATGTTTTATTGTCAGGTTAGCCAAGAGAAACCATCAACTGACCAATTAAGGCCTCGATAAAGTCAAAGTAATAATAAATAAATAGTATATTTACAAGTCGTGAAATCCAGGGATCTAAAGGCACAAGACAATAGCTGAAAAATTGATGTACTTTCCCAATGATGATACAAAAAATTACCCAGTGGATGAAACATTTGAAAACTAAACTTAAGATTCAAGCAACCAAAATTCAATAAAAGTCCCCAAAGTTGTTAAGCCAACGAAGAAAACATTATTATAAAACTTTGGGGACTAGTTTTATTACCAGACCAGTGTCTCCGTCCTTCCTGCATGAAAACTTTACCAAGATCCACAATGCCAATAAGAGACTTTTTCTATTGGATATATAAACTGATATATTATAAAGATCTTAAAACAAGCTTTTTATAATAAGTTAAGTTTTTGTCTTGTTTCTATCCTTATGATAAAGTAACAAGATGTATGTTTGTCTGTCTGTTTGTTTGTTTGTTTGTCTGTACCGAAGCATCTCGCTAACCGCTGAAATGATCGGGCTCTCCCTAACAGGGTAGCTTCTCATAGGTCCCGGGAAGGTTTATAATTGTTTTAGGGGAGGGTACCATCACCCTCCCAATAGAAATCGCCCCTAGAAACCCCCCCCCCCCCCCCAAAAAAAAAATAAGAAATTGGGTTATCAAATTCGACTCTTCCCTCCTCAAGTGCTCCTAGAGGCCTCTAGAGGCGTAGCCGCTAGTAGCAAATAAATTAGCTTTTAGTTTTCTGTCGAACAATGAAAATAAAACAAAAGTGACGTGGTATTTTGTGCTGTTGTAATAATTTGCTGTTATAATGTGTGGAAATGAATGCACACTCCTATATCATATAGTTCCATTGTTTTTAATACAGCCAGCTCATTGGCCAGGGTGTTGACATTTTCGTTGAAATCATAGCGAGAGTTTTGCTTGTTTGGTCCACATTTCTGTAATAAACAAGAATGATAATTTCCATAGTACCATAAGTACCAAAGCTTATCCTTATAATAAAGTAAAAGAATCTATGTGCATCTTTCTCTACTGTAGGATCTCGCTAGCAAGCTGAACTGATATGGTTCTCCTTTACAGTGTTGCTTGTCATAGGTCCTGAGAAGGTTTATGGCTATATTGGAGAAGGTTACCATCACCCTCCCAAAGAAAATCATCATAAAACCGCCTAGCATTTATTATTTGGTAAACAACTGATCTTAACATAGATTGATGAGAAAACTGTTTATGTTGCCCTAGAGGTCTTTAGGGGCCTTTCCGCTAGTAAATATAAAAGTAAGATGAACAGCTATTTAGACATAAGCATAATATACAGACTGACGAAGATAATGACTTTTGGAATAGATGCTCAGATGTAAGATGAATTTATATTTCAAACATTTCCTATATAATTTTTAAAAGCGAAGTTTTTTATAATAGGGTAAGTCCGTCCGGATAGCTTTTTTCGTTAATTTAGGCATGTTAGAATTTTCTTATCAATTTCAAACTGCATGCTGGTTCTTGTAGTAGTTAGGTACGATTTAGAAAACGTAGCAACTCTATAATCGTACGTCCATATTAAACATATTTATTTTTTTACTTTTTTAACAACAAATTTTTATATGATCTAATTATTCAATTGATCTGATTTTTAGTATACTGATTCCTGGAACAATAAAGTACAAAATGATAAGCGAAGCAACTCTATAATCAAGTCCTAAAAATGTAAGTATGTCCATAAACATTATCCTGTATCAAGCAGTTTTTCAACAAATTTACTTACAATTTTGCTTCGACTCTTATACATTTAAATTCTGATTATTCAGATCTTACACTCTACAAGTGTTAATGTCCATTTGTCCTGCCGTTTCAGACCTTCGTCTTTATGGATGTTTTCATCCTTGTTTTCATTCCAGAAAAGTACCAATATACCGACATACCCGGGAAGTTATAGAGAAGAAATGCAAAATCTTTTATCTCCAAAAAAAAAAACAGACTTCTATCTTAAATTGCACATTTCTTGTATAGAAATTTAAACAATATTTATGTTGACAAACTTACGTACTAAAAGGGGCCATGACTTAACGATATTCTAAATTCTAATAACATTAAAACTTAACAGTCGGGCCCCCTTCAGGACCTTAATAGGTCGGAGGAAGGGGTGTGGGGGGGGGGGGGGGTCGGATTCCCCAACTCCTATAAAAGCCCAGTTTGATAAAGAATTTCCGCGTTTAAGTTAGCCAATCTTAAATTTTGCTACCTTCATCCTTTTATTTAGCAACCTTCGTTTTTAGGTCCTTTTTAGGGCTAAGCCTACATACTTAAGTTGATGGAATAACTACATAAAAGTTAAATTTCCATTAAGAGAGACACTGTAATGGTAAAACTTACATTTTTAGGGCATGGTAGAAGTTTGGAGCGCTCGATCACTGCCTTTGCATAAGCTGAAAAAATAACAGTTAGATTTCAAGTGTAGTTGAATATCAACGTGGATAATCAACTTTATTTGATCAGAAATTGTGGATATTAAATTACAATTAAGCCTTGTTAAGTGTGACGTTTTACTGATTTTTTTTTTGTCTACTAAAACCTCTTGTCAGTCATGCATCTTTAGCAACAAGTAAAGTAGGAAGGTAAAGTATTTTGAGTCGTTTTTGGTTTAAGGCTACACCTTTAGCGATTCTCCAGAAATGTGATGTGATACCTTTAGGGGGCGAAAAAGGTTAGGAAAGGCGTTCCACATAAGTGTTAACACCCCCCTACCACACGCCAATGGCTCGAACCCTAATTAGAAAAATTATTAATCCTACCTTTTATTTGCACCATATTGACACCAGAATCTAAACAATAATACAGTCTGTAAGTTTTTTATATGTTCGATTATAACATTACAAGTATTTGGCCATAACTCTTTCAAAAATGCTTTCAAAACAGACCTTTTTTGACCCAAGATACTGAAACTTTTTATTTTTAAGCCCAAGGAATCAGTTTTGAAAATTTTCTTTCTTAAAAAATGAGAGAAAAGTTTTAAAAGAAGATTTTGCTGTTGATCTTATGGTTTCCGTACATATAAAAACTTAAACATAAATTTGCATATTTTTTAGTATATCCGTTTGTTTTCCATGAAATAGGAAGATTTTTCAAAACTGATTACTTGGGCTTCTAAATAAACTGTTTTAGTATCTTAGGCCAAAAAGGTTTGTTTTGAAAGCATTTTTGACAGAGTTATGGCCAAATACTTGTAATGTTATGATCGAACATATAAAAAACGTACAGACAGTATATACAGTGTGTTTTTTTATGAGAACTTTTTTGAAAGCAATTTTACCCCACTTATAGTTATAAGAATTTAATGATTAATGGCTTATTTTCTTCGTTTTTTAAGGCAATTAATAGAACAACAAAAAAATATTTCAGTTTTTATTTAAAAAGTACAGTAAAATCTAAAATTCAAAACTTAGGTGTCAACATCTAAAAATGGTCTCAGCGCTTTTTTCTTATGCTCAAATATTCAACCTTTTGCAAGAATGGCTGCAAAACACTTCAAACTTGAGATATAGAGCTAAAAATGTATACAGATACTATTAGGGACATGTACTAGAACATATCAAAGTTTAAAGGTCATCTCAACTAGGGAGGGAGTACTGTCCCCCCAAAGTCGACTACAGAAATTCTAATTTTTTTCTTAGAAGATTTAGGCATAAGAAAAATGCGCTAAAACCATTTTCAGATGTTGACACCTAAGTTTTGAATTTTAGATTTTACTGTACTTTTTAAATAAAAACTGAAATATTTTTTTGTTGTTCTATTAATTGCCTTAAAAAACGAAGAAAATAAGCCATTAATCATTACATTCTGATAACTATAGGTGGGGCAAAATTAATTTCAAAAAAGTTCTCATAAAAAAAACCACACTGTATATATATTTGATTATTGCCTGGCTCAAAAGTGATCATTGAGTGCTTTCTCTCAAAGTACATATTGAGCAGTGAAACATCCAAACCCATATTTTTTAAATAGATGGATAATAACTTATGTACAAACCAGTGAAAAACTAAATTAACTTATTTTCAATTTAGTTAAAAATAAGGTTTTATTTGCCCGACAAGAAATTTTAAGGGAAATTGCAGTTAACTCTTAGGATTTCAAAAGTATTGCTGAATTTCATAATTCTATGGCACAAAATATAAAGATTAGACTTATTATAGATTATATCATAATTATATAATAGCTTCGCTACAATAAATACTTACTTTCAGGCCTTTCCCTACTGGGAGGATAGTTAGCAAAGCCACTGCAAAAGCTTAAGCAAACTAATAACCAAATTACATATATGTATTTCATTTTTGTTCTCTGAAACAAAAACACCGATTAAAGCAATTAATTTTCATTGATAAATTATTTGAATAAATAAACAACGATTACAACATCCATAAGTACATAGCTAAGCTTAGAAAAATCAATGACAAAAAAAAAGACAAAGCAACTATTCAGTGGTCACAAAAAAGGAGGAAGAAAGAAAAAGAAACAGAAGAATGATACAGAATTACAAAATCTTTGTTAAAAATATTTATAATTCTTTTGTTGCCTGACCGACAGACTGACATAATAGATGCTCTCTGGGAATGCAAATCTTTACAAATAAATCATTAATCAATCTTTAAGATATGCATCTGAAAAAATCACATTTCCCAGTAGTTGGACTGACATACAAAGTAAATTATAGAGCAGATATGTTACTAATAAACAATGATATATAAAGTCTTATCAAATAAATAGAGTTTGTTATTAGTAATTTAGCTCTCTCTTTTCCATATCAGCAATCAGAACCTTCATTTTCCATTTATAACCTTCGTTTTTCTAAAAGAAAAAATAAATTTTAGGAGCAAAGCTATTCTTTACGAGTCTTTCTTTCTTTCTGTCAGTCATTCTACAAAAAGCTGTATGCATACATAATTTATTAAAATAGGGCATCGTGATTTTTACATTTTTATTTTCTAATGACCACTGAGCATCTGCTCTCTAACTCCATTGTCCATACATGATTATTTTGTGATGAGCTACTTATGGATGTTATTGTTTTAGTTTGTGCCTATTAAGTAAATAGGTGAATGGTTCATTTTGTTTATAGAAGACCTTTATGAGGGGGGTGGTGGTAACCTCAACAAAAAATTTATAAACCTTTCCAGGACCTATGAGAATCTACCCTGTAAAGGAGAACCCTTTTGGTTCCTTGGTTAGCAAGATCCTTTTGTACAGACAAATTTTGTTCTAGCACCGATTTCTCATGGGAGGGTGATGGTACCCTCCCCCAAAATAGTTATAAACCTTTCTAGTACCTATGAGAATCTACCCTGTAAAGGAGAACCTTTTTGATTCAGTGGTTAGCATGATCCTCCATTACAGACAGACAGACAGATATATTGTTTCTTTATTATATACTAGTGGCTTCGCCCCTAGCCTCTAGGGGCTTTGCCCAAAGAGGTGTTATTTAGATTTGATAAGAAAAAGTAAAAAAAAACTCCCCTTTTTTATTTCCATTTTAAAAAGAAGAAAAAAAATTTTTGGTTGGGTATTTTTTCATTTTTTGGGGGGGTTGGGGGTGTCCAACCCCCAAGAATATAGCTTGAACCCATCCCAGGACCAGGAAGTATATTCCCTGAAGAGTGGAGCCCAATCGGTTCAGTGGTTACTGAGATTATAAACTTCAGACAGACGGACAGACAGACATCGTACTACTTTGTATAAAATATGTAGATAAAATGAAAATGTCATACAAACCTTATATTTTTAGCTCTAACCAGGCCGGCATAAACTAATTCAGCATTTGCCTAAAATAGCATTAACATGAATTTTAACCTAATTTTCATATGAAAAACAGAGATGACAAGATCCAAAAAAGTTAAGCTCTAAAATAAGACTGTATTACTAACAAACATCAACGTTTATAGAGAGGCAGAATATTAATTTACAATTCTAAACAAACTTGTTTATAGATTAGTTGAAAATTGCTTTAATTTCAAATTCTGTTTTAGAAAAAGCTATCAATTACGTACAAACGTACAGTATAGACCCTAATAGAAAAGCTTTGCTTATTTTATTGATTTAAATTTTCAATTTTATTAATGTCTGTGACTTGCCTCAGGATATTTTTTTAGAATAGCTGGAATAACCTCTCTTTTTAATCTTTGGTAGTTCTGCTGAGTGTTAGGTAGTCGCGCCACGTTTCCACACTTTCTCAAGTAAACTAGAAACAAAATTCATAATATTAGAACGTCACTTTAATTTCATTTTAATTACTCTCAAAGAACCTATTGAGCATTGAAACCATAGACGTCCAAGGGGGGGGGGGGGGTAATGGGGCGATTACCCCCCCCCCCCCATTTAAAATTTACCCCTACCCTGGGGGTGCCAACGGCACCCCCAACCATTTAGGAGGGGGTATTTACCCCCCCCAAACAATTTTTGGGGGGTAAACAATCTCTAATAAAAAAAATTTTGCGCGCTTCGCGCGCATTTTTAATACTATATATTTAATAAAATTTAAATTACTCCCCCCAAAAATTTTACCCCAGGGGTAAATTTTGGGAGGGGGTATACTAAATTTACCCCTGCCAACAGATTTCAGGGGGGGTAATTACCCCCCCCCCCCCCCCCCCCCAAGCAAATTTTACCCCCGGGGTAAAAATTTTGGGGTGTGGTAAAAAAAATTTGCTATAACGTGAGTTATAGAGCAGATTATCTGTAATAATAACAAAGAAAAGAAAGAGAAAGAATATTCAAAATTATAAAATCACAAAACCTTAAAAAAATATGGGATTTGTCTTTGAAAGTTGTGAAAAATAATAGCGGCTAAAAAGTTGCTTAAAAGCAGTCCGACCGCTGTGGATATTTCACACTCTATTATGCTCCCTATTGATGGGAATTTTGAAAGGAAGTTTCAGCCTTCTATCTTTTATAAGAGCCGAGAAAATCAGAGATACATACATACGGACAGACGGACATTTCAAATTATAGAATAGCTTAGCTACTAATAATTGTTAAATAGATACCTAGGATATGAACAAGTTTATCCCTTGCTGCATTAAATCTGGGAGTCCACATATTACATTCTCCCTAAATAGTGTTGCAATTAATTTGATTAGTTTGAATGAGGGTTTACTTGACCATACAATCCCAGAACTAGGAAATACAACAAAAAATCTTCTCAAAATAGTCCCAGGACAAACGCAGGAGTGAAATATCAGAGTGGAAACTTATCCTAACCTAACTTTTTACTGCTCTTCTTATAGACTACCTCAAAAAGACAACAAAATAGAATAAATTTCTTGAGTTAGATAACCAAATCGGTCCAGTGGTGGTTAGAGAGATGGCACAACCATACACACGGACAGACTCAGTCATCCTGCTACTTCAAAATTACTGTTCTAAAATTACTTACATTTCTGGGACAATTGAGTGTAATGGAGTATTCAACAATGGCTTTTCCATAATCATACAAGTGATCTAGAATTAAGAGTAATGGAGTATTCAACAATGGCTTTTCCATAATCATACAAGTGATCTAGAATTGAGTGTAATGGAGTATTTAACAATGGCTTTTCCATAATCATACAAGTGATCTAGAATGGAGAGTAATGGAGTATTCAACAATGGCTTTTCCATAATCATACAAGTGATCTAGAATGGAGAGTAATGGAGTATTCAACAATGGCTTTTCCATAATCATACAAGTGATCTAGAATTGAGTGTAATGGAGTATTCAACAATGGCTTTTCCATAATCATACAAGTGATCTACAATTAATTGACAGATTTTTAAAAATTTTCTCTCAATAGTTAGGACCTAGTATATAAGGCATGAGATATTGAACGGTATATTAAACCAGGTGTATCCAAATTAAGATAAACAAAATTACCCCATCTGTAGATTATAATTATTGGTTGAAACTTTTGTCACTGCTATTTTAAAAAAAAAATTCAATTTTAAATTAAAGTCCCCAAAGTTTTGAGTCAAAGAATGAGAGAGAGTGTTGAGAGGTACCAACATAATTTATAGTCCAATCCCTCCCTGTTCTATCACAGCTTAGAGATTTATCTCATAGATAAAAATCATGGTTTGAATGACAATATAGCCGATCTTTTTAACTCACAATGTTTTAAAGTTATTTGTTGATTTTTAAGATGTAATAACTATGTATTTTTCATTCTTGTTAATTATAATAAAAAAATATGTTTAAAAAAAATCAATTTAAATTCTATCAAACCTGAATAACACGAGCTTACTAGTACAATAAAAACTAAATAGATTTTCATTTTATGGATTTTTTTCTGAAATTGAAACAGTTTTGCATTGAAATTTATGATTTTTAGGTGGTTTTTAATTGATTTATTATAAATTTAACTTGGATAATTATATCCAGAGGTAGGAAAGGGGAAGTAAAGAAAAAATTGGGAACACCTAACATTACAGACAAAGATACTTATAGAGCAACTGATTATAAATGTAATAGACTCCGAATAAAATTAAGAAATAATCTAATCCTATTATATAAAGAAGTAAGCTTTTTTATCTGTAACGAAGGACATTACTAACCGCTGAATCGATCTGATTTTCCTTCACTGTGAAGCATCTTTAATGTCCAGGGAAGGTTTATAACTATATTGTGGGAGGGTATCTCCACCCTCCTATGGGAAATCACTACTAGAAAAAAAATCAGCCCTCACCATTTTTTTTTCCTTTTCCTTTCTAAAACTTAAATTGAAATTGATGACTTCCCCTTCCCCACCTTCAAGCTCCTAGAGGCATTGCCGCTTGCAATATATAGAGCAAGAACATAAAGTCAACCATGAGCATTGCAGTCAGACAGAAAAGGGTGGCTTAAAAAGTAATTTTGCTATTTACAAAATTAAGATATATTGCTTATCATACTTTGCACTCATTGTTTTAACTAAAATTCAAATTTCATTGTTTAAAAAGAAAAAAAGATACAAATGTTAAATGACCTAATTTTCAATAGATTTATAATGACTTGCAGATTGTAAATTTTATTTAATTCTTTTCTAGTATATTTACTATAAAAATTATTGCTTTGTAAAAGTCATAAAAAGTCATATATTTTTTTGCTCATTTCTTTGACCTAAATGAGAAAGAAAAACCCCTAGGGTGAGTGAGTTTGGCGTTTTCGTCCCTCCCCCCCCCCCCCACATACGATCTCATTTCTTGTTGATCAATAATAATTAACCACATTTTCATTCCATATTATTTCTCATATCGTTTGCTTTCATAGTCTACTTATCACCATTTTAACTTACCATACTGACTTTATTCCCCTCTATACTTATATTTGACGTACTGACATACCCTAATTATAGATAAGCAATGCTATTAATATTCATGAATCTATCTCGCATAGGAAGTTAACCCAGATAGTAACTGTCACATAGTAAATGTCACTCTCACATTTCTAATAATTTTATTTTATCAGCGCAGCTACTTTGGGGTTTGTCCTTGCGTCCTTTCATCACAATTTGTGTTTATTTTCAAGCGAAGTGCTAAAATGTACCCGGAAATTGGCCTGCAGATTTTCTTTAAGATCTCCTATAAGGGTGGACCACTTCAATCTCTCCCGTTCCCAAAAATACCACCCACCCCTTTCTCAACAGCAAGATAAAAAACAATATCTTTTGCGTCAAAGCTTCCAAAGTAGACTTATAAAATGGCTTTTAAAAATACTTTTATTTGTGTTAAATAGTTAATAATTTGGCTTTAAATTTTGGCGAATCTATTTTATGTGATTTTCTGAAGAAACAAGAAACTGTAAGCTTACCTTACTCTTTTGTATAGGGTGAGGCGGGGCATTACCGGTAATTTTTTCGGTTTTTTGAAAAAAAAATGGGGTAAATATTAATATTTTAAAATGGGACCAAGACCATTAGAAAGCTTACGGAAAGGACTATCAGGTCCTAATAGGACGTTATCCTAGGACTTTTAGAAGTTTGTCATAATTGGACTCAAAGAAATTACCGATAAATGCCCCACGGTGGGGCATTGTGGGTAACGTCTTTTCAACCTAAAAAAAATCGATGAAAAACGGCCAAACGGCCAGTCAAACATAAATAATCATAATTAGTATAGGTTATAGGGATTATTCACAAAAATTTTCATAAAGATCGGACTATTCCTTCTATGTCAAAAATAATTTTTTTTAAAAGACGAGAAATTTCGATTTTTTTTCACAAAAATTTTCTTAAAAAATAAAATTTAATTTTTTTTATATAAAAAAACCTGCTCTATTCACTTTTTGGCCTAATTCTTAAAAAGCCCATATTGAATTTTAGATTTTACCAAAGAAAACCTGAAAATTGATCTTAAAAATCGAATTTTAATTTTTTTTTCGACGTTACCGAAAAATACCCCGCGCGAACTTTGGTCATTTTTGAAAAAAATATTAACTCTACATTTAAGCTCTCAACGGATTTAGAAAGAGTGGGCAATTCTTAGTTCAAAAGGTTTTTACGGATCAGTTCTAGGTCTTACCAATTTTTGTGTAGGTCGATCTTTATACACCTATGTGAAAAAATTTTTGAAAAAAAAAAAATTTCGTCCGACTTTGAGACCCAAAAAGTACCCTTAAAATTCATCTCACAAAAATTTCATTTTATACTTTTTTGTAGGCAATTTAATAAGGAACAAATTTGGTTTTGTGTTTTTTTCTGTCAGTCGATTAGAACATGGAGAAAAATGTCATTTTCTGAAGGTGGGTAAAAAATTACCGGTAATGCCCCTTACCGGTTAATGCCCCGCTTGACCCTACTAGATATATATGTCAATATATTTAATGATGTGCTGAATTTTAATTTCCAAATGTTTACGCAGTTTCCGCAGTGTTTCCTCATCCTATTTCAATATTTGATACTAGCTAAAAAAGCACAACTTCGAAAAAACAATGAAAATTTTGAATGTATCATTCATTTATACGTTCAAAATTGTGAAAGTTTGAAGCTTTTTTAGCTAGTAGTAAATATTGAAATAGGATGAGGAAACACCGCGGAAACTGCGTACACATTTGGAAATTAAAATTCAGCACATCTATTTAATACATTAATTCTTTAGATAATTGCCTATCAATAAGAAGATAAAGAAAGGGATTTTGCCTTCCAAAACAAATCTCACAATTACAGTATATAGATTATAAATAGGCTGTTAATAACTAAGCAAAGAATGTTCGTTAAAATATTACAAACAGCAATTTAGATTTATTTTCTGTTTAAGAAAGCTTTCCTTTCAACCTAAGCTTTGAAATATTATTAGGTAGATAATATTATAGAGAAATTCTCCCATATCTTTTTAATTTTAGTTTTTAACAATAAAATATGTACACTTCAGATTTATTAAATAGTTTTTCTAATGACATATGCTAATAAAAAGATGATCACAAACAAAATGTTTAAAAAATCACACAATCACACATAAAAGCATTATTTAACATTTATTCTAGATCAAATGGCTTTCCAGTGCAGCTCCCCTTGGATTTTGAATAGGTAATTGTCAATAAGTCACAGCGTCTCCTCCTAAAATTGAATGCTGTACAGTCATTTTCATACCTCTTTTGACATTCTTCTTGACAGCTTTCAGCATCAGGAACCCGCATTCTTTTGAATCTTTTCAACACTGTTCTGTCATTGTTGCAGGATATTTTCCCAGGCCGCTTTGACTTTACTGTAGTGGTGGGTGGAGTTGTAGTTGTACGTGGTGAGGTAGGTGCAAGTGTAGTTGGTCCATTTGTAATTAGAGCAGTTGTAGCTGGACCATTTGTAGTGGATACAGGTCCAGTAGTTGTTACTGAATTTACACAGCTGCCAGTTGACTCATCTCCTACCATTGCAAGATTAAATCTTTGCTGAGTGAGCACAGCAGCATTGTTGGATACTTCAGCCACACCGGTGGGTGTTCCTGTCAATGGATGATTGACTGCTGGGTTGGACCAGTAGTTGACGCGTGTGCTGTAACCGGCTTTGTTGTAAGCCATAATAGTTCGCAATCCCGTTGAGGCAGTTCCTTGTTCAATAAGATGTCCCGTACCATAAGGAAATGCATTGTTTGTGGCAACATCAGGATTATGATGGGCACCAATGTTGTGTCCAATTTCATGACCAAAGCTGTAGTAGCCAGTTGCACAACTCTTAGCTGTGACAGAAAATGTTGCTCCACTATTAATTGTATTGAACCATGCTACACCACAGTAATTAAGGTTGAGCACAATCAGGGCAGCAACATCGGCTCCATCTCGTGTTACAGGGTAATTGCCATTATTTAGGTCAGTTAATGCATTAAGAAGCTGACCAGCATTTCCAGATTCAGCAATTGCTACTTTTTGTGGGCAATGCGCCTTAATTCTTAGAGGTATTCCACTGTTTACATATCCCTGATTAGTTTCATCAATGACTAGCTGAAGAAATCCATCAAGATCAGCAGTATCAGCTTCTAATTCTTCAGTATAATAAAATTTAACAGAATATTCCACAATAGTAGAATTATCAACTTCTGCTATCAAAGTATCAACAGATTGTAATGTTACAGCATCATTATTGTCAAACGATGGTTCACCTTCTTCAGCCATGGAAGCAGTATCCAACTCTTTTACAACGTATGAGTTGCCTCCACAATACTCCAATATAAATGATCTTCCATCAGTAGCAGCAAAATGCCCATAAACACTGTTAGTTTGTGCTGGATTCATTGTAAGTAATGCTTCCCCATTTATTCCAGAGTAGCAGTAACCATTAGGATTCTCTGCCACATGGCCTTGCAGTTGAAGGCTGATATTTCCTGGCAAGGTTATGCGCTCATTTCCAATTGAATCCAAATCAACAGTAGCCTCTGAGCAGGACAGGACATATCTTCCAGCACAGCATTTTGTTCCAACTCCTCGTTTGTCAATTAGCTCTATTGTGTTTCTAGCAAATGCACCTACGAAATAAGATTTTAATTGGTAATGTGGCAGAAAAATAGGCAGAAAAATGGGTCTTAAATATGAACCAAACTGTGTGATATACAAAGATATGTTAAAAATTTCCTACCGTTGCTCTGTCAGATTCATGACTTCATTAGTATAAGTGTGGAATATGTATTTGCCTGAAAACAGGCTAAACTAGCACATTGGATGTAAAACAAAAGAGGAAGAGTTCTTTACAAAATAGCTAGTCAGTGTTTTTAGTAAGTACTAGATGTAAAATGATCCATTGAATTTAGATTTGAATCGATTTTTTTTGTAGACTTCTTATTTCCGAAGTTTAAAAAATAAGTTGGTTTTAAAGTACTAAAACATAACAAAAAAAAGAAGAAAATTGACATTATGAACAAAATTAGTAAGATCTTTAATTTGACACCTAACTTAAGTTGAGTAATTATTGAAAAAATCTATTTTGTTGAACCCTGATGAATAAAAAATTTGAACTTAGGGAGCTCGTCACCTATGGGTTAAAACAAAATCACAAAAGTTAGGACACGTCTTTTTAAAAAATAGGATATTAACTTTTCTCGTATTCATTCGAATCCGGTGGATAGGAACCGGTTCTCATCCATACGAAAAAACTATGTCTAGCATCGTATTATATCCAGTTTTCTACGAATATAGTAATGTACAATCATAAGATTAAAACGAGTTTTTTTAGCCGGTGCCTCCGGCACCTCGGGGCTAAAAAAAACTAGTTTTAATCTTATAATTGTACATTCTATATCCGCGGAAAGCCGTTTATAATACGATGCGAGAAATAACTATTAAAGTTATCTAAAATTTACCAGTTATCATGAGAGAAAGTAAAGTTAATATCATTCCAGAAGTCATTTGTAAGACTAATGGAATATGTTAAATTTACCTAAGAATAACACATTTGCTTTCATAACAAACATATGGATTGTTAATTTAATTTAAATATGTTTAAAATGTAATTTAGTAATATTAATTGTTGAGGTTACTTATAATTGATTCTGATCTGATTATAATTACAACTAGTATGACAACATCCATAAAAGCGATGCTTTGAAATTGAAGGACAAACGAACATTAACACTTGTAGAGTGTCAGAACTGAACAAACTGAATATCAGTATGTCTATGTAAAATTGTGAGTAAATTTGTTACAAAACTGAAAATATTAATACATGTTACTGTTTAAGGACAAATTGACGTTTTTAGGACTTTAATATAGAGATGCTTCGCTTATAACACTATATATAGCTTGTTGTCATAGGAATCAGATGAATAGGTTGTCAAAAAAGTAAAAAATCAGCTTGTTTTAAATAAATAGACGTACGGACTTTCTGGTATCGATTATAGAGTTGCTACGCTTTCTAAGTCGTACCTAACTATTATAGGAATCAGCATGCAAAGTTTGAAATCGATAGAATAACCCTAACCTCTTTAATTTAACGAAAATAGCTAACTGTAACGGACGGACGGACCGACCCTAATTATAGAAAAGCTTTGCTTTAAAAAAAAAACGAAGCTTCTCTTCATATTTACAGAAAACAAATTGTACGACTACAGCTTTCGAGCCCTGCAGAATAGATAGCTATTAAATATGACTGTAAATTTTGGCATCTTTAGATTTAAATATTCTTTGTATAATCTTTAAATTTTAACCACGATGTTAAAACCATTACATCAAATTTTCATACCTAATTTTTCAGCTATAATCAATTCTATATTTTTGTAAAATTTTGATTCCTAGAATGATCAGGTGTAATTATTTATGCGTTGCATATCTGCATATCTTATAACATCCAGATTACAAGTCGTAATTTCTCAATTATAAGTAAACATATAATTCAGGGTAAAATGGAAAAAGTGCATTTTTTTCTGTTGAAAAATTATATATATGATTTCTTTCTTTATGAATAAAGTAACTTTTGATTATTATTGAACAATAACTGTTAAAATTGCTGGAACCACCACAGGTCTAGTAGAGTAGAGCCCAATCGGTTCGGCAGATAACGAGATCTTAAGCTTTAGACATTATATCTTACCTGGCAGTCTTTGAAATTACGTTTTATTTTGACTTTTATAATGAACAGAAAATTAGAATTTATAGAGTGGTGGTCAGATAATTGTCGATAAATTGATGTACGTTCCCAATGATGATACACAAATTTACCTCTTCTGCAGATTAAAATTAGTAATGAAAACGTTTGGACACTTAACATAATGCATTAATGAATCAAAATTCAAATCTAGTCCCCAAAGTTGTTAATCCAACAAATAAGAAAACGTTAATATAAAACTTTGAGGACTAGTGTAATAAACAGCTAAACAGCTCAATGTCCCCTTCCTCCCTGTAAAGAGTCACACAATAATTCAAGGACTAATGATATTATAATTGAACATTCATTATCAAATTGTCAAACATTTGTAAGTTGTATAATTATCGATTTCAATTAAATTAGATTAAATGTCAATTTAACAGCCTTGATATGTTATTAAACTAATAGCGACTCCGCCCCTAGAGGCCTCTAGAAGAACTTGAAGGAAGGGTGGGGGAGAAATTGATCCTCAAATTTGAATTAAAGTTTCTAAAAAAAAAGAAAATTATTCTTTTTGCTGGGGAAGGTTATTTTTTTTCATCAGTGATTTATCTTGGAAGGATAAAGTAAACTCTTCCCCCCCCCCCAAAAAAAAAAGGTCATAGGGTTGCGAGATCCTTCGTAAACACTTAACATAATAAAAAAGTTCAATGAATTAAATCATTTGTCTTCGTATAAAATTCATTCTAAAAAAGTCAATAAAACAATCAAATAATGTGATAAATTTCATCTTCCAGGTTAAAAAAACATTTGTTTTATGTTTAAGTAAAACTGATATTTATTTTAGCACATTAGAAAATTTCTCAGTTTTATCATTGATATCTTATCATGATTTTCATTTTAGTTCTATCACTTATAGCAACACCATCATTTTGTGGCCCTTTGTTTGAGGAATCTAATGGTAACTTACTTTAAGCGAATTAAACTTATCTATATGTATGTTTTTTTTGTTATTTGTTATTTCTAGGAATGGATATAGAAAACCTAGAATGACAGGGGATTTTTGCAGGGAGGAAGGGAGGGGACAATGGGCAATTAATTTAATTTGAGAGTTTTTGCTGAAAAGCCACGAAAACCATATTTATCCAGAAAACGTGAAGAAAATTTTAAAGTGTATAGGGTTATATAAATTAGATAACTCAAAATGAGAAAGAGTTCTAAGAAGAAAAGCATCTAATTATAAAAAAAGGTTACCAGTAAATCACAAAGATGTAGACATTCTGTAATTTATCACTTGAAAAATTGCCCTTGGAACATCTGTATCCCCTCTCTTAGATATTATTACCTACCACCAAAATTCAAGAGGGTTTTTGATTGTTTATTACACAAATATCACAGTAGAGTTTCTAGATATGAAATGACATATTCTTGGGAAAAAATATTTGTTAGAACCAGCCGAAATAATTTTATACAATATAAATTTTTTCTCTGCTAGAATTTGAGTTAATTGTTTCATTCATAACAAATTCCGCGGCAACTGTGCGCTAGTACCCAAATTCAGACTAAATCATTCATGAACACTTTAAGCTGGTATCCAAGGTTTGAAACCATAAAATACTGAATAATCGACCCATTGTCCCCTCCCTCCCTCCCTGGGATTTTTGTCGTTAATTTAGGTTGCTAAATAGTCCTCAGATATTGGTGAATACTTTCTTGGGGTAAAGTCATAAACTGGGGATGAGGTATATTGCTATATTAGACAGCTAGGAGAAAATGATTTTTCTTTTCTATGATTCTTAGGCGAAATAATAAACCATGGCAAACCATCTGCAATTAATAATCCAATGGAGAATCCTAATTTATATCAAGGAACGTTAATGTATACTGCTAAATTGGTAGTGATGTAGTTATTGTTGCTGAATATGCCACAAATGAATGTTGTTTTTAGTAGCGAAGCTAATTTACAATTCTCTATGTCTGACCTTCTGTTCATAACGCTGTTGTGAAATTTGATTTTCTATGCTATTATTTGTTTTATGTAAAAACAAATTTAGAGCTGGCTTTAAGATGTATCTACACCAGATAAATCATAACAATATAAGACATGAATTACGTAGTTAAGAACTAGTAATGGAGATTAAGCTTTATAGAACACGCTTTACGTGGTAAAAAATGAACTTTTCAATTTAGCGGTATCATTAATGATTTGACAGGGGATATAAGATTGCCACCAGGATTCAAATTGTCTTCAAATAGAAATATGGCAAATTGGCCTATGGCAAAATGGAAAGATGGAAAAATTGCATATATAATTAGTCAAGGATTCAAGAAAAAAGAAATTATGTTTATAAAAATGGCCATGCAAAGGCTAATGGATGTATCTTGCTTGAGGTAAGTGAAACGTATCAAAATCAAAACTTGATACTAAGTCTTAGATATTTGTTTATTTCAACTACAAATTTAGGCAAATACGTTCATTTAAAACATGTTGCTTCTTTTCATTTTTGACAGAAATTTTTGACATAATTATTGAATAAATCTGATTTATGTAATATTGATAACTAGGAAAACAAAGTATAATATTTAAAGCGAACCACCTCTATAATCAAGTACTTAAAAAGTAATTTTTACTTAAAATATTATTAACACTTATAAATTTACATTCTGTTCATTCAGATATGACACTTTACAAGAATTAATGTTCGTTTGTTCCTCCGTTTCAGAGCTTCGATTTTATGAATTTTGTCATCCTTTTATTGTTATTAAAATTATAAGTTGTTATAATTAAGGTTTGTTGAAAAAACCAAAGATGAGAAGGATTATCTAAAGATTGTCAGGGGATTTCAATGTGAAAGTGGGATAGGAAACACTGGGATGGGAGGTCAGGAGCTGTCTCTTGGACCTCGCTGTTTTTACGCTGGTGCAGGTAACTAGAAAGATAATAGTTATTTCTTGCATCGTATTATAAACAGATATCCGCGGATATAGAATGTATGATTAAGATTAAAACCAGTTTTTTTAGCCCTCGCCTTCTTATGTTTATACCTTTTTATATTTATAGAAAAGAGATGAATTCAACCTTATTAGACGTTCACTCAAAGCCCAAAATAAATGGACTTAAAGTGTATTAAACTGTATATAAGACATTTGCGAATATATTGATACCATTAATTTGCCTCTTAGATGAAAAAAGTATGTTTTTTAATATTTTTCTCTTGCTACAAATCAAATTTTAAATTTGAGTCACCAAAAATGCTAAACTAATTTTTGCTCTAGAAGAATCAATTTTTGGAGTTAGAAAGTGCTTAATACCTCATTTTAATCGCCTGGCATTGCTTTATAATGTACAGGTAATGACTTGGTTGTTTATAGAACAGCTGACTAAAAAATTGAGGTTTTGTGATAAACCCACTTTTGTTATTGCTCCATAAGTGATATTTTTCCCCCAGTTTTTTTGGCTGTAAAGAAGCTTTATATATTCATAAAACATCCACCTAAATTTGACTTTTGGTATATTATTTATAACATCACCAGAGGGAATTGAATTTTGGAAAAAAATATCGTTTTAAAATTATACTGCTATGCATTGTTCTTGTAAAAAATATTTATATTATTAGAAAGAGAATTATTTAACGCTTCTATAGGTATGTTTATCATTTTTCTAGGCTAAATATAAATATAATTACACAATTTTAAAATTAGACATCATAACATATTAACCCAATTATTGAATCAAACTAACACCCCAACCATTAATCGGTTCCATGCCAAATGAAGGAGTGGAAAAACATTGGAGGGACAAACGCATGAGTCCCAAACATCAGAGTGGAACAAACGCAGGAGTGGGACAAACGGTGGAGTGGAAAAATGCAGGATTTTTGGGACTAACGTTGGAGTGGACAAACACAGGAGTCCCAAACTTTTTTTTCAATTTTGAATTCTTTTTTTCAATTTTGAATTTTTTTATACAAACCCAGCCCCCCCCCCCCCCCCCCTCCGTCTCGTTACTTTTCTTAGTTAGATTACGTTAGGTTATAGGCTAGGGGGCCGAGCGCTGCGGCTATAGTCATTATTTTGTAGACAGGGGTATAAAAAATTTAAAAATTGTCATATTATTAAAATAGCAGACACTCCTAGGTTTTATTTAAGCAATGTCCACTCCAATGTTTGTCCACCTTGATGTTTGTCCACTCTGACGTTTGTCCCATTCCTACGTATGTCAACTCCGATGTTTGGGACTCCTGCGTTTGTCCACTCCAACATTTGGGACTCCTACGTTTGAGTTAGGACCCCAATAAATAAATCTCAATAAAACTTGATAAAATTATGCAGAATTTCAAAGTATTCAATCCCTGAAAATTTCAACCATCTATCTTGAATAGGAGTAGAGAAAATCATGAAAACTTAAAATGTAGGAATCGATATAGCCCACCCCAGTTTTTTGACAAATCCTAATGAAACTTGATTTAAATGAGCTTACATAATCAAGGACGTCCAAGCTTTTTGATTTTGGGGAAGGGGGGGGGGAATTGAAATATCTAAATTTAGGCATCCTCATGTTCATTTTGTGGGGGTAATCTTTATATCATAGAGGCAAGGACGTCCAAGGGGGGGGGAGAGGGGAAGGTTAAAAATTATGGGGTTGCCCCAAATTAATTAATAACCCTTAACCCCCTACCCCCCCCCCCCCTCCACCTGGACGTCCCTTTACATAAAGTAATGATTATAAAGTTGCTAAGTACCTAACTGCTACAAAAATCATCTTCCAACATTTAAGATTAATTCTAACATGCCTGAACTAACAAAAAGAGCTAACCATTGCGTGGATATACACATCCTAATTATAAAAATGTTTTGCTTTTTAAAATTGTAAATCAATTATTCAGGAATTGTTTTACTTTGTTTGCTTACTAGCAGCTGCGCTCCAAGCATCTAGGAGCTCTGTATTTAAAGAAGTAAGGAAATTAGTAAAATAGCCTTATACTTTATTGAAACCTTAAGCTACAGACAAAAAAGCTTACTACTTTATATAATAGGATAATGAAATGCAGCTGTTTTAAGGGTTGCCAGCTTAATAATACAGACCGATTCAATAATTGCGTAAATATGTTATGATGTCTGACTTTAAAATGGTATAATTATATTTATATTTAGCCTAGAAAAATGAGAAACATACCTATAGAAGCGTTAAATAATTCTTTTTATAATAATATAAATATTAAAAAAAAAACAAGAACAAGAACAATGCATAGCAGTGTAAAATATAAATTGATATTTTTTTTCCAATATTCAATTCCCTCTGGTGATGTTATAAATAAAATACCAAAAGTCAAATTTAGGTGGATGTTATATGAATATATAAAGCTTCTTTACAGCCAAAAAAAATTGGGGGAAAAAATATCACATATGAAGCAACAACAAAAGTGGGTTTATCACAAAACCTCGATTTTTTAGTCAGCTGTTCTATAAACAACCAAGTCATTACTAATAAGATTGAATTCATCTCAAAACTGGATATGATGCGATGCTTGACATAACTTTTTCGTATGGATGAGAACTGGTTTGAATAAATACGAGAAAACATATTTGGATGATTTAAAACACTCCCCCCTCCCTTTATAACTTATTGTGACATGTTTAATGTTTCAAACATAGTTTAATAATTATATACAAAACTTATATATTTATATTTTGTATATTTAGTTCTGACACTCTACAAGAGTCTATAATACCGTTTCAGAGCTTCGCTTTTATGGATGTTGTCATCCTTGTTTTTATAATTCTTTATAACATTTGAATTTTGTTAAAATTCTACATGCAATAGCTCCACTAATGGAAATACTTATAATTTCAGGAGTTCCTATGCATGAGTTTTTACATGCGGCTGGATTTTTTCATGAACAATCAAGAGAAGATAGAGATAACTACATTTATATTGATTTCAATAATATTTTACCGAAAAAAAGTAACATTATACAGGGTGTTTTTTTTTAATAAGACAAAAGTACACTGTTAAAAATAATTTTTTTATTTAGTATCAATTAATACTAGTGAGTATTGGACCCGTAAGTACACTACAACTATATAATTAATATATAACACTATGTAATACTATATAACACAATAATTATTACTATACAGAACCCATACATTTTTTAGTAACGATTGATACGCTCTAGGGTACTGGAAAATACGCTTTAGAATAGTTTATTAAAATAGTAATATTTGATACCCTCTATCCTACGGGAAATTACGCTGTAGAATAGTTTATTAAAATAGTAATATTTGATACGCTGTAGAGTATCGGACAATACGCAAGAGAATAGTTTATTAAAATAGTAACTATTCATACCTTCTAGGGTACGAATCTGTACTGTAAAGAATAATTGAAACAGACACCAATCGTGCACACCTCTCATGGAAGTGTTTCAATGCTTGGTCGTTTTAGACAAAGATGAAAAGTTACTATTTATGCTCAGATTTATAGTTTTGATTATTGTAATTATGGCTGAGCATAGTTTTTATTTTTAAGGATCATGTTTAGCCCTAAACATCTTTAAAGTCATTTTTTACTAAATTTACATTTAAATTAATGTTTTATGGCTCTGCTTGGTATGTTTGTTGATATAATAAAATGTATATGTACATATAATAATCATATATTATAAACTGATCTTTCATCCAAAGTAAAACAGTTTCATACCCTACAGGGTATCAAAAATTATGATAGAGGGTATCAAAAATTGCAAAGGAGAGTATTAAAAACTTACTTCTACCATATTGAATTTTATTCCAAAAAGCGTATTGGATAATACTCTACAGACAAATACATTATTTAGTACTACATGTTACTCCACAGAACAATAACTAATACTCAATACAGTATTGGAAACTTCCTTGTATTGTAATGAGGTTTTTTTCCTAGAACGTACAAATTGATACTATACATTAATGTGAAGAATATATAGTATTATCTGATGCAAAAAAAAAAAAATTTTTAACAGTGTATTGCTTAATATTACCCACTTGCCATTGATAGAAATTAATAATCTATATCTTAATTTCTTCATTGGGTTGGGGAGTTTTGTTTAAGAAAAAAAATACTTGGCGTTATTTAACAAATTATGTCTTAAAAACCGGTTTTTCCAAAGTACCTATTTTCTGAAGATTTTTGGATCATGACCAATTTAAAGGGTGTGCTAAAATGCATATATTTTTAAAACTCAAATTGCGCGGCTTGTGTTAATAGTAGAAAAATGTTATGCATATCGTTAGAATCGTCATAAACTCTAGTTTTTGGGTGTTTAAGAAATATTTCTGTGCTACATATAGTTTTGGAGCTAGGTGGTAAAATGTCCCAACTTACTTAAAACTTTTCAACCTTTCTCACATTTTCCAACGTAGATTCTATACTACAAATAGCAGGAATATGACACTTATATTTCCAAAAACTAGAGTTTATGACAATTCTAACGATATGCGTAACATTTTTCTACTATTAACACAAGCTGTGCAATTTGATTTTTAAAAATGCACGCATTTTAGCACCCCCTTTAAATTGGTCCTGATCCAAAAATCTTCCAAAAATAGGTACTTTGGAACAACCGGTTTTTAAGGCATAATTTGTTGATAATCGCCAAGTATTTTTTGTTTCTTATACAAAACTCCCCACCCCAATGAAGAAATTAAAGTGATCGCGAATTTAATTTTTCAAAATGCATTTTCGTTTACCTTTTTTTATATTTTAAGTAATTTTCTAAGAATTATGCCTTAAAAGTTCAGTTAAGTTAGAAAAAAATCAGTTTAAAATGCGGAGAGTGTTTCCACATGAAAATAATGTTAAAATCTGAGCATCAATTAAACTAAGAGAAAAAAAGTTATTTCTTCGCTTGCAGATAAAAACAAAAAAATTGATACTTAGAAAATATTTTTGTAATATATCTCTTTTAATATTTATCTTTGAACTTTCTCTAAAATGTAATGAAAAAGTTTGGTTTATTTTAAAAAATCATTAACCAAATACCGCTTTGTTTATGCAGGTATAATGACAAAAGAAAAATTGATTAAATCTGTAGAAAGCATGATATTTAAGAATTAAAATGTTTAAATAGAATAAACAAATATCATTTGCTGCTCATATTCAGCAAAAAATATAGCAGTCTTTCTATAGTATTTACATAAAAAAAAGCATTTTATCATCGTAAAATAATCTCGTAATGTGTCGAATTTAATTATATATCTGTCATTATACACACACACACACACACACACACACACTCATTCACTTACCTTGGGCATTCATGTTTCCCTTTTCCATTCTCCGTCCCCCTCCTTATCTTTTGTGGTACAAATGGTACCAATGGATTTTGTTAAGTTGAAGTATAGAAACCAAACATTACTAAATATTATAAAAGTCGCAGTCCCTTCAGTGTATTTTAAGTTGTAAGTTTGGACCAGTACGAGAAAATTTCAATAGCTATAAAAAGTAAATAATTTTATTCCCATAACTGAAAAAATATGTTATTTTATTTCAATTTTTGTATAGGTTTATTGGTAACTGACTTGATTTATTACCTCAGGAACCATCTTTACATTGTGTTTAGGATTAAGATAAAAGCCTTGCTTTAATCAATGTACATCCATGAATAACAGATTAATATTAAAAGAATATAATTTGTGTTGTGAAGTATTTGAAGTATTAAACAATCAAGTTCTGTGGAGTCCTATGTATGTTTGTGTGTGTGTGTATTTGATTTAACCTGGCTGTGCTGTACTCAGAAAACGCTTATAGCAAATTAATTCATGTTTCAAAGATTGTTTCTTTTAAATATCTTTTATAGATTTTAGTTAATTAATCAAATATAATCTAAGCAAGAATTTTACCCCAAAATAAAAAAACCATAATAGCTAAAAACTTTCTCAATCTATAGTAAAATCCCCCAATTATGTGGGGGCCTAATCGTATTTTTAGCTCTGTAGTATGTTGAAGCTTTTTTAGCAAGTAGTAAATATTGAGATAGGATGAGGGTGCTATGTTACACAATCGACAACTATAAATCAGCTGACCTTATACCCATATTTGGTAATATCTTTTCGATTTTCGGTAAAAATCATTTAATCTCCCCGTAAAAAGAAATTACAAACTTTTTTGGTTAGTTTAATATGTATGTAACAAAAGAATTTATTCTACTCTAAATTTGCAAGTAAACTTCAACAAAAAGATTGTTATTTGTCGATTTTGATAGGTTTTAAGATATGTATAATAAAACTCAAAATACAATGATGTTTTCAAGGGAATAAATTCGTTTTTTTAAAGTTTGATTTATTTTTAAATGGGAAGTATTTAAGACTTAATTCTCAAAAAAGTACTCTTAAAAAACATTAATCAGTGACATATATCAACTTTTTCCCAGCTTCGTGAACACTTTAAGATATAGATTATTAATTTCTGTCAATGGCAAGTGGGTTATATTGAGCAATACTTTTGTCTTATTAAAAAAAAACACCCTGTAGTTTTGATAATTTTCTTATATTTAGAAAACTTATTTTATTTGAATAAGCAAAATGTAAATAAAATAATTTATTTCTAGTATATCGTGATCAATTTGAGAAAATGCCTGGAATAAGCCTTGGAGCCCCCTATGATACCTGTTCCATTATGCACTATGGACAATATTTATTTGCAATTGATAAAAGGTACATTTTTAAAAGCGAGGCTTTTCTATAATTAGGGTCAGTATGCTTATATGTCCATACATCCTTACATTTAGTCAATTTAAGCATGTTAAAATATATTTTCCGATTTTCTTTGCATAATGATTCCTGTAGCAGTTAGGTACGATTTAGAAAGAGTAGCAACTCTAATATTGTTGCAAGAAAGTTGTTACGTCCATTTAAAATAAGCTGTTTTTTTATATCTTTTTTAAAACAATTTTTATACATATGTTATATCAATTTTTTATTACTTTTTTCTGATTTTACGCAATCTTATAACAAAGATTATTGTCATCCTTGTTTTATTGGGAAGTATAATTTCAATTTAAAGCTTTTTAAATAACAATTTTTCTAACAAATACATTCATTCCTTCCTACCCAGCAAACCAACAATTTACTTGAAGAAGCCCAACAAATGTGATACTATTGGTAATGAATACTACTTATCAAATTATGATATCAGGCAGTTGAACACTCTATATCAATGTCAGGTAAATTTTAAGTTTTGTTTCTCTTTGTACAGATAATAAATTAAAGATTTACCTCTCAAATATTTACAAGATTTAAATAGAATTTCTTCTATTAAATTATATAGTTGTATTACTAACATTTAGGGATATCCACAAGTTAATGATATAGAAGAACAAGGTAAAGTAGACACATCAAATACTTAAAAATTTGTTTAAACTTATGTATTCATGTTCAAATAGAAAAAGTCTATTATTTGTTAAGAATAACAGATTTCTGTCAAAAATTTGAATTTGATTGCAAACTTAATTCTTATTTTCGTATACCCTAAAAGTTTCAAGGAAGATATAAAATTTTGAAAAAATACAATTTCCTTATTTTGCAGGAAGAGAATGTGCTGATGCCCGGATTGACTGTGAAGATTTGATGAAAAAGGGATATTGTTGGAGGCAGAGAGATTATATGATTCAAAAATGTGCAAAAACATGCAAAGTTTGTACGCTTATTAAAAATAAAAGACCATGATTTTTTTTTGTATCTTATAAATGATTTCTAATAAATTTCTGATATATACATACATCTCTTTAAATCAGTAACAATTATCTGAAATATTTTAAATAGTAAGTGAGTTTTTGTTGTTATAAACATTGATATGAGTGAAAGCACACATATATTAGTTGACAAACAATCTATGTTTTGGAAACTTAAAAGTTTAAATCAATTTATATTTCAATAAATTCAATATCTGTGCCCTTCTGAAGTCAGAAATTGTCTTTGCTAATCTAATTATTATTGGCAATTCTTGTTGAGCAAAAAAACTCAATGAATGTTGTTTAGTATATTTTAGGCACCTGTTAATATACATACCTGGATTTCATTTAAGGAACCTGTGGCTGCCATGATGAATATATATATTAAAACTTTTATGTACTGCAAGTTTCATATTTATCTTGTTGAAAATTGTCGTAAAGTTTCATAACAGTGAGGGTCAATATGACCCCATCCCAATGGAGTAACATGTAACAAGGATTGATTTCTTGTGGATATAGAAAAAAGCTGGTTAGTTGTTGTGAAAGATAAGTTTCTTCATTTGAAATTTAGAGGAAAAAAAATTTGTTTATTTGAATAATATTGTAAATTGATGATCAATTATGTGATAATACATATCTTTTATTATCTTTTAATTAATTCAAATGAAGATCATATTTCTAAAATTGTACAAAGAAAAGTTTCAGTAAGAAGAAAATATAAATTGTAAATAGTTCTATTTGAAAGGTAGTTTTAATCCTATTTGTAGCTAGGTAACCATAATTTTAATTAAGAAACTTATTATCTATGAAAAGGAAATCATGGATTTACATATTTGTAAAAAATTCTTTGTAAGTTCTAATACTAGTATTCCAAGGAATTTATATTATATTTTTCAGTAATAATATGAAACATTACACAGATGTTGTTTAAATCATCAATTTAGACAAAACAAACCAATTATGGTAAGTTAAAAGATACAATAAAACAATTGCATACTTTTTCTAATAGACTTATTTTAACTTTTTTGAGAGAATTGGGTACAGTTATATCATTTTAGGTACTGACAATAAAACTGTTTTCTATCCTTACTATGATTGTTTTAGATATAAGGTAAACATACAGAAATTATTTATAAAATTCAAGATATAGCATAATACTTTGATATGTGGAGCAATGTAAATACCTTTTAGTTCTGTTATCTATTACTTCCTACTATTTAGTAAAAAGTAAAAATACAAAACAATTAGCAGTGGTTCTTTATAAATATTTGATTCATAAAACTTTATATTTCATTCTAAAGTATGATAAGATGTGAGAATACAACTAACCCATCAATTATTGGAGTACTAAATTTGTTCAAATCTCTTGAAGGTAATGATTTTAATGTAATGATGAATCTATTTATATATTTTAATGGTGATATTTGTTCTTACATTTTGCACAATATATATTCTTGGATAACAATTATTTAATAAACAAATTAAAATATACAATATTTTAACAAAACACATTCTATATTTTTTTCTAATTTCAGAAAAACTTGAAAAAAATGCTAAACCTTCAAATGGTTTAGCTCCTACAAATAAAAGGTATTTTTCTTTAGTAACTCATAAAACTATCAACCTTGTTTAAATATTCTCTAAAAAGCCAAACAAAGTCTAACTTTGAAAAGGGATAGTTGCATTAAGTGCATTTAAGAAGTTTGATTCCAAGCATAAGTTACAACAATATATAATTTTTATAAATTTTGAATGCAATTCGTGCAACTACCCCTTTGGAATTCAATTTGTAATAATCAGGACCTATATTACAGATTTCCAAATCAATTACAAAATCCAAATTCAAATCAAGATTATTATTCAGGTCAAAATTTTAAAATAGAAAAATCTATTTATTTCTGTAGAAAAATTTAATGAAACTCAGAAAATACAAGTTTTATTTTAAAAATTATATGATTATAAAACAGATTATGACCCAGATGTATTTTCTCTACGTAACAGAGGCTTAATTGATGGACTGATACAAGAAGGTTCTAATGAAAGACCTGATAGTAAACATAAAAAGAAGGTTAAAAAGAGAAAACAGAAAAGAAAACCAAATATTAATTCACAGAAGTCCAAGCCAAGGAGGAAGAAAATTAAAGTTAATCTTACTGAGAAAGACTTGATTCCCTATGCTTATGAATCTAGTTTAGAACAAGATTCAGAGGAATACAATAATAAAGATTCAGTTGAAGTTATGACACTTGAAGAAAAAATGAGAAGAAAGAAACTAAGAAGGTAATACAAAGCAAATCTTTTATACATAAGTGTGTGTCCCCTCCTCAATATATAGCTCCTAGATAGTAGAGAATTGTCCGAATAATTATAATCTTTTTTTGTGATTTCTGTAACGATCATGAATAATTTTAAAATTTGTATATCTGTTTAAAACATATTTTATTAGCTTTTTTTAACATATAGAAATTGATTTTTGAACATATATGTGAAAATATTTTATTTTTGATGTATAAATAATGAAATCTATTGCACAAAACTAAATTTTAGAAAACAAAAGAAAATTAAAGCTCCTAATAGATCCATCAACTCCACCAAACAAGTTCTCAATAAAGTTGCTGATCACTTGGTTGGACAAGTTCATGGAGCAGTCAGGGATTTTGCAGCTAAATTTAATGAAGAAGAACTTCTCAAGACTTTCAACAAAATCCTGAATAAATATATAAAAAAGCTTAAGGAATGAAGTATTAGACTATGATTGATTATAAAATTTTTTAGATTAAGTTTATATCCTTATGTATAAGTGTAGAGTTTGATAGGCTCCCATAGAATAAAAAAGGTGTATTAAGTATTATTCACACACATTCTCATCATAATGTTTGGTAAATAAGTCTGCAGCTTTGAAATGAAGGTTCAAAGTTGATTTATTGCAGGACACTTGGACAATACTAAAAAAGATTACTGAAATTCTATGGTTGTACTCATTCCAACATCTCATACTTTAAACTTTGAATCTTTTACTTTAGAGGAAAAAACCAGACAAAGAAAATAGAATATTGGGAATGGAAAACCCTGATAACTTTGAAGGGGACATCATACTGACTTCATATCAGAGAAATTCTTACAAGAATAGGTATGTGGTATTAGACCAACAAAAATGGCTGAATGGTGTTGTTTATGTGACTGTGGACGAGAATGCTAAATTTGCACAAGACAAAATATACCTTATCAAGCAAGCGATACAGAGAATAGAGGATGTTTCCTGTGTTAAGTAAAAGTTTTTAGTAGCACAGCTCCTCTATAACTAATGTTGTCCACTGACTTCACATCAATTCGGTGATTTTTCTAGATTATTTTTATACAGTCTAAAGTGTGCTAGTTTATTTTTGTCTTGTAAGATCTCAGAAAAGCTAGATCAGTCAGTCTTATATTTTCTGAGAAGCTTATTATTGGCTCTTAAAAGGTTATACAATACAGTTACTGGCCCTTAATACGCCCACATAATTTTAAATAATAACAAATATACAATGGGAGGCCAATCCTCTGGTAAGTAATAAACAACAATTGATTATTGATTCAAGGTTCAAATGGGAGAAACCTTCTACTGGTGGGCATGTGAAAATCACAACCAACTTTAATGGCCAACCTGAATGTTCCTCTGGAGTGGGATACCAAGCCAAGGAACAGACTTTAGTACTTTCTGATGGCTGCTGGGCACTTGGTAAACTAACCTTTTTTGCAATTGATGATCCTTTACACAACTTTTAAACTTGACTTTAAGGTTCACTAAGTAGCTAACTTATCAAACACCTACCATGAATCTACTGCTTTTATATCATGTTTACTAAAATTCAGGAACTATCATGCATGAGTTGCTCCACACTCTTGGCTTTTGGCATGAACAATCCAGACCAGACAGGGACCACTATATAAAAATTAACGAAGAAAACATTGAGACTAACCAAAAGCACAATTTTGAAAAGAAGGAGGGACAGACACAAAATGCTCCATATGATACATGTTCTATAATGCACTATGAGAGCAATGCATTCAGGAATCAAGTTTTATACATGATTTTAGATATTTTTTTTGTATTTGTCAAGCCTGCTTCCTGCCAAACAACTAAGCACAGAGCAAGGATTATAACATTTATAGAATAATAAGTCCTACATAACCTTGTCTAATAAATTATCAAAAAGCTCTCAAAAGCATGTTCATGTGCTAATACTTTCTAGTTTACCCGCATTTCTCTTGATGTATGCTACCTTAACATTATTTGGTATTAGCTATTCCTGATTATTCAAAGAACCAAGGCTGTAAAATAACTTCAAGTTTATAAAATTAATATTTACTTGTTAATATATTCAACTTGATTCACTTTTAGCTCCAATGGAGAGCCAACAATAGTGATTAAACAAGACCCTGGTTATCCAAATATATGTCCAAATTTTGGTAATAGAAAATATCTGTCAAATTATGATATCAGACAGATCAATACTTTATACCAGTGCAAGGTAATGATGTTGTTTGGAATAAAATCCATTAAGATATATACAGCATGACCCTTAAAAAAGTATATTTTAGGGATTTGAGCCTTTGTTTCTTGATGCATTTAAAAGGTGCATATGCACTAGTTCTCTATACATTTCCACACAAGAATATGTGTTAAAAAATATTTTTTATATTGATTAAAATTGGAGATTTTTAACCCAAAGTTTGGAAAAGGTGCTCAGGAAACTCGATATTGCTAAATGTCACTTTTTTTATTAGTTCATGTTTACAAAATGCCTTTTAGTGAAGAAAATTGAAACATTTGATGTGAAAGTTGGAATTTTTAAAAGGAATACATCATTTCATACTTGAAAAATTATCTTTCGTATAAAGTTACTTTTCCTCAGTAACTTTTATAAAATTTTGGCTCTGAAAATCTCTGTTAAATGATGTAAAATTAACAATTTTCATATATTCTGGTGTGGATATGTATAGAAAACAAGGATGACAACATCCATAAGTAGCGAAGCACAAACAATTAAATAAGAATTTAGATATTAGTTGTCAAAAGCATGTATATTAGGAAAAAAATCACGAAACCTATTCAACATTTGTTTTTAATTTCTTAATATTTATATTTTAGTACTATAACTAACAGACTGACAGTCAAAGTAAATTACATACTGGATGCTCAAAACAACAGGAAATTTTATTTTGATATTTTTAACTACAAAAATTTAAATAAACGGATCATAAACACTAAAGATATGAGGAAAAATGTGAAAAATATGAAAATAGCCAAAAACCTGCAAAAGGCAGTCTGACCGCCATTGATGTTTTTTTGAAACACAGGAAATTTAATTTTGATATCTATAACTGAATAACTTCGGAAATCAGGCCATAAACACCAAAGGTATGGAGAAAAATGTGAAAAATACAAAAATAGCCTAAAACCTGCCTAAAGGCAGTCTGACCGTCATAGTTGTTTTCTAGAAACGACAGGAAATTTAATTTTGATACTATAACTGAAAAAATTTTGGAAATCGGACCATAAACACCAAAGATATAGAGAAAAATGTGAAAAATACAAAAATAGCCTAAAACCTGCTAAAAACCGATCCTACCGCCATTGATGTTTTATAGTTAATTGTGCTCCTTGATAATAGGAATGTTGTCAAAAAATTTCAGCCTTTTATCTTTAATAGGAGCCGAGAAAATCACGTTTCCCCCAAACTAAGACAGACGGACAGACGGACATTTCAAATTATAGAGTAGCTTCGCTACTAAAAAGGACATACGTAAAAAATACACCAAGTATTAAGGTCCAGAAATGCTAAAACAACTTTTTTACTGTACAATGCTGTATTATTGAACTTTCAGGGGTATCCCCAAATAAATGATGAGGAAAGACAACCCAATGTGAACAAATGTACTGACAAAAACACTGGATGCCATGATATGATGCTGAAAGGAGAGTGTTGGAATAAAAGAGACTGGATGATGGAAAATTGTGCCCAAACATGCAAACTTTGTACTTTATTAGAGAATGATAAGAATTAAGGCAACAAATATAAAAAAGTATAATAACAAAGAAAAAAATGAAATTATTATAATTCAAATAGAGTTAATAATTATGATGTTAATTACTAAATCAATTTACATTATGCAAATGATTTTATTATTAATGTATCTTTTAGTGGAATTATGATTAGATTTTTATAGTGTAACATATTATACAAATACTTATTATATGGTTGTAATTTGATTATAAATAAAATTTATTGCAGAAAGATTATATTTATAAAATAAAAAATAAAGAAATCAAAGATTGTTCTGTTTGATTTTTATCTTTATCTGAATTATTGGGTATTTATGTTATTTGAAATACTAGCATCTTTACCCCAAGCAACTACAGACTGAAAGGGGAAGAGGAAAAAAGTATAATACTAAATATTAGAGAATTGTGTGTGCATAAAGAACTGCGTATATTTTTAAATTTTAAAAATGCTTGGCTTGTGTTAATAGTAGAAAAATGTTGGGCATACCGTAAGAACCGCTATTAACTTTTTGGATCATGGAAAGAAAACAAAGTCATTCCTAAATTAGGACAGAAGTCACCTTCCTAGGAAGGACATAAGTAGCCTTCCTTAAGTGAGAATTTGTTAGATGAAGGGCATAATATGCCTCCCTTAACAAAGATTTTGCAAGATTGAGGACATAAGTAGCCTTCCTTCACCTCACAAAACCTAGCTATTTGATCCTTTACATAGCAAAATCTTGCATAAAATTGGTTTTTGGTCCATCACATAGCAAAATATTGGAAAACTTAGCTTTTTTGTCCTTCACATAGCAAATTCTTGCAAAACATAGCAAATTCTTACAAAACATAGCAAATTCTTGCAAAACATAGCCAATTCTTACAAAACTTAGCAAATTCTTGCAAAACATAGCAAATTCTTACAAAACATAGCAAATTCTTAGAAAACTTAGCTTTTCTGTCCTTCACATAGCAAATTCTTGCAAAACATAGCAAATTCTTACAAAACATAGCAAATTTTTACAAAACATAGCAAATTCTTGCAAAACATAGCAAATTCTTGCAAAACATAGCAAATTCTTGCAAAACATAGCAAATTCTTGGAAAAATTTGCTTTTTTGTCCTTCACATAGCAAATTCTTGCAAAACATAGCAAATTCTTACAAAACATAGCAAATTCTTACAAAACATAGCAAATTCTTGTGTTTTGTGAGGTTTTGCTATGTGAAGGACAGAAAAGCTAAGTTTTGCAAGATTAAGGACATAAGCAGCCTTCCTAATGTAAGAATTTGTCAGACAAAGGACATAAGTCACCTCCCTTAAGTTATATTTTGTTAGATGAAGGACATAAGTAGCCTTCCTTAGATCAATTTCCAGTGACTTCTGTCCTAATTAGGAATGACTTTGTTTTCTTTCCATGATCCAACTTTTTTTTTTTAAATATAAGAACAGTTCCTGTGATACAAATAATCTAGGAGCTAGGTGGTAAAATTTCAAAAAGCAAGTCAAGTTTTAAGTCAGTTAGGACATTTTACCACGTGGGTCCCTAACTATATGTAGCAGAGAAATTGTTCTTATATTTCCAAAAATAGACTTCATAGCAGTATGCATAACATTTTTCTACTATTAACACAAGCCGTGCAATTTGAATTTTAAAAATTTTTTTGCTCACCCTTTATCTAGGTTAATATAAAAGATCATAAAAAATTAAATAATAATATAAACCAAAACAGTTCTTGATTTTTTTGATGATAGGTACCTAGTCATTTTTATTAAGCTGAAACTTGTGAGGAGAGACTGAAATCATCTAAAAATTGGAATTATGAAAAAGAATGAAAAAAATTAATTACAGGTCAATATTCTCTATGAAAATCACATTACATTTTCTTGCAGTGTGGCAGTACTGATAAAAAATAGAATAAGGAGGAATAGAAGTGAAAACCTTAAATATTTCTGGGAAATTTGAAGGAATCTTTGACTTGCGCAGTAAAGACAATAATGCTAAAGTACAAATCACACTGACTAATTGGACAAAATTAAAAAAGTTTAAATTGTATCAAAATCTAATAGATACTGTTAAATATTTGTTTTAAGCCTTTAAAATTTAGTTCTGTAAGATTTGACTTTAAATAAATTGCTATCATTTACAGTGGATAGTAGGTACTCTTTAACCCTTAAAATATTGGTGTCATACTAAGAAGACCACCACTGAACACACCTCAAGTGGAGGTGGTTCCAGCATTGGATGCTTTGTCGTTTTAGACAAAGATTAAAAGTTACTTTTAATGTACACCTTGTTTTGATAAGTATGATTGACCACATTTATAATTTTTAAGGGTCAGCTAAATGGGTATTTTAAAGTGATCGCGAATTTAATTTTTCAAAATGGATTTTCGTTTACCTTTTTTTATATTTTAAGTAATTTTCAAAGAATTATGCCTTAAAAGTTCAATTAAGTTAGAAAAAAATCAGTTTAAAATGCCAAGAGTATTTCCACATGAAAATAATGTTAAAATCTGAGCAAGAATTAAAATAAGAGAAAATAAGCCATTTCTTCGCTTGCAGATAAAAACAAAAAAATTGATACTTAGAAAATATTTTTGTAATATATCTCTATTAATATTTATCTTTGAACTTTCTCTAAAATGTAATGAAAAAGTTTGGTTTATTTTATAAAATCATTAACCAACTACCGCTCTGTTTATGCAGGTATAGTGACAAAAGAAAAATTGATTAAATCTGTAGAAAGAATGATATTTAAGAATTGAAATGTTTAAATAGAATAAACAAATATCATTTGCTGCACATATTCAGCATAAATATAGCAGTCTTTATATAATATTTACATAAAAATAAGCATTTTATCATCGTAAAATAATCTTCTAATGTGTCGAATTTAATTAAATACCTGTATTATACACACACACACACACTCACTCACTTACATTGGCCATTCATGTTTCCCTCTTCCATTCTCCATCCCCCCTCCTTATCTTTCGTTGGTATAAATGGTACCAACGGATTTTGTTAAGTTGAAGTATAGAAACCAAACATTACTGAATATTGTAAAAGTTGCAGTCCCTTCAGTGTATTTTAAGTTGTAAGTTTGGACCAGTATGGGAAAATTTCAATAGCTATAAAAAGTAAATAATTTCATTCCCATAACTGAAAAAACCTGTTGTATTATTTCAATTTTTGTATAGGTTTATTGCTTACTGACTTGATTTATTACCTCAGGAACCATCTTTACATTGTGTTTAGGATTAAGATAAAAGCCTTGCTTTAATTAATGTACATCCATAAATAACAGATTAATATTAAAAGAATTTAATTTGTGTGCTCTTTATCTTATTCCATGTTTTGAAGTATTAAACAATCAAGTTCTGTGGAGTCCATATGTATGTTTGTGTGTGTGTGTGTGTGTATTTGATTTAACCTGGCTGTACTCAGAAAATGCTTATAGCAAAATTAATTCATGTTTTAAAGATTGTTTCTTTTAAATATCTTTTATAGATTTTAGTTAATCAATCAAATATAATCTTAGCAAGAATTTTACCCCAAAATAAAAAAACCATAATATCTAAAAACTTTCTCAATCTATAGTAAAAACTTTAAAATCCCCCAATTATGTGGGGGCCTAATCGTATTTTTAGCTCTGCAGTATGATTAAGCTTTTTTAGCAAGTAGTAAATTTTGAGATAGGATGAGGGTGCTATCGACAACTATAAATCAGCTGACCTTATACCCATATTTGGTAATATATTTTCGATTATTGGTAGAAATCGTTTAATCTCCCCGTAAAAAGAAATTACAAACTTTTTTGGTTAGTTTTATATGTATGTAACAAAAGAATTTATTCTACTCTAAATTTGCAAGTAAACTTCAACAAAAAGATTGTTATTTGTCGATTTTGATAGGTTTTAAGATATGTACAATAAAACTCAAAATACAACGACGTTTTCAAGAGAATAAATTCGTTTTTTTAAAGTTTGATTTATTTTCAAATGGGATGTATTTAAAGTGATCGCGAATTTAATTTTTCAAAATGCATTTTCGTTTACCTTTTTTTATATTTTAAGTAATTTTCAAAGAATTATGCCTTAAAAGTTCAGTTAAGTTAGAAAAAAATCAGTTTAAAATGCAGAGAGTGTTTCCACATGAAAATAATGTTAAAATCTGAGCATCAATTAAACTAAGAGATAATAAGTTATTTCTTCGCTTGCAGATAAAAACAAAAAAATTGATACTTAGAAAATATTTTTGTAATATATCTCTTTTAATATTTATCTTTGAACTTTCTCTAAAATGTAATGAAAAAGTTTGGTTTATTTTAAAAAATCATTAACCAAATACCGCTTTGTTTATGCAGGTATAGTGACAAAAGAAAAATTGATTAAATCTGTAGAAAGCATGATATTTAAGAATTAAAATGTTTAAATAGAATAAACAAATATCATTTGCTGCTCATATTCAGCATAAAATATAGCAGTCTTTCTATAGTATTTACATAAAAAAAAGCATTTTATCATCGTAAAATAATCTCGTAATGTGTCGAATTTAATTATATATCTGTCATTATACACACACACACACACACACACACACACTCATTCACTTACCTTGGGCATTCATGTTTCCCTTTTCCATTCTCCGTCCCCCTCCTTATCTTTTGTGGTACAAATGGTACCAACGGATTTTGTTAAGTTGAAGTATAGAAACCAAACATTACTAAATATTGTAAAAGTCGCAGTCCCTTCAGTGTATTTTAAGTTGTAAGTTTGGACCAGTACGGGAAAATTTCAATAGCTATAAAAAGTAAATAATTTTATTCCCATAACTGAAAAAACATGTTATTTTATTTCAATTTTTGTATAGGTTTATTGGTAACTGACTTGATTTATTACCTCAGGAACCATCTTTACATTGTGTTTAGGATTAAGATAAAAGCCTTGCTTTAATTAATGTACATCCATGAATAACAGATTAATATTAAAAGAATATAATTTGTGTTGTCTCTTTATCTTATTCCATGTTTTGAAGTATTAAACAATCAAGTTCTGTGGAGTCCTATGTATGTTTGTGTGTGTGTGTATTTGATTTAACCTGGCTGTGCTGTATTCAGAAAACGCTTATAGCAAATTAATTCATGTTTCAAAGATTGTTTCTTTTAAATATCTTTTATAGATTTTAGTTAATTAATCAAATATAATCTAAGCAAGAATTTTACCCCAAAATAAAAAAAACCATAATAGCTAAAAACTTTCTCAATCTATAGTAAAATCCCCCAATTATGTGGGGGCCTAATCGTATTTTTAGCTCTGCAGTATGTTGAAGCTTTTTTAGCAAGTAGTAAATATTGAGATAGGATGAGGGTGCTATGTTACACAATCGACAACTATAAATCAGCTGACCTTATACCCATATTTGGTAATATCTTTTCGATTTTCGGTAAAAATTGACCCCCCCCTCTATCTCGGCTTCTGTTACAGATAAAGACGTAAAATTTTTTTCTGGTGGTTCATGTGTATTTTTAGAGAAAATTACTTTTTCTAGTCATAGCGATCAGGCCGCTCCTTAGCCGCTTTTTAGCGGCCAGCCACTAAATTTTAAAACAGCTGTAGAGCGGCCAATTTTGCAGCTAGGATGACCAAATTTTAGGACGAACTTTTATTTTTCATAACAAAAAAATTACTTTTTCTGATCATCGCCAAAAAACGGCAAATAACGAAACCGCCATCTTCGGCGGTTACGGCGGTAAAACGGCGGTTGGCGGCGCCAAATAATATTTTTATCTGTTAATTATTGCTCAAGGATTTACCAAAAAAATTTATAGGTCTCTAGCTGTAATAGAAGCCACAATATTCATGATATATGTCTGTAGTAAAAGCCGGACAAAAATCGGTCATAAAGTCGGTCAGGGTGCGGTCAAACGGTCATAACACCACTTTTCTCATTCACCAAAAAAATTTTAGGTTTCTACCTTATATACAAAGTCATAATGTAGAAATTAAGATTTATTTAGAATTGTTTTTAATTTTTGTGCTACCCAACTGACTTTGACTGGACACCATGACCGACATAGACCAGATATCCTAATAAAATCAACTCTTGCCGACGTATAATTACTAAACTTAAAAAGTCATGAAGTCACAACTCTCTATCTTACCTACAAAAAAAATGACATTGAAAAAATAGAGGGAGGGGGTCAATATGCCCCCCCCCCCCCCGATCTGTAAGGGTTAAGACTTAATTCTCAAAATAGTACTCTTAAAAAACATTAATCAGTGACATATATCAACTTTTTCCCAGCTTCGTGAACATTTTAATCCAATTTGAATAGGGTAAAGAAACACTCGGCTACAAGGCTTTTAGTAAATCATTGCAAAAGAAAATTTTGAATATTTTTTCAGAATAATTACTTAAATCATGTGATTTACTAACAGCCTTATAGCCGTTTTGGTCTTTCAAATGTTCCAATTTTAATTCAGGCTAGCCAGGCAGAATCTTCTACCTGGATTATAATCTATACTTTATCTTCTTTGTGATAAAAACATTTAAGATTTTGACATTTTTTTTTGTTTTACATGGCACATGGGCATATGTGGTATTAAGGGTATAAACCACCTAAGACTATAAGGTTGTCAATTTTTGTATTTTTATAAAATATATCTAAACAGTTTTTAGTAGCGAAGCTACTCTATAATTCACTTTGTCCGTCCGTCAGTCAGTCAGTCAGTCCGTCAGTCCGTCAGTCCGTCAGTCCGTAACGCTATGGGGGAAATGGGATTTACTCAGCTCCTATAAAAGATAGAATGCTGAAATTTTTTGACAACATTCCCATTATTAAGGAGCACAATTGACTATAAAACATCATTTGCGGTCGGACCGATTTTTAGCAGGTTTTAGGCTATTTTTATATTTTTCACATTTTTCTCTATATCTTCAGTGTTTATGGTCCGATTTTCAAAATTTTTTCAGTTACAGATATCAAAATTAAATTTCCTGTCGTTTAAAGAAACAATCATGAAGGCCAGACTGCCTTTTTAGCAGGTTTTAGGCTATTTTTATATTTTTCACATTTTTTTCCATATCTTCAGTGTATGGTCCGATTTTCAAAAATTTTTCAGTTATAGATATCAAAATTAAATTTCCCGTCTTTTAAAGAAGACAACCATGACGGCCAGACTGCCTTTTCAGCAGGTTTTAGGCTGTTTTTTTTATATTTTTAACATTTTTCTCCATATCTTCAGTGTTTATAGTCCGATTTTCAAAATTTTTTCAGTTGTAGATATCAAAATTAAATTTCCCGTCTTTAAAGGAAATAACCATGACGGCCAGACTGCCTTTTTGGCAGGTTTTAGGCTATTTATAAATATATTTAACACTTTTTTCCATATCTTCAGTGTATATGGTCCGATTTTCCAAATTTTTTAAGTTTTTAAGGATTTAAAAATTAATTTTTTTGTCGTTTCAAGAAAACAACCATGGCGGCCAGACTGCCTTTTATCAGGTTTTTGGCTATTTTTATATGTTTTACATATTTCCCAAGATCTTTGTTTATTTTGATCCAATTTTCAAACTTTTATGGGATATCAGTATCAAAATAATTTTTCCCATTGTTATGAGCATCTTTAATATAATTTACTTTGACCATCGTCATCATACAAAATAAAACAAGGTTTCATATTTATCTTATCCAATAAATCTATTCTTGATTTTAGTAAAAACCTTTTAAATCTACCTGTACGTATTCCCATCTACGATTTTTTGTGCTTCGCTACTTATGGATGTTGTCATCCTTGTTTTTATATTTGATATCTAAAATATACTTTTTGTTGGACACCCTGTAAAACAAAAGTTTCAGTTTCATTTTAGTGTATAAAATTTATTTTGCTACCTACCTTCATGGATAGCTATATATTTACACGTCGAGGGACTCTGAAACTTTTTTCTACCCTCCTGAAGCCTTGAACCACCCAACAGACATAATATAGAATATTACTAAAATTGGAGATGTAGTGCAGAAAAGTGGCCCACTTGTCAAATAATGCACAAATTGCATAAAACTAGCTTTATTTTTAACAAGCTAAAAAGTGAGGCAAAAAGTCTTGATAATGGTTCTAGAATAAAGGCTATTTAATTATTGTGAAAAATGACATAGTCTTTATTTGAAAATATGAAAAAATATGTATCAGATAAGTATTTAAGAGTTTTCTCAATTGCATTGTTGAATATTCTTGTCAATTTGTTGACATTATATTCAAATCAATTAATATGTAAATAATAAATATCTTTTAATAAATTAGTTTATTCAAATAAAGATCATATTTCCTAAATTGTGCAAAGAAAAGTTTTAGCAAGAAGAATTTATATATAAAAGGACATACTTAAATTTGAGTGGTATTTTTAATCTTCATTTTAATCATATGTACCTAAGCAACCATAATTTTATCTAAGAATTTGTATTGCTTAAGAATAGTAATTAACAATTTTCAACAATAGCCTATTAGTTCAAAAATTATTAAAATCTTAAGCTCCAACAAAAAAATTTACTACTTTATATAATAAAAAAATATATTAAAAAAAGAAATTATGAATTAATTCATACAAAATTTTGAGTAAGTTCTAATAATATTATTCACAGAAATTAATAAACTAAATAGTTTAATTTCTTTTGATAAACAAATCAGTCATAACAAGAAACATTATACAGATGTTGTTTAAATCATCAATTTAAATAAAACAATATAATTATGGTAAGTTAAAAGAAAAAAAGTTGATGATTGTATAGATAAAGGATGATTACTAACTTAATAAAAATATACAATAACTTACTATTATTCCTTACTAAAACTTCTTAAATAGATTTTAATTCTAGTTTCTTGATATAGGTACTAGCAATTAAACTGCTTTCTATCCTTACTATATTTGTTTTAGATATAAGGTAATCATACAGAAATTATTTGTAATATTCAAGATATTTAAAATTAATTGGAAATACTAGAACAATGTATATGACTTAGTTGTGTTCTTTATAAATATTTAATTCATAAAAGCTACATATATATTTTATTTTAAAGTACCATAAGATGTCAAATTACAACTAACCCATCAATAATTGGAGTACTGAATTTTGTCAAATCTCTTGAAAGTAATAGTTTTAATGTAACCATGAATCTATATATAATTACAATATATATTCTTTTATAATCTTTATTATTATTGTTATTTTTTAAAAAACTATACAATAGTTAAACAAAAGTTTTACATTTGTTTATCAATTTCAGAAAAACTCGAAAAAAGTGCTAAACCTCCAAATGGTTTATTTCCTACAAATAATGGGTATTTTTTACTTACTCCCTCATATAATTATAAAATTATCATCTTTGTTTAAATATTCTCTAAAAAGCCAAACAAACTCTAACTTTTAAAAATTTGGAATCCAATTTGTAATAATCAAGAAATTTTACAGGTTTCCACCTGATCAATTACAAAATCTAAATTCAAATCAAGATTATTATTCAGGTCAAAATTTTAAAATAGAAAAATCTATTTTTTTTTGTAGAAAACTAGATAAAACCTTTAAAACAAGTTTTATTTTAAAAAAAAGTTATAATTTAGATTATGACCCAGATGTTTTTTCTCAAAGTAATAGAGGCTTAATTGATGGACTGATAAAAGAAGGTTCTAATGGTTTATTTGACATCATGGACACTCTATTAGAGAAACAAGATAAAAGACCCATAAGGAAGCATAAAAAGATGATTAAAAAGAGAAAACAGAAAAGAAAACCAAATATTCATTCACAGAAGTCAAAGCCAAGGAGGAAGAAAATTAAAGTTAATCTTACTGAGAAAGACTTGATTCCCTATGCTTATGAATCTAGTTTAGAACAAGATTCAGAGGAATACAATAATAAAGATTCAGTTGAAGTTATGACACTTGAAGAAAAAATGAGAAGAAAGAAACTAAGAAGGTAATACAAAGCAATTCTTTTCTACATAAGTGTGTGTTCCCAGCTTAATACATAGCTCTTAGATAGTAGAGAATTGTCCAAATTATATGATCTCTTTTACAATCATGAATAATTTTTAAATTTGTACATACATTTTAAACATGTTTTTGAATAGCCTTATAACACATCGGAATTGATTTTTGGACATGTATTTAAAAAAAATTTAATTTAACACATTTAATTTTCTAATACATAAAAAAGGAAAAGGACTGTACAATCAACTAAATTATAGGAAACCAAAGAAACTAAAAGTTCCCAATAGATCCATCAACTCCACCAAACAAGTTCTCAATAAAGTTGCTGATCACTTGGTTGGACAAGTTCATGGAGCAGTAAGGGACTTTGCAGCTAAATTTAATGAAGAAGAACTTCTCAAGACTTCCCATAAAATCCTGAACAAATATATCAATAATCTTGAGGAATAAAGATTAGATTATGATTGATTTTAAATACTTTTGTTTATGAAAGGTTTCTAAAGTTGTGATAAGTTTTTCCTACACATTGAAATAGATAATTTTAAGCAGGACACCTGCCATACCCATCTCAATGTTTGTTAAATAAGTCTTCTTTGGAATGCAGGTTTAAAGTTGATTTATGAATCCAATACAAGACACTTGGAAAGTTCTAAAAATGTTACTGAATTTCATGGTTGTATCTCATTCCAACAACTTATACCTTAAACTTCAAATCTTTTACTTTAGAGGAAAAAACCAGGCGATGAAGATAGAATTTTGGGAATGGAAAACCCTGATAACTTTGAAGGGGACATCATACTGACTCCATCTCAGAGAAAATCTTATGAGAATAAGTATGTGGTTGTGGATCAACAAAAATGGCTTAATGGTGTTGTTTATGTGACTGTGGACGAGAATGCTGGATTTGCACAAGACAAAATAGACCTTATCAAGCAAGCGATACAGAGAATAGAGGATGTGTCCTGTGTTAAGTAAAAGTTTTTAGTATCACAGCCACTCCATAACTAATGTTGTTCTACTGTCTGCTCATCAATTTTTTTTTTATACAAATTAAAGTGTGTTAGTTTAGATATGTCTTGAAAGAACTCTGAAAGCTAGAGCAGTCAGCTTTTCTGGGAAGCTTATTATTGTTTCTAAAAGGTTATACAATATAGTTACTAGCCCTTGATTCTCCCACTTAATTTTAAATAAAACAAATATGCAATGGGAGGCCAATCCTCTGGTACTAATTAAGAATAATTGATTTATATTTAAGGTTCAAATGGGAGAAACCTACTACTGGTGGACATGTGAAAATCACAACCAACTTTAATGGCCAAACTGAATGTTCGTCTAGTGTTGGATACCAAGCTAGGGAACAAAATTTTGTACTCACTGATGGCTGCTGGGAAGTTGGTAAATAATCTAATTGTTTCAAAAAGACTAACCTAAACCCTTACACAACTTTTAAACTAGACTTCAAGGTCTACTAAGTAGCTAACTTATCAAACACCTATCATGAATTTACTGCTTTTATATCTTGTTTACTAAAATTTAGGAACTATCATGCATGAGTTGCTCCACACTCTTGGCTTTTGGCATGAACAATCCAGACCAGACAGGGACTACCATATAAAAATTAATGAAGATAACATTATGCCCAACCACGAGAACAATTTTGCCAAGCAGGAGGGGCAGACACAAAGCGCTCCATATGATACATGTTCTATAATGCACTATGATAGCAATGCATTCAGGAATCAAGTTTTATACATGATTTTAGATATTTTTTTGTATTTGTCAAGCCTGCTTCCTGCCAAACAACTAAGCACAGAGCAAGGATTATAACATTTATAGAATAATAAGTCCTACATAGCCTTGTCTAATAACTAATAGGAAGCTCACAAAGCATGTTCACGAGCTAAAACTTTCTAGTTTACTCGCATTTCTCTTGATGTATGCTACCTTAACATTATTTGGTATTAGCTATTCCTGATTATTCAAAGAACCACTGTAAAATAACTTCAGGTTTATAGAATTAATATTTACTTTTGTGTATTCAACTTGATCCACATTTAGCTCCAATGGAGAGCCAACAATAGTGATTAAACAAGACCCTGGTTATCCAAATACATGTCCAAATTTGGGTAATAGAAAATATCTGTCAAATTATGATATCAGACAGATCAATACTTTATACCAGTGCAAGGTAATGATGCTGTATATACAGCATGACCCATAAAAAAGTATATTGATGGGATTTGAGCCCTTGTTTCTTTTAAAAGGTGCATATGCACTTGTTCTCTTTACATTTCCACACAAGAATATATATAAAAAAATATTTTTTATATTGATTAAAATTGGAGATTTTTAACCCAAAGTTTGGAAAATGTGCTCAGGAAACTCGATATTGCTAAATGTCACTGTTTTAATAAGTTCGTGTTTCCAAAATGCCTTTTAGTGAAGAAAATGGAAACATTTGATATAAAAGTTGGAATTTTAAAAGAAATATATCATTTCACACTTGAAAAATCATTTTTTGTATAAAGTTACTTTTCCTCAGTTATTTTTCTAAAATTTTGGCTTTGAAAATCTTTGTTAAATGATGTAAAATTAACAATTTTCATATATTGTGGTGTGAATATGTAAAGAGAACAAGGACAACTGCTACTTTTCAAAATACACCAAGTATTAAGGTCTAGAAATGCTAAAACAATTATTTTACTGTAAAATGCTGTACTATTGTTATTTTAGGGGTATCCCCAAATAAATGATGAGGAAAGACAACCCAATGTGAACACATGTACTGACAAAAGCAATGAATGCCATGATATGATGCTGAAAGGAGATTGTTGGAATAACAGGGACTGGGTAATGGAAAATTGTGCCCACACATGCAAACTTTGTACTTTATTAGAGAATAGTAAGAATGGAGGCAACAAATATAAAGAAAAAGATGATTCTAAATATGATAACAAAGAAAAAAAGAAAAATTATTATAATTCAAATAGATTCAGTTATTATGATGTTGATTACTAATCTAATTTTCATTGTGCAAAGGATTTTTATTTAATGTATTTTAATTGAATTATAATACATTTGTAAATCATAACTATGCTTTCCTTTTATTCTAATTTTCTTGGGTTTCTTGGGTCCTATTTAAGATATAAGGCTGAATTTTAAGACTTTCATTTGATTGTTATTTTTTTAAAGAAAACGTGATTATCTTGACTTTTATTATTTATAAAGCTAAGAAATTTTGTAGCAATTCATATCACCTGTGCGCATCCAGTATAAACACTATCATTTCCGTTATTCTGTGATGTATACTTTTGGAATAATTTTGTAGGGTGTATGTGATTGTTTGTCCATCTTTCTGCTTGTGCAGATATTAGAGTCATTTTTACAGTGGAGCCCAATCACTTGAATAAGTCTAAAGTTAGCTTTTTGCAAATATTCTTATGACTGCCAACTCTACTTTGTCAGTCTATGACTTTACTTGATATCTTGCTAAATGGTTGTATATATCTGTGCTTCGCTACTTATGGATGTTGTCATTCTTTACTATCTTTATCTTACCATGTCAAAGCTACCACCTTGACTTACTTTTTTGATGCACCACATATAGACAAAATTGTCTTTGTTAAACAACCATCCTATATATAAAGTAGTAATCTTTTTTATGTCTGTAGTGAAGGATCTCGCTAAAGGCTGAACCTATATGGTCATCCTCTACAGTGAGGCTTCTTATAAGTCCTGGGATGGTTTAGGCTTATTTTTTTTTTTATAAATAAGTCTGAATATGCCCTTCCATATCCCTTTTAATATAGATCCCCTAGATGCTAGGGGCGCAGCCGCTAGTGAACTAATAATAGAATATAAAAATAAAAATAATAAAGAAATGCTTCATTTTAAAAATGTAAAATTGCTGTATTTCCAAAAAATTGTCGCTTCATCATTTTACAATCTTTCATTCAATATACATTCTTACACACAATCATACAATCATTCTCATACTATATTAGGATATATATAAAAAAGATCCTAACACAAATAAAATAATAATATAAACAAAAAATATTTTTTCACAAATCAACATAAACTTTAACAATAATTTCTAATTGATCAAGTAAATAAAATTAAAATATTTTGGTTTTCATTGCGGTTTTGATGTTAAATTTTAAGAAAATTTATTTGACCAAAAAGAAATTATATTATAACATTAAAAATTAAATACTAAAAGAATAAATGATAGCTCTCCTTTTTTTTACAAATTTTTGTTGAAAGACTTAAAAGCTTCACCAAAAAAATTTTTGGGGTGCATAAAAACTTTTAAATGTCTCAACAGTTACAATATTTGATATATGCGTTTTGTTACAGTTTTAATTTAATTAGACAAGTACATTGATTATATAGTTTTATAATATTAAGCAACCACCAGGAGATTTATGCATTTATAAAGCATAATATTTAAGACAGTGATATTCAAGATGAGGGAATTTTGAAGATGTTGATTAAGGCTATGTGGCATGTTCATAAGTCAGGCATTTTTTGGAGTGTTGTCAAGTTTAGGGGGCAGGAATTAACAAGATCGATGCAGGATTATATATTGAGCATTTTTATCCAAATTAGTGGAATGCCTTGGTGCTAAAACTTACACTCTCTCTTCACTAATTTATATTTTATATATATTATAAGTGTATTGTTTTTAATATAGTTATTATTATTTAGTTAGATAAACATTTATTTTTAACAGTTTGTTAACTTTTTCACTTTTTTTTAGTTCATAAATATAATTTATTCATTTATATTCAATTCCATTCCAATAGGCTTGTTCAAAATATTAATTCTTGCAATTTTCATTCATCATATTTATCAATAAATTGTTTCATTAATCAAATCCATTTAGCAATATCATAATCCATTTTCTTTGCTTGAAAATCATGTGGTTCAAACTTCATTAAAGTTTTTTAGAAAGTTATTTTCATTTTTGTTTGTGATACTGTTACTTGTTTAATAGCTCTATATGAGGTGTATGATGACTTAGAAAACATTGAGACTGAAGGCAGCTTTAGCTTCTCCCTTGTTGTTAGTGGTGATGAGTGCATACTGTCCAGCATCCGCCTGGCTACATTCCAGAATGTCCAGTCCTATCTTTCCACCCTGGTTTCGCATTCTATAAAAGTATAAGTTTATTAGTTTGTCATAAGATACTTATATCTTTTATTTATAACACATTTTTGTAACAATTCTAGCTAGCTATCAACCTATCTTTAAAGGTTTTAATCTAAGATCCAATTAGAAATGTAAAGTTACATTCATTATTTCAAGAGGATTAAAGAACATTGTAGAGGGTTCAGAGAGGGTGTAGTGCTATTGCATGATTACAGTTTCATGGGTAAATACTAAATAGTTCATGTCCTGTCCACCCACAAAAATGCTAGGAATGTTTTCAACAATACAGGACACCTGACATACTCAGGAGAGCCTTAGGTAATAATGAGGGACTTTCAGTAAGAAATGTAAGTCTGTAATCTTATGCTGAAGAATACATTATAAACATAGCTTATCCCAAAAAGCATTTCTTGCTTACCAATACCATAATTTACACTTTTTTCTATTCGTAAATAGTTTCCAACCTGTATTTCATGCTTTGTTCTTTCATCTCTTTTCCATCCTTCATCCAGGCGATGGTGGTAGGGGCACTGTCCAACTCAGCCTCAAATGATGCTGAACCACCCTTGTCAACTGTCAGGGAGCTGGGGAACTTCTTAAACCTAAATGTTAATAAATTATATCTCTAATAAATTGCAATAATATGAAACTTAAGGATAGTTACTAACCATTCTTATCAATTTACTACAATATTTTATCTTTTTTGCTAAAGGAAAAAAAACTTACACTGGGTTAAGAACAGGTTCTCCAGGAATATTGACCTCCAGGCTGGCAGAGGAATAGCACTCTCCTGAATCATTGAATGCCTCACAGGTGTAAGTGCCTCTGTCTTCAGGGAATACCTCCAGGATGATCAGGCTGTACTGGTTGCCAGATACTTTGTATTCAAAGTCCTAAAACAATGAAAATAAGTTGTCTAAATCTAATATATATAATATCATGGCAATCAACCCATCCAAAAAGGTACTTCATAATACTGTATCTGTCTGTATCTGTAAGCTCATAAATTTTGTGATAACCTCTTTAGTAGTTAGATTTCTATCTACTTTTTAACCATCTATTAAGCAAAACTTGCTTTCTAATCTACTTTAATTCATCTTCATATCTTTTCTTTGATACATCATTTTATCAATCTATTATTTGATCCTTCTACTCATCTATCACTATACAATTAAATAAATCTATTAATACCTTGCTTGGTTTGATCTCCTTCTCATTATGCAGCCAGACAACATCAAACTTGTCAGTGCCGCCAATCTTAGCGGTCAACACCACCTTGTCCCCGTCCTCAACAATCTGAGACTTGATGTGGTCCATCACCTTGGGGTGCTTGGAGGATCCTTTGAAATATGATTCTAATGATAATTAGGCACAATACAATTCAATACATAAGAATAGAATGTTTGCTTGGATTCAGAAATGAATTTTAACTGTTAAACATTTCTTGATAGTTTTAATTAAAACTGAAAATTTACCTATTCCATTAGACAAGCCGGCGGCTCCGTTGGTAACTTTCTTTTCCATGGGAAGGATGACGACCTTTGAGGATGTCTCTACGCTTCCCTTGGTGTTTGTGGCTCTACAAGTGTACCTTCCCGCATCTTCAGGGAAAACCTACAATTTTATAAAAAAAACATTTACTAGATATTCCAAAATCTTTCTTATAAACTGGTTTTCTATAAATCTAATAATTCATCACTTATCCGATCAGCTTTTCATTAACTGTCTGACTGTTTTATTTGTTAGGTCTTAATTCATTTATCTGTTCAACAGTGTATCTATCCATCTCTGTATATGTTTATATTTCTATCTATATTTAGATTTGTATTTAGTACCTATCAATGTATCTATTCTATCTTTATCTATCTAACAATCTATATAATTATCTAGGTATCTAAATATTTATCTATCTAACTATCTTTCTTCTTATATATATCTCTTATTTTCGCTTACCTCATTGATAAGAACCGTAGCTGTTCCATTCTTATATTTGACCTCCATAATCTCGGATGAGCTGATAGATTTACCGTCCTTAGTCCAGGTTACCTGTAATTGAAATATTTAATTTAGAGGATTTTTCAACCTGGAAATTGCCAGCAAGTTATTTTACATCAGCTATATTGGTTGTTTCTTGTGGTCTAAAGTCTCGATGTTCATTGTTTGAGGGGTATTGCAAAGGTTACAAATGATATAGAATCTAAAGCCAACCAGCCCTCTGATTGTACAACTTTTGTCAAAAAAATTGTAGTTGAGCCTTCTTATGTCAAGACTTTCTAGCCTTACTTATAGAAAGCACATAATCTAGTGCAACCATTTTCATGGCTCATGTCGTACGTTATATGGAAAAACTGAATGGCTCACCTGTGGGTCTGGATCTCCTTTAACCTGGACGGACAACTCCATCCTGCTGCCATCCTTAATCTCCAGAGTTGGTTTCAAACCTAAGAGAAAAAGAGTGAAAATAATAGTCAAACACTTTGTTTATGTCAATGTGTCACAAATTTAACCATTTTGTTAAAGATTTACACCAATAAAAAAAGAAATATTTTTTTCCTAAACAATTGCATTTAAACAATACATTTATAAGTAAATATGCATAATCCAGACGACTACCTGGCCCAAGTGGTGTATACCTAACCTTTTCGTTTGTTAGCAAATTGCTTTAAGTTCTCTTGTAGGGACTTTGCTGTTTTTATTTCCGAGACGCCTTTGGCTGATTTCAAAGACCCAATACATAATTTGGACAAGGTCCCCACTCTGTCGGCATAGTTACATATGATTTATGCCCCCTATATTCTTTTACTTTATTATTAAAACATTAATAAATTTCTCAAAAATGATTAATTTTAGCTTGCAAAAAGAAATTTGTGAACCAAGATACCAGACACATAAAAATGGAATAAAAAAAATTCTGTGAAAATATTAAAACCTACCAGTCAAGAATGAGGGTGGGCACATGAGAGAATCATCAGGGGGTAGGGCCAGTTCTTTTGTGTGACCACGTGATCTTCCCCCACCAACAGAGTTTGTTGAGTCAGATCTAGAGAGAGACATATTTTTTCATTACGTTAGATAAACATTTTTTTTTGTAGAATTCAAATATTTAAGCTTGTAATTACTGAAACAATAAATGTTTTGCATATGCATACCTTAAAATGCTAGTTAAAAAGATATAAGTATGTATATTTTTAGTTATGAGCATTTTAAAAATAGCGTAAATAGATGTATTGGTCATTCAATAAAAAGATAAATCTATTAGAGGCTAAAAGGGTGAATATATTTTGATGAAAAGATAGACCTAATAAATCAACTGATTAATAATAAGTGTTATGTTTGAATATATCAGACACAAAATCTAAATTAATACCTTCTATAAGCCTTCTTTTTGGCCTTAGCACCAGATGACAGGGCGTCAGCCACGTCTTCAGCATTTACACCGTTGGTATTAGGAGCTATTCTAACTGTGGGAGCGTGAACCACACGATTTCCAGTTGGGTCGTTGAAGCGGCGATCTGAACATAGAAATTTTTAAGGTTTCGTTGATTTTTTTAAAATTCAATGTATAGAGGATTTTTAAAATTCGTAATAACACAAATGTATCAGCAATACTTACCTACCCTTGAATTTAACATTTTTCTATTTGTTTGATAAAAATCTATTTCTATACAATAATCAAATTTTTATGTTCATTTAGACAAAAAATGTAAAATCAAAGAAATTAACACTTGAGCTTTTAAAGGCACATAATATGAAAGTATATTAGATAGAATTAAAATCAAATGTAAAATTCAATAATAATTTAATAAAAAAATCCAGCTTTTTCTGTAAAGCTTTTGATTATAATAAGAGAAAAAAATATAACTAAATACTGAAATAAATAGACTAAACTATAATGTAGCAGTTTTGTAATTTTGAAAACAATTTTAAAGACTATAAGAACAATAAATACAATAACCTACAGGGTGTTTTTTAATGGAACATAGTATTGCTAGTACTAAACCTAATTACCGTTAACAGAAATTTACATTTGAATATTAATTTTTCTTCATTGATTCAGGGAAAAATATTTTTGAGTTTTTATTGATTTCTAGCTTTAGAATTTTGTTCTGTCTAAGAAGTTTATTTTTTGATTATTACTGGATTAAGACCAAATTACAAGGTCATACTTCTAAAAAATAACATTAAATGAAGCTACCTTCAAGATGGTTTTTTCTTGTATAAGCAAATGAAGAGAATATATAAAATATTATGAATTATTTGTGTCAATAGCAAGTAGGTTGCATTAATCATTATTTTTGTAACACCCTGTATAACAAACTGATGATAAAACAGGAGAAGCCTAAATACAACATCCTGTTCAATTTAATTAAAAAAATTTTACTGGAAATATTATTAACATATTAAACATAAACTAAAAACTTGAAATCATTGTCTTGTTTTGATTTCAATATTAAAATAATAAAAAAAGTTATGACCCTTTGTCTTGTAAAGGGTCACTAAAACATAAACTTTGTGGGGATAGAAATATTTAGAAATTTAAATATCTTAATTTGAAAACATTTTTAATATGAATTTGTTTTAAAGCTAAACTTTTAAACATTTTGCTATCTTTGTTAAAACAAGCATTTTTGTCTCATTCTAATAAAAAACATTAGAGAAGCTAAAGAAAAAAGTAATATACATATATGAAAAGCTATCTGCTAAAAAATAAGATCAGGCCAATAAATCAAATCTTTGAGTGACCCATTTTTTTATTGGACTGGCTTATTTTTCTTTGAAGATTTCGGGCTAATTATAGGAATTAAAGAAATTTAGCCAATTAGGTTTTGAAAAAAAGATATTGTACAAATGAAATATTTAAAAAATTGTAATACAGCTATATTTTATGCTAATTCTCTTTAATTCCCGCTGCTCAATCAAGCGGTTGTCAACTTACTCATTGAAATTTAATGTAATTATAGAGCAGGTCCATTTGAAACTTTACTCAGATAACGGTGATCTAAAGGGAAATAGTTTGTTCAGTCATCAACCCTTTGTATGATCTATTTTTTGTTTACACAGGGGTGTATAATATCTCCTTTTTGAAAAATATTTCCCTTACCCAGGGGTGTATATGTCATTAGATGCATAGTAAAGGAAAAACCAGGTAGTGAAAGGAAATAAAGGAAAGAAATTGATGCTACACATCTAAGAATTTTAAAATTATTATACACCTCTGTTAATATTCAAGTCTTAAGTCATCTTTAAAAAGACTTAATCACATCAAAGGGTCAATTTCTTTGGGATGTTGGGATAGGAATTATCAAAATGATTTTATCTAAACTGCAAAGTGTAAATAATCAAGCTTTTCTGCTTGTTGCACTTCACAGAGAGGTGTGTACCAATGTGGAATTTAAAAATATGACAATTACAAATACATTAAAGGATTTATCTTTATTAGAAATGATTTTAACTAATTATTGAGGATCATGTCTTATGATTAAGTAAGAGATAAACATAAGAAATATACACCCCTTCAAATAATAATAAAAATAGTTCTACCATGCACTAAAGATAAACATTCAGTATTTACACATAAACAGATAATAGAAGGCAATTAATTAAAAAAATATTATTATCCCTTTCTTAAGAAATATAAAACTTATATAATGATAAACAAAATTTTTACCACACAATAGATGGCTAATAGATATAGGAAAGGATAGGAGAAATATGAAGTAACTAAAATTTATAAACAAATACGCCATTTGGTGGCAGTAAAGTCTTTCAATATTGATTAATAAAAACAAAAAGGCCATCCATTTTATATGATACAGTAAACTTTTTAAATATCAAGATTGACAGACTTTTAAATAATTTTTAAAATTTTTCTCCTCTAAAACAACTTATTTTATCTTACCTGAATAAAGAATGGAGTCTGACATGTGCTTTTGCTCCTCAGACATGCTATTGCCTAAAAACAAAATATTGACAAGATACAAAACTAATACTTTTGAAATTTTGTATCTTATATCACATAAAGTGTATTTTAAAAGTTAGGTGGAATTTCTTCATATCTATGGGTAATAAAGAAGAAAATTTCAATACTTCATCAATATCTAATACTTTGGAAGACAATTAATAGTTTCTTTTTTGGGGGGTTGGGGGGAGGGCAACTAAATTTGATATAACTCTTTCCTGAATTTCTTACCTTCAACAATGACAACACAATCTGTAGAGTCAGAGCCAAGGTTGTTTGTTGCAACACACTTGTACTTTCCACTGTCAGATGGCTGGCAGTTAATAATCTCAATAGTTATCACACCATCTGAAAACATTAATCATGAATAAGAAATCACATGTTATATTGAGGTTAAGCCTGTATTAATTTTATGAATTTTACAATACATAATATTATTTTTAGAACTACGTAAATTAAATTTAGTTGAAATTATGGAGAATTTGCAACTGCCAATTGGTTTGTGGTTTTCATTGTCAAATACCATTCTGATGTCAAGCTCACAATAATTACATTTTATAAAAAAAATGATAAATGTCTAACTTTCTTTTTTTGCAATAAATTACTACTATATAATATTAAAAATGAATTAATAACAAAGGTTATAAACCAGATTAGAAATAATGATTTTACTGGTTGAAAAAATGAAAAAATAGGTTTACCTGTATGAGTGATGGGGAACAGGGATGAATCCAGTTCCTTGCCAGACTTGTACCACTTGATGGCTGGATGAGGATAACCAGTGCAGCAACACAACAGCTTGCAAGTGGCGCCCTCTTGCATCACTCTGATCAAACACAAGTTTGTTATTGATTTTATTACTTTATTTTTGAATTTTTGAGATGAAAGGGAATTGTATATATTACAAGAATAAACTACTGAATAAGAACAATACTTTGAAAAATGTGAATAAAGAAGAGCTTATGAATTTTTTTGTATAGTAAGATAATAGTTATTTTATTTAGGTATAACAGACAATTAGATAAACTAATCAGCTTAATATAATTCCAATTGAAATTTATAATGATTTACCTGGGTCTGAGGTGGAAGCTGAACATAGGAGCACTTTCCTTCTCTTCCTTATAAAGCTTATAGGAGCTAACCTCCCTCTTTCTTACTGGCAGAGGTTCAGGTTCATATCTGGGTAGATCCTTGGGAACAGGTTGGACATTCAGGAAGACAGGCTCCTCAGTGACTCCATAATGGTTTTCTGCATGGATGATGAACTCGCCTCTATCCTCAACCTACAGATTATTAAATTTTAATTTTAAATTCAATTTTAGAAAAACTAATAACAAAAAAAATTAAATTTGCTAATCTATTTTCTTATAAACAGAAAATTGTTTACCTTGCATCTGTTGATGATAAATGTGTAATCATCACCAACGTATCTCTTCATGTACTTGACAGATTGTCTCAGCTCAACATTGTTGTGATACCATGTTACAGAGCAGCTGGACAGTGAGATGATTCTGCAGGTAAACCTGGCACTCTGGCCCTCCATAGTGAAGGTAGACTGAGGCTTGATAACAAATCTGGGAGCAGCACACTTCCTATCAATCAGAACCTCTTGCATTCTGTATTTCTCCATCTGGAGCTTTCTCAATGAGCTGAACTCAGACATTCTACCCATGGGCAGGACAAAGTCGTTCCAGTTGGCATACTTCTGTCTTATCTTTTCTCTGATGGCAAAGAATCTGTTTCTGGCAATCTCCAGAGTCTTGTGAGAATGATCACCAGTCAACCAAGGATGCATCAAGCACTCATGAGCAGTAAGACGCTTTTCTTTCTTCTTGACAAGAAGCTTGCGGATGAAATCTCTACCTTCTTCAGAAACATTCTTGAATGCTTCTTCATCAAATGACCAGTCACAAGCCTTGACATTCTTGAGAGTGTCAATGTCGCTAGCTCCAGCAAATGGTGAAAGGCCAGACAAGAGAACATAAGCCAGGACACCAATGGCCCACATGTCAGTGTAGAAACCAACAGCTTCTCTTTCTACAATTTCAGGTGCAGCAAATTCAGCTGTGCCAGTAGAGATCTTGACAAGCTCATTGGGGTCAAGCTTGGTGGCCAGACCAAAGTCAATAATTTTGACACTTGTGCTCTTGCTTGTTGTACACATAACATTCTCAGGCTTGATATCTGATAAGGAAGTAGAAATAATTAATGTTTATAATCTTACTTAATATTAAGCTAAATTAAAAGTAACATTATATTAAAAGTGAAGTTTATTTGTGTATTCCCTAAAAGTGACTATCAAGCACTGACAAAAACTACAAAAAACCAATTCATTTAAATAATAAAAGGTGGGGTTAAATTTGTTTATTACTTTAGGTCAAATTAGGTTAAGTTATAATGGGTAATTGGTAGCAATATAGTGTTTGGGCACCGCAGGTATTGACCATTCAGGGTTAGGGCCCTGGTGCAACAGTAAGGCATAGGAAAAATTCCCCCCCCAATTTTTTCATTCTTTATCAAAAATAATAAGTGCGGCTTAGTGCATTATAAAAATTATATGTTTACATTTTTAGACTTGATATAGAAAAGCTAAATTTATTATTCAGTGTAAATTATCCTATGAACATAACATATTTTGAAGCAGCTTTTAGTGCCAAATAAAAAATTATGTTATACAACACAAATGACCAATGATATCAGTATGTATTGTAATTGAACAATGGTATAATGTATGCTTTCCTATGGTTATTTGTATTCTATGAGTTAATTTTTTATTAGGCATAATAAGCTTCTACACATAATTTATGAAAAAAAAATCAACAAGTTTACAGTGAACTTACATAAGTTTTGGTGAAGATTTCAGGGTTTATACTCTTTCAAAACTGTGTTAATTTCAGATATTTTCATTTAAAGTTAAAATTTGATAGGGCAATTCTAATATACCCAAAAATATCAAAGTTATCTGATATAGACAAACAACACAGCTCTAATTATAGAAAAGGTTTACTTTTAAAACTGTAAAAACTGATTGACATTGTTGTTACCCTTAAAACTCTATACCCTTAGAATAATAATCAAATGTTTGTTTAAAAATTATTAAATTTATTTTACCTAGATGGATGATGTTTCTCTCATGCATATGCTTCACACCTTCACAGATCTGGCGCATGTAGTTGATAACTTCAGCCTCAGACATGGTGTAGCCCTCAGCGGTGATCCTCTCAAAGAGTTCGCCTCCAGACAGACTGGAATACATGCGGTCCATTAGGGTTTCGCCAGACACGCTACAAAGACGACTAGTAAGTGTCCAGCCAAACCAAATATTAATACTAAGAAGAACCTACCAAATGTTTCCTAATCGTTATCATTAAAGATAGAATAGAACTTATATACATATGAAACATTGTGCAGGTACTCTATAAAAAATATGGTTTGGTGTGGCAGGACACCATGGGGTGTCTAGCCAGGCCAACTTAAAAAAGAGAATGCTCAGTGTCTCACAAACATTTTCGTGAACAATATATGTGGGTGGGAGTGTAAGGCCTGGGTATAGGAGAAATTTTATTTCTGTTTTATCTTCGATCCAGCTAGACAGCTCCTTGTCTTTGTTGCAAAAGTCATGCAATAACAATAATACAATACGTAACATACATGTGAGAATATTTATGTGACACTAAGTTAATTGTGTACTGTGTTAAGTAAGCTGAAGTTTTTCATATTAAAGCATGTGTAAGATTTGTTATATTTAATTTGCTATTAGTGCATAATTATAGCTTGTGGGAATCAGAAAAGCATCAGAAAAGAAATTGAGCCTCAAATGTTTGTCCAAACATATAAAAAAATCTTAGAATCATATTCATGCTAAGGACTAGATGCTTGAATCCCAATTATCATGATAAATATATAATCTCCTTTGTGATGCTAGTTAAATTTACTCATAGAAATTTTAAAATTTAGCTAAAAAGATTGCCTTATTCTTTTTAGTTTTTTGTTATAAGCATTGTTAAACATAATTAGACTTACTCAAAGTAATTGGACATGCACAGTGCTTGGATTTTAGAATAAAAATATATTTTTAAAAAACATTCTTTATGCAAAATTCTTTTTTTATATGGTTTTGCCATTAAACAAGTATATATTTTTATTCTATTTTTTATCCTATTTGCTTTTGAACTCCTAATTATATCAAGTATTTCTCTCATTGTTTAAAACATCTAATATTATTATATGCTAATATGTTAAATAATCTATAAAACCTAAGTGAACTATCAGGGTTTCAAATATTATCAATATAATTTTTAGAAACGCCATTCTTAAATTTACTTATCAAATTAATTACAGTATAATAATGTATATACTGATTATATAGCCAAATTATTTATGTAATTGGTCCCTTTATTAGAGTAAAGTATAAATTTCACAAAAAAGCAGTGACATGTAAGCAAAAACCCTTGTGATTGAATGTTAGTTAATACATTAAAGCACACATAAAAGATACTTACAATTCAAAGATGAGGACCATTTCATCTTCATCTTCAAAGGCATCATGCAAATTGATAAGCTTGCAATGGTGGAGATGGTTCATGATATCAATTTCTTTGCGGATCAGAGCCTTCTCCATAGCATGTCCAATAGGAATAAATTTAGCAGCATACACATGGCTTGTCTTCAGTTCTCTACATCTGTGAACAACTCCAAAGGCACCAGTTCCAATCTCTTCAAGAATGTCATAGTGATCATAAACACTGTCTTGTGTTTTGATCTCAACAGGCTGAGGAATATACTTGGCATAGATATCAAAGACAAACTGATCATAGTCCTTGACCTCACACTTTTGACCTCTAATCTTCTTGCCAGTGTCAGGATCAATCTTGTATTGAGTTCTTGCAGTCTTTTTCTTCAAGACTCCCTTAGTAGTACACATGGCAGATTCATCGCTAGCATCAGATCTTCCATAGACATTTTCAGCAAACACTCTGAATCTGTATTCATTTCCAGGAATAAGATTAGTTACTGGCATAAGAGTAAATCTTGTGTGGCCAACTCTTGTCCAGCTTGTCATAGGCAGTTCTTGTTTTTCAATCACATAGTTAGTGATAGATGAACCACCATCCCAGCTAGGAACTTGCCACTCAAGAACAAGAGAATCAGTACCAATCTGGCTGGTCTGGGGCCATCTGGGTGGATCAGGTCTGTCAGATACACATACATTGATCAGAGCAAAATCAGTACCAAGTTCATTCTCAGCAGTTATAGTGTAAGGGCCACTATCATCTTTAGAGCAATCTGTGATTGTAAGCAGAGCATGTCTCTCTTCAGTTTTAACTTGGAAATGAGCTCCAGTTTCAATGTTTTCTGAATCCTTCTTCCATGTGATGTTTGGTTTAGGGTTTCCAGTAAATGGAATCTTCATAACAGCATTTTCTCCCTTGTCAAAGAATGCTGAATCTCTAAATCTTGGTGGAACATTAAGTCTTGGAGGCTGTTTGATCTTAAGCTCAGCCTTTGTAGATTTGGTACCACCAGTATTAGATGCTCTACAAGTGTATGTATCCTCATCCTCACCAAAAACATTCTTTACTGTCAGATAGTAACTATTTCCAATGACTGCAATTTCATGCTTGCCACTTGTAAACAGTTCTCTAGCTCCCTTGTACCAGGTAACATTTGGTCTTGGAATACCAGTAATCTTGCATTCAAACTTGCCATCCTTATCCTCAACAACAGCAATATTCTTAAGAGGAGCAACAATCTCAGGAGGCTGAGGATCCTCAGGATCTTTAGCAACAATTTGCTGTGAGTTGGGAGATGGTGAGCTAGTACCAATGTCATTCTCAGCAAATATTCTAAACTCATATGATCTACCTTCAATAAGGTTGGTAATATTATACTGTGTAGCAGAGTGTAGATATTGGTTGCATCTCTGCCAGATGTCCAGGCCAATTTCTCTCTTTTCAACCCAATAACCCTTGATGCGAGAACCTCCATCATTCTCAGGCTTGCTCCAAGAAAGATTGACAAAGTCACCACCAACAGCAGTGACAGTTGGTTTGCCAGGAGCTGAAGGAGGATCATGGGGTGGTTTGGCCTTGATAGGATTAACACCATCAAGTGGAGGTCCAGTTCCATTGTTGTTAGCAGCAAGAATTCTAAATAGATATTCTTGACCTTCAGTTAAACCTTGCACAGCAAATGTGGTTGATTTACAGAAGCTGGCAATAACAATCCATTCTTTGTGTCTAATATCTCTTCTTTCCACAACATAATGTGTAACTCTTGAGCCACCATCATATGCAGGTGGACTCCAAGCCAATTTGCAAGTGTGTTTAGTAATTTCAGACACTTCAAGGGGACCAATAGGAGCACCAGGTAGACCAGAAATATAAACCATAAATGAGTCTTCACATGATCCACTCTGGTTAGATACTTTGACAGTATATTTGCCAGCATCTTCCTTCTTAATGTCTCTCATGAAGATAATTAGGAATTCATCAAAGAGAGTCATCTTAACTCTAGTTGTGTCAGCAATTTCTTCTCCATTTCTAGTAATCTTGACAGTGAATGGCATATCTCCAGTCCATTTAACTTTAATTTTGGTGTTATCTCCTTCAGGAAGATGAAGTTCACTAGGAATATACTCAATTCTTGGAGGAGCACCAACCTTTACTCTGCAGTTAGTGCTAGTGTATCCCATAGAATTATATGCCTGGCAAGAATACTCTCCATCATCAATTTCCCAGATTTCTTCAATGACCATCATGAAGAAGGAGCTCTTATCCTTCTTCTTTTCCTCAAACTTAACTCTGCCAGCTTGTTCAGTAACTTCTCTTCCATTTCTTAACCAGCGAGCACTTGGGCTTGGTTTACCAGTGCACTCTGTTTCAAGAACCAATCTCTTGCCAAGACCAACACTGCAGTTATGCAATCCCTTGACAAATTCAGGAACTGAACCATCAGAAATCTCTTGGACCTTAATAGGCATAGAGGGCAGAGAAGGTTCACTCTTACCAGCAGAATTAACTGCAATGATTCTAAACTCATAATCAGAGTGGGTAGTAAGATTAATTGCAGTGTAGGTAAGATCAGTGACATTGTAATCATTGATTCTGTACCAGGTTCCTCCATGTTCTCTTGATTCAATAATGTAACCAGTAATCTTAGCTCCACCATCATAAGAAGGCAATGACCACTTGAGATCAATGTAATTCTTACCAACCTTGGTAGCAATAGGTGATCCAGGTGGACCAGGGGGATTAGCCTTGGCCTTAAGCTCAAATGAACCAGATGGAGCAGAAGGTCTACTGTCACCTGCAGCATTTGTAGCCTTGATCTGGAATTCATAGGTATTTCCAGTGACCAATCCAGTTACAGTGTAAGTCTGAGACTTGATCAAAGATCCTGTAGCAGCAACCCAGCTTGCCTCACTGACATCTCTATATTCAATCTTGTATCCCTGAATCTTGCTACCTCCATCAGAGTATGGTCTCTCCCATTGTAAGTTGACAGCAGTGGTTGTTTCAGCCATTGCCTTAGGCTTGCCAGGAGGATCTGGAACAGTGAAGGGGAACTTAGCTGTAATGGGTTCATCAATTTCAGTAGCATCAGAAAGGCCATACTGATTCTCTGCCCTGATTCTGAAGCTGTATTTATGATTTGGCTCCAAACCAATAACTTCATAGTGCAAACCTCTAACAAAGCTGCAAGCCTTGGACCAGACACCAGTAGCAATATCAAGCTTTTCAACAACATAGTTAGTAATATTGCTTCCACCATCATCTGCAGGTGGTCTCCAGGACAATGTGCAGGTCTCAGGTGTGATATCATAAGCATCAATTGGCTTTTGAGGTGGAGATGGTTTGTCAACAACAAGAACTTTGCAAGTAGCCTGGTCACTGCCCTCAGTGTTGGTAAGCTGGATACTGTAGGTACCTGAGTCAGCTCTCTTAGACTTCTTGTTAAAGAATCTAGACTCATGAGAGCTAAGTTCCAGATTAATTCTAGTGTCAGAGAAAACTTCATATCCATTAATACTCCAGTGAGCTTTGGGAGCAGGGGATGCTGTGAATGGAACAGTTATAGAGAACTCATGTCCAGCAACAATAGTCATGTCTCTAAGGCTAAGATCACTTGTAATCTTAGGAGGACATTTGGCAGGAGAACATCTAATAGGCTCTGATGGTGTACTCCAGTTTCCTTGACCAGCAGCATTAATAGCAGCAACCTTGAATTCATATTCATTGTTTTCAGATAGACCAACAACTTTGTAAGAAAGGTCATTAACCATTGCATGACATGCCTTTGTCCAAGAACCACCCTTCATTCTCTTCTCAATTACATAACCAATGATGTTAGAACCACCATCATGTCTTGGTCGACTCCATTGGATTGTAATGGAGTCAGATGTTGAAGATAGATCTCTTGGCTGACCTGGAGGTCCAGGAACATCAAATGGATGTTTGGCCATTATAGGTTCATCTGTTGTTCCAGGATCTGAGATACCATATTGATTTTCAGCATAGATTCTGAAATCATAAGCTGTTCCAACAACAAGATTTCTAATTCTGGTGTAGCATGTGGTGACATAGCTACTTACCTTGGTCCAAGATCCACCAACTTCACACTTTTCAATGATATAGTTAGTAATAGGTGATCCTCCATTGTCAAGAGGAGCAGACCAGTTGAGAGTAAAAGACTCACCAGCAAAGTCACTGGCATAGATCTTATAAGGAGGTCCAGGTCTATCAAGAACAGTAACATGGAAGGAAGCAGTATCATATCCAGAATCATTCATCAGTTTAAGTCTGTAATGACCAGCATCCTTCTTGGTTGAATTCTTAACAATAATGGATACAAATTCTTCAGTAACTTGAATGTGAATTCTAACATCAGAAGAAAGTTCCAATTCTTCTCTCCAGAATTGGGCAGTTGGTTTGGGGAATCCAGTGTAGTTAATGTTGACAGAGAAATCCTCTCCAGCTCTGACCTTGATATCTCTGACACCAGACAAATCAATCTTGGGCTGGTTAGGCTGTTCTCTAATCTTAAGATTGGGTGTAGGTCTTGATGGTTCTCCCCTTCCAACTTCATTAACAGCACAAACTCTGAAAGAGTATTCATCATTCTCTCTTAGCTTAACAACAGTGTAGTTAAGATCAGAATGAGGATATCCATTGATATCTTCAAAGTCAGCTTGATCCTTCTGCTTCTTCTGAATAATGTAACCCTTGATCTTAGCACCTCCATCATTTCTAGGCGGTCTCCAAGACAGTGTAACAGTGGCCTTGGTGATTCTATCAGGGTTCAGACCTTCAGGTGGTCCAGGTGGGAATTTCTGTACACCAGCAGTTAATGGCTCAGATGGTCTAGATGGCTGGCCAGCTCCTGCTTCATTGCAAGCAATTGCTCTAAATTCATACCTGGCTCCTTCTCTCAATCCAGGAATAATGTAATTAAGATTAGGAGATGGATAATGATTGACTCTAATCCATTCAGAACCAAGTTCTCTCTTTTCAACAAAGTAACCGGTAATGGGTCTTCCACCAGTTTCTGTTGGTGCAGTCCAGTTAATTGTAGCACTTGAAGGACTAAAAGCCTCAATTTGTGGTTGACCAGGTGGTCCAGGAGGATCATAAGGAGACTTGGCTTCAATGTGTTTGCCTTCAAGAGCATCTGACACACCAATCATGTTTTCAGCTCTTATTCTAAACACATAAAGTTTACCTTCAGTCAAGCTTCTAGCAGTGTATTCACACTTGGTAGCATAGCCAGGGCATGCAATCCAATCATTTGATCCATAATCACACTTTTCAATGATATAACCAGTAATATCACATCCTCCATCATCATCAGGCACCTGCCACTGAATCTTGATCTGATCTCTTTCAACATTCTGGTAGACAACAGGACCAATAGGTGGACTAGGTCTATCAACAACAGTAACATAAAGATTTCCACTGTCAGATCCAAACTCATTTGAAACAGAAATCTTATAAACACCAGTGTCCAGTCTGTTAGAGTTTTCAATGTAGAATGAAATCAATTCTGGCTTGACAGTGCTCTCAAAGCGTTTGCTATGCATACTTTTACCATCTTTAGTCCAATCAACAGTTGGCAATGGTGATCCAATAAATGGAATAAGAACATGGACTTCTTCTCCTGCTTTTACTCTGATTCTTCTGCTAAGTACATCAAGGTCAAGCTTAGGAGCTGCCTTCATTGGTCTTGCTGTGATGGTCAATGATGGATCAGAATGAGGTCCAGCACCCGCCTTATTGTATGCTCTGACCTTGTATTCATATTGATGTCCTTCAGTAACATCAGTATCATTATATTCAGTATTCTTGTGCTGGGACTTGATCTTTGTCCATCTGCCTCCAAGTATATCACGTCTTTCAACATCATAGCCAGTAATCTCAGAGCCACCATTATGAGTAGGAGGTTTCCAAGCAACCTTAATAAAGTTTTTGTCAGCATCAAGAGCATATGGTCTTCCTGGCTTACCAGGAACATCAAATTGAGCTTGGGGCATAGCCTCATCAGATGTAGTTGGAGGTCCTCTGCCTTGGGCATTGACAGCAAATACTCTGAATTCATACCTGTTACCTTCCAACAATCTTGGTACCTTGTGGGACAACACTTTAGGTCCAATGTAGTTAACAGCAGGTACCCAGCCACCAGCATGGTCAAGATCTTTCTTTTCAATAACATAGCCAGTGATTTCAGAACCACCATTGTCCTTGGGTGGTCTCCATGAGATAGTAACAGAGTTGTTGTCAATCTCTTCAAACTCAATAGGTCCAGTTGGAGGTCCAGGAACATCAAGAATATTAAAGAAGAATGATCCCTTGTCAGATCCAGATTCATTGACTAATTTGATGACAATATCACCAGAATCACTTCTCTTACAGTTGACAATATGGAAGGTGGTGATGGGAGCAATAGCAGACACTGTAGTTCTTTCATCAGTAACTAATGGAGTTCCATCAACAAACCAGTTGACATTAGGATCAGGAGAACCAATATACTCTACATCAATAGTAAAGTTATTACCAGCCTTTACATTGACATCACTCAAAGGAGTCAAAATCTTGGGTGCCTGGTATCTAGGTCTTGCTTGGATTGGCTCACTTGGTTCACCAGGAGGAGACTGACCAGCAACATTGTAGGCAATAATTCTAAACTGGTAGTATTCACCTTCAGTGAGTTCTTCAGCTCTACCCTTGTTGAGATCTCTCTTAATTGTGGTACATTCTCTCCATGTAGTAGTTCCCTTCTGTCTCATCTGAATGATATAACCTTCAATTGGGCTTCCACCATCACTTAAAGGTTTATTCCAAGTAAGATCAATGAAGGTTCTATCCCAATCATAAGCACTTGGCTTGCCAGGTGGATCTGGAACATCACTCTCATTTCTTGCAATGAAGGAGTTGTCCAATGGTAGAGGATCAGATTCACCAATGGCATTTACAGCTTTAACCTGCATAAGGTATTCTTTTTTGTGTACTAAGCTTCTGATGGTGCATTTAAGCTCAGTTGTGATTTCAGCCTCTACCCAGGAGCCTCTGCTCAAGTCCATTTTTTCTACCAGGTAGTGAGTGATAGGAGATCCTCCATCATCAGGAGATTGTTTCCAAGCCAAGTGACAGCTGGAAGATGTAACACCAGATAAGACCAGAGGACCCTCTGGAGGTGCTGGTCTGTCTAGAACAGTAACATTGGCTTTGCACATTGCAGATCCTAGCTCATTCTTGACCTCAAGAGTGTAAACACCAGCATCTTTTCTCTTGGAGAAAGCAATGTCAAGGATAGTCTGACGTCTAGTGTTTTGGATGTCAATGTGAGTATCAACAAATACCTCTTTCTTATTGATTTTCCAAATAATCTTTGGCTTTGGAGCAGCTTTAATAGGAACAGTGTAGTTGATTCTTTGACCAGCACACACTACCATATCTTGCATAGCAGAAGAGTCAATCTCAGGCTTGACATATCTTGCCTCAGCAACAATAGGATCAGATGGTTCTCCAGGCTCACCTGGTCCAGCATCATTGACTGCAATAATTCTAAAGATGTATTCCTCTCCTTCAGTAAGGTTACGGGCTGTGCCCTTAGGATTAGGTCCAGGAACTTCACAATGCTTTTCCCAAAGTCCAAACTTATTCTTGACTTCAATGATCCAGGTGTGGATTCTGCTACCTCCATCAGATCTTGGAGGATCCCACTTAAGGTCAATCCTATCAACATCCCAATCTTCAGGAATTGGCTTGCCAGGTTTACCAGGAAGCTTGAATGGATCTCTAGCAACAACTGCTTCAGTAGGGCCAATCAAAGGTCCTCCTTCACCTTGAGCATTGACAGCTCTAATTCTAAACTTGTATTCATGTTCTTCAATAAGACCATCAACCTTCAAGAAAAGCTTTCTTGCTGTTCCACATGGTACCCATCTCATTGTTTCCTGATCTTGCTTCTCCACAATATAATGCTTAATTTCAGAGCCTCCATCATCCTTTGGTACATTCCAGTTCACCACCATAGAATCTTTTCTTATGTCCTTGGGATCAACAGGTCCCTCTGGAGGTCCAGGAACATCAAGGACAATAACATTGCATGTGCAAGTATCAGTACCATTTTTATTCTTGGCAACAAGCTTGTAGACTCCATAGTCAGATCTCTTGCTTTCCAGAACCTTGATACAAGTTCTGTAGTCTTCATTTATGATAGATAAATGTTCACCATCAATGACTGCCTCGCTATTCTTGGTCCAGGATTTCATTGGAGGAGGTTCACCATCAACAGGAACATTGATGTTCAAGGGTTCACCAGCAAGAATCTTGATTTCCATCATTGCATTTCTATCAATCTTTGGAGCAGAGTTCTTAGGTCTTGCTCTATGTGGCAATGATGGATCAGATGGTTCAGATTCACCAGCCTTGTTGACAGCCTTGACTCTGAATTCATAAATGACACCTTCAATCAGTCCCTTAACTTTGCCAGTTGGGGCTTCACCTTCAGTTCTAGCACAAACTTCCCATCTTTGATTATATGTATCTCTTCTTTCAATGATGTACCCAGAAATAGTACTGCCTCCATCCCATTCAGGTTTCTCCCATTCAAGCTGAACCCATTCAGTATCAAAATCAACGACAGCAGGTCTGCCAGGCTTGGATGGCACTTCAAAGGGATTCTTAGCCTGATAAACTCCAGATGTTTCAAGTGGAGCACTCTTGCCTTCTTTATTGACAGCTCTAACTCTGAATCTGTAGTAATGATTCTCAATCAGATTCTGAACATCATAAGCTGTAACAGCTCCAATAGTTTCTCCAACCTGTGTCCATCTAGCTGATGCACTTTCATCACACATTTCAACAATGTAATATTGAATAGATGAGCCTCCATCATCCTTGGGTGGTTTCCATTCAAGAGTGCAGTCACTTGCTGTCATGTCTTTAACTCTCAATGGACCCATAGGAGCACTTGGAACATCAAGTACAAGTACCTCAACATCAGCAGTGTCAAATCCATTGCAGTTAGTAGCAGTAATAGTCATCTTTCCATTCTCTTTTCTTGTTGCAGCTCTCACAATCAGCTTGGTGTTGTAGTGAGTTGTAACAATCTTTATTTTTTCAGTAACTGTGATCTCCTCTTGATTGATGAACCATTTCTTCTCAGGAGCTGGTTCACCAGTGACATTGACATCAAAGCTAAAGGTCTCACCAGCCTTGCATCTGACTTCATTCAGGTTAGATCTGTCAATTCTAGGTGGCAAATTTCTTGCTCTGCAAGTGACAGGTCCAACTTCATTGGATGGTTCACTGCAGCCACCAGCATTAATAGCTCTGATTCTAAACTCATATGTTTCACCCTCAGTCAGGTTAGGAACAGTACACTTGCGGAAGCTACCAGGAACTTCATGAGCTCTAGTCCATTGTCCACTCTTATCCTTCTTTTCAATCAAATAGTTGAGGATTTCAGAACCACCATCATCTCTAGGATGATCCCACTTGAGTTCAGCAGAGTCAGCATCCCAGTCAACAAGTTCAAGGTGGATGGGAGCTCCAGGAACACCATAGGGATCCTTGGCGACGATTTCATCCTTCATTGCACAAGGAGCAGATTCACCCTCCTCATTAACAGCACAGACTCTGAACTTGTATCTCTTCATGGCAGTCAGACCCTTGACTTCAATGTAGGTCTCTTCAGATCTGCCGCAAGGAATCCAAAGTCCAGTCTCAACATCCATCTTCTCAATCTAAACAAAGAGAAATTTTGTTAATTGAATAACAACAAATATGAATTGAATTTTGAAATTATATTCCAATAACACCTCATGTTTATTCATAGTTATGTGCCCTGTTGACCACTGAAAATCCCCCAACCCTTAGTTTTTAAATGAAATATAAATAAGGGCAACAGGGAAATTTTATGTTTGTTTGTTCATTACTTTATGTTATATTTGGTACTAGGTAGCCCCTTCCCCCCCCCCCAAAGTTAAGAGTTAGTTATTGAAAAAAATCCCCAAACCCACACTATTTTCAATTAAAAGAAATAAGGTGTGGAGATGTAGTGCTCATAGGGCACCTTGTTGGAAAGCAATGAATATTTAATAATTTTGCTAAATTTTCTGAATTTCTAACAATTTTCTGGTGTTCAATTGATTTTAATTTTCTTGCTGCATCTTATAGACGTGATGCTGATGGGTAAAATGACAAACATAATTACAAAGTAAGTTATGTAATGAATTTACAAAAGTCAAATTATCTTAAGAAACAGAATCTAATTTTATATTGCAGTCAAGAATTTTGCATTTTCCCATAGAAATGTAAAATCCCCAGTAGTATATACACCTACAAATTTAGTTGTCAGAGGAATCTTCACATTAAAATAAGCCATTTGTATTTATAAGTAGTGGTGTAAACCCTATTTTCCTTGTAAAATGAAATGACTGTCCTAGCATTACTGACTGACAGACCAACAATAAAATGTATAAAGTGGATGTGTATACGTCACAAGAATCATAAAAAATCATAAATATATCTTTAATAGAAGCCAAGAAAATTACGATTCCACTGAAAAAAATTAAATGGAACTTGTTGTGTTATTGCAATACCGACAGACAAAAAATCTATAAATGGCGAAAATTTAAGTTTTCTATCTTAAATAGCAGCCCTAAAATCATATTTCCCCTAAACAGACAGATGGACTTACGTTACGGAGTAGCTTCGTTATTAGAAAGGAATGTTATTACAATACAATAATTCATAAACTCAAAAAATATAAATACATAAATAAAATGCAAGTCAATTGCTTTTGTATTTAGAATTTTAGGGGTAGTTTTAGTAAAAATGGTTAAGTAAATCCTTAACAGGATCTGTGTCTTTTTGTACAGAAGGATCTCACTAACCGCTGAACCCAAATGGTTCACCTTTTCAGTGTAGCTTTGCACAGAGATGGTTTATAACTATTTTGGGGAGGGTACTATCACCCTTACAAAAGAAATTGTCCATAGAAAAAAATTACCCCTCTCCTCCACCAAAAATATTTTAAAACTTTTCTTTAAAAACTAAAATTGAAAATGACCGCAGGTTATATAAATCAAGGCTTAACATGAGCGAGGTATATATTTGAGTTGGGTGCGCGCACAGTGAAGGGCGCGTTTGAGCAAACATAAGCGGTCATTTGATTCATGTACGGTGAGATGAACGTGCGTGAGTGATGTGTGCGCGTGAGTTTATATCTTGCAGGGATATTACGGGATAAGACAATGGATGATAAATTGATATAAACCGTTAAATAAAATTACAACTTCTGTACTTATAATATTTTTTTCATAAATCAAATCTATAAAAAAACGACACTATTTGAAATACTATCGGCTACAACCCTAGCCTCTAGGAGCTTTGGCCTATGAGGTAATGGGTAGTCACACCTTCTATATAGAATTTTTTCAAAAAGCTACAGAGATATTTTTAACAAATATTCTTTGTAAAAATAAATAAAAAAATTTGGTGGGGGAATTTTTTTCTTTTTTTTTTGGGGGGGGGGCGGGGATGAGGGTGTTCCACCCTCAGGAAAAAGCAATAGTCTGTTTCAGCTTACTTCCCTAATAATGAAAATATTCCTTTTTTTACACCAAATAAATTATTTTTTGTCCCCAAAAATTGTAATCCTTAGACCCTCGACAAGAGAACCCTTTTCATTTTTAAAAAAATCTTATTGTGAGCCCTACACTTACTTCACCTAACTTTACAAAAGAGATTTGCATTATTAAGTTTAAGGAAAATAGAAAATGTATACCTGGTAATATTGAATAGGAGAACCTCCATCATCTCTTGGCTTTCTCCAGTCAAGACGGCATCCTTAAAGAGGCAATAAAAATGTAAGATATAAAAATGGTATTTTGAAATATTTTTAACTCTACACATCAAAGATTTTTCTGCTAACACCATTAACATTGAAAATATAGAAGATAGGTCGAGAGAAATATAGCCCGTTGAACAAAGCTTTGTTTTAAAATATTGTTATGTTGCATCTAAAATTTATTAGCAATAATAAAAGAATACTGAATTTTTAAAAATACAATATAATTTTTTTTATTGAAATAAATTTTTTTTTTTTTATGGAGCTAAGCTAAATTTTTAATTATCAGTCTGTGATATACTTATTGTAATAATTGATGCATGTATTGACTTGGATTCATTTGAATGTAAGTAGCGACAGCAGGATATATTTAATCTAGAAAGTAAAAAAAAACAACGGCTTAGAACCCATTAATGCTTCCATGAAAAAGAGAATTAAAGTCAGTGGTTATCAAGAATTTAATGTACAGACAAAAGAAAGATTACTATTTTACTTTGAAAATTAAAAAAAAAAGTTTTACCTGAAGAATGAATGTCAGAAGCTTTAAGTTCTTCAGGTGGTCCAGGTTTATCCAGAACATTTAGGTTAACAGTGACCTGATCCTTGCCACATTCATTTTTAGCCAGAACATCATACTGGCCCTGATCTGACCTTTTGCAACTTCTGATGATCAGCTTGGTGTTGTAAGGAACATTGGTGATTATCATTGACTTGTCCTGTCTGGTTTCAATAACCTGGCTCTCATGTCTCCAGGTGACAGTTGCTGGTGGTTCACCAATGATGTTAGCATCAAACTTGAGCATGTCACCACAAGATACGGTGATATCCTTCAGATTCTTGCGATCAATCTTTGGTGGCAGGAATCTTGCCTTGGCCTCCTTGGGTCTGGAAGGCTGTCCAGGTTCAGAAGGTCCAGCCTTGTTTAGAGCAATGACTCTAAATTGATATTCTTCACCCTCAGTCAAGCCATTGACAGTTCCTCTCTTTCTATTACCCTCGATTTGAAGGCATTGTACCCATTCAGAACTGTGTCTAACCTTCTTTTCAACAATGTAACCAGTAATGGGAGATCCTCCATCATCAATTGGCTCCTTCCATTCCAGATCCATGTGAGATTCACTCCAGTCAACAACATCAGGAGCACTTGGTGGCAGGGGGACAGTGAATGGATCTTTGGCAACAATTGGTTTCAGAGACTTAAGAGGTGTAGATATACCCTCAGCATTAACAGCCCTGACTCTGAACTCATACTCCTTGCCAGGTTCTAGATCATTACAGTTGATATCACAGGTTGGAGTAGTTCCAACAGGTGACCAAATACCAGTATCAACATCGTACTTTTCAACAACATAGTGTTCAATTGGCAGACCTCCATCATCCTTGGGCGGTTTCCACTTGAGTTTGCAACCATTTTTGTGGATTCCAGAAATCTCAAGAGGTCCTTCTGGTGGGCCAGGTGGGCCAATAACATAGACTCTGACTTCGGCGGCATCTTTTCCATGCATGTTAACAGCATTGATGAGATAAATACCATCATCCTTTCTTGTAGCCTCATCAACATAGAACAGAGTCTTGTAAGGCTTATGTGTGATTCTTCTGTTGCTATCATCACTCAAAGTCTTACCATCCTTAGACCAGGTTGTATCTGGAGGAGGTTCACCCTGAATGTCAACATCGAAGTTAAGACTTTCTCCAACTCTGACTGTAATTTCTTTTAGACACTTTCTGTCAATTCTTGGCTTGAGTGCTTTGTATTTGCACTTCATGTTATCAGATTCAGGTCCTGGAGGCCCAACACCACCAAGATTTTCAGCTCTAATTCTAAAGACATAAGTTTGACCAAGTTCAACTCCAGTTGCCTTTCCTCTCTCAAGATTTTGATTGGTTTCTCCACATTTGAGCCAAAGGTCATCATTGGCAAGTCTCTTCTCAATGATGTAGTTGAAGATTCTTGATCCACCATCATTCTTAGGTGGAGCCCATTTCAGCTCGAAGAAGTCCCAGTCATAATCAACACATTCAGGTTTGCCAGGAGGACCTGGAGGATCAAATGGATTCTTGGCAATAACACTGTCATTGCTTGTCAGGTAAAGAGATTCACCTTCAGCATTGACAGCCTTGACTCTGAAGAAGTATTCATGTCCCTCTTCAAGACTTTCAATGACAATGCTCAGTTCAAGAGTCTTTCCACATGGAACAAATACATCATCACCAACCTCCATCTTCTCAATGATGTAATGAGTAATAGGTGATCCACCATCATCTAGAGGGACTCTCCAGATAACCGTGCACCTGTCAGCATAAATATCTTCATACTTCATCGGTCCTTGAGGTACATCAGGAGGTCCAACACATGTGACATCAAGATCAGCTTCATCTTTACCATTCTTGTTCTTAACCTTAAGAGTGTAAACACCACTGTACTCTCTCTTGGCAGTAAGCATGCTAAACACAGTCTTCTGGGCTTCATATGTCAATGAGAAGTTGGCAGTGGACTTCACCTCAGTCTTGCCCAAGAACCAGGTCTTGTCAGGCTCAGGTTCACCAGTAACCTTGATGTTAAGTCTCAGTGGTTCTCCAACCTTGACCTTTACAGGATCCATGTTGGTTCTGTCAATAACTGGAGGAGCATTTCTGGTCTTGCAGGTAACTTCATCAGATGGTTCAGATGGTTCACCTGGGCCAGCTCTGTTGACTGCTCTTACTCTAAACTTGTACTTGCTGTGCTCAGTAAGATCTGTAACTTTAGCATACAAATCATCAGAGTCAGTATCCATGGCTTTCATCCATTTGCTGCTAAACTCTTCTTGCTTTTCAATGACATAATGGGTGATCTTAGCACCTCCATCATCCAGAGGTTTCTCCCAGCTCAGTTTGACCCACTTTCTATCCCAGTCATCAACGTTTGGTCTTTCTGGAGGGCCAGGAGGATCATAAGGATTCTTAGCAAGGATAGCAGCATCAGCCTCAAGAGGTTCACTTTCACCCTGGCTGTTGACAGCCTTGACTCTGAACAAGTAGAAGCAACCCTCATTCAGACCCTCAACATCAAATTCAGTAGTCTTGCCTTCAGTTTCTCCACATGGCAGCCAGATTCCCTTTTCAGTATCCATCTTCTCAACAATATAGTACTTGATTGGATCACCTCCATCATCCTTTGGTGGCTTCCAGTCAAGGTGACAGGAATGAGATGTGATGTTGGAAACCTCAAGAGGTCCCATTGGTTTGCCAGGAACACCAATGACAAGTACTTCAATCTCAGCCTCATCCTGACCTTGGTCATTCTTTGCAAGAATCTTGTACTGGCCTGTATCCTTCCTTGCACATTTTCTCACAATAAGAGAAGTATGTCTGTCTTCAATATTGATGTCAAGGTTGTATCTATCATCACCATTAGGTAGCTTGTCTCCATTGGGTATCCACCAGGTAACATTTGGATCAGGCTCACCAACAAAGTCAGCTTCAATTCTTAACATTTGATCAACATGAAGAATCTTCTTTTGCAGGGTCTTTCTATCAATTCTTGGTTTAAGGAATCTTATCTTAGCCTTAATAGTCTTAGATGGGTCACTAGGCTCACTGGGCCCTGCTGCATTACAAGCAATGACTCTGAACTCATATTCATGGTCTTCAACAATTGGAGGAGCAGGACACTTTCCTTCAAGAGTGTTAGCTGGAGTTCTGAAAGCTTCCTTCCAAGCTCTCTTATCCTTGTCTCTGATCTCCATAATGTACTCAGTAATGGGAGAACCACCATCACTTGCTGGAACCTTCCACTTAAGGTCACAGAAGTCTGGTCCCCAGTCGTTGGGTTTAGGAGGATCAGGCTTGCTTGGTGGATCAAAGGGATTCTTGGCAATGATTGATTCATCCCCTTCAAGGTCAGGAGATTCGCCATCCTTGTTAACAGCTCTGACTCTAAACTTGTACTCCTTGCCCTCACTTAGGGGTTTCACTGTGTGTTCACAAGTTGGAGATGTTCCAGCTGGCAGCCATTGACCAGTAAGAGGATCAAGCTTTTCAATTTCATAGTATTCAATTGGAGAGCCACCATCATCCTTGGGTGGTTTCCACTTAAGCTTACAGCTACTCTTAGTAATATCAAAAGGCACAAGAGGTCCTTCAGGAGCACTTGGCTTACCCTTGATGACAATTTCAACATCAGCCTCATCTTCACCAGAGTCATTCTTAGCCTTGATGGTATATTTGCCAACCATGCTTCTCTTGGCAGGGATCAACATCAGCTTGGTATGGTAGGCACTGTGGGCAACCTTGATAGATTCTGTGGTTTTGATCTCTTCACCATTGAAGAACCACTGTTTCTTGGGATCAGGCTCACCAGCAACATCAACCTCAATGACAACTTGTTGGTTAACCTTAACAACCTTCTGATCAAGATTAGTTCTATCAATCTTGGGAGGAGCATATCTGGCCTTCATAAAGTGAGGTGTAGTTGACTCACTGGGCTCACCAAGACCAGCCTTATTCTCTGCTCTCACTCTAAATTCGTACTTCTTGCCAGCCTGTAGACCTTCCTTAACCTCACCATCAGGGTACTTCTTGGCCTTAACTCTTGGGCCAACAATCCAGTTATCTGTACCATATTCTCTGTACTCAATGGTGTAATGAGTAACTGGGGCACCATTCTCTCTTAGAGGAGGAGCCCACTTGAGCTTAACTGAGCTTTCAGTCCAGTCAATGATTTCAGGAAGGCCGGGTGGGCCAGGTGGGTCAAATGGATCCTTGATGGTCACAGGATCCTCAGGTCCCTCAAGCCAATCAGATTCTCCTTCATCATTCTTGGCCTTGACACGGAACTTGATCTTCTTGCCAGTTTCAAGGTCATTAAGCTCCAGTTCAAGCTTATCCCCATCAGTTTCACCACATGGAGACCACTTTCCTGTTCATTTGATTATTTCAAAGTAAGGTAAAAAACACATTTGTAAAAATGTAACAAATTGCAAGTTAAAATTAGGATGACAACATATCAATAAATAGCAAAGCTAAAAAATTATGGAAGGATATCCGGAAAAAATGAACTATAGAGCAAATCTTAATGAAACTTTGTGTGGATATGTAAATCATGAACTTATTTAATCCCTAAAAATATCATGAAAACATAAAAATCTAGGAATCGAACTAGCACCCCAAATAATATGAAAATCTTAATAAAACTTGATAATATGTCTAATCCCTGAAAATTTCCGCCCTCTATCTTTTATAGGAACCGAGAAAATAATGTTTCCCCCTATCTGACGGACGTACGAATGGACGGACATTTCAAATTATAGAGTATAATCGCTACTAAAAAAATATGCATTTGAAAATAATCATTCCTGTATCAAGGTTAAGCTTCTCGATATAGTATTTCTGAATGGGGCTGCCGCCATCATCCTTGGGGGGCCTCCATCTGACCTTGCAGCCCTCCTTATGGACATCAGTAACCTCCAGAGGACCCTCTGGTGGACCAGGGGGGCCTAGCACAACAAATTCAACTTCAGCCTCATCTTTGCCATGTTCATTCATAGCTCTGATGACATAGATACCAGTCATCTTGCGGACAGTGTTCTTGATCTCAATGCTGGTGAAGTAGTCAACATTGGTGATGGTAACATTGGAGTCTTCAGCTAGATTTCTTGCCTGAATTAAGAAAACTATTAGAATATTTTAAAATTATGAATCTTTAGTTATTTCCAATACTTGTAAAAACAACTTAGCTTCTTAATATTGCATTTACTGAAAAATTCTTTATAACTTTCTTTTATTCAATTGTATATTATGTTGCTGTTCTTTTTACATAACAAAATGATTAACTTGTTTTAATTTTAAAGATTAAGGCTCATATGTTTTTCTGCCGACCACCATAAAACATCAAAAAGACACCATCTTCTTACCTTGTGATACCAGGTAATCTTGGGGGCAGGTTCACCGTCCACTGGCTGGTTCTCGTGCTTCAGCACCTTGCCAGTACGGGTCCAGATCTTGTCCTTGTACAGATAGTCACGGTCGATAATGGGAGCATCTAAGATATGAAAAAGTTTTATTTTAGTTCAGATTTACAGAAAATTAAGCTTGCATACAGAGTGAGGGATATATTACTTCTCAAGAAAACACTTTATTTTCACCAGGAAAGTCTTAACACACCCCATGTGAACGCCTCTAAATCTCTAACTAAATCAATGAAATATATCTATCCCAGAGTATTAATTTGTTTGCGCAAAAATCATGGATTCTTTGCAAAAAGAAATTAGTCTGCCAAGTTTTTAGGTTTTTACAATGAAGACAATATAAAAAAGTAGCATAGTTCAGAAAAAAAATTACCCAATGATTTAGGGCCAGACAGATGGACAAATTGCATTATTGGAAATTTTTTCATTAATTTTAGCTTTTTGTCTCCTAGACATAGCTTCTTATTAGAGAGTTGCTACTAGCTACTAAAAAAAACATCCACATTTTTGACAAAACACCATAAAAAGTTTTGTGATTAGTGCCTAGTGAGTGAAACAAGGTGGAATAAGATGAAATAATTCTTTTTAACAACAGTTTTTATTATTGGATACAAAAGAGTTTAGGATTAAAGTACCTTTTCTGTTAGCTTTTAGATAGTAAAATAGCATTGTGAGGGGGAGTGCAGAATCCCAAAACATGTTTAAAATCAATTAAAAGATTCTTGATCCTGGGGGTGGGTTACGTTTAATTTTTTTTGATTACCTATTTTCCAATGGGGATTGGGATACCCTTTCACCAAATAGTGCAAAAAATACTCAAGACCAATTCCATCCTTTTTAAAGAATGTAATTCTAGCTTCTTTAACATTTAAGATAAAAAATTCTTTCTAGAAGTTATGTATTTTTAAAAATAAAAAAAAGAAATTAAATAGAAAAATTATTTGTTTTGTTTGTAATAAGCAATCTAAGCTTAATCTATTAGATGAAGAATCATTCATTTACTAATCAAAACTTATCAAAGGGCAAAACTTTTAAGAAAATTTATATTAGATATGTTAGATTATCTAAAAACAAGGATGACAACATCCATAAAAGCGAAGCACTGAAACGGTAGGACAAACGGACATTAACACTTGTATAGTGTTAGAACTTAATTATCATAATTTAAATTTATAAGAGTCAAAGCAAAATTGTAAGTAAATTTGTTGAAAAACTGCTTGATACAGGAAAATTTTTATGGACATACTTACATTTTTAGGACTTGATTATAGAGTTGCTTCGCTTAATACATTATACTTTGTTGTCCCAGGAATCAATATACCAAAAATCAGATCAATCCGATGATTAGATCACATAAAAATTTGTTGTTAAAAAAGTAAAAAAATCAACATGTTTAAAATGGACGTACGGACATTTTGGTAATGGTTATAGAGTTGCTACGCTTTCTAAATCGTACCTAATTACTAAAGGAATCACCATGCAAAATTTGAAATCGATAGGACAATTCTAACATGCCTAAATTAACGGAAAAAGCTATCCGTTTCGGACGTACGGACGTACGGACGGACGTACGGACGGACCGACCCTAATTATAGAAAAGCTTCGCTTTTAAATATTTTAAGCATTTATTGAAAATATTTTATTCTAATTTAACAAAATTACTAAGTAAATACAATAATGAATGTTGAATCGATTGTAAAGTTTGATTCAAAGAACAAATATGTATAATCCTTTAAAACTTTTTGTATGAAGATTCATTTAAATTCAGATAAATTGTTTTAGGTCATTTTATTAGTGGCAATGATACTATTTTGTCTGCTCGTCTGTTAGATGTAAAAATAAATCAAAATATTTTTAAAAGCGAAGCTTTTCTATAATTAGGGTCGGTCCGTCCGTCCGTCCGTACGTCCGTACGTCCGTAACGGATAGCTTTTTCCGTTAATTTAGGCATGTTAGAATTGTCCTATCGATTTCAAATTTTACATGGTGATTCCTTTAGTAATTAGGTACGATTTAGAAAGCGTAGCAACTCTATAATCATTACCAAAATGTCCGTACGTCCATTTTAAACATGTTGATTTTTTTACTTTTTTAACAACAAATTTTTATGTGATCTAATCATCGGATTGATCTGATTTTTGGTATATTGATTCCTAGGACAACAAAGTATAATGTATTAAGCGAAGCAACTCTATAATCAAGTCCTAAAAATGTAAGTATGTCCATAAAAATTTTCCTGTATCAAGCAGTTTTTCAACAAATTTACTTACAATTTTGCTTTGACTCTTATACATTTATATTATGATAATTAAGTTCTAACACTATACAAGTGTTAATGTCCGTTAGTCCTACCGTTTCAGTGCTTCGCTTTTATGGATGTTGTCATCCTTGTTTGTTTGTTTTTTCCCCTCTATTAATATTTTTTATTTGCAACTTTTACCCTGAAAATAGATGACAGTTAGCCATTAGACTTAGAATGTAAATAAGTTTAAGTTTGAAAACAAGAACAATTTAAAGAAGCTAAATAAATTAGAAAAATTAGTTATCTTAAGAAATTGGACCAAAGAATTTAGAAAGTTTAACCAAAGTGTTGCATTACTCATGGAGCTGGGATTAGGTCAAAGATAGATAAATTAACCTTCCCCTAAGTTGAAACAGGTGTTTCATGTTAGAATAATGAGTGAAGAGAAAATAGATTGTTTAACTTTCATTGACTTATCTCTACATTTCTGTACATTACAATATACATTGGTCCTATTGATGACAAAACTTTAAATCTTTAAATTTCAAATTTGTCGCTAAAATGAACAAATTAGATGTTTTTAAAATAACATAGAATAATTGGACCATTTTAGCGGCAAATCTATAAATTCTGAAATTGTAAGTTAGTTATTCCGGTACCATTTACAATTTTACTAAATTTGAATTTCAAACACGTTTGCTGGTGATGTGTCCTCTTACATAAACAAAAATTCAACTTAACAAAACTTGTAAAAAGAAAAGGTATTACTTTACTTCCTATAAAATAGCCTAAAACCCCTATCAATTATTTAGTTTATTATTTTCTAGAAATTTGGCTTTATTAACAAAATAACCCTCCTCTGTAAATTTTTCCAAAATAAGACTGTTTTAATAAGTGCTATGCAAAACTTTTAACTTTGGTGATTTTGTGTTAACAGTTTTTCTTCATTCCTCCATTCAAACTCAAATTAGAAACATTTTTATTTCAAATGAAATAATATTTCTTCTAAGAAATATATTTACATATTCATGTTTGTTTCAATTTCGAGAAAGTCATTTCCCCACCAATAGTATTAATTCTGTTCTCCCAGAGAACCCCCTGTAGTATTTATGACGAATTTCAAATGAATTCTCAAAAAATTAATGTCATACACTTATTTCTTAATTTTAATGGATGAAAAGCTTTGGTAAAAGGAGGGGGCTTAGTATCTAACATAAATATTTAAGGATTTTTAAAAAAGACATGCATAATATAATAAAACAATGCATTTTTAAAGGTTGTCCAATTTTCAAATGAATAAATTACAGATTAAATTTGTTTCTTTAAATTTATAGTTTGAAAATAAATAATTTTGAATGAAATATATTCAAGTCAAAGCTATCTATCAAAATAAAATTGTACTTTTATTGTTGGTATGCTGTCTGGCAATATATTAATCTACTTTACTATTTAACTATCTATCTTTTCTATCTGCCTTATGTCTATTATCTATCATCTTTTTAGCTTACTAACTATCTGTCTATCTACCCATATTATGTCTATCTATTCATATCTACCTAACATTAGAGTAAAACACTAGAGGAAGAAAGGGTTAAATAACTGAATCTCCCCATCGCAACCACCTTGTGCAACTTTTCTATTTGGTCCTTAAAAATCAACCAGTGGTGTCGCTTATATTAACACAGCCAAGTAGTAGAAAATAATTTAGTAGCAGACGAAGAAGGTCTTTGAAAAAGGAAGGGAGGTAGTTGTCTGTATATACATCTATACTATAGATCTGTTTACCTAACTACAGTACATATATGTCTACTTTGTCTATCTACTATTATAATACCCATCAAGCTAACCTATATATCTATCCTTACTTACATTTTCTAGGCTTGGCCATCATCCATGGAGTGGGCTCACTGGGTTCTGACTTGCCAGCCTTGTTAACAGATCTAAACAAAAGGACATACAGACATTGCTGTAAAATTATAGAGTTGTTACGCTCTTACTGTTAATCTTTATTCTTTAAAAACTTTAAGTTATACGTAATGCTTAATTATTTTTTTCTCTTTCTTATTAATGTTCTAAAGCAAAAACTAAAAACTAAGCTATTGTTAAGAATCTATTACTATTTACATATAAACACCCATGTGTCAAAAGTGCTTTGCTACTATTAGATCCAATCATCCTTGTTTTGCTCTAATAATTTGGAATTTAAACTAAACTTAGGTATATATATATATCTTACCTTACTCTGAAGCTGTACTTCTCCCCCTTGGTGAGGCCACTCTGGGAGTATTCCCTCTTGGGGCCGTCGGATGCGCCAACCTCCTTCCATTCTTCGTCCTTGATGTTTCTCATCTCAACCTGAGAATTGTTAGAATTGTCAATTCTGTTTGAAACTTTTTTGATCATAACTTTTCTTGCAATTTCCTTTAACAAACTAATTTAAGCTTATTTTAGGCTAGAACCACCCTCGATGTTTTAACTTATAATGCTTAATAAAACTTTTTTTCACTAGATATTTTTTTATTATTCAATAATAAAACTGTACTTTTATTCTACCAAAATGAACAAATCACGAACAAATATTCTGGAAAAGTAATCTTTGATGACTAAAGAAAATTTGGGATTAAATTCCGGCATTTCTGGATAAAGAATTATAGAAAAAAATTTATTTTAATAACTCTGGAACTGTTTCAAATGTATAGAGACATCTTTTTCAATTAAAAACAAAAATTATATAACCCTGAATATACTGAAATACCTTTAACTTTTAGTGAGTAATCTCAGCGGTCTAGTTTATTTTCACAAACCCAATCCCTTCATTTTAAAGTTTACGTCGTAAGTTTATTATAAAAAAAAAATAGTTTAATCATCAACTTTATTTGTATACAAAACTTACTCAATATCAAAGTTGAAATTGAAAAACTTAAAAAGTATAAAAAGAGATTCAAAATAAAATCAAACTTTTATCCCAAAACTTTTGACGATTTAATTTTGTTATGAAAATGAGATTATGATAAAACTAATTCCATTTGAATTTATTTGTAGTAAAAGCTAGGGAAAAACAGTTAGAAAATCTTCGAAAAATTAAAGTTACTTTCTGTTCTTAATCCATCCCCATTGCATTCTGTTTCACCCCCAAAGAACACATTCCCCGATAGTTTTAAGAAAAAAGAAATGTAATTTGACTATAAACTTTCATTAAACTTGTCAATGTCTATATTTGACCTGTTTAAAAATGTTTTTATTAATAATTATATCATTTAACATGTTTAAATATTTATTCTTTTACTTTGAAATTAGATATGTATAATTTTTTTGTCCGGTAAAAATGCTGGTCCTAATTAGTTGTAGTTTTTTTTGGAAATCTTAATAAAGTCTCTAGTTAGTTTAAGGCTATATCTTTACATAAACCGTCTTCACCTAGAGGCTAGGGGCAAAGCAACTAGTTATGTATAACACATACATTATCTATATTAGATGTACCATTTATTTCAATGTATTATTTCTCAGTCTTTTCTTTCTATCTATCCATGTATAATGAAATGACTAACCAGATACTTAGTGATGGGGGCACCGCCATCACTCTTGGGGAACATCCACTTGAGGTCCATGTGGTCCACGTCCCAGTCACAGAGCTCCACCTTCTCTGGAGGATCTGGCAGTCCTGGTAATAATAATGTCCAAGTTAGTAACTCCTCCAGAAAGCTCAAAAACTGGCCAATTTTAGATCATATAAAAAAAACAAAAAGAATGAAAGTAAGTGCATCTTACCCCCCAATCATGATTAATATTCCTATCTAACTGATCTTTCATTGCCCCCTCCCTCCGTAATATACCCCTTCACCATAAATTCTAACACTCACCCTAATAAAATAAAATCAATTTTATTTTTGGGTTTGAAATTGCACACAAAAACTAATATTGAAAGAAATCTTTAAAACTCCTAAAACATCAAATTGAATTTTTAATTTTAAATATTTAATTTTCTAGGATTAAAATTTAAAATGAAGAACCTACAATCATAAAATTGGCCAGCATTTTGCAAAATTTAACTCATAATAACTCATGCAAACATGCACAAAATAAAACAATTTAACTTTTAAAACATGCTCAACATAGCATATTAACAACCTAAAATAAAAGAAATTACTGCTTATTGAATAGTGCAGTAATAAAAAAATAACAATTATTATCTACTAAACTCTGAACTTAAAACCTGAAAAAATCATGCAATTATTAAATTTATATTATCATATATCTGAAATTGATATTATTATTATATTTTTTTTCCATTTTATTTGACATGCGTTTTTCCATTTTATAGATATCTTTTTCATATTTGAATTTTTTTAATGTTATGGCTTTATATCGCCTTTTATTTCATATTCTAACTAAGCTGAAGAAATCATGCTTCTTTTTTATAGGAATAATCTTTTTATTCTTTTGCATTGCTAACATGCTTTTCTCTTTCTGATCAGGGAAAGAGGGATAGAACAGTGGATGCTAAATTAGTCTTCTCCTTCTTAATTTTTTTTGTCTAATTGTATAGGTACCTCCTAAACCCACCAAAACAATAATAAAGTTTAAACATTAGGATGAAGATCAACTTATTTTCCATTGTCCTACACGTACATCCCTCGAAACTCCAACATTTTTACATGCTAAGCCACATGTACTGTACATGATTATTTGCATAAGAGAGAACTTTACATGCTGCATGCTCAATTTTTAGATTCTTGTTTAATTTTTAATCAATCAATAATGTAGAAAGTGTTTTTAATTTTAGATAAACCAATCAATAAAAGCATCCATTTTATCTTTTTTTTTTCAAATTACCAAAAGGATTTTTAGCTTTGATAGCTTTGTCGGCCTCCAGTGGTTCGCTTTCACCCTCGTCATTGATAGCCTTGACACGGAACAGATACTCATGTCCCTCCTGAAGACCCTTCACTGGACAATTGGTGACATCCGGTTGTGATCTGCACACTGGAACCCATTTTCCAGTTTCTTTGTCCATTTTTTCAACCAGATATTCCTTGATAGGACAACCGCCATCGTCTTCTGGAGCACGCCAGTTAAGCTTGCAGCTGTCGGCTGTGACACCATAAACCTCTAGAGGACCCATAGGCTTGCTGGGACGGCCAAGGAAAACAATCTCAACAAATTCTTCATCTTTACCATGGACGTTGGTGGCCATGATTTTGTACCGTTGGGAATTTTTACGGGTACCATTGACAATGGTAAACTTGGTGTTGTATTCTGTATGCACAACAGTGATGTTATCCGCAGTAGTGATCTCTTTACCCATAAGGCTCCAGGTGGTTTCGGGGCAAGGTTCACCGGTAATGTTGACGTCCAGCTCAATTTTGCCGCCAACCTTGGCGTGCTTGATGGTCAGGTTGGTCCGGTCAATTCTTGGTTTCACTATAAGTAGTCTATAATTTAGTTTCAGATTTATATTTAGAGAGTAATTCCATGAAGAGTATTAAAGTAATAGTAACCCTTAAAATCTTAATCAATTCAGTAATAATTAGATCCCTAACACTTTATAATGTTGCATATATCACAAAACTGAGCATGTCAATACATAAATTTTGAAAAATACTTAGAAATTTATAACTATAAGTCTAAATGCTCTTCGTGGAAAAACCTTTTTCATAAACATTAAAATTGAAGATTTTTTACAGTTCATTCTTAAATCTTTCCTTTATATCTTATGTGTAATAAAGAAAATATCTTACAAGGCAATTGTAATACAGTAATAACACTTACAATAAAAGTTTTTATGACAAGTATCATAAAACTTATCATGTGGAAGTTTATCTTTTATCTTATTTATCAAATGGAACTTTGCTTTATGAGTTTTTAGTGAAATGTTTTTTTTTTGACAATTTTTCAGCCAAAAAAAGTACAAAAATTCTAATCCAAAATTCAAGACTTTTTTATTAGATTTTTTTATATCTAATATCCTATCTAAAAAAATATTTATTGTAAATAAATATTTTCTTTTTAATTTTACAATAAAATGCCTTCTTTGCACTGTATTTTCCTTGTTTTTGTATGACAGAAACATTTTGTAAATGACAAATGGAAAATTGTGCAGCTATTTTTTTTGCTCAATCCATTAGGCAAATTAAACAATTTCACCTTAAGCAAATTAATTCTGGATATAATAGTTTTATAAAATTCAGAAAAAGGCATTGATATGAATTTTTAGAATAATAAAAATTCTAGAATATAGATTTATTTATGTGTTTTCATGGCTTATAAATAATTTCTAAGCCTAAACAAAATTTTAAAGAGTACTTTTTTATTAAAAGTATTTTGAAATCTATTTTATAAGGAAAGATTTAAGATTGAAATAAAATATTTTCTTGATCTTTTTTTAAATTTTTTTTTATCAAATTGTATGACTAGAGACTTTAACAAAGATTTAGATATTCATAAGTTGAACAGTATAGAAAAAGGTTAAAAACATTATTGTTAATAAATTATGAAATTTACTGATATTTAAAAATATGCCGCTATTGTTACCAATAAGACAATTAAACAAATTTCAAATAAAATATTACAATGTTTAAAAGTTTTCTTTTTTAGCTAACGGAAAAGTTAAAGGCAAATGGTTTTCTTTACGTGAAATAAACCTTTCTCAAAATCTTTGTTCTAGTCTCAGATAATGTCTTACATTTTCTATGTTTAACAGTGTGGGTGGGTGACGGGTCGCTTGGCTCTGACTCTCCCGCCTTATTTACCGCAATCACCCGGAACTGAACCTTGGAGGACTCCACAAGTCCATTAACACGATACTCCAACACTTCGTTGCCTGTTGGCGTGTTGAATACATCAACCTTTTGCCAGTCACCGCCGTTAACCTTCTGCTGGATGATGTAGTGGGTGATTGGCGAGCCGCCGTCCGTCTTTGGTGATGACCAGCGGATGTCAGCGCTATCCACGTCGTAATCAAGGATTTCTGGCGTGCCAGGCTTGCTGGGTTTATCTGGGAATAAATTTAATAAAAAATCCGCAACAAATTTTTAAAGCTTTTGCAACATTTTCATTAAAATTTGATTTTTAAAACATGTTATTTTATTATCATTTCATATAGTTTCTAAATACTAGGGGTTTTGCTGTTATTTAAAAGACTAATAGGGGACTAATTATCTTTATGATTACAATTCACAGACTTTCGTCTGAATTCACTTTTAAGCTTTTCTTAGAAACAATTAAATCTTAGAAAGAAAAATGTCTTTAGAAAGTTTAGAGTAAATCAGGGAGGGAAAGTAAATTGACGTTTAAAAAATCCCTACCACTCCCCACCCAATGTTTAGCACCATCAAAGACTTATGTTCAAACAAGATAATTTTGAAAATATTATTCTTTTGGCCATTGTCCAACCCCCGTGAAAGAATTTTCATTATTGTACCAAGTAAAATTTTTTTTACTGGAACTGTCAATACGAAATATTTTTGGTGGTCACATGAAACTTTTAATATTTTGTACAATCACAATAAAAAGAAGTTTGATATCAATAAGAATTTGATCTGTTTATGACCACTTTTTTGTCACATTACCCTTACATATTTGCTTTTCAAACTAGTTTGACCTTTTTTGAATGATAAAATAGCAAATATTTAAATTAGGTGGTCATTGTTTTAAGCGAAGCGAAAGGGGATTGTGCACTTTCTGCTGTAGCAATAATATGCTCCAATATACAGATTTTGTAGGTATATTGTCATTTGTCCTAGGACCATAGCAAAATAAAATAAAATGATAAATGTAAGAAATTGTATAAAATATTAAACCAACCATGATCACCATTTTCAAAGAAATCCTTTAACAAAGTGTCAAGTCAGATATTTTTCCTTTAGAAAAATTTATTTTAATAAATTAAGTTAGAATGTTTTAGATATCTTTTAATTTTTTTAACAATAAAAAATATTTTGATATAAAAAATCGCAATATAATCAAATATGAAAAAATCGGGGAAACGTATAAATAAACCAAAAATATTGTCTGACAAAAATTCCTGAAATCACTAACAACTTCAAGTAAAAATAAAAATATATCTTTTCTTTTTTTTTCATGCTAAAACTTCAAATGGACATAGATTAAGGGTTGAAAGAACTTTTAATGAAAAATGTTTTGGATAAAAATTTCTTTAAAGTTCACTATAAATATTTCTTTATATAAGCAAAACAAGAAAAGGCCCCCAAAAAAAATTTTAAAAAAGACAAATAAATTTTTGGGTATTTTTCTAGGCTTACAAAAAGAAATATAAAATGGAATAAACGAACATTTAAAACTGTCAATGCGATAGTAACCTTAAAACCATACATACCAGCTAAACACCGTACATAAAAAGAAAATATTGTGTTATTTCAATTTCTAAATCTATCAAAATATTGGAAATATACATTGTTTAAATTTGGAATAATTGCTTTTAAAACTATGTGATAACATTTCTTTGAGATATAATAAAATGCTAGTTTTTTTATTTTAATCCTAATAAAGTTATAAAATAGGGACAGAAAAACTGTTTTAAATTAATTTGTTAGATGTTTGGACGGGGATATATCACCTAAAGAGAAAATGTATAGCCTCTGATAGTCAAAAGTCATTATAGAATTAATGTTTATATAATAATCAAATATTGAATATTTCTGACTGGTTGAAAAGTTTGAGACAAAACTATATTTCTTCATGTGAAATATCCTTGTAAAAAAAGTTAGTGTTGTCCTTACCGAATGCATTCTTGGCAATGATAGGTTTGTCTCCCTCCAGGGGTTCAGATTCACCCTCGTCGTTGATAGCCTTCACCCTGGATAGATAGATAGCTATTAGATATCTTTTCTATCTACCTCTTCTTTTTGACTTTATGTACTCCATCAGTCTTTCTTTCTATATATCCATCTATCTTTCTGTTTACAGTCCTTCTGAATGCCTGTCTGTCTGTCTGTCTGTCGATCTATCTATTAATACCTGAAGTTATATTCTAATCCCTCCTCCAAACCGTCCACATCAAAGTAGAGAGGGAACTTATCTCCAGCAACCTTAAAATTAAATCAGTCAATAAAACGTATTTTTTTTAAAAATTTAAAATTCTTTAATTTCACTTCATTTTTCGATCCTCTTTTCTGAGGTGTAAATTGACCAATCTTTAACTATCAATTATTTTCTGGTGTTGAAAAACGCTTCAAGGTAAAAATAAAAACTTGTAGAGTAACTTAGCTAAAAATGAAAATGTTAGTTCTCACCTTTCCTTTACGAATCCACTTCTTGGTTTTAGGGCAGAGCATTTCAATTTCATACTCCTGGATGGGCATACCACCGTCGTCTGCGGGCGGCTTCCAGCGCAGCTTGCAGCCCTCGGCGGTGATGTTAGCCACCTCCAGTGGTCCTTCGGGACGGGAGGGACGGCCGAGAACGACCAGTTCGACCCATTCTTCATCATAACTGAATGAGGAATAATTATGAAGTAGCTGCGCCTGATTATGATATATTACATGGTAAATTTGTAGGTTTGACTTTAAAAGCACTTTTGACAAAAATCTACCAAAATTCTTTGATATCAGATTTTTTTACCCCTTCTCATAAGTTTATATTATAGACAAAATATTCTTCTTTTTGCTTATCACCTAATTAATATTTTTTATAGTAATTGATATTTATATTGACCTACTAATAATTGTTAAAATTAAAGGTATTTTTTAAGCAACCTACCCATTGACGTTTTCAGCCCTGACTTTGTACTTCTGCGTGTCCTTCCTGACCGCGTCCTTGATCTCAAAGACAGTGTTGTAGTCGGTGTTGGTGATGGTGATCTTCTCGTTGTTCTCCAGCACCTTGTCGTCGATGGACCAGGTCTTGTCGGTGATGGGCTCACCAATAACGTCGACAGACCAAGAGTGGCCCTTGCCGACCTAAGAATAATGTGTTTTTACAAATTTCAACAAAAGATTATTTAAAAACACCATTAAAGATTTAAACTTCCTATACAACCTTGGCATCATTAGGAAATAGCCTAAAACCACCGCGAACAAAAAGTATGGCGGTAATACTTTTTTTGAAAGTGTGACGTACAGACGGACGAACGTATTTTATTTATAGATTCGCGGTGCTCAAAAATCTACAGTTCCGGTATAAAAGTATAAAAGTTTTTGATTTTCAAATAATGAAAATAAATGCATTGAAAAAGATATAAAACAGATTTGTTGATTTGCAATTATAAAATTGCAATTTGTAAATTACAGCAATCTAATTAGCAGTAGCCTGGCTCTAAACAGAAAAAATTTACCTTGATAGTAGCCTGTCTCAAATTATCTCTGACAAGTCTGGGCTTCACTAAAATTATAATTGATTGTTAAAAAAGGAAAGAAATTTTAAAGAATAGTTCTTTTGTATAAATTATAAAGAAGTATGTAAATTTGTATATATAGTACATTTAATACGTATAATATTAATGATTTTTTGATGGTTTTTGGATGTTAGAATGCAATATGAGGTTATATAGATAATATATTATGAGGATATAAAATATTTGTTAGTAAATAAAAACCCACACAATATTAGTCAAGTGGTGTCATAATAATTAGTGCTGCCAGATTTTTTTTGTAGATTATCGAGGCGCTTCGCGCGGTTTTGGATATTTCATCACGCTTCGCGGATTTTTTCGAGTCATGCATTGCAGGCGATTATTCTTGATCATGCGGTTTGGCTACAATCTGAAATCAAATATTTTTTGTACATAAAATAATAATAAATAAATTAAATTAAGATATGAATAAATCATGCTTTTAAAGAAATAATTATGTTTAAGATAATAAAATAAACCATGCCGTTTGGATTTCATATGAATAAAAAAAAGACATGCCCTTTAGAATAAAAAGTTTAATAGTATTTACCTCTAAAAGTGGAAAAGAAAATAGAAATTATGTATTGGTAGCACATCATAATTACGTGATAATTGCTATATAAATGGGGGCCAACTATATTATATTTGTAGAGAAGCTTCGCTTGTTATAAAATAATAATCATGCTGAAAATTTAATAATATGCGATCCTATAATCAAATAAATAAAATTAAAATAATGAAAATAACTTGCAATTTCTATATTTAGCTGTATGTTTCGGGGTAGGTTCGCTGGGGCTGGATGCGCCAGCTTTGTTGACCGCTCGTACTCGCCACTGGTAGATTTGACCCTCCTTTAAACCTTCCACGCGAGCTTTGAGGGTGTCATCTAGGAATAATATAATTAACTTTACCTAAAGAATATTATAAATTATAAAGTCTATCACAAAAATATAGGATTTTTTCCATAACAACCTTTTAACAGAAAAAAAGATTGCATGAAAAGACTCAGTAGAAAAACAAGAAATTAGATTCTAATGGTCTAAACCATCAGAAAAAAACGGCCGCCATAAGCTTATTTTAATATAGAAAATACCTAATACTTTTGAAAAGTTTGGAATATTCAATGCTAATAAGGAGAAATTACCTTTAGTCTCAAGCACTTTGACAAAATCAATGTCATATTTCCCCTTCTGTTCAATAATATAGTGGGTGATTGGGCGTCCACCATCCTTTTCTGGAACCTTCCAGGTCAGTTCTACCCAGGTGGGCTCATAATCTGGAATCTCTACATCCTTAAAAAAATAATTCGAAAGATTTGAAATAAATTGAGTAATTGGTAAATAGACAAACTGTTAAATTTAGATTGACAAAAGAAATCTTAGATTAGATTAGATTTATCATTCTTGGGTGTACTGTACACTGTACATACATAGAATAAAAAAAAATAACAAATGAATTAAATGAATATTATATACATTTATATATACAGTCAAATTTTATTGATATGATTAATTTATAAAAAAAATTTCTTCCCAAATGGCAGTTTCCTAAAAACTAGGAAGTATGCAGCAATGTGTATTCACACATTGTTTTCATACAGGCCATATAAATAAGACAAAAAAAATAGAAAAAAAAGATAATAAGCAATAAATAAAATCATATTGGAGAGGAAAATGATAATAGGAAGGATTGATTAGATAGAAAGATAAAAAGTAAGAACCTATTCTATGTACATATTGATAGATAGATGGCGAGTGAAAGAATAAGTTTAGAAAAGGTTTCAACACTTAAAAGCCAATTGGAGCATATATTACCATAAAGTTGTTATACAAATACAACTAAATCAAGCTGACTAATATAATTTCTATCTTTTAGTACGAAGTGTTGAAATTGTTAGAATGGATGCTTTTGAATTTTGTATATATTGTATCTATAACGCAGTGTTTTCTTGTTTTTTTTTTAACTGCATAGCATGAACGAGATCAGCATATAGATGGATGGTGTAACTTATATGGGGGTTAAAAAATCTTAGTTTAAAGTCAAGTTATATATTACACTCTATTAACATTTTGAAATAGAGTATATTAAATTATTATATAAGAGTCTGTAATCTTAAAAGGAAATAGTAAGACAATATCCATTACAAGAGACCAGAAATCTAGACATCAAGACAAATACATTAGAGCTATAAACTAGTCAATATTTACTAAATCTAGCATACGATTGTCTATCTTATTAACATCATTTATTGTCTTAAATTATTGACAAGTTATTTTGTTGCTTTGCATATGAACATAATTGTTCTTGTTTTTATTTTCAGAAAACTTTGTCCTTACCCTGGGAGGGCTAGGTACTGAGTACGGGTTTACTGCATTGATGGAATTTGATTCCAGGGGTTCACTCTCACCTTCGGAATTTACTGCAATCACTCTAAAAATATAGATAGATATTTCAATAGATAAATATATAGATATTCGGATAGATAGATGGATAGATAGATATACATTTGGGGAACTTGTCAGAGAGAGAGATGGCATTGAACTGAAAATTAGTTGGATATTTTTGTTGAATTTTCCACAGAAGGGTTAACTTTGTTATTTATCATTGGGGCTGTACATCAATTAATTTCTTCAGATCCGTCGGGCCTGATGCTCAGAAAAAATTCATATAAAAGCATAGTTAGATTTACTAATAGATAAATATAGGGATAGGTAGATAGATAAAATGATAGGTACATAAATAGATAGGTAGATAAAATACATGACTAAGAAATTCAATATAAAACATACAATGAAAATATTTACCTAAATTTATAATCTTTTCCTTCCTGAAGTCTCTGTACAACAGCCTCTGTTGAGTCGCCATCAACCTCTTCACAGGGAAGCCATCTATAAGTTAAAATTATCATTAAATCATAATCAATATTTATTTAATGTTAATTTGATACACAAAATATTCAAAATTGGTAACGAAGTCCTATTTTTAATCCAAACTTTGATAAAAAAAAATCCATCAAAGCATTCAAACTTTTTTTTTATATATAAGGGTATGGGTTTAGCTTATTTGTGTTTTAAAGAGCAAAGATACTCTATAACTAAGGAAGAACCTACCTTCCATTATCATTCTCCATTTTCTCAATGATGTATTTTTCAATTTTACAGCCACCGTCATCCTCGGGTTTATTCCAGCCAACTTTAGCTCGCTTGGCTCGTACGTCTGTTATCTAATATTTAAAAGGTTTAATTTTATCAATTGATTCGCTTTGAAAAATATTTTGAAATGATTGCTATTTTTTCCTTGGAGAAATTGCCACCCACCCCCCTCTCCCCTTTCTACCACAAGTTCCAAATCTAAGTTTGATATATTTTATCGGGTATAGTCCCTTTCGTGATATCGGATCTTCGTTTTTTTCACAGTAAGTTTTTTCCTATTTCTAGCCCCTGCGGGCCCAATTACCTAACCCTGTGGGGCAATCACCTAACCCAATATAACCTAACCTAACCTAAAATAAAATATAAAAAGCCATTTTAAAAATACGACAAATCGCCCCTTAAGGTGCGATGTCACGAAAAGGACTATTCCCATTTCATCTCATATTTTGATGTGTGTCCCAAAATTACCTCAATTGGTCCACATGGTCTTGAAGGGTGTCCCAAAACAACGCCATCCGCCATTATTTCAATCTCGCCCGCCTCATTCTTTAACACCAGCCTAAAAGTATAAAATAAGTTTCATTTTAGCTTCCCCTTTGATTGGCCAAACTGTTTTATGTAGTCCTAATTAATAGCTAGTGATTTTAGATTTCCAAGATTTTCATAATAAAAATTTTAATATAGGTAGGGGCGGGTAGAAATAATTTTTATATATCTTTGATTTATATCTTCCCATAGCGGTTTTTACACCTTCTCCCCCATTTCTTTCTTTTCTTTTCTACTATCTTTCTCTCTCTCTCTCCTCTCTCTCTCTCTCTCTCTCTCTCTCTCTCTCTCTCTCTCTCTCTCTCTCTCTCTCTCTCTCTCTCTCTCTCTCTCTCTCTCTCTCTCTCTCTCTCTATCTCTCTCTCTCATAATGGATGTCCTTATGTTGAGTTGATTGTTTCCAAAATACTTTTATTGGACATTATCGTCCTTGTCTAATATTAAAATAATTAAATTTCATAAATGTAAATGACACAAATTCAATAAACTAAATATTACTTTAATTTAGTTGAAATCTAATTTATAAATTTCAACTCACTTACATAATTTTATAATTTCATAAAGTAAGTTTCTCCATACTAGCAGAAAAAAAAGAAAACTCTGAAATAACATGTGATATGAATCGTTTAAACGGAGGAATATTTTGACTCATAAAAAGGCATTTAAATTTTCCAATCTCAGTTACAAATTAATGTTGGAATCAATGTTTTGTCGGTTGATAATTTAGTTAATACCATAAACCTATGGAGAGCAAAAAGACATTGCAACCCAAAAACATATTTGCAGTTTTAAGAAAACATGATTTGGTAACTTATTAAGTTTTAAAACCAAACATGATGACCTTATCAATAGAATTGAATCATAAAGTAGTAAATACACAAGCATTTACAAACAATAATAAATAACTAAGTAATTTGATTAATTACAGGATTCTTACTGTGGACGTACTTTTCATTCTCAATTGTAACCTTAAAGTTACAGAAATCATCATCTGAAGAATCTAGCAAACTTACATAAAAAAGTATTACTAACCGTTACGGACGTACAGACCAACCATAAATGTAGACACGCATTGCCTTTAGAAAGTTTAACACAACCTAATTTAATTTTTATTGAGCTAAATTAAATCAAATATTTTTCTAATGTCAAAACAACACAAATTGAAGTTTAAATCTGTTTTTGATGATTTATTAATTAGATATTTCTTAGAATTATATAAACAAATAGTACAAAAACTTAGTTTTTAATTAGATTTTTAGAATTAATGATATATTTATATATAAAACACCTTTCTAAACATAATATATCCTACAATAAAATTGTTCTTTAATGCCATTCATTAAGAATCAAACGCAAATTATAGATTAGCTATGCACTAATGAAAGCTATAAAACGTACTAACCTATATTTTGCTGAGTCATTTCTAGTGCACTTTCTGATGGTAAGGACTGTATTTCCAGCATAGTTGTCAATTGTTATCCTGAATAAGTAAAGTCTTAATTGTAGAGTAGATGCGCTAATATAACTTAGTTTAGAATTTGGAGTTTAGGTACACTTCTTGCAACGGGCATGCAGTAACACTAATGAAATCTTAATTGTTAAACCTTTATAAAAAACCCTTTAGGAAAGTTAATAGCACCTTAAAGCAAGGTCGTAACATCCTAACTATAGCAGACAACCAACCGATTGATTGCACGATCTTTGTCTGTAAGTCCTAACTGTGCTTAGTAAGTAGTCTTGCCTGTTTTGGGCTTATTAATTCCCCAGAAACCTGTGTCTATGTCGCACATCTGTTATAGAAGTTTTTATGTTAGAGGTTCGGGTCGAAAGTTAAACCTATTGCCTACCCTACTACGGGATTAAATAAAATGTTTTATAGAAAATTAATAACAAGAATAAACATTAATTATGAAATAAACATGCATAAAAAACACACCCAACAAACATAGGTAGAATAAAATTATAAAATTTTTAAATTGTCAAATAAATCATAATGTATTCTACTCTACTTTATTAAAATCAAAGCTTTTCTACAATAAAAGTGTGCTCGTTCATCCGCTAGTTTAGTAAATCTTGTCATGTAAGAATAATCCTATCTCTATTTCAATAATAAATGGAGATTCCTGCAACAAATAATGTAAATTCATGCTCTTTAACGCATGTTCCTAAGGTTAATAATTAAATACTTTTGACTACCTAATTTTATGTTTGCGTTAGATCCTGCCTCTAGCAACATATTCATGTTTTAATTAGCTAGTATCAATTATTTAACTAAACTGTGTTATATGTAAATATTCATAATCTGTTATTATCACTGTATTTTATTATGTTGACTGAAATAAACATTTTAAGACGATAGGTAAAAATATTGCAAGAATATAGAACTAAGTCTCAAATTGTATGTCAGTTAATTTTTCATGACATTATCTAATTATAATTAAGACTTGCTAATTATTTTATGTTTGTTCAACCTTTGCCTTTGCTTCTATGGATATAGTCCTCCTTGTTTAATATAAATTGACACCTGACGTTTAATTTCCCGTATAATACAATGTCAACATTATTTTCATAATATTCATAACCGGGAGCGGAGCTTGTGTCATTATTCATTTTTTGTTTAAAAGCGTAGATGCTCCAGAAGTCACTCAGGTGTAGGTCTGTATGTCTATTTGTCTACCAGTAATGTATGTAAGGTATATTATTATGACTGATTAATTCTTAGTTTATCTTTTTAGTTGGGATAATTTAACCGCCTTTAGTCTTTAATAGATCTACAATTTCAAATGATTTTCTTTATTTTAAAAAAATATAACACTTGACTGCTTTTCCAATTTTTTTCATCAGTTTAATTTCCACTTAAACTAGCGGCCTCGCCCCTATTATCTAGAGTAAGGAGGACAGACATTTAAATAAATCCATCCCAAGACTTAAATCACAAGATAAAATGGAAAGAAACCATCCCAGTACCGATTAAAGCTTCATTACTTTTACTTAGACTTTATCGTTCTTGTTTTTCTAACTAAAAAGGTGTTTGTTCATGAAAACCAAGAATTTTTATCCTACTTTGCTAAACTTTAAAACTATCATAGTATATTTCGACGATATTGTGACTAAATCAGACGTGCAATATCGATATGCTAATTTCCAAACTACTTTATTTTGTTCTACTCAAATAATAATAAACCTTAAAAATATTTGTAAAACTCAATAAAAAAACCTATATCTACTGTACACAATCGGATTTTTTGCTAAAGTATAAAATTGCCTATAATATTGAAACATCTTACTTTATAAACGCTGAATATGTTTTGAAATGATAATTTAAAACAAATATTATATTCCCAATTTAAGTTTACGTAATGGTAAAAAGTACAAAATAAAATGAAATTTTAGAATGAGTTTTCTAAATGATTAAAAAACGTTTAGGAAAAATTTCGGTGCTTGTTTATACCAAGAAAAAATAAAAAATGTATGGTAGGTATTTTTTGTATATAATTGTGTTTAAATCATGTTGATAATAGGTCAGTAATTTACATAATTTTGGAATAGTCCCTTTTGTAACATCGCCCCATAAGCTTTTTAAGGTTATTTTAGGTTAGGTTAGGTAATATTGAGTTAGGTGATTGCCCCGCAGGGTTAGAGCCCCCCGCAGTGGCTATAAATAGGAGAAAATCTACTGTGAATATACGAAGAATCGCCGCATAAGGTTTGATATTACGAAAGGGACTATACCCCACAATTTAATATATAGTCGACATTCACAAATTGAAATATATGTTAGCTTTGAGAGGAACCTATTGATATGGACAGGAATATTGCATCTCCAATAAAAACTGTTCTGCTTCGATTTTTTACGAATTAAAAATTCCTATAGATTATTGGGTACACCATATTGTTTAGTACAAGATGCGGATCTACTGCAGTTCATGGTAAAATATTGCTGGTAACGAATATTTCCAAAAATCTATCTCACAGAACAGAGAAATGCGCGAAAAAGACCTATTTTACGCGTTTTTTCTTCAGTGAAGCTTTTCCTGTGCATCATTGGATCTTGGCTATTCCAGATTATTTGTAGGCCTTCTTATGCCGCTTAAAATGGTGTGCGGGTATGATCTGTACATTCAGCCGTTTGGCAGCTAGCAGTCTTTAAAATTCATAGACGTTTGGAAATATTCGTTACCAGCAATATTTTACCGTGAACTGCTGTAGATCCGAAGATGCTAACATGACCAAATAATTTTCTTCCATTGTCTTATCCAAATCCCTGACACTTGGTACATTTACAAGTTTGGGTAAAGTTTTAATAACTAAAAGATGCCTAAAATATTAATGACTACATTATAATGTCTTAATTTATGTTAAGAAAATTTTAACTTTTACCAAGAAAATTAAGGTAAAAAGTTTTCTTCAAAAAAAGACTTTCCATGCAGTAGGAAGGGGACATTAGACTGTGAAACTAAAGTTTAAAAAATTAGTTCTCTTAGTTAGCAATAATTGGTAGTGTCTAAACTTATCAACCATTATCTCTATCTACAAAAGAGGAAATTTTGTTTAACGTATTCATCATAATATAACTTTTCTCATTAATGTTTATTAAGGTCATGAAACGTGCCTTTAACATAATATTCAAAATTAGGACTAAAGATGTTTTATTTTTCTCAAGAAGTTTATGAAATAAATCTTTTTTTAAGAAATATGATATTAAACTTATATTGCTAGATTCATATTAAAATAGTCAATAAACGCCACTTAAGTCTTTTAAGAGTACTTATTTTTGTAATATATTAAATGTATTCAAAAGTTGATTTATAAAATTAATAATATATAAATATATTGATGACAATAACAAGTAAAAGATAGATAGTGATAAAGAAAGATATTAACAAAAGATAGATACCAAGATAGAGAGATATCAACAGAAGAAAGATACCAAGATAGAAAGACATAACAAAAGATAGAAAATAAGATAGAAAGATATCAACAAAAGAAATACCAAGATAGAAAGACATAACAAAAGATAGAAAATAAAAAAGAGAAATATCAACAGAAGATAGATACCAAGGTAGAAAGACATAACAAAAGATAGAAAATAAGATAGAGCAATATCAACAGAAGATAGCTACCAAGGTAGAAAAACATAACAAAAGATAGAAAACAATATAGAACGATATCAACAAAAGCTAGATAGATATCAATAAAAGATAGATACCAAGATAGAGAGATATCAAAAAGATATATAATAAGATAGAAAGATATCAACAGAAGATAGATACCAAGGTAGAAAGACATAACAAAAGATAGAAAATAAGATAAAACGATATCAACAAAAGCTAGATAGATATGAATAAAAGATAGATACCCAGATAGAGAGATATCAAAAAGATATACAATAAGATAGAAAGATATCAACAAAAGATAGATACAGAAGCTTTTTAAAAGTTTTCTCCTCTTTAAAATTTAGCGACATTAAATCCAATTGAAAATTGAAAAGTTTTAAATTGAAATAGAAACTTGGAATGAGCTATGACGTTCTACGGGCCAGGGATCCAGGGATAACTAAGGGAAATAAGACAATGCCCGATAATGTACATCCCCATTAATGATACACAAAATTTACCCGTCTGTATATTAAAATTAGTTGTTGTGAAACGTTAGAATACTCAACTTATTGAACCTAACAATCAAAATTCACTAAAGTCCCTAAGGTTGTTAAGCCAACGAATAAGAAATTGTTATCATAAAATTTGGGAATTAGTGCATTAAAAAGCACATAGTCCCTTTCTCTCTTGGGGATACAGTTAAAATTTAAAATGGACAGACGAAATTTCTTGTATTGAGAATATGGTTGCTATGCTTTAACCCTATTTTTTTTTATTAAAAGCGAAGCTTTTCTATAATTAGGGTCGGTCCGTCCGTACGTCCGTCCGTCCGTCCGTAACGGATAGCTTTTTTCGTTAATTTAGACATGTTAGAATTGTCCTATCGATTTCAAATTTTGCATGGTGATTCCTTTAGAAGTTAGGTACGATTTAGAAAGCGTAGCAACTCTATAATCATTACCAAAATGTCCGTACGTCCATTTTTAACATATTGATTTTTTTACTTATTTAAATAGCTTTTTTCGTTAATTAAGGCATGTTAGAATTGTCCTATCGATTTCAAATTTTGCATGGTGATTCCTGTAATAGTTAGGTACGAGTTAGAAAGCGTAGCAACTCTATAATCATTACCAGAATGTCCGTACGTCCATTTTAAACATGTTGATTTTTTTACATTTTTATCAACAAATTTGTATGTGACCTAATTATCCGATTGGTCTGATTTTTGGTATACTGATTCCTGGGACAACAAAGTACAATTTTATAAGCGAAGCAACTCTATAATCAAGTCCTAAAAATGTAAGTATGTCCATAAACATTATCCTGTATCAAGCAGTTTTTTCAACAAATTTACTTACAATTTTGCTTTGACTCTTATACATTCGCATTCTGATTATTCAGTTCTGACATTATACAAGTGTTAATGTCCGTTTGTCCTACCGTTTCAGAGCTTCGCTTTTATGGATGTTGTCATCCTTGTTGTTTTAAGATTGCAATATTTACAACTTAAGCTAACCGTTACGGATTACGGATACAACCTCAATACTAAGTAGCTGCGCTACTTATCAGCTAAATAATATACTTTAAAAGAATAAGATAGAGAAAGTAATGAGATGTTTATAAATAATAAATATGAAATCTCTAAATGTACTCGAATATTGTATAACTGATCAAAAGACTTTTGAACCGAAAGATTTTTCAATTTTTAATTTTTGTTTTATGAATTAAGTAAACATTATTTTAAATTATCAATGTTATATATTGGACTAACTTTCGTTTTTTAGCGTTATATTTTTAATTTCAACTTTCATTGAAAGTTGTAATGGTTGATATATTACAGAAACCTTCCACATGTGGTGTTTGAATATGACTTTACTTAAAAGTTTCTGTTCTCTACGGCCTTAGAATTGATTTAATACTTTAAAGTTTTAATTTAATAACTATACTTAGACAATATTTGAAGTTTAAGCAGATATATACATTATACATATTTAGGGGGGAGTCAACGTTTTTGGTGCTTATTTTAGGTTAGGTTAGTTAAGTAAGGATTGTAAGTTCCCCGAGGCATAGAACCTAACAATGTTTTAGTTTCCTAGAGAGGCATTTAAAATATTAATTTTTTATCTCAAATTTGAAAATAAAAGGGTATGGGAGGGGGCGTGGGGGGGGGGTGTCAATGTCTATTTATATGTGTTAGTAAAAGCACCTATAACCCCATATCATTAAATCATATCATTAAATTTAGTTTCTTAAAAATCATCCAAAGGCTTATTATCGAACTATATTTTAAATACAAAAACTTTACCAATCTTATTTACTGATTAGTAGTATTTCATGCAAAGCAACTCTAAAATTAACTCATACCGTCCTCTACGTAGAGTATCTTCTGATTTGCTAAAAAATAAACGTTCAAAAATAATTACATAAATTTTATAAACTCAAAAATATGATACATGTAATTGTTTATATATTTATGTATTTTGTACAATCATGCATTTTCTCAAAAATTGTATCAAATAAAAAAGATGTATAGTAGATTTATAAAAAAAATTGATTTATCCTCAATTTTAATGAAAATATTGGGGACAGTTAAAAAAAAACAATAATTTTGTATCTCCCTTATTTTTAATTTTAATTTAAATCAGACCCGGGGAAGGGGGGGGGGTAATGATTAAGTCTTTGTACCCCCCATTACAAAAAGAAGTATAATGATTATATTTTTGAAGTGTGTGAAAATATAAAAATCCGCAAAAAAACAGTTAGTGAAAAAGCCAACCTGTTATCCGGAACCAGCTGTTTGTCCGCCATCCACCATTCCACAGTCGGGGTAGGCTCTCCGCCGTATTTAATATCCCAGGAAAGAGATTTTCCAGCTTTTACCACGAGATCCTCCATGGTGGCACCGATTATGTACGGTCTAAAAAAAGATAGATAGATAATTCGATATGTAGATAGATAAAAAGATAGAAAAAGTGCACAAAACGTAGATATTTTTATAGATATCTAGATGGTTAAGAGATAGAAAATTGTTAAAGATTTGAATAAATATAAAAAAAAAAAGAATAGATAGATAGGTATTATATGCATAAGAATTATTAAATTATATTGAAATAATCACTAAACCTCTCCCTGATATAATATATACACTTTTGTTTAGAAGTCTATCAATTATAGAACAAGGATAGACTTTTTATAATTTGCGCTGTTATCATATCGACAATGTAGAAATTTAATAATATCATTATTAGAAGAGGGTTATATCTTAGCTTAATTTTGGTAAAGGTTTTAAATTTACAAGTTAGAAAAAACTTTAATTTATCAAATGAAATATAGTTATCTTAATCATTAAAACTGCTTATTTACAATTTTATTCCTTCTAAATCTAAATTACTGAATATATTCCCCCCTCCATGATGATTGCATGGAATACAAAGGTTGTTTTTTGTTCTTCAAACTTTTAAACTTTATATTTATATTTTTCAGTTAAAAAAACATAGCTAGAAATTAAATATATAAAGTAAATGAAATATACTTAAAATCTGTTATTGAATTTTTAAATACTAGCTAAAAAATTTAAAGTAAACAGAATTCTGAAGTAATTTATTTGATGATAATAGGTGACTAAAATGTACTGTATAAAAATTTACTGTATTTTTTTGTGACAAACATTAATAAGGCTTTTTTGTAGCTATAAAAATTGCCAATTTATTTTATGTAAATGCATTAACACTTTGTTATGAAATACTGTTTAGTAACTTTTTTTTCTCAAAATATTTGTAGACTGCGTTTTGTCATAATTATGAACCATAAACAAATCTATAAATGGGGCTAAAATGCATTTATTAGGCAAATACTTTATTAAGACAGAAGTATGGCAACTCTAGAAAGTTTTGACCAATTTGAAAACAACAAAGGCTGAATTTGGGTTCAACTTTTAAGGCTTCTAGCGGCAAAACGGTTGGAAGTACCTACATAAGTTTTAATAACTAAGATTAAGAAACAGTGGTTTACAAGAAGCTAACGCCTAAAGAAAATGCGCGTAAAATCGGACTTTTACGAATATTGAAGCTTCACAAAGTGTCTAAAAAATCAGCCACGTGTAGTCAAAAAAATGAGGGATGGGAGGAGAAGTGTGAAAGAAAACCCCTAAAAAAAGAGATGAATAATCTCTCATTTTTATGACGTAACATTGCTGATTTTTAAGACACTTTGCAAAGCTTCTTCGAAAATATATAAAAGTAAAGAACAATAAAATCCATAAGTAGCGCAACAATAATTAGATAACTTAATAACAGTAAAGTAGAATAAAGAGAAGTTAACTAATATTACTACGAGACGAACGTGTTAAACTATAAGGTTTATTACTTACTTGACAAGCCTTGATTTGCATGTTACAGTGTTGCTTGGTTCTGAGGGTTTACCCTCCCCGGCTTTGTTTACTGCTCGTACCCTAAAAAAATGTAATCCATAATTTCAAATGTCTGTTTGGCAACATTTTATTGATGGGAAAACGTGATTTTCTCGGCTGATATTTGATGTAAACCGACTATTATTTAGTTCATATTTGTCTCACACACACACTCATTCAAAAAAATAGCCAGTAATGCTATAGTGGAGATATGACTTGAATTGGCTGCTATATGATATAGATTAACTAAAACTTTATGAATTGAAATTTTTAATGGTAGCTTGAAATATTAGATTGAGATTTAGGGTATTATTAAATAATTTTCTAATACTCCCTCTTTCCCCGGTTTTATACAGTCTACCATTCTACCATTGGATTACAATAAGGATCAGTCTTCTTGAATTGATGGAAAGAGGTGCGATCATCTTCCCACTTATTTTTAAATTATACCATCAGAAAATACGTAAATATCACATTAGATTTTTTTCACTCAACCTTTATGATTATTATTTGATTCGGCCCTTGGGAAGGAAGGTGGAGGTCAGTAAAATAGCCTAAATCCACCCGAAAACATTTATACAGCTACCCTTAAAAGTTTTAGGAATAATAGTTACAAACAAAAGTTTTAATGCTTAAAAAGAAGATTTATTTTTCCTCCACTGTCTTCTCCCTTCCTGACGATTAATAAAAATCAATAAAAAGATTGCTGATTTTTCCTAATATAAAATCAGCTGTTTAATAAGAACATGTTAACCAAATAAAAGATGAAAACATAAAGGAAAAAATATTTACTTTTTATATCAAATCCTAGTTCTTTAAAATATATATTTTTTTCTTTAAAAATTATATTAAAAAATGTAAAAATGAAATTACAATATCTATAAGTGAAATACAGATAGATAAATGAAATAAAAAAGTAAAGTTTAAGACATCTAACTTTAATAGAAGCACAAAAAATAACTTTTATCTCGTATATAACTCCAATCAATACAAAAGCGTAATGGACAGACAAAGTTAGTTAAAAGATAGTGTTACTACTAAAAAGGGTAGTGTTGCTACTAAAAAGAATTGAGAACTTTTTCTTTTAAAAACCCGGTCAGGGTCATGAAAGGTCTTTGTCAACTAAAGAAAAGTATTGATAGATAGATAGATAAAGGATATTGGATATTTTTCTTTTACTAACTTAATAGATGAAGTCACATTAAAAGATTAATTTACATTTGATACATGAAAATATGCCAAAAAATCACTAAAAGCAATTTTGAGGTTAAAGAAAATTACACCTTATTGTTAAGCATACATCCAAAGGATTTCACTAACAATTGAACTGATTGAGTTCTCCTTTTTAGGTAATGTAGACGTAGATCTAGGGACGGTCTTAATTAGGTTATTTTTTTTAAATGTTGGTTTTAGGCTTTTTTCCGCACCCTTCTTACTCCGTTAAATACAGAGCAAATATGAGCGCAGCCGCTAGTAATTTATGAAGAACCCCCTTTAAAGACGCCATTGATTGTAATATAATAGGATAGGATAGATTATGGTTGATGTCATATATTTATCGTGTTGTAAAGGCTTTCTTTAATATTATTATCCTTTTATTATAAAGCCCATTGAAAGGATAATATTATCATTTTATTAAAATTATGGCGACTGCGTCCTTAACTTAGCATCTAGATGAAGGAGAACAATAAAATAGCCTAAAATCATCTCAAGGCATATCGTTTAAAAAAAATAAATAACCCAAAACCGTCCTGGGACCCATGTGAAGCTTATCCTATACGAAGAACTAAATCATTTCATTGGTTAGCTAGATCTTATCAGACAAACGCACGAAATGCATTTAAACTTGAATTTAGTGAACTACACATTTTTTTCCTGTTCAATGGTTTAAACTACATATATATTGAATGTATTTGAAAGAATTTCAATATTCTACCACGTAGTTATAAAATATTAAGACTTGGAAATCATTTTATTATGATATATGCAACTTATATGGCTGTTTTATTTTCACCAAAACAGGATGCCGGCTATTTTAGTGGTGCCTAATTGTTTGATATTTATTGTTATACAATACTACATATGTTAGACAGTATTGTTTTTAACTTATGCTTGCAATCATTTTTCTGAAATGCACTTCATGCAACTGTTAATACACTATGCACTATGTTAATACATCGCTACTAAGTTCAACACGGATAAATTAGCCACCTGAACTCATATTGTTTCCCCTCCACCACATCAGTAACATGTGCTGATAGATCAGGACCATCAGTTAGATGACATTTCACCCAATCCTTATTAAACTTCTCCCGTCGCTCTAAAAAATAAATAAAAATACATTAGTTTCTAATAAAGTTGATTTACTTATATAAACCTTAACTGCTTGAATTTAATAAAAAACTACAAAAAAATAGCCAGAGCCGCTAAAGTTTAACATGTCCAGCCGCAACTAAAGTTGCTGAATAAGTAAAGAATTAGCAATTGAGACGCCTATATTATAATCTTTTAATATTTTCCGAAGCTATTTTATCATTTACTTCGCCTGTCTGCTCGTCTATAAATTCCTTACCTACTATGTAGTTTGTAATAACAGCGCCTCCATCACTAGGTGGGGGGCTCCATTTCAAATCTACAAAGCTCTTGTCCCAATCTGATACTTGCAGATTTTCTGGCGCTTCGGGCACATCTAGAAGAAAACAAATATGAAAATTTTGTTATAAGTGTATTTACTAACCAATAAATTGATGAAATAAGTTAATTTAAAAATTTGAACAAACAATTTGATAAAGACCATCTTTAGCAAAACCAGACATTAAGGAAGCAAGCCGTTTAAGCAAAAAATAAGAAAAAGAGAGAAAAGTGAGATAACAATGAGTAATAATGAGAAAAGAGAATAAAGGAGAGACTGGAAAGAGGAACAAAGGCTTTAAAGACTGTGTACGGTACAGACAAACGTACAGACACAAAAGTCTTGCAGCGTAGCTACGCTACACGCATAGTTATGCAACCACCTGACAGCTGTATAAATAAAGTTGTTTAAACAAACTTTAATTAAATTACTCTGTCTAAGAAATTAGTGTGTTTTAGTAGCAAACATTCTCAATAAGTTAATAACAGTAATAACAAGTATGTCAGTCTTCAGAGAGAGAGAGAGAGAGAGAGAGAGAGAGAGAGAGAGAGAGAGAGAGAGAGAGAGAGAGAGAGAGAGAGAGAGAGAGAGAGAGAGAGAGAGAGAAAGAGAGAGAAAGAGAGAGAGAGAGAGAGAGAGAGAAAGAGAGAGAGAGAGAGAGAGAGAGAGAGAGAGAGAGAGAGAGAGAGAGAGAGAGAGAGAGAGAGAGAGAGAGAGAGAGAGAGAGAGAGAGAGAGAGAGAGAGAAAGAGAGAGAAAGAGAGAGAGAGAGAGAGAGAGAGAGAGAGAGAGAGAGAGAGAGAGAGAGAGAGAGAGAGAGAGAGAGAGAGAGAGATTATGACATTGGGCTGTTTATTAAACTAGTTTGGAAAGTTTTTTAATAACGTCTTTTTATTCGTTGGCTTAACGACTTTGGGCAGTAAATGTAATTTTTATTGGTTGGTTAATTAAGTTGAGTGTTCAAATGTTTCAACCACTAATTTCAATCTACAATAGCGGTAGTTTTGTGTTTCATCATTGGGGATGTACATAAATTTATTGGCCATTGTCTTATGCCTTTCTCCCTAAGTTCCATTATTTTCAGCTTTTCTTTTCAAAAAGCTTTGCTATATTGGCAAAAAAATCATCAAACAAGGATAAATATGTTCAATATAAGTAGCGAGGCAATAACTAGATTCTATTAGTTTTCGACACACCTTTTAAACTTTAAAGCACAATTTAAACTTCTACATGTTGAACATAAATTATCCTTGGTAATAAGGATAGCTAAATAAAATGATTTATGTACCCTCCCAAAAATAAATTCTTACACGAAATAAAAGAAATATTAGCCCAAAAATTCGTCGATTTTCTCTCAATATTTTGGAAGATTTTTTATCAATATTTCTGCTTCAAAATAGCATTAATTCCCCCCTCCAACCATTAAAAAATATTACAATACCAAACCCCAAGGGCGAGAAAAGGAGCGGTAAATTGAAAAATAATTTGATATTCATTGGTTTATTCCTTTATCCCCAAATAATCCGCAGTGCACCAAATTAAAGCGCAATGACTGAACTTAATTTTATAAAAATCAAACTTTAAGATAATATAAAACTGTCTGCATTTTTATACTTTATAGAAGCGAAGCTAAACTGCCTATACTTATTTGTTGGTATGTTGGTCAAGCAAAAAAAAGTGACTTACCCCACGGGTCTTTGGCCAGAACGGGTTCAGTTAGCTGGGCTGGTTCTGAGGCACCAATTTTGTTGTGGGCTACAACTCTAAACCTAAACATGAAAATATTATAATATAAATATTTATAACTAAAGTCTGTATGTATTAATTTATATAATTTTCTTTTTTTTTGCGCTACACACATATGTTCTGGTTTTTATGCGGTTTTGTAGATATGCTATGCTTCTGAAGAATCTGAGTTAATCAGAGCACGTATTGTATTTTGAGACATTGTATTATAGGTATGCAATCACTTCCGCATATATGTGTCATATTATTAAAAAAAAACATTTCTGTGCTTCAGTTTCATAATGTACCACTTCAGAATAATTTACTTTTTTTGTGTCTTTTTTTCGAATATGAACACCATGCTAAAGAGAACACACACCCGTTGTATATTATTTTTATTAAGAAGTACAGTAGGTTAGGAATATATAATTAAGGTTTCAAATAAAAAAAAATATCCACATGAAACACTTTTTAGCAAGAATAAACCGCATTTTTTAACCCTAGCCGCAAAAAAATTAACAATCCGCAGTTAAGCAGGACTTTTATTTACTGCCAAGAATTATTGTCAAACCACCTAATATCCATAAATCAGCAATTTCTATGCTTTTACGTAAATGATTGTTATAAAACAAGGATGACAACATCCATAAAAGCGAAGCACTGAAACGGTAGGACAAACGGACATTAACACTTATATAGTGTCAGAACTGAATAATCAGAATATAAATGTATAAGAGCAAAATTGTAAGTAAATTTGTTGAAAAACTGCTTAATACAAGATAATGTATATGGACATACTTACATTTTTAGAACTTGATTATAGAGTTGCTTCGCTTATAACATTATACTTTGTTGTCCCAGGAATCAACATACCAAAAATCAGATCAATCGGATGATTAGATCACATAAAAACTTGTTGTTAAAAAAGTAGAAATGTTGCTAATGTCGTATGGGTGAGTTGTACTTGGACTGAACAGTCAACTTGTCAACTCAAGGCCAAACTCTTGGTCCTTCACCTCATACCCGTGGTACGGTGGTACAGTAGATTACAGACATGAGACAACCAACTCTCTGTGATGCACGACCTTTGTCTGAGAAGTCCTAACTGTGCATGGTAACGAGTTGCGCCTGTTTTGGGCCAAGGCATTCCCCCCACTCTAACTATTTACGTCGCGCATCTGACATAGTAGCAGTGGGAACCATTTTTAACGTCTTTAGTTATGACGCGGTGTCGGACCGAGATTCGAACCTAACACCTTCCCGACGACGAGCGGATGCGCTACATGTTGAGCCACGGTCGCGGGTTAAAAAAAAAAAAAAAAAAAAAAAAAGTAGAAAAATCAACATGTTTAAAATGGACGTACGGACATTCTTGTAATGATTATAGAGTTGCTACGTTTTCTAAATCGTACCTAACTATTAAAGGAATCACCATGCAAAGTTTAAAATCGATAGGACAATTCTAACATGCCTAAATTAACGGAAAAAAGCTATCCGTTTGTGACGGACGTACGGACGGACGGACCAACCATAATTATAGAAAAGCTTCGCTTTTAATAAATATAATAAGGTCAATTAATTCAGGTTGTTTTTGATTGATCATTGTACTATCAGGTTTCTACAGGCAGAGAAGGGACAATAGTCGGTAAATTTTGCAACATCAATATAAAGGGTCCTAGGACAAACGCAGGAGTCCCAAACGTCGGAGTTGTCAAACGCAGAAGTGGATATTTAACCTCACCTAACCTATTTTAGACCATCTTATGTGTTTTTAAATGCCTAACCACTGCGGGGGGCTTATTTATACATTCATATATTAACCTAACCTCATCTGAATAGAAATACCTAATTTAAATAACATTTATCCACTTCTGCGTTTGTCCACTCCGACGTTTGGGACTCCTGCGTTTTTCTAGGCCCTTTTAAAGAAGAATTGCATATATTTATCATTATTGAGGGGAAGATTAATTAAATGTTGTTTTATCCCTAAATCATTGATTCGCTAATAAGTGGAGCAATGGCGTCCACAGATGTTTTTGTAGACAGGAGGGGGTGAGAAGTAGGAGTTCTATCAATCTGATTAACCTTTTACATTATTCCTGTAAGTTCTTTTTAACTGTAGTTTAAGATTTCGAAATCCTATGAACCGATTGAGCTGTCAGGGATGCTGAATATTATTCTAATGATGGTTTTAGGCTATTTTATCTTTAAAATTTGGGGATGGTTTTACGCTATTTTCTTCCCTTTCCTTAAAATACAGATCCGCAGCCACTTACAAAACTTTTCTAATAAAATGTTAAAAAAACTATATGTTTTTTTCCACTTATTTTTGGTCAATTAAATTATTTGCGTACCTTTTAACTAAAATTGCAAAATTTTAATTAAAGCTTTATATAATGAATTAAGCTGGATTTTTCAATTCATTTCAATTTATAACCTAAATTAAATTTTCTTAAATAAGAAACTCTTATACAATACTAATTTTAATAAAACAAGGATGACAACATCCATAAGTAGCGAAGCTTAAAAATTATGAATATACATATATCAGGAAAAATTACTATAAAGCAGTGTCATACAATAAACATTAATGTTGATAAAATAGGGAAATTAAAAAACCTTTAAAATCACGCAACCTTGAAAATCATGAAAATTTAAAAATCTAGGAATCGATCTAGCACCGCAATTTATAGACAAATCTTAATGAAACTTAAAAAAAATGCAGAATATGAGCATATTCAATCCCTAATAATTTCAGCCGAAAATCCTGAATAGGAATCAAGAAAACATTAGAAAACCTAAAAATCTAGGAATCGATCTAGCACCCTTATTAATTGCAAAATCGTAAAAAAAACTTAAGGGAAATATGTAGAATGTAAATTTAAGCAATCCCTGAAAATTTTAGCCCATTATCTTAAAAAGGAGTTGAGAAAATCAGGAAAACATGAAAATGTAGGAATCGATCTAGCACCCCAAATAACAGACGGATGGACAAAACAATATATAGATTATATGGGCATATGTTATAAGAATCTTCACTAAAAATTTCAGCTGTCTATCTTTTATAGGGGCCGAGAAAATCACGTTTCCCCCACTTTGTCTCAGACGGACAGACGGACGGACATTTCGAATTATAGAGTAGCTTCGCTACTAAAAACAAGTTTTAGTAAACAGGAAAATTTAATAATTTTTTTATGTTTTATTTACAGGAATAAATTAAAATAATTTGATGAGAAAAAATGATTTTATTATTAGATGAATAATTCAACAAGATTTATCCAGTTAGGGAAGGAAAGGGCAGTGGACGTAAATTACACTCACTCATTGCAGTAACCACATTATTATAAATAGCAGACCTCCTTAGAAAATCTACCTTATAATTTTTTTTTTGAATGTTTTGAAACAAAATTATATAAGAATAAATATATATAAACATAAATTGAATTTGTTAAAAGCAAAGTTCGTAAACTTTTTGACACAAATGTTATCTAAACTTTTCATTGGCTTAAATTATGAATTTTGAATGATCTTAAATAAACTTTTAGGTTTAAAATAGGCTTGAATGATAAAGCGAAAATTGATTGATATATTCTAATAGATTTTTTAAGAAAGATTTATAGGGGGTGTTGACACCCCCCTTCCGCACGTTAATAAATATAAAAACTTACTTATATTTTTCTCCAGGTTTCTCTAGATTGCACTTAAAAGTTGTACATCCGCCAATACATTCACCAAATCTCTCCCATTTCTTAGAGACGGTGTTGTACAGGTCAATTGTGTACAGTATGATGGGGGTGCCACCATCCTCCTAAATTCAAAACAGGTTTTTAACATCATGTTTTTTTGTTCTGTGTGTGTATGTATGTTTGGCGGATTTTTTATCCATATGTCTGTGTGCCTTTTTGTATATCATAATATCTGTTATTCTGTCTATTTGACAGATTTCATTTTTTTCTGTCCATTCAAAATTTCTCTCCGTCTATCTGTCTAAATGTCAGTCTATCTTTCTGTCCTAATGTCTGTCTGTCCATCTGTCTGTCTGTCTTTCTATCTATCTATTCACCTTAGGATGCTCCCATCTGAGAAGACAAGAGTTGGAGAACACATCTGTAGCATTCAAGTTCTCTGGGGGGCCTGGCACGTCTAAATTATAATTAATTTTAGAGTAGCTGCACTACAGAACTAGAACTATTTAATTTCATTTTACTGAAATGGCCTGATTTGATAAATTAATCTTTCACCCAAAGTTATCAGTTTGAATAGCATGAGATATATTTGTTAATCTAAAAAAAATTATTTAGTATCACATGCTATGCCTAGGTCTAACTGACAGTAATTTAAATCTTATTTTCATATTAATACTTAGAAGACTTTTTGTCAGGTTTTAAATTAAAACAACAATTCTATCATACCTAAGAAATTGACCAGAATATCGCAGGCTGTAGTTCCGCCTTTATCAGAAAACTCAATAGTGTACCTTAAAATAATATTGAAATTCAAATTTTGATGCAAAAATATCAACAAATATTTTTAAAAAAATTTAGATAAACTTTTTATTTTATTCCCTTAAGAACTCTGATTACTATTTATATACTTGTTTTAACGTATTTTCATAAAAAAAAATTTTCTTCACCCTTTATAAATAGAAACGATGCTAAGATATCTCTTTAAGATCGAGAGGTGGACTTTTTAAAATCCTGGTAAAATTATATAACCTAAATTCATTCAAGTAAATGTAAAATAAAATGGTTATGTAATACAAAATATAAAACAATATATTCTTGGCTTCTTTTAAAAGAACAAAAACTTTGGTCTATCAAATTAGCGAACTTTATTTCGGCTAATATAATAAACAAGTATTTTAAGATCTGTAAGAAGCGCAGTATATATTAAAAAGATATAATAAAGAATGACGCCAACGGACAAATGTCTAAAAAATCTGCCATGTGATGTCATAAAAATGAGGAAAATGTAAGGAGAAGTGGGAAAGACTACCCATAAAAAAAAGAGATGGATAATCACTGATTTTTATGACGTCACATGGCTAATTTTTGAGACACTTTGTCGCACTACAGAAATGACAGACGGACAAAGTGAATTAGAGAGTATATGCTAATTTGTCATGAAAATCTACAATAAAATCAGAATCCTTTCAAAAAGCAGCTGAGTTGATCCTATTTATGGACACACCGACAGACAGACGTTAAAAGTAGTTGTTCATTAAAAAAAAGGAAAAATAAGAAATCTATAACAACACTGGCTAAATTTCCACCCCCCTCCCTCCACCCGTGAAGAAAAGAACCGAAAGAAGGGTAGATAAAGGGACAAAATTATTTAAATTTTTTTCATTGATATATTTCATCTTTTTTTCTCTGTTTTGAAAGAGCATCCAATAAATTCGCCATAAAATGTAAAATATGATACTATACACCCCATCAGAAACTAGGTTCTAAGAAAGTTTTATGCCGCTAAATACATGAATAAATTGCATCTCTTTTGGAACCAAGTCATAACCCATTTTTTATAAAACTAGTGGTTTAGTAGTTATTGAAATCTTAAGCCAAATTTACCCTACTACTTTATATATTAGGATTATATTGTATCAGATTTATATTATATCACTGCAAGCTGGCATGCTAATACTATACTTTGCCTAACATTGCAATGTTATAATACAATTATAGAGTGACTCTAAACCCCAGCTGTGTAACATACATACACCTTTAACACACAATAAATCTTAAAGACCAGTTCTTAAACAGAATAAAGTTTAATATTTAAGACAATATGAACGTAGACTGGAAGTAGACTGTATGATCAGTAAAATAACTTTATATATAATATCTTTTGCTTATTGCTGGACAAAATTTAAGACAACCTTTTGATAATATATAAAATAAATCAAAATTCATTTTTTGGAAGTATGATAAACTTTTTAAAAACTGATAACAGAGAAAAATATAATTTTGTGGTACATTTCATATTATTTTCAAAATAATAGACAAACATTTTATTATCTACTACTAAAGACTATTCTTTTGTTGACTTAAGAGCTATAAAACGGCTGATTTGTAACCTTTCAGAAAAGCTTTATAATATTCCAGGGCAGGATTAATGCTATCTTCATAAAAATGGCGCTTACCTTCCGGTCCTTGGAGTGAAGGGCCTCTTGAAGTTGAATGAATAATTTTCTCCATCAACAACCAAATCATATTCTAGTGTTTAGTGTACATTTAATTTCCTGTTTTTTTAATTAAAATTTTGCAGCTTGGGTAAAAATAAGATTTTAAAAAAGTTATTTCTTAAATTTGGACAATGAGACACACATAAATAAGTGTATTTTTGATAAAAAAAAAGATGAGTAAAATGGTATTTTAAAATATAAAAACTTGTCCATGTGTTTCTTAGATTTATAAGTAGGGTAAAAAGGGGAGGCTTTTAAAATGATTAATGTATATACGGACATACAGTCATATCAACTATAAAGTAGCTTCGCTAATAAAAATTTGTTAAAATTGTACAGCAAACTTGCCTGAAGTTGGAACGGGCTGTCCAGTTTTATCCAGAATCCTGGCGGTCAACTTGGAACCTTTTATTCTGGCTGCAATATAATAAGGAGATGTGTGTGTGTGGGGGTGAGTGTGAGTGCTTTACAGGGATAAAGGAAAGGCAATACAAAATTAGATTTAGAAATTTTCAGCTATCATAAGGGATTAGTCAATGGACGATTAAATGGAGTACATCCATATTATTACAAACAAATCGCCTCTTTTGTTTATCAAAATTATAGGTTGAAAAGTTTTGACTCTACTAATTTTGGACCAATTAAAAGTATAATGTATGTCCATTCCCTCTATAGAAATTTTTGCCTTCAATACAGATTTTTTTTTTTTTTGGGGGGGGGGGGGTAGAGGATTTGGATAATATTTACCGTTGAGCCTTTTCCTTTATCCTTGTACAAAAATGAAAATATCTAAGTAAGTATACACATATATAAAAAAGCTTCGCTTTTAAAAAAGAAAATTTAATATTAGAATTGTTTTAAATCCTCTTTGAATCTTCTTAGATATAATCATTTTTAACATATACAGTGCACTATGTCTAAAAAGTGCTTTTTGATGAGATAAAAAAGGAAAAAAAACTACGGATAATTTTTCTCTAAAAAAGGTGTAAAGTTGTCATAATAACTTTTGCCTGAATAAAATGTGTTGTAAAAAATCTATACGTCAATTTAAAAGATACTTTCTACGTACATAAATACATAATTTTAAGATTTTAATCAAAATATTATGATTAAAAACAAGTCAAAATAACATATTTCTGTAAAATAATTAAAAACAAAGTATATAATAATATTATTTGAATATAAATTAATGTTTTCAAATAACATTTTGAAGTTTTGAACATACACAGATTGTCTGAAAAACCTCATCAAACCTAACTAAACCATCTTTTTAAGGCCCTATTTAATTTTAACGTTTTCCAGATAATCTGCCTATGGCCAAACTATATATACAAACCTTTTTTTCAGTAGCTTGTTGGTAGAAAAAGAAAATTTAATTTTGTTATTTTCATCTCAAAGTTTTGATACTCGAAGAATATTAATAAAAAACTTCTTAAATATTTTTTTATATGAAATAAGTTTTTTCCTTCTGATCTTTTTTTTTATACTTTTTAGCATTAAGATAAAAAAGTTTTCGTGATTTTTCCAAAAATAATTTGCGGATTTTTGATAAATTATTTCAATGCTAAAACTTCGGCGGTTACCTTTGCCTCTAGCGCGGACTTTGCCGTCGCCGGTTTCAAATAATGCCTGGTTTAATATAAACACAGCAGTGTAGACTGAAACATATATAGTAAATATAGTACAGCAAAGTACCAATCATATAATAGCGATAAGTGAATGGTTCCAAAAATTATAATAGATGATAAGCTTGTGCACGCCCTTGTTCAATTTCTTGATTTGAATTCTAGATAGATAGATACATGTAACAAAATCAGTAACAGGATGTCTGTTTGTATAGCAAAAGATCGCGCTAACCATTGAACCGATATGGGTCTTTTGTACAGTGAAACTTCTCAAAGGTTCAAGGAAGATTTATAACTATTTGATGAAGGTGCCACAATCCTCCCAAGAGAAATAGCCATTTGAAAAAAATAGAAGCCTCTATAGGCGTAACCGTTAGTAGATCAAACAACAGATAGATAGAAAAATCTAAAGATAATGTATAGATAGATAGAAACTGAATAGATTTATAGAGAAAGAATAGATAGATAGATGAAGAATGAATAGATAGATAGATAACTACCTGTCACTCTCAGTGACGACCTGACCGGCAATTACCCACTCGGCCTCGGCCTCATCATCGCCCATCTGGCACTCAAAGATGACCTGTTCCTTCTCAACGGCCTCCTGGTCCTCAAGAGCCTTTAAGAACTGCGGGGACAAGATGGATGATTAAAGATTTAATAATAGTTATTTCTTTCATCGTATTATAAACCGCTTTCCGTGGATATAGAATGTACAATATAAGATTAAAACAAGTTTTTTAGCCCCGAGGTGCCGAAGGCACGAGCTATAAAAACTGGTTTTAATCTTATGATTGTACTTTTTGTGTATTCGTAGAAAGTGGTTTATAATACGATGCTAGACATAGTTTTTTCGTATGAATGAGAACCGAGAATAGTTATTTACAGCATCCTATTAGAGACTTCTTTCAACGGATGTTAAAAATAAGAATTATAAATTAAAAATGCTTAAATGATTTTTATTTCTTACATTCGTGGAAAATTGTCTGTAATACGATGTTATACAAAAATTTTCAATATGGCAGAAAACCGGTTCCAGTCCAGTAGAGATTGATAAGTTTTGAAGCCTTTTCTATTTCTTTTTCTCTGTCTTTAGATTTTTTTTTACGATTTCTCATAAATTATATAAAACTTGACAAAATTATGTCGACTAATAAAAACACAATTAAAAATCCATTCCTTATTTTCAGGGACAACACGAAGCTTGCACTCGGTTTCATCTGTGTTAGTTTTACAGGTGAATTTACCCTCGGCCTCCAGAGGACAGTCTTTGATGATGAGCTTGCGCTCCCTTTCTTCCTCAACCTTGAATTATAGTTGCATTTTAAACCGCTAGAGTGTAATTTTTATTAGCGAAACTACTTTATAATTAAACTGTCCTTCAGTTTGTCCGTTTATAAGCGGCGTGATTTTCTCGGCTGCTATACAAGATACATGGCTGATTTTTTTTGTAAACTAAAATCATAGTTTTAAATCAATAAGGAAGGAATATACTGTATATCTTCATAAAAAGAAAGAAAGTCAGATATATATACAAAAAGATAGCAAGTACCTCCTTGATGTGTTCAAACCAGTCAGGATATCCCTTGATGATTTCAATCTCCTCAAAGTACCAGGTCACGTCAGCCTCGGGGATGTCAACCTAAATGATAACATCATTAAATCTTTGTCTGCCGTGTTCCACATATTTTTGTTCAAGTATAGTTATTAATCGCATCGTATTGTAGACAGATTTCCGCAGATAGTAAAATAAAACAAACTTATGATCAATTACAGTTTTGTTTGCTCCCTGGTGGCCGAAGACCCGGGCCAACAAAACTAGTTTTGATTTTATTATTCGTAGAATATTGCCTAAAATTGAGTTTTAAGCATGGCTCTTATCCAGCAGATATATATACAAATATATTATTTACAAAATTGCTTTAAACAATACCAATATCAACATGAATAAAATTTCTATAATGTTCTTTACTTTTCAAGGACAAAAAGAATAAGGCAAGCAATTAGAATAGCTTCGTCAGTGAATTAAAACTTTTTTTGTACACTTATTTCAAGAAAACAAGGCACAGTGATTTTTATAATAGATGACTTTTATTGTACTAGATAGAAAATCTTCGTTGAAAAATGGCAATAGCCGATAAATTGATGTACAATGTACATCCCCTAAGATGATACACAAAATTACCAATTCTGTAAATTAAATTAGTGGTTGAAACGTATGAACACTTAACATAATGCATCAAACATAAAAAATTTATAAAGTCTACAAAGCTGCTAAGCCAACTAATACGAAAAATTTCTTATTAGTCTTTGTGAACCAGTGCAGTGTAATAAACAGACAAATATCTTTCCAAAAAGGAAAACCAAGTAACAAAAAGATATAATCAAGCAAAAGTTGCCCAATCAAATGGTTGGTTGTCGGTGGGACAAAAATATTGCCATTATTTTCGAGGAATAAAAAGTCTAAATTTTTGGATCTATTGTTCAGATGTCGCAGTACGTGGAATAGCTGGGAACTTAATTTTCTTTACTTTGAATATATTTGTTTTGATGTTATGTTGAGTAAATTGTAAACTAATTAGGGTATAGGAGGTATATTCACAAATTTATATATACATGTAATAAAAAATACAGGGCGATAAAAAGGTAATAAAGTAAATGTAATTTTCTCGTCTCCTATTGAGGATATATATGTGATATTTCTCATGTATAATGAACATTTACTCTATATATGAAATTTGTTAGTATGTCTATAATAGTATATATGGAAAAGAAGGGAATTTAATGGGTTAAGTATGATTATATATGTTTTAATGAATAGACATCTAAGTGAAGGGGGGGGGGTAAAAGATTGTTTACCCCCTAAAACTTTGAAACTCCTTATCTTAAAGAAACATTAGATTATCCCCTAAAACCTTTAAAAAATCTATTCGTCATTTTTTGTTGCTGATATCTTTAACAAGATGAATAAAAGTTGGACCCTGTATAAATTATAATTTGCGTGTATGTTGGTATTCTTGATATAGCTAATTTCAAATATCAGATATTCTTCCTTTTATCTTAAAATTAAGTTGTTACACGAGAAATTTACCAAAAAAATTTGGGGAACACAGTAAAAGTGTCGGACTGATTATGACGTAAAAAAATATTAGCCAATGAGAGGCCACTATAAATTTTATCATTGGTCAATAATGGCCTTTCATTGGTTAATTTTTTTACGTCATAATCAGTCCGACACTTTTACTGTGTTCGCTTTGGGGTAAATGTAATTTCCTCGACTGTTATTTGAGCAAACATTATAAAACTTTCTTGGTCGGTTGGTTTTCTTTCGTTTTTTTAAAAGGCCAATGAACAATTGCTCTATAGTTCACTTTATTCGCCCATGTTTTTTTGCATCGCTACTTATGGATGTTATTGTCTTTGTTAAACACCTAACTTTTAAGTTTTAGTAAAGCAGGCTAAAATATATTTTAGTGTACATACATTGTATACTCATATTAGATATTAAGATTTCGTACTTTCAAAGACAACCTTTTAGAATTAGAAAATTAAATTATCCTAAATTGTCTAATCATTGGCTTCACCCCTAGTTTTATATTTTACCTGGCAATGAAGGACGCATTCTCTGTGTTGAATTTCTCTCTTGCTCATCAACTGCTTGGTGAAGTAGCAGGGCTGAGCTGAAATTAAAAATATATGTTAAAAAATCTTCCAAAATATTGGGTAAAAATCTTCGAATATTTTTTTATCATCTTGAATGTTTGGAACAAACTTTAACAATAAACTGAATGTACATAATGGATACAGGAGACTGTACATTAATTTATTGTCGATTATCTTACCCTTAAGATCCATAGTATCCTTGAAGGAGAAAATTTTATAATTTTACCCACCCCATCAGTACGCCCTTGACAACTATTATTATACTAGTTTTCTGCTCAATAAGCGTACAGATGATAATATATATTTGATGGCTGTATATTTGTATGGATGGATATGCTTCCACAAATAAAGTAATAAGCGAATGATACTAACAATTTGCATTTCATAATAAAATACTATTTCAAATATCTCACAATCCTATTATATAAGGTGATTTTTGTTTGTTTGTCTGTAAAGATCTCGCTTTGACGATTTAGTTCTTCCAAGAGAATCTTTCAGGTATAATTTTAGGCTATTTTACATTGATTCGTGCCCCTTGGTATATGGGGCACGAAAACTATTGACTACAAAAGATTCTTAACAGGAAATAAGCATTATTAAATCATTTCAGTAATAGACGGCCTTCTGAAAGTCTGGTACAAATATTTATGCTGAACATATATAAGCATGTCCATTTATTCCTAAAAGCATTATTTGAATGTATATTGTATATTTGAGGAGGGCATAGGAAGCCAAAAACAATAATTTATCTAATAATCTCTCCATAATAGTTAATCATTAGCTTGTTATGTTATAGGAGTGATATTTTATCTAAAAAAAACTTTTTTGACTGTAAAAATGAAAATTAATTTTATGTATGTCTGTCTGTTCCAAATGATCTTTTTGTCTAGTTTACCGCCCTTGACCAAATTATATTTCCAAAACTTATCTTATAAATAATTTGGAAATAAATGTAAAATTATTTTCTTATGCAAACGATAATAAATGAAAATAACTGTTGAAGGTCAAAAAAGCCCAAATTTTCTTATATTTCTCTTGCTTAACTGTATAATCATGCAAATATTATTAAGGAAAATGGAAATAAATGATAATAATGTTTTTAGAGAAGCTTTTTTTAAAATTTAGGTTTGTTCGTCCGTTGGTAATGGTTATGATTTTTAATAATTCAAAAGTTTTCCTATATATTTTAACTCTGGCAGTGTGGATTACTAAGACAATTAGAAATCATGATAAATTAATCAGCATACTTCTTTATTTTTAATCACCTTTTTACTTTAAAGCTTTATACAAATGGATATAGGATATTCTTGGATGTGTAGACAGGGGGAAGTTTGTCGTCAATTTAATAGGGTTCTCATTTATTGATAAGTACGTTCATCTAGTAGGTGGGAATGAGGTAAACTGGGTGAATTGGGGGTATCGTTTTTTAGCCAGCTGCAAGAATTACTTTTTTTGAAAATATATTGCAACATCTAAGTAGTAAATTATCGTTTTAACACGTATGTTAAGTTTTGAAAAATAAATACGTGTATTTATAGTAGTTTGACTTCAGAGTAGCATTTGATATTCATTGGTTATTTGCATGTTTAAATGAGGGAGAATAAAATAGATGTTTACTATTTTTCTCCTAAATTTTTACTTTCTACAAAATGGAAAAATTTATTCTAATGATTAAAAGGTAAATTTTTTATTTTCTAGTGTCTTTTCTCTTATTTTACAAGCGAAATTTTACGTTTATTTTACTCTTTAAGATTGACCTCCTAACGCTAATGTCGATGCCCTCAATGTCTTATAGAATAAGAACAATTTACATAATATATTGGTGAGAATTATAAAAATGCTAAAAATAAATGTTTCATGATTAATTACAATTACATACACGTATCAGTGTTTAATTAAACAAGGATAAAATAATCGTTGCAAATAAATTTAAATGCTTTTTACCAAAAAATAAAGTCGGTAAATCAAATATACCCAATACGCTTATTTGTCTCTTGATAGCAGAAAAGATAAAAACAAAAATTCTAATTATTTTCCAAAAGGATTGAAGAACAAAGTGAGGTTGTATAATGGTAAGGGATTATACCCAAAAAAAACAGATACCTAAACATAGAAATAAAACATATTTTAGATATTATATAAAACAAAATATTTTTTCTTGTAAGCGTTAGAATAAGGGGGGGGGGGGGGGCGTTCAAATTAATCCTTTACAAATTAAGGACATGCTCTTTTTATATATCCTAATATTGACAGTACTGTATAAACATTATGGCCGTGGCATAAATGTTTAATCAACTGTAATATTGAAAATAAATTAATCCCCACCTATAGTTATATCAGAAATATGGATAAAGGTTAGGCAATTTGATTCAACTTATATTATACAAGGTTTGTATAGATTTTTCCCTCAAAAATAAATTAATCAATACACTTTAAAGAGATAAAGATAAACATTAATCAATTAAATCTCCTTTTTTACAGGACCTTTTAAGGGTAAACATTTAAAAAATAACATGAGATTTATTTTATCTAAATTTTTTATTCTTATATTTACATAATAGAAATCCAACGTATTTATTATTTATGTAATGTAAAATAGGTAAAAATTACGCATTATAAAATGTATATAACTCTTTTATTTTTCTATAGATAAACAAATTTTATCCTTAGGAAAATTTTTAAAGCGAATCATGTAATACAAAATGACATATTGACGAACTGACACAATCAATTATAGAGTAACTAAACTCAACAAAACACCTACCTTGTACCACCACCTCGGTTTTGGTGTAGCAATTCTTCTCCTTTTCGCGCCCTTTAATCCTGCACGCGTATTTACCCGTCTGGCTTTGCGAGGCCTTTTTCAGGATGAGCCGACAATTGCCGAGAATGTCTTTTTCTATCTCGTAATCGTCGTTTTCCTCATCTGGAAGTACCTTTTCATCCTGTGTAGGTGGTATTGTCATGTCAATAGCTTTATTTTTTTTGTTTCACAAGTCATCAAATTAAAATCTTAGCAACTTTTAAATACCTCATAAAAATATTTTTTGCTAGGCTTATCCTTATAATAAATGGTCAATTATTCTAAAAGTAATTGGTTACTTGAGTAAAATACTCACGTTTCATTACCATGATTTAATTCTCGTAATCCAATCCCAACCCCCCCCCCCCAAAAAAAAAAATGTTAAGAAAATGTTTAAAACAAAAAATGTAAAAATCCGCCAAAAAGTATTTGACAAAATCTGCAAAGAGTAATAAAATGACATTACAGTATAAAACCGTTTTAAAAAGTTGTGTTAGCTTTGTATCTTAGTATTGATATTGCATTTGAATATCTATAATATGTAAATTTCATATCTATTCCAGCTTAATACACTACACTGTAAAGAAATATGTAATTTTACTTTAATAAAATGTTGACGACAAATAAAATTTTATGTAAAAACTAATAATTTTTGGAGAAAGACATCTCTATACATTTTCAATCATTGTTTTGTTTTTTTTCAGGCGACGCTTTTTATAAAGCTTTTTAGAGTGTTTAAGGTTGGATAAGTTTGCTCTGTGTATGACAATGCATTATCCCTCCTAACAGGATGCTCTCAAATTGTGCATATACATGTCTAGAATATAGGCATACCTATTTTACGTAGTATAGCATAATATATTTAAGTTTAAGTAAAGAATAAGTGGATAAATTTAGGCAAACAAAAAATTATCATTGATTTAATGTTGTACCCTGTATTCACTAGTTTTAAATATTAATGTTAGGTTTTTCATTTTCTAATTACTACCTGTGTGGCTTTTCTAAGCCTTACTAAACATTATTTAGACTAAAATCAAAGTATTTGATAATATGTTTATTGAAAGCCTAAAAAGGCCCCAGCGACCATTTCAAACATTATTTCAAATTCCTAATACCAAAATATCTGAAGCACAAAATACATACCAAAAGGCATTTGGCAAGGCATAATAAGACATCGAAGATTATGATTTTCAAACATGTTTAAATCAAAAGATCTTTTGTTCTTGCTATAATATCTTTTATGGATAATAAGCCATTGTTTATTATATGTTTAAGGAAAAGGTTTTAACAACCCATCAATGCATTCAAACAAGAATGACATTAACCTTACTTAGCGGAGCAAACAAATTATAACACCGAACAATTGAATATTGTTTAAAAACAGCTTTTTTCTATTAAAAGAAGCCAATTAACTCACATTTAACTCTTACTAAAGGAAAAACAGTCAAAGTGAGTTATTGAGTACATATGCTCCCTAATAGGTAGTGGAAAGAAAACGTGAGTATTTAATACAACATTTAAAGATCTTTTTTTTAACCTATTACACCAGAATATTTTATTTATATTTATTCAGCCCTTCTTTTTAAAATCTTTGCTAAAAAAACATATTTAACTAATCAATTTTCTAAAGATATTAAATAAAATCATAAAAGCTATTGACATCACACACTAATGTATTGTTTTGTATTAAAAAAAAGGTTTTTGTCGAAGTTTTTTTTGAATATTGGAGAAAAAAATTAAAAACTTCGACATGAAAAAAGTATGTTTCTGTTTATATGTATCTATTCTTTGAATCAAAGGATAAAAATTCTGGAAATTTTAAATAGAAAGAGCTACTAAATTTTATCTACAACAACTATTTCTAAAATTGTTGTTTATTGATATATATTTCTTTTAGGACTTTTATCCTTTGATTATAAACATTTTAGATCAAATATGTACTATAGTAAATTTAGTGTATTTATGTGTGTGTGTGTGTGTGTATGTCCATGAACGCTGATGCATTACTGTCCTTGAACCAGCGGACCATGGCTTTGTGTATGTTGAGTGTGCAGGTCAGCGTCAGCTCCTCCCCGTGGGCCGCGGTGTACTGTTTCATTAACTTTCTGGTAAAGTGGTAGTCCGGCGGTGCCTCTGATAACATGGTAAAAATCCAGGTAAATTTTAGAAAATCCGCAAAATTAAAAAAAAAAACATTTTGACTATATGAATTTCATTACAATCTAATTTTTGTGGATTTTCTATTTAATTATGTTTATATCGAGAAAATTGCCTATTACATTTAAAGGGTTTTAAATGTTATTCAACAACTATATCGTATTTTTATTTTACACTTTCCCTATGTTTAAATGTTTACCATACTATTAGGAATCAAATTAAAACCATTAATACAAGTAATATGATCTCATTTATTGAGATGATAATTGTTTTAATTTAAATAAAGATCCTCTGCGAAATGTTAAAAGTCACACACTTAAAATCTTACAAAACTTTTCTAATGAAAGAAAATATTCATAGCCCTCTGAGAAATATTTTGAACACAGTAATAGTGTCTGACTGATTATGACATAACAAAAAAAATTAGCCAATGAGAGGCCACTATAAATTTTACCATTGGTCAATAACGGCCTCTCATTGGCTAATTTTTTTTGTTACGTTATAATCAGTCAGACACTATTACTGTGTTCAAATATTTTACCTAAAAAACTAAAGAAATCCTTTTGAAACTTCCCCCCTTTTTGTATATGTTGTTTAGTGTAATAATCTATATCCCTTTTTTCACAGCAAAAACTATTTCAGTTGCTATTCTTATTGCAATTTTTCAGTTCAATACTTAAGATAAGAAAACATTTTTTTTGCCTCTAACTTTTGCACTAATTAAAAACAAAATTCCTAAATATCAAACCCATAGGATAGGAAACATTGAAGGATGCAAAATCATTATTGATATCTTGTAATCAAGGTGTTTAGTGGAATTTAAAACACTTTGAAAACAAAACTTGAAAAATGTTTTTTGGACTGGTAAATATTTAGAGTTTTTGTTAAAGGATTCAGGAAAACATTTTTTGAGCATCGAATATAAAAGTTTGAAGGTTGCATAGATACCAAAATGCAAAACAAAAGTTGGGCTTTAACTTTCAAAAAATCATTATTTATCCATCTATTTATCTATCTAGAAATAATTACAATTCAAATATTTAATTATGATATTATATGTATGTGACTTTTAAATATTTCTAAATTACAAAGTGAATTTTTTTCTGCAAAAAAAAGAAAATAGTTACTTTTTTATTTTCTTTGCTTAATTAAAAATAATGAGAAACAAAATTAAGAAAATTAAGTTTCAAAGAAAACTTAATTCCAAAATATTCTAATTTAAAACAAGTTTTGTATAAATTATATATAAAAGTATATATTCAAATTTTTGTAAATATATAAAGATGTATTAAAGAAAAATTGTCTGGGAGGTAACATCTGTGCAAAATAGTTTTACAAAAGTCACCAATTTTTTCATCGAAAATCAACAAACTTATAAAAAAAAACTTCTAAAACTTTAATAACCATTCTTTAAAATGTATCATTTGCATCTTTTTAATGTGTGATTTCCAGATAGATTAATAAGATATTATATATGATATTATACCAAATCTGAAATTATTTTGAATGCTACTTATAATTGCTAGCTAAATAAAATGATGACCGAAATAAACAACTAATTGGTTTTAATGATATTCTTTAAATTAAAAAGAAGCAAAGTCACTTTGTTAAAAACATCAGTTTTAAATCATGGGCTAAATTTGGTGAGAAATAAAATTAGCTGTATTGTATTAACTTAAGAGTACATCTGGATGCTAAGCGAGGTATCTTCATTAATTCTAAACTTTCAAAATTAACTTCTTGCTTTTCTTAAAGTGTTCTATCAAAACCGCACGTTGATAAACTAATTATACTTATAATTTGTATTCGTTTTGATACTCATTACTTTGTAATAAATGACATTTTGATTTTCGAAAAAATATAAAATGATTTGATACTTTTAAGCATAAAATTTAAAGTCATTCTTTAAAAGCTGTATTTTTTACTGTTTTAAGAAATATGCTCCTTTTCATTAAAATATAACAAATTTAAACAAAGCTAGAGATTTTAATTAAACGCTGATTTTGACAAATTACTAACCAACTCAAATATGTCACAGAAAGTTAAAAAAATCAAAGTTAAAAAAAATTTAAATGTAGATTTTCATAATATCTCCCAAAACAATTTTTCTTGAACACAATTTTTTTTGCAACTTTTATGTATACCACAAAATTTTCTACTGTCAAAATTGTAGAACTTTAGATGTATCATTAAAAATTCTATTTTCGCTGAAGAAAAAGAAGTATATCTTCCTATGTGTTTGTGCTAAAAATTTTAGGTTGTCAAAAATTCTAAAATCAAATGTATAAAAGCTATGTTTCTGTTGTAAAGCTTATGTATAAAATAGTAAACAGAAGTAATGCTTAAAAAGTACAGAAAGGATATTTTTTTCTTACCTTCAACATCCAAGAAAGCGGCAGTAGTTACTCCACCAATATCAGCCACGTATTTACCCATGTCCTACAAAAAGAAATACATTACAAATTCATAAATAACTTCTTTAATATCTTCAGCAAGGCAATTAAAACATGCAAATTGGGCCTTTAAAACTAAGAGTAGGTAAACTAATTATCAAATTGATGGTAGATAATTTAGAGCAAGTTTCTGTTATGTTCATGTCTTTGTATAAACATTTGTTTAAATAAAAAAATCTACCTTATGCATAGGCTTGTTGACAGTAAGTTGGTGAATAACCATCTTTCCTTCTTCATCAGCAAGCCTCTCAATGGTATATTTGGGACCATTGAAGATCTCATCCCTGTTTAATTCATGATTCATCAATTATTGTGTTTTATTAAACTTTAAAAACATAGTTTGCTTTAATATGAAGTAGATTTACTTATTACACACAATCAAATTTTATGTTATCCTATTATATAAAGTAGTAAGCGTTTTATGTCTGTCGTGAAGGATCTCGCTAACCGCTGAACCGATATTGTTCTCCTTAACAGGGTAGCTTCTCATAGGTCCTGGGAAGGTTTATAACTATTTTGGGGGAGGGTACCACCACCCTCCCAAGAGAAATTGCCCCAAGAAAAAAATCCCCCCCCCCAAATAAAAAGAAAAAAATACTCCCCCCACCCAAATTTTTTTTTTACTTTTTCTTTTAAAATTAAATAAGAAATTGGGCTATCAAATTCGACTCTCCCCTCCTCAAGTGCCCCTAGAGGCCTCTAGGGGCGTAGCCGCTAATTGATTATAATTGATTAACCCATTCCTCTTAAAGGTCCAGACAGCCTTCTGTTCCTCCTTGCTGAACTCAGCAGTAAAGACCACCTTCTTGTCCTCAATCTCCTTGATCTGTTTGTCCCTGAGAGGGACAACCCACTCCTCTGGCTTCTATAAACAATAATAAGTTTAATGACATATATGAATTACATCTTTAAAAATATTAACTAAGATGAAAGTGGGTGTATCTTAGAATGAATGGCTTGATCATTCCAAGGCATAACTATAATACAATAAGATCAAGAAAATGAAAAATGTAAGGAAAAGTGCTCTGTTAATTCTTTTTAAAATAAATAAAACTTAAAAGGTTGTACACCCACTTCCTGGAAAAATACATGAAACAACAAGTTTAGAATTGTTATTAAACTATTTCCTCTTTAAATTCTTCTTTAGTAATTCAGAAGAATTTATGACAAACATTCACTTTAAACAATAAGACATAGTTTATGAATTTCATTTGTAATAACTTAACATCAAATTATGAATATGGTTTCAAAATAATCTAAAATTATATCATTCATAAACCCTTCAATGAATAAGTTTTAAGAAAATCTTGAAACTGTATTCTGACTGGATTGCATTTAATTAGAATTCCAAAAGTCAATTCTTAAAGTTAAAACCAATAATTAGGTTTTAAAATAGGAGAAAAAAACTGTAAAAGTTTCATAGAATTAACAATTGAAATTACTCCAAAATACTGCTGGTGGTACAGCATGGAATATATAGTTTATATTTGTTTAGAACTTTAGAAACAATTACACTTAAACAACATTCAATTATTTCAAAGCAGTAGTATGCTGATTTTTATTTGAAAGTAGTTTAAACTGGAATACCTGAAATTTGAATTGTTAAATGTGAGTACATTTATCATGTCATTTATATTTCAAAATCTAGCACTGCACTGCTATTAAACATAATATAATTTGTGAATCTTAAGAAAAGTATACAAATTGAGTAAAAATGAAGTTTGTATTCTCTCTGCCCTGCATGTTCTTTTTATAAGGTATTCAAAATTGTAAATCAGCACTTATCTTTGAAAAAAGAATTTTGTATAATTTTGATTGAATTTTAGCTCTGCTGTGTTATAATTAAAGTTGTAAAGTTTGAGTAAAGAGACTGCAAACCTTCTCTACCTCATTTCTACTCAATTTAATCCTAAGTTGCAAATTATTTAGTTGTACATCTACATAAATTCTTAATTTCATTTACCAAGAATATACAAATTAGATAATCAAAATAAAGAACTTCTAAAAAAATATAATATTTTAACAATCATTTAGGAAACAAAAAAATCACACTTTCTTTTAAACCTGAAAAAATTAACATTAATGTAAACATAGTATTTTAATTATTATATCATAAGATATATTTTAAACTGTTATTTAAAAAGTTTTAATTATGGTTACAGTAAATTGATGAGTATTTTAAAAAATACTTAACAAAAAACATTCTGTTTATTAAAAACAAAAATTTAACTTTCCTAGCTGGCATGACATTTAGGTCAGAGACACTTTTGATGCAGGAACCTGTTTTGGTTTTCTATATGGTTTTAGTTCTGGCCAATCAGGGATCACTTCTGCTAAACTGGTTTTTCTGGATTGTGGTTTGGGTGTGGTAAGGGTCTGTAATGTACAAGGTTTATTTATATAGGGTTTTAAAACTTCAATGATACTATTATAATCATTATAATTATTGAATAGAAAAAATTCTTTTATTTATCATCTAGAATCGAGTTTAATTTAAAGATTTAAAGCATGCATAGAACAGATTTATTTTTAGATTTAGTTTTATAGCAAGCAGGGAGTTATTTTAACAGAGATTAAAATATTTGAATTGTTTGTCCGCGAAAGGATGAGAAGAATGCAACTTAATCTACTCCGCGTTCAATGCAGATCCAGCCACATTTCAATGTGTGGTTAAGCAGGAAAATATGCAGCTCAGTAGTTTCACTTTCCTCCTTTGTATTGTGTATTGTATATGGAAATAAGAGAATTTAGAATTAAGACACAACTACCGATGAGTAGATTAATTTATTTCATTAACAATTTTCTGAAATTTTATGCATCAACTGCATTCAAAATGCCCCCACAACAAACCAATTCTTTTGTAATAACAGCAAAAAACAATAAACTACTTCAATTGATACCAGAAAACTACTAGTCTAACCTAGAATTGTCTACTATATTGAAGATGTATGGGTATCTATTATAAGTTGGAAGCAGCTCCTATATTATATCTATCTAAAACATGTTTGTGTTTAATGAATCTTACAGATGTAGATACAGTTTTGTGTACCTATCATTTCCTTTCATATTTGTATACCAAACACCAGCAAAAAGAAAAACTTAATTTTTTTACAAAAAAATTCTGACAATAAAAATTTTATTGATCAACACATAATTATCTCTCATTATGTCACATTTCTTTATTTCTTATTCCAAACTGAAGATTCACCGTACAGCAAAAAGCATTCGAGAAGAAATTCAAGAAAGCTAGATGAATGCAATATTTATCATTCAATATGTTATATTTCTTTATTTCTTATTCCAAACTCAAGATTGACCGTACATCAAAAAACCATTAAAGAAGAAATTCTATAAAGCTAAATAAATGCAATAAATATCATTCAATATATTATAGTTCTTTATTTCGTATTCCAAACTGAGCACGGTTGGACCCTCAGAGGTCAAAACTTTATTTTAGTGTTTGGCCAAAATGACTTAGCAATTGTATCTGTAAGTACGTCTAATAACACCCTTTGCTATTTTTAAAATCCTAGAAAATTTTTTTTGCAAGAAAATTGCATAAATTCGCAACCTTTTTTAGAACCACTACATAACTCGAGTTTTAAAACTTTTTACATAAAATCCTTTTTACAAAAAATATCAATAATTACTTAAAATTAAACCTGAAAGAAAAAAATTCTCATTACACGTGTTAATTTTCATGTTTTAGGTCTTTTTTTGAGGAAAACATAACTTCTCCTTTTTTGACAATAATATATTTTTTTAACAATTCAAAGTAAAATATAATAAAACTTAAACGATTTTTCTTGAATTATCAGTTGAAAATTTCATCAAACATGCAATTTAAGTGAAGAAAATTTAATAAAATCATTTTTTGAATGTTTAGAATTACCAATTTTCTACATTTAAAACAAAATGTTAACAAAATTTAAAAACATTCTAACATATAACTTCAAAAATCAATAACATTTTATAAAAAGATGTTTCAAAAAATAAATCATTAAAAGGTATTAAAATGCATTTGAAATTACTTAAAATTAAAACGAGAACATCTTTTTACACTGTATTCTGTGAAATAGAGTTTAAATGACATGATTAGTGAATGAAATATTTCCTAAACTCATTAAGCCTTTTTGTGACTATATTAAAAATAATTTATTTTGTTTTATATTGTTTTTTTATTCAAATATTTGACAAAATTTTCCCTACGTCAATAAAATAAAGTAAGTTTTTTACTGTTTCCAGGTTTTTCTTTATAATTTTAACAATTAAATATAATATAAATCTTCATTATCTTTTATTTGAATTATCATACACATTAAAATGTGAAGTATAAGCTAGAATAGCACTTTTTTCAACGAATATTTTAATGACATTATATCAAAATAATTCCTCTTAAATATCACACAACATATGATTGGGAAGTATAGCCATTTCTTGGAGGTATAATATTTACAAAAATACCATTAATTCTGTTTTTATCAGAAGTTAAAAAAATTGAACAATTCTAAAACAATGGTTGGCTGTCTAGATATTGAGAACACTAAGACTACGGCTCTGTTCTATTGAAATAACGTTGCAAAAAGAGGGGTTCTGAATGTAATCTACCTAATTTTATTAAAAGAACCAAAAAGTACTGTCAGTATCTTTTTTCTTGTAATCTAGCAGACAATCAAATCATAACACAATTTTCATGATAAAATATTCAGGTTTCTACTTCACATTTTAAAAAATATACTGATCAATAAAATGTTCAAAATTTTATGTTGTACTAATTGAAAAAATATGTTGTAATTCTTATTTTAAAGTTACATTTTTATCCCTGACAAAATCATAGACGACTTTTAAAGGCATCTTATCTAAACTTTTTGAAGAAAAACTTAAAAACGTTAATTAAGTATGAAAACCATTTTTTTCGATTTTTCTGAAGTTATTATCGCATTCTATGGGTTTTTTATTATCATTTACTTATATCGAAAGTGCCAAACATTGTACCCCAACTTATTCATTTAATAAAAAACGAAGCGTGTGAGGATTGACCGTACAGCAAAAAACTATTAAAGATGAAATTCTACAAAGGTACATAAATGCATAACAAGGAAAAATAACATTTAGACATGCTTGATGTAAAAAATAAATACAATTATTTAGCCTCCCCCCTCCCCCACTTAACAACAAAGTCTGCTTTCCTTTGATCTTGGCATTACTCAATTTGGTACATTCCATCATACTGTTAATAAGTTGTAACAAGTACAAGAAATTGTAAAAAAAACTAGCAAATTTCAACCTAATCCTACTCTTGAATTAATGTATCTTATTAAGACAGCAATTTAACATTTACTATAATGAAATCAAGACTTTAAGACACACATGCAGATACAATTTTGAACAGAAAGGTGACCTCAAATGAAACTTTTCTATTGGCCGAAGACAGAATTGGCCAGGGTTCCAAATGAGATGATAATCGCCTTAGCGGGGTGAAAGCTGGAACTTCTAATCCTGATGATTCTTCATTTTTAGTGTCTGAAGATGATGATTCTGGGGAAGTGACTTGTAGCATCACACTGGCTGGAGATGATAAGCGCCTTACTGGAGAATCAGGTAATGCAAGGGTCTAAAATCAAATGATGATTTAATACACAATCCTTACTAATCCAGTACCAATATTATATGAAAACTCTATTTCATTTGAAATTAAAATATGATCAATTAAAATTTTAATTTCTAATATCAAGTACAACACTTAAATGTCAAACCTTAAAAATGCATTTTTCTGCAAAATTTAATTTGTGCACTTGAAAATAAAATCTTAACAACAATCACTGCAAAGCTTTGCAATTACTTTCAACAATTATTATTTTAGTGTTAAAAAATAGAGCACAATATTTAAAGTTTTAATTATTTACATTTAAGAATGCATTTGTTCACTCTTCTGAGTTAAGCATGAAAGGAACACTTTAAAATTGTTTGAGGAAAGGAAATGAGAAACATCTTTGATGACAAAAGGATGCGGAAATTGTCCTTGAAGACAAATTGTTTTCACTCCAGATTCTATCACATTTTAACAACAGCATAATATTGGGTTTCATGCCAACACACCGCAGTGTAAAAAGACAAGATTAAAAGTAGTTGAGAAAAAAGCAGAACTTTTTAGCTCAAAATAAGATTTTAATAATTTTCTCCTATCTCACAATAAGATACCTAATGAAATCAATTGGAAATAGTTTTTTACAGCACGACTTTGTTGCATTCAGATTTATGGTGAACTCTAACTCATGCTTTTAATTTCTGGAATATTTTTAATGACTTGATTACATTGATTTTATCCCCAAGACTTAAACTAAAATTATACCCTAAGTAAATATAAATCAATTAAATTTAGTTAATGTATATACATAATCAATGTAATCTTTATGTTTTGTGCATTTATTTGTTCAAAAGACCTTTTTAGGTTTGATAACTGGCTTTAGAGTTGGCCAATCATTAATGACTTTAGCCAAAGGACCAACACTCCTGGCATCCTCCAACTGAGCCAAAGGTTCAACTTCCTAAGAATCAAGTATTATTTGTACAATTTGGATTAAAGAGGGACTAACTACAATAAACCAATTAACTTTATGATACATAACAATATTAAAAATAAAATGTTAAAAATATAATCTAAATTGCTAAAAAATTTAAATATATTTTAATTAATTTAAGATTGTCTTGGCAAAATAACATTCTCAAAATTCTCTAAAAATCTTCCATTTCATTATTATAATTCAAACTAGCAAAGATTTGTTCTTCTACTCCTATGATGATGATATATTAAAAGTGATTACAAAATACTTGGAAAATTAAACATTGAAGGTTATGAATGTCTGCAAAAAGATATATAATTGTATTTTTATGATTTATTATCATTTGCCTTGCTCTAGCAGTAATGGATTGTTATATGAATTATTGCAAAAAAGAAATAAAATTAAAGGAACAGGAAGTTTGATACAAATTTTGCTTGAATATACAGCTTTATTTGAATAACCATAACATTTTGTAGACTTTTTTTCTGTAATTGAATTTCTAATATCTGTTGTTAAAAATGAAATTTTAGCCAAAGTAGGATTAAAGCTCAACTTTAAATATCCTTTCAGCTATTTTAGATAAAAATGTAAAAAGTATTAAGTATTAACAAAATAAATGTGCAATATTCTGTGATATTTGAGTATCAGATGGAAAGAGAAGTGAGCAATTGTTCTTTACTGCAGAAAATTGTCATTTCTTACTGCTAGAGTAGAATGTAATAGGATAAATGATATTGGTCCACAGGTAGGGCACATAAAGTGAATAACCATATTTTTTTTAGTAAATTGAATATTATATCATACAGTTTAGGTATAACTGACTTATTTTGGGATTTAGTGATACCTAACAAAAAGTTGATTCTATTAAGAGTTTTTCAGATAAAAATTTGCAGCTTTCTAACAAATAGAAATAACTATTTCTTTTAAAAAAGTATTTAATTGATTTTTCAGCAGAGTAGCTGGGCTACTAGAAATACAAATACATGTGTGTGTGTGTGTGTGTGAGTGTGTGTTTGCGTAGAGAAGCTTTTACAATTCATCACAAAGGAAATGTTGCAAAGTTGCGACCAAGTGCAAAAATTATTTCATTTTCTCACCTTTTTATTACAAGAAAAAAAAAACATGTTTTTAAGCAATTTTTATTTCTTACTCTAGAAAAATAACCTTTGTGCCTAAAAATAAATGTGCCTAAAATGATTTGAGAAAAAAAGAATGAAAATCAAAAAATCAAGGTAATTCCAAACTTTGCTAAATAAGTTTTTTTTTTCAAAATTAGCTGAAATCTTTTTTTTGCGATGCTTCACTGTGAAATGAGTACATAAATTATGTACTTTTTATACCGAAGTTCAAAAAATAAAAGCTTAAATATAAAGTACAGTTTACCTAAATAACGTTAGATTTGAGAATTTAAATGAATTGTTTTCATTGCTAATGGCCTTTGGCCCTAAAAAAAATACTAACATTTTAAGTTTTCAAAATTGTTGTGAACAATGATTTGTAAAATGACAAAACAGTCATAAGTTTAACAGTGCAAAATATTTGCATAAAAAATGCATAAAAAAAGGCATTACACCTAGTTAAGAACAGACAATCAATTCTACACCTAATAATTACAATTTACAAGATTACACAGGCTGAATTTCATTAAGGTGAAGATTAATTCAGCATCAGTTGTTCCTGAACATTGCATTTCTAATTCAAATCCCTGGTCCCCTGACACTTTGCCATGAGAAAATAAAATAATTTGTCAGGCAGCAATTTCCACCTGTTTAGCGGCCTGCAACATCCTTTCATGTTGATTGGAAAATGCATAATATGTTTTTTTTTTCACAAAACTTTTGCCATATTTTCTTCTCATTTAAAATTACATTTTTAAAGTTATACATTTATTCTGGGAAATATTATTTCCGTGCTTTCAAAACTTTTTCTTTTTAAAACTTAAAAAAAGTGAAAATCTTTTAAAAGTTGTAATTATCTAAAGGAAACATGTTGATATGAAATAGATAAACACGTGACCATGAAAAAAAAGATAAATGAAAAAGTTTAAATTCTTATATCCGATGTGTATAAATGTATCAATTTTTGTTTGTAAAAATAATTACAAAGTGTTTGTATACATACATTTTACAGTCCATTTTAATCTTTATAAAAACAATTTTATTATTGTGTAAACAATCTAAATTGAAAAGTGTAAACAACTAAAACAAACAACCATTTTTCAATATTACACAAGTACCAATTTCATCTCATTTCTGTGCTTCAGTGATGATTGGTGAAATGGCGCCTTCCTATTGGTTGTATCTCTGCTACACAGCTGTTTTCTTCCCACCAATTTTATTTCTGTTCCCGCCAAATTGTTGACATCACGTGCTACTCTGCTTCCCGCCATTTTCTGGTTGATGCTATCAGTTTTTCCCGCCAAATTGTTGATACCGCCACCTGCCCCTTTGTTCCAGGGGGCGCCAACTGGCCGTAAACTTGTGCGGGCTTTAAACAGCGGACTTTTCTCCTTTTCAAATGATAACATTTTGCAGCCACTACCTCTTCTATCGGCTGCTTTCTCTGTTTTAACTAACGTTGCATGTGGATTTTCTGGCTCTTGTACTTTTTTGTCCGATTCAACCTGCTTGAAATGATAAACAAACAAAAAATGTAGCCAATTAACATATCCAAGTATTATGAGGCCAAATAAAAACATGTATGAGGTAGGGAAAGACTTATTGAAGTAAAAATCTTCCTCAAGTATTCCTAATGTACCAATTAAATCTTCTGTACCAATTAAATAAAATCAGGACTTATTTATCCTTAATAGACACATGTATCTCTGAAAATTCCCAATTAAATCTTTACCAAGCCTTAATAACTCAAAACATAACAATATCATTGTACTTACATCTTTGACTTTCTTGAGTGTAGGTTCTTCTGGCTTGTCATGATGCTTGAGATCTCCCCAGTCTGGTCCATCATCTCCAGATGCCCACTAAATACATAGATTGATGGTTAGATACAGTTAAATATATTACTAGCGGCTTTATACATTAGAAGCCTCTAGGGGAACTAATGATCGGAGGAGGGAAAGTCGCCCCTTTGCCCAAATTTTCAATATGAGTTTTAAAAAGAAAAGTAGAATTAAATTTATTGGGGGGGGGGGGGGCATTTTTTATTGGGAGGTGGAAATAACCTCCCCAAAATAGTTAAAAACCTCCTTTAAGAAGCTTCACTGTCAAAGAGAATCAGGTTAGATTTTATTCAGCATTTTATTTGCCTTTTTTCTCAAGATAGATGGCTCTTTTCATCTGAAAATGTTCATTCACTTCCGCATTTTTTAATGTTTGCAAAAAGTTCCAATAGCTAAAAAGAGGGAACATTTACATTTGAGTGTAAAGCTAAGAACAAGAGTCATGGTTTGTGCTGTAATAATAATTTATTGCTCTAATGAATTGCTAATGTTATACATATGTGGGAGTGAAGGCACACCTTCTTTAAGAAATATGTTGAAATGGAGTAAGATAAATGAAACCATTACACAATATGTATAATATTCTTCTTCTATATAGTCTTTATTTCAGTATTTCAGTTACATATATGGTGTTTCTATCAGAACGACATTTTTGGAAGAATATGTTGAATTTGAATTAGATCATAAATAGCTTTTAAAAATACTTTTTAGGTTTATTGCAGGTATCAAGGGGGGGGGGGGTGGTCAACGGTTTTCTACAGCCTAGACCCAGCGGTCAGCCAAAACCATGCAGGATTACTTCTAGCCCTGGTACGAACTTGACCTTTTTGTAGCAAAGCTAATCAATAAGTCTTTGTGTCTGTCAGTCTGACCTTCTGTTTGTCGGCAATGCAAGGATTGTCCAATTTTTATAGGGATTGCAGACAATTCACGTTCAATTCCCAATTATGTGTGAAACGGGATATGATAAGTGGAGCATGGATAGAAGAAAAGTGATCCCTTAACAAGAAAGGTCAATGAGGGAGGGAAGTGGTGATTACCCCCCCCCCCCTGTCCAAATGAATTCGATGGTGGCCCCCAAAATTTTTATGTTTGAATTTTTACCTCCCCAAAAAATTTAAAAGCTTAGACGTCCTTGCCTGTATTATATAAAAATACCCCCCCCCCCCACCTCCCTCCAAATGAAAAAGCTTGGACGCCCTTATCCCTATTTTTGTCTATCTTTCTCTTTTTAATCATTATTTTTTCAAAATTATTGGTGATTATGTATGAATATTTTTTTTGTACCTCCGGCTAGAATATGATGAGGCCTATTCATATTTTTACACCGCTTTTTTATTTTTTTTTGTGTTTGAGTGCTTCAAAATGACAATTTTTTTACTTCTTAAGAAGAGCTTTAAAAATGCTTGAAAATTGTTTTTGGTCGGTCAGTTCGGCGGTAAAATCATTATTTATAAAAATCTATAGGAATAATTATTTTTCAAAAATTGGTAGATTTTTTATGACCAACTTAAAAAAATATGAATGAGAATATGTGTAGAAAATAATAAACCTATCTAGGCTCTACATCAAGAATTATTATTTAGAGAATACAAAAAGAAGAACAAGGATGACAACATATCTAAATAGCGAAGCTAGTAATCTTGATAAATAAATATATCAAAAGTAGGGATTTTCACAACAACAAAAAGCATTGGATTATCCAGAATTGAAGCTACAATTTGAATCATTATCTTGAGGCAAGTATTCTTAAATAAATCTATTTAAATTGACTTACAGACATGGTCAATTTTGGTGTGGCTACATCTAAAAAATAGGAAAAACTAGACACAGTGCCATGAAACATAGACACATTCATTGGAGAGATTTTTTAGAGTAACAACAGTCCATAAGATCTGGCACATCAATAACAGACATTAAAAAGCCCTAAAGCTGATCCTTTTCAGAAAAGCTTTCAAAATATTAAAAGGTGGTTTTAGGCTAATTTTCTGACCTCCGCAACCATTTCCTAGTTGATACAGGCGAAGCAAAAGGTATGCTCTTTTCAGAAAAGCCTTGTATATATTTAGGATAGTTTTGAGGCTTATCTCTCCCTACATGGGTTTTAAAACAGGCACTTAAAAATATGCTAAAACGAACAAAAAAAAGTAAAAACTCCATGTTATAATACAAAGTCAGACATAACATTTAATAATAAATAAACATACAACAAGCATTCTCGCTTTCCTTAAGGCAAGACTTCAAATAAATGTTGTTTGTATCTAAAAATCTAATTTTACATAAACTGTTATAACTTGAAATAATAGAAAATATATAAGTTTGAATAGGTGTGTGTGTTTGGTAGAATATGAACCCCTCACATAAAACTTTTCTTCCCTCTACGGAGGGCCTAATCTATAATACAAAGTAGAACGATGTCTGTCTGTCTGTCTGTCTGTCTGTCTGTTTGTCCGTCTGTCTGTCCGTCTAAAGCTTAAGATCTAGCTAACCGCTGAACCGAATGGGCTCTACTCTTCAGGGAATATACCTACTGGTCCTGTGGTGGTTTTAGGCTATTTTCTTGGGGGGTGGAACACCCCCAACCCCCCTAAAAACAAAAAATCTCCCCCATTTTTTTTTAGGAGATTTCCTTGGTCCTCCTTATTTTTTTTACGAAATTTCACCTTAACTTTTTTTTATTATCTCTTGGGGCAAAGCCCCTAGAGGCTAGGGGCAAAGCCGCTAGTTCTTTTATAAGTCAATCTCCTTCGTAGGGCATTATTCTACATATGATGAACTTTGAAGAACCCAATGAATTGATTGTATTAATTCCTATATCAACATTTTTAAAAATGAAATAAAACTTACCTTTGCGTATTTCTTCTTTTTAAGCATAGATCTGAAGTCCATGCCGCTGGCATCTAAACAAAAATAAAATTCTTATTATAGGAATCATTTGCATTTCTTTTTTGTAAATATGTTCTTTATTATATCCAAAATTCTTACTATGTATAGCTAGACAAATTACCCTTTCACTGTACAACATTTGTATGAAAGTCCTTTCTGTACAGTGTAATGAGTCGTGCTACTGACATAGCAGCTGTAAGTGTTATTGTTTATAATCTATAATTCCAACCCATAAACTCCCATCAACGATGAAAAGCAATTCTTTTGATCAGTTTACAAAGTAAAATATTTGCTTGGACAAAATTTCCCTAAACTTAAAATAGGGGGAAAATATGACATACCTAAGACGTAGAGCATAAATATGACATACCTGAGACGTAGAGCATAAATGTTTTCTCATCCATGCCATGCTCGTTTTCAACAACAACTTTGTATTCACCCTCATCGGTGGCTTTCACCTAAATCAAATGTTTGCTAAAATGGATAAACACTTTCTTGTAATTGTATCAAAATAAGTTTCTAATTACTATTTAGCAGATTTATATTAATTAATACGGACAAAATTAATTAGTTTCATTTGCAAAAATACATTAATCAAAGAAACTTATTTTGTCAATAATGCCTAATTTGATTTGTACAAATAGAAATAAATCTTTTTAAAAAGTTAGCGAAAACAATTTTTACTTAAATGAAATACAAGGACTATTTTGTCCATAAGTGGCGTAGTATCTGCAATATCTTAATTCAAGTAAAAAAAGAAAAAATCTTTTAATTTATATTAGTAATCAAGCATCAAAGATAACTAATAGATAGATAGAAAGACAGAAAGATAGCTAGCTACAAGGTAGCAAATAGGTTTATACCTTAGTGATGGCCAGCATAATCATGTTGTTATTGTCACCATCAGATACGAGCTTGTACCTTCCTCCTTCTTGGATCTGAGAAGCTCCCTGAATAATTTCAACTCTAAATTTTTTAGTAAATTGTTTGTAAAGTGTAAATACAAATCTTCTTACAAATATTTATAATATTATCTAAATCTTAACTAAAGTCTGATCTAAATCATTTCAGGCTTTGAAAAAAAGGACCATAAAACAGCTGGTTTTAGAACTTTAAAAATATTTTACTCTAAAAATTAATCTATTCTATATTATCTATTTTAAAAGAAATGAAGTAACTTAACATAATCTAAAGAAAATAAGAAAGGCGATAAGAAACTAATTGAAAAATAAATTGGCGAAAAATGAAGTTTGCAATAAATGCAAAATTTTAAATTAAAATTATTGGTAATAATGAAAATCAACAAGGACCTTTAAGTCTTATAAAAAAACGACGCTTTTCAAATGAAAACGTTATTTAAATAATTCAAATACTTTTTATTTTTGAAGTTAGTCATTTTCATTGTGAATAACGTTACAAATAAGTGAAAATTGGAAAAACAAAATGGAATGATCTAAAAGTTATCAAAATGTTAAAATTAAAACTATTTCAAACTGTTATGTGCTAATAGATTTTACTCAGGTAGTAAACCATTTTTACATTGGAAGGGATAGATAAACAGAAAATAATTTGAATTTTGGGTTGTAATAATTAATAACAAACCCATAGAAAAGTGATTAAGTCAAGTTTGTCTGTGATATGTTATTTTTTCTATTCAGATAATCTTCATGTACGGCCCCGAGCAGGTTTTTGTCTATTTAGAGGGGGGGGAAAGACAACCCTTCCATGTTATTGACCCCAAGTAATGAAAATATAAAACCATTCTCTAGTCCATCTTAAATTTGTCATTTATATGTGAAACTTTTTATCGTAGGAATTTAATTATATTCAAATGCTAAATAAAATATCATCTAGCTTTAAGTTAAAAAATTCTCACTGTTCCTGTAAATTTCTATTTGTAAATTTAGTTTTATTTGATTAAATACAGTATTGTAAAACCAGAAATAAAGATCTGAATTCTGTAGAGGAAAAGAACAAAAATGTATTTAAAAACCAAGCAAAGTATGATAACTTAAAGTTTAAAGGGGTGGAAGAGGGGAGGTTGATCTTTAAAATCACGAATGTAGAAGAAGATTTTAAATGAATCATAGAATGTTTTTCCTGTCTGTAAAAATTGTACATTTTACTTTATACTATCTATACTAAACTAAATCAAATTGTTTTTACTAGAAGCGTATGTACTCTTTAATTAGTATATGATGGCAATTTGGACGTCTGTAAGTACAATCCAATTTTCCTCCTCTCTCAGCCGTCAGTGGCATAATAGACACGCCTGCCGCCCATTTAAAAACATAACAATTATGATTACACCATTTCCCTTTTCCCCTTCACTCTTTTTCGTTTGTTTTTATATTAATGTAGCTTTGATGCTACGCTACTTATCGATATAATTGTCCTTGTTTGTCTACTAGCATTTGTAAATTCACTACTAAGGATATTAAAGAAAATCATCCTAAGTATATGAAATAAGGTCACACTGGACCATAACTGATACTGGTACTAAAAGTTGGTACTAATTGGGGCCTTTGATTAGGTTGTACAAACCCACACTGACCAAACTTGTCTACCAACAGTTATGAACTACAGAAGGATTTATTTTGTTTACATCAATTTATAGTCCATTGTCTTATCCTTTAAGATCACCACAGTTATATATTTTGCAAGGTTAAGACTACTCTAAGAATCAGGCAGACCTAACTTTTATGTTATCAATGCTAATAATACTTTTTTAAAACTAAATCTACTAGATCTAAAATCCAACAACCTTAAAAAAGAATTATAAAATGAAGTATATAGTTTTTTTTCTCACTAATTTAAAAATTATGTGCTTTTTAGAAGCTATCGTTAGGACTTAAGAAGTATTTTTGTAATGACTAGATGTATGTTTCATCGAATACTTATCGATTTTATTAAGAAATAACTTACATCGGCCGAAACATAACCCTGACATAAATAAATAAAATTAGAAAATTATTTTCAAATATCAGTAAAATATAGTTCTAACCTACAATTAAGCTTATTTACAAGCCGTTTAGTCTCATTTACATATTTTTAATATAAAATTTAAAGCAAATTAGGAACTAAAAATGTTTTAATGTTTGGTTTAATTTTGTGATTTATAGGCCTAATTAATCTCTCCTTTCATTAAACAAATTTAATCCAAATGTTTCTTTAATGTAGCAAGGAAATTAAATTTTTAAAAAATAGTTCATAATTTATATCGAAATTTTTTTGGGAGTCTTGATTCAGCAATTTAATTCAACTTTAAATTGCTTTGTCAGGGTAAACTTTTTTGAACTAAAAAATTAAAATATAGTTTATTTGATATTTTAGTATATCATAAAGCAGTCTACATTGTAAAAATACTTTTAATGAAATGACGGCAATCAATTTATCAAAAGTGAATAATTTTATTTTTAATGGTAAATCAATAGTAACAAATGAGAAACATTAAATTTAAATTGACTCTTTTTTGTATAAGTTATTAGTTCAATGATTAGCCTATAGATCACAATTCATTATTAATTACAAAATAAAATATTAATTCGAAATTTTTTTTTAACAAAATCATTACCTTGTAGAACTTAAAAGTAGGGGCTGGGTTACCCTCCACAAACATATAACAGCATGCTGTTTCCTCTAAAATAAAAAAAAATAATTATGTATGGAGGGAAGTTGACATTGGGCTGTATTTCACTAGTCCCCAAAGTTTGTTAATAAAGCTATCTTATTCGCTGGCTTAATAATTTTAGAGACTTTTATTTGGTTTATTAAGTTGAGTTTCTTAACGTTTAATCACCACTGAACGTAAACTATATAAGGGGTAATTTTGTGTATCATCATTGGAGATTTATCGACCATTGTCTTATTTCTTTAGATCCATGCTTTTAATATAATGCTTTTAATTACGAAGCTTTTTGAACAAATTTTTCAAAAAAGATTTTTTCATAAATTTTTGTTCATAGTACTAATTCTTAAAATTATATTACCCAAACAAAACAGCTTTTAATGGAAAATACTGCCAACTTTTATTATTTATTCATTATTTGTAAGTTCTTTATAATATTTGTACAATATTTAAAACCAATAGAAATATTTAAAAGAATATATTTGATACTTGAATGGGTCCTTGAAAAAGAAAAAAAATCCGGAGTTCAAGACATTTCAAGTACCAATTCAACAAATAGAAAAATATACTTGCGTAGCTTTTATAAAAGTAATAAAAATTGTATTTGTTTGTCGATCTGTCCGGTAGCATCCATACATTCCCCATGTAATCTCTGAATAACAAATGCCAAAAAGATTGCCAAAAAAAATCGTTAAAGTAATATTTTTTGGTTAGGTATTGTACTGATTTTTATTTCTTAGTTGATGACAATAGCAGCAAAACAATAGATTTGCCATGAATTCAAATTATTTTCATGTCGCGAACGCAGCTTTCAACTTTGTCATCCTTGTTTTCCTTTCCTCTCCTTCTCTATTTAAAAGGAAAATGATTTTATTTGTTCTCTAGATTTCTAGATTTTATAAAAACAAAAGTAAACTTTGGAAATGATATTCATTCAGAAATGCCAAACTAATTTCCATCCTATTAATTTGCGCTAAATTCAAATCGGTTCTAAACCGCAATGAGAAAGAACTGTGTATGTTATTATATATAGAAATTGTCCCCGAATTAAAATTAAAATAAAAATTATTAGATTTTAAATGTCTTCGGCCTATATTAGTCACCAGAAAAGAAATTCATCTCATAACTTCATATTTACGTATCCGCAGACAGCTGTCCATCTTTTTTTCAGCTGTTTTGTTTGAGGCCTTTTGGGATTAGCCCTAAAGAATCTCTTAAGAACGTTTTCTCATTGAAGCTAAAGTCGATCAAAATATAAAATAGCAATTTTAAAAAACAGATTGGCTATTCTAAAATGAGTTCAAATGTTGAAATATTTAACAAAGCATCGTAAAGATAAGCTATAAAACATATAAAGTTATCTAAAAGACTTCGCTTTTTGAAAATAATTAATTATTTTTTGACTGAACATTTTCGTCTCAAGTGTTTGTCCAAATCATAGAAAGATTTGTTCAACGTTCCATGAATCCATATACAGGCATAGGGCAATGGAGGATGAATTGAACTAACCTTCAACGGCTGAGTATTTCTCCTGGATTTCGACGATTTTTGGTGGTCCGGGATCGCCAATAGCCTTCAGGGGAACGGAAGGACGGTCCAATCTAAATTTGTATGTGTGTTTAAAAGACTGTACATCTTAAAATATTAGTTAAATAGTCTTTAGTTGTGTCTGTATGTTTATCTATTTTCATGTCTGTCTAAAAATGTTTGTCTCTGTCTGTCTGGAAATATAATTATCTTAGAATTTACCCTAACTGTCTCTTTGTCTGTAATTCTGTACGTTTGTCAGTCTGTCTGTCCTTCTTCTTTTGAGCGATTTAAATAGTTTATTTAGATTTTTTTGGAATAGTTATAGATGACATATTATCTACATGCCAAAATTAAAAAATCACTATTATCATATATGGTTTATGTCGACTCTATGGTATCAAAAAAAAAGTGGTCATGGTTGACATATTATCATATTACCTCCTTTCCCATTCTGATCTCTCGTCACCGGCCTGACCGCTCAACCTGCGACGCTGCAAGCACAACAGTAAGATTAATATATTTCTTATTATACAGGAGAAAGCTTCAAAAAGTGATTTTGTATGTTAAAAGTGTTTTTTTCTGTGATACTTTTTAAAAGGATGATAAAAGTTATTTCTCACATCGTATTTTAAACAGCTTTCTGCGGATATAAAATGTAAAATTATAAGATTTAAACCAATTTTTTCAGCCCCGAGATGCCAAAGGCACGGTCTAAAAACTGGTTTTAATCTTAGGATTGGAATTTTTGTATTTGTAGAAAACTGGATGTAATACGATGCTGGACATAATTTTTTCTTATAGATGAGGACCGGTTCTAATCCAACGGATATTAATCGCTTTCGAATGAATACAAGAAAAGAAATTATAAAATAAATAAATGATAATTCATGTTAATTAATTCTTCACCTAAATATAAAAATACATCACTTGTTGAAACTAAACTCCTTTATAGGAAAAATCTAAATATTTGTTACTTCAAAAAAATATTGTTTAAAGTAACAATAGTTAAAAATTATCAGTTATTTATCAAACAAGTTTGAAAGCAAATTATAAATATTAGATTTAAAGATATATTTGCTTTTAGCAATGTAATTTTTCAAAGTGAAAGTAATTAATCTAAAGTAACCTATTAGGCAAATTTAACCTTTTAGAGAATTTAAAAATTAGAAGATTTTTTACAAGAAAGTGAATTGCGCGTTAAATTTATAAATAACTGATAATTAAACTATATATCTAAAGTGAGGATTTTGAATTGATTGTAGTGTAATAATGCGACTATTATAGATACAAGATTAAAAATTTGGCCTCAAAAGTTATATACACTTTAATCAATAAAAAATCTGCACTAATCTAAAATATACATTCTAAACTTGGTGTGCATTCCCTTCCGCGTAAATATCACATTGTAAAAGTTACCACAATAGCATATTATTAAAACAGCACATACTGCGCCTTTCCCCTTTGCTATACTGTCAGCTTTATTTAAGTCATTTTATTTATTTTATAACTTTTCGCGAATATTAATCACTACGCTGATATGTTTATATGCAGAAGTGAATGCACACCACTAAACTTACCAATAATTAACTATATGTTCATTAAGATCTCTGCATGGTAATGTTTGCAGAGATGGATAAAGAAACTATTGATTTTATAATATACAAAGAGATAGAAAGAAGAAGAGTTAAAGGCTTTTCCCTCAAACTGTTAATGGACCACTAAATTATTGAAAAATTTGGGGGATTTTTGATTTAGGTTAGGTTAAGTAAGGGTTAGAAATGTACCAAATAAGAGCCTTTTTATAATCTAAAAGAGAAAGTGGGGTTTAAATGGTCCACATTACAGTTTGAGGAACTTTTAATTACTAAAGTAAATAACAAACAAATATATATACACAGAACTAGAAGATTACAAAGATTTTGTACAGCTAGACAAATAAGGGGATTTGGAATCAAAATACATTTTTTGAAGATTTCAAACCCCTTTATTTTCTGATACTAACTAATCAAAAGCAAAATTAAGAACTAATGTTCAATATTTTGCTTTACATTTCCTGAAATGAATTATATTTACAATTTTTAAAACATTTAGGACAAGTTTTACAAGTAAGTTTATGATTATAATTGTGTTTATATCTATTGTTTAAGTTTTGTCAAGTCTTTAGTTTTTTGTTGTTGTCATTTTGGTCGTTTTGATCATAGAAAGAGTTTTTATTTTATAAAATAGTAAGCAAACAATAGTTTGATTATTTAGATAACCTGACTAAGGGCGTAAGGGAAAGTGTCATCATACCCTCATCGCAAAAAATACAGGGTTCGGGGAATAATATACCTCCTCCATCATTATTTTAGATTAATTTTATATTTCTATCCAATTGATTAATCAGATAACACCCTCCCCCCTAATGTATAATGCACGCCCCTTCTGATTCCGCAATTAGTTAAGTCACAAATTTTATTAAAATATGGCTTTATAAAATTTATTTGCGCTTCATGACTTTCCCTCAGGGTAAAGTCCTGTGCACGCGTTTGAATCTAACCTTATTTCATATCAATACTACTTTTCCTAATTTAATCAAAAAGCTGAAATTTGATATGCCAACCCAATTCTTAATATCCTTTCACATGATTCTTATTTTAAAGGCGAAGCTTTTCCACATATATGTAAGTCCTTACGTTCAAAAGCATAGCTTTGACTCTAAATGGCATGTTTGAATTATTTTATTTATTACAGAAGAATTTCTTGATCAATATGGAATAATATTAAATGCTCTTAGTTAATATAAAGTTTCTAAGTTCTATTAATTTTTATTTTCTGATTTGCTGTGCTTCTCATTTATGGGTGTTGTCATAATTGTTAAAATTATAAAACTCCAAGATTTTTTTCGCTTTTTAAATTTTTAAATCGTGATATAATTTTGTTCTCCCTTTCTACATTTCACTTTTTAGTTGCTAGTTGCACTTTTGGTAATTTGAAACCCTATCGATATCTTAAATTTCAATTAAATTTTAACATTTCTTTGATTTTGATAAAATCTGTCGTCATTTTGAAAATATTTGTTCTTAAGGTCATTTACAATGTCTGCTATGGGTACGGATAAAAGACATCCCGTTTTGGGTACCCCATACTTTACAATTAAGGTTTGAACTTTGTCTCAACTTCCTTTGTCTTAAAAGCCTTATTTATTCAAAAGCTTAAAAGCATAACTTTAAAGTTGAGCAACTTGACATTCAATATTTATTTACAATACCTACTAATTATTTTATTTAGCTCGTTATAGCTGTGATATTTATTGTCAAATTTATCTACAATTTGTTTCTTGTAAAAAACAGTCTTTAGAAAATAATTGGTTTTGATATAAAATAAATGATTTTAAAACAAGAACACAATCTAAAAAAAAAATTATTTGACAAAACTTTAGAAACTTTTATTATATTTGGTAGTAATAGCATATTATAATAAAACTTTCAAAGAAATAAAATATCAAATGTGAAGCTTACTAATAAGTAAATCCTGTTTAAGATGAAACTTAATTAACCATAACTAACTTTTATCATATTTAATGGTCTAATAAAGTTTACTATTTCTTATTAAAGTGGCTCTTATAATAATAAAATCCTCTTATTTTCATATATTTATACTTAAATCCGGGTTTATTACCATAGAAATATAAGAAAAATACAACAAGAAAAAACTTGTTTGAGATAGGGATTAGGGAATAAAAAACATATTAAAATTACAACGTAGGATAAAATATAAATTCTAGTTACCCTACAATATAAGCATGTTTAAGAATTAAAAGGACAAATAACAACAGATATCCTACTACATGGTTCAATTAATATTTGGTGTTCTAAATCTTTTCTATTGTACATTTATGTACTGTTCAAAATTGGACCCTGAGTTTAGATATAATCCAAAGTAGGTATAGAATTTTTGTGAAGATACTGTGCAGAATAAACAGAAGGGAGAGAAAACTTGTTGCTGTTCAATTTTTAATTCAAGGAAAGAGAAGGCGAGATAGCAAAGGATAAATAGATAGATAGAGAGAGAGGCAGATATGAAGAGTAAAAATGAAAATTGAGTTTGGAAAGAAAGATAAAAACTTTGATGGATTATCCCACAAAACAACAATAAAAATAGCACTGAAATAATTACACAGAGGTCTTAAGGTTATATTTTCAGTTTACTACTTTTAAAAAACACCTTGCACTAGTGTCACATTAGAGTAAAACTCTAGAGGGAGAAAGGGTTAACTAACTGTATCTCCCCAACGCAACCACCTTGTATAACCTTTCTATTGGGTTTTTGAAAATCAACCAATTGTGTCGCTTATATTAATACAGCCAAGTAGCAGAAAATAGTTTAGAAGCAGACGAAAGAGGTCTTTGAAAAAGGAAGGGAGGTAGTTGTCTGTATATACATCTATACTATAGATCTGTTATTGTCACAACTTATATAAAATGCGCCTGGCTAACTCAAAATTATATTTAAATAGTCATATTGATCAATAAGAACACCTCCTTACCTTGTATCGCTTTAAATTAATTTATACCAAAGGCAAATTCCAAATCATTTTTTTAGACCAATTATTTTTATTTGGTGATTTTGTTTGAATTATGATTCTACGAAAAAGATATGTATACTCATTGTAAAAAACTTTTAACATCATTTCCAAAGTTATCTTAGCTCAAGTTATCACAGTTGAATATCACTGGAGGAATATTCTAATTTTATGGTGTTATTTAAGACTAAGAGTAATATTAAAAGTCACATACAGAATATCTTACTACAATTCTGGTTATTCTTTGCAGGCATCTAAAGGGATAAGACAATGACCGATAAATTGGTATACATTACATATCCAATAATTATACACTATAATCCAATAAGTTGTTGAAACGTTTGGACACTCAACTTAATCAAAATTTATTAAAAGTCTCTAAAATTTGTTAGCCAACCAATAAGAAAATGTTATTATAAAACTTTGGGGACTGGTGTAATAAACAGGTAATTACCCCACCCCCTCTCCCTGTTAAGTAATTTTAACTGAAGTAACCAAAAGTTCTGAAGAAATACTGCATCATGGAAATGCTTACTGAAGAAATTCAATAAAATGAGCAAGAGTAAAATATATATTTTTTTTATCAATATAATATTTCATTTAATGCTTCAAATTAAGAAAATTGATACTTATGAAGTATATGTTAAGAGAGAAGTAAGTCTTGAGACAAAAATAGGAGAAGAAGTGTTTAAGTCATTTGTCATATAAATAAAGTCATTTAGTGAAGTAATAATTATAGACAATTAGGTGTTTTTAGTATCAATTATTTATCATTTAGCTTTCTTTTTATAAAAAAAAACATTGTTTTATCTTTAATACAACGACATTTTGAAATACATTAAAATACCCAAAAGTCTATAATCAGATATAAAAAGTCGTAAATGTGTGTATAATGTTTCTGCACCCTTTTTTCGACTAACCGATTTTGAGATTTTAAAGTTAGGTCCAGTCTTTTTATTAGCCTCCTGAAAATTAAAGTTTAGGTTTAGATTAATCATGCATTGTTTAGGTTATAGTTCAGATAAAAGTATTTCAAAAATTTCTTTCTGATTACTTTTAAATCAAACTATGATACTTAAACTTCATTAACAAGATATTATTTTAAAAATTGGCAATTATATTCTTCAATGATTTTGAAGTATGAATTACTAACTTTATCAAATATTATCTTATTAACGTAAGTAGACTCAAATAAAATATTTAATAATTGTCAATTTAAACATCATATTTAAAATCTAATTTGAAAAATTCATGCAAATTTTAAAAATTAGACCAGGAACAAATTTAACATTCATTATACATTTAAAAGGTATGTTTAAATAAAATAAATTATAACTATATTCAAAATAAAGTATGAATAAAAATATAATAATTAAATTAATATATTTATATGTACAGTAAATATATCCAGAAACCTAAAAATATTTTTAAACAAGTATCTACATTTCACCTCAACAGAGGAATCATCATTAGATTTGTTTTTGATTTTGTTATAAATTTGCATAAAATCAGAATCTGGTTCAGAATCATCCTGTAGCAATTTCCAAAATTAGATAAAGTTTTTTGTTGTAAAATTGCTTTTTCCCCAATTATAGATTAAATATACTATTATCTTATATTTCCTAATAAATGTTAGTAATTATTTTTGGTAGGAAATGATTAAAAATCCATTTTAATAATATTTGTTGTTATCATTGATTTTTAAAATAAATATTAAAAATAAGAATTTTACCATGCAGCAAAACATATATATTGGTAAAAATAAGGTTTTTCTCCATGTAGATACACTTTTTTAATAACATTTTCCTATGTACAAGTTTTTTTAAGGTGCTACCTGGTCTAAAAACTTGTTATCCTTTTGTGCAATTTCCTAGAATATTATGTTAGGTGATTTTTTTTGTGTGATTTTTTAAAAATAATTCATTATAGTGAGTGTATTATACATTATTCAAATCTGTACTATGATAAAATTACAAATATGAATATATATATATATATGTGGGATGATAATCATTAATATTTTGACTTTTTACAACAAGTTTAACATTTGTAAATATCAAGTTATAAATATAAATAATGATATTCTTACTTATCTTTAAAAGGCTGATCCCATATAGGCCTATGTAAGATTTACAAACTTTTTTAAAGACCTAAAAAGGGCTGCACAGCACTTAAGAGTTAAGACTCTAGGGGGGCTAGGTGTCGCTTCGGGTACTAAACCTCCACGCACCTTGAAACATATATACATACAATACTTATGATAGCGATGTAAAGCGTCCATTCACCCATCAGACAACCAGCTTTCTGAGATGCACGATCTTTGTCTGAGAAGTCCCAACTGTGCATGGTAGCGAGTTGCGCCTGTTTTGGGCCAAGGCATTCCCCCCACTCTAACTATTTACGTCGCGCATCTGACATAGTAGCAGTGGGAACCATTTTTAACGTCTTTAGTTATGACGCGGTGTCGGACCGAGATTCAAACCTATCACATTCCCGACGACTAGCGGATGCGCTACGTGTTGAGCCACAGTCGCGGGTTGCACAGCACTTACATGCTAATGAAAAGTCATTTGGCCACCAGAAGCCTTTAAAGAGTAATAACAATTCTTTGTATTTACAACTCTATCCAAATATTGGTAGACAATAGCTGCTTATAAGTCAAAATAAAAGATAAACAGTCTACAAATATACTAAAACCTGCTGCACTTCAATATATTCATTTGAATCCAGAGATCTGGTTTGCCCTGTGTATCCATCAATGGTCATATTCTTCTAATTTTTATTTTTCACAAAAGAGTTTTTTTATAGAAATTAAGAAAACCAATTTAAGATCCATAAAATAGTAAACAGACGATTTCCATCTTGGCATTTTGCATTAATTTACTGGTTAAATAAGATTCTACTTAGAAACAATAAAAATTTTTGGTATTTACATAATCTTTACTTTAACCTTACATTTTTACACAATAAATAATTTTGTACAATTTATCACAGATTACATTTTTTGCATAATTAAAATAATGCGGAAATGTAAATTATACAAAAGGTTTTTAAAATAATGATATATAGTGCAGTTGTTTTAAAGTAGTCTTACAAAATTCTAAAAATAAGACAAGTCCTAAGTTTTTAAGTCAGGGAAAAGATTTTCCTCGATTTAGGTTGATTACATGGACATCATTATTGGTCAGTTCCTTTATGTAGTAGGAGGGGCGAGGATGGGGTAAAGGGGTTGGATATATCATTATTTTAGCCATATACGAGTTTCATTTTTTTTAGAGTCATGAAAATCTGGTGTATCATCCAAGTAATAATACATCGATTGTGGGAACAATGTCTTTTTAATTAAACTCCAATACTCCCCCTACCACAAAAATTACCAACAACCAAAAGCAGATTATTATAAATTTTTAAGTAAAGATTTCTTTATGGCTTATTGAGATCTCACTCTATGTAAATGAATGTAAAAATCTAGCATTTATTGTAAGACTATTTCAGTATTGTACATATTATACATACAAGAATACTTGGCTAGATTTATAGCCACTGAAAATTGATACATTTATGTATGAATAAATAAGTATTAGAGGTTGTTTAAAGTACTAGATAGAAGAAAAAATTAAAATGGATAAAGTAATTTAATTAGTTATAAATAGATTACATGCAAATAATTCAAAAATGTCTTAAGTTAGGATATTTTAAAAAATTTTAACCTTGGAGTAATTTTTATGATTAGAGCTAGGAAAAGGTATGTACTATAAACAATAAAAACAAAGCCCTAAATATAGGATTCTCTGCTAAACGTTATCTAATATAGGACACATGCCATAATTAATAACAGTGGGTGTGAAATAATCTACTTGAATATAAAGCTTGTGCTTTTAAAACGTCAATTATCCAGTACTCTAAAAAAATCCCCGTAAAATTAATATACATATTTTATAGGTACAATACTCCCATAATATTATATTATACTTTAACATGATTTATTTCTATTAAACACGAAACTCTACAATAGATTAAGTACTTTATCATATACTTATAAAAAAAATTAAAAAAATATTTTTTTTCATAAGCAAAAGGGAAATTTTAAACTAAAAACTAGTTAAACCATAAAAAATTCATATAAATAAATTTATTTTCCCCAATTTCCAACCTAATAGACATACATATTGACTATTAAACTTCCCCAATATTGTGCATTTTAAAATAATTATTTTCAGGGCTTGGTAGCCGTAAGCCTCCCGACGAAAAGCCATAGAATTGACAATCTAAAGCTTTCAAAAACAGCCCAATGTTAATGGCATTCATTTAGTTAAATTTGAATCAATGGCGGATTTTGGTCGAATGGCTAGCTGCTTCCGATCCCCTCCGCAGGACTGGCACTCGTAACCTACCTCTTCAGCTTCTTTGGCGGCCTTGGCGGCTCTCTCCTTGGCAAGTTCTTCCTCGCGAAGCTCGCGGTATGACTTCTTCTTTTCTGGCGGCTAAATTAGATTTCTGCGGTTATTTACATAATTTACAAATTGCATTTTTGGATTTCAAACATCTATTTTCAAAATTGTTACAGTTTTAACCAAAAATATAATTTAAGCTATTAATTAAAAAAATTGTTGAAAATAAACGTTTAAATCCATTGATATCATCAAAATACTTGTGAAATTCAGATAAATAGTGCTAAAATGAATATTTTATAAATTCAAAAATTACGTAAAAAATTTTAAACCAATGAATCTTTTTTCTGAAAAGTTGTAAAAACACAGGAATTGAATCTTTTATCATTCAGTAAAAGTTTCAATAAAATTAAAATTCAAAAGTTCATTTCCTATTTTAGAAAAATAATAAAAATTACCTTAAAATTGGTGATTTTTCTATATAAGATTGAAGTAAACTTTTAAATGTAAAAAAAATATGTGAGGTTTAGTTTCTAAATTAGATATCTACACCTTGTATATCTAATATGTTATATGTTAGTATTTTAAGGCAAGAAAATTTATGATTTAAAAAATATAGATATTAAAAAATATTAAAGGATTGTCTAAAAATCATAAATTTTGTCTCCTTGATTATTTCTCTGTGTAAATAATCTGTTATTTTAGATTGTGATTATATAAATCAGAAGAAATATAATTTAAAATAACAGATTTCTGTATGCTAAAAGTGTGTTATGTCAGAACATTATATAATTATCTATATAGTTTATTGCTATTTTTTTTTATTTTTTTGGCATTAAAAGACAACCTGCCTACTAACCCTATCTTATCAAATATGTTAACCATATAGCCTCTACAAGTGCAATAATTTAACAAATTACATTTTTGTACAACCTTAAAAACTTTTTTCTTGCTGTCTAAAAATGATTGTTGAGATAAACTTTGACTGGATCTAAAGTAATATTTACAATATTAGTTTACTTTTTTTTATACAATTTATACACATGTAGATGCCAATTGAAAAAAAGTAAAGGTAAAATGGACAAAACTAAAAGAGAAAGAGAGATAGGAAGAGAAAAAAGAAAAAAAATACGATAGAGAGAGAGAGAGAGAAAGGTGACAGGAAGGATAGATAAAAAGAAAAGAAAATAGAGAAAGAAAGAGAAAGAGACATAGAGAGCCAGAGTGAGATTATAATATTACAGATTTTGTATTAAAAATATTTGCTTTTTTATGGACAACTCTTTGTGAGACCTGGTACAACTCTTCTAACTCTTCTAATGTCAAAGCAAACCCATTCAACCTAAGAATTCTTGGGATAAAATATAAAATGTCTCTATATAATTGTCCAAATATCTATCTTTTTATCTATCTAGCTCCATAACAACTTTATTAAACTATCTATAGCTATAATAATTCTTAGTACTTTTGATAAATGAGATGCAATTGTTTTGTATAAAATATTCATGTTTGATCACTAATCAGGTAGGAAAGGGACAGTGGACTGTAAATGCTCAATTCCCCCCCCCCCCCCCCTAAAGCTATAAGCTTTTGCAAGTAACAACAAAAGAGTTCATATGTAATCTCAATTGAGTAGTACGGGTATAGTCCCTTTCGTGGCAACGTTCCTTAAGGGTCGATTCTTCTTATTTTTCACAGTAGCTTTTCTCCTATTTCTAGCCCCTGCGGGGGGCTCTAACCCTGCGGGGTAATCAATTAAGTAGTACAAATAAAAGGTTGTTCAAACTTGACCACAAAACATTATAATCTACATAATGTTTATCTATCAAAATTGTGAATTATATTTATTGTCTATCCTTTAAGATTCCTGTGTTTTATAGACAATACCTACCTAATTAATGAAACAATCTAACATTTATGTTACAATACACAAACGCAATATATAGTACATGAGGTTGTACTTCATATTTTGGTTGGTTCTTAAAAAGATTTATTGATAATGACTGCCGTTATGTTATGTTATCGTATTAGACTTTAATATTTGTGATCTCTTGCATTTTTCCTTATATTGTCTTATGTTTATACTTCATAAACAAGAATGACAGCCATTAATAGCAAACTTCTTAAATAGACTGATAATCAAGTGAATTATAGAGTAAAAGCTTATTAGTAAGGATAATCTTTAAAAAAATAGCCGTCTATCTGTAGAAAATGATTTTTATAACAAATTCTAATATTCGCTAGAGCATTACTGACAACTGACGGACAAAGTTAATTTTATGCAGTTTATAGAACCTTTCCAAAACATTCATGCGTCTAACTTGAATTTTTTACTGACATTTTCTGCTATATAAAATTGGAAATTATTAAAGTGAAAAGTAAAATAAAGGTTAGGTTAAGTAAACTCTGTTATCCCCACCCGTCTCTACATGTTTGGAATAAATTAATATTTCTTGCTTCATTTACTGTATTTCATTATTAACACATAACCTAGTAGAAATAATATGATATGAATAAACCTAAATTAATCATTGATATCAAATATAATATTTGGTTTAGGTCAAAATAGAAAAAGCCATATTGGTTGATATCTTTATATATTATGCAAATAAAATGGGTGAATAATCGCAATACTGAAAAATTTATATCATGTAAAACACTTTTCTTATAATTTTGTGCTTAATAGTTTTAGTCAGGATATTCTGATACGCTATATTTTTTATTATTCATATCAAATGTTTCAATCATGAAATATTTCATCGCAGCTGTTTAAAAAATATTTTTCTACTGATTTGGTGCTTTCCCGGTCAAATGGTCTTTTCAGAAACTAAACTCCATAACCTAATTTTTGAATTACATTACAATAGAGGAGGTTTTTTCCTGGCTTCTGTGGTGCCCTAACCCTTTGGGGATACCCAGTACCCAATATAACCCAGCCTAACCTGAACTAAAGCAATAAACATACAAACAAAAAACTGTTTCCTTTTAATTTGTGAATTATCTTAAAATAAGGGAGATGGAGGTTCCTTACTCAACAGACAATTTGTGAGAAACCGTTATTGAAACTTTTTTTTTGCACACTCAGACTGCAGAGCAGCTGTGCTACTAAAAATATATAATGCTTCATAGACAAAGTAAAAATTCTACCTAATGTCAACATATGAATTTGACACGTGAAAATTAATTTCGTAGATTTTTGTCTTTCCATATTTTATCCAAAAAGTAAAAGTACTTTTAAAAAGAATACCTAATAGTCCAAGAATGTACGCAAATTTACAAAGTATAAGTGCAAAAGCAGCTGATTTTCTACTATTAAAATTTAAATTGATATTTTGTTTTAGCAAATAAACCCTCATAATCATATTTGGTTGAACTCTAGAGAAACAAAGGTACTGTACAAAATTTGACCCTCATTTTGTACGTCTAGAATACTGTATGCGTCCTAATATCGTACTATGACAAATGTAGATTTTATTCATAGTAAACTAATTAGCATAGGTAAGTAAATCTTATTTTCGCAACATGTTGTAAGGGACAATTATACTAAATAAAAAAAATACTAATCACAATCTAAAGCACCCAAGATTTCAAAATATTCCATGCCAGTTTAGGCCTTAAATAAAAGGTCCTTGAGATAAAAATCTAAAATTCTATATTTGACTGGGAAAAAAAAACATCTTATTTTAATCTGATTATTTTTCTGCTCTAAACCTATATCTTAATTGATATATTTGTTTGCTCGGTTCTAATACTTTTTAGTTTACTTTTTTTACTTCAAGTATGAATAAAATAAATGGTAAGTATAAGTACTAATAGGAAAATAGTTGCTGCCAAGAAAGAATGTTTTCTTTGAAGGGGGAGGAAAAAAGCTTTTGAATATAGGCAATAATGCAGCATTAGATACATTGCCTTTGGAAGAGGAATAAGAATTTTAAAAAATCTTATTTAGCCAAAAGTTTTAATTATACATTTTGGCTTTTCATGAAAAGGGCAAATAAAAATTTAAAAATTATTTTAATAAAATAAATTTTTGGCATATTTTTAAAGCGTAATAATACCAAATAAAGTTTTTTTTATACAATCTTAAAAAAATATGGATTCTTAGGAGCCTGGAAATATCAAACATTTGGCTAAAATTTTTGTATGCTAGTCTTATGCTTTATTTTTCCCATTACTTTTCTTTTTTCCGCTTTTTTCTGGCTGAGAACAGTTGTGAGAAGGGTATAATTATAAGAAAAAGAATAATCACTCCATATATTTCCTTTTCTTTCATAAAGACATAAATAAGGGAGCTAAAATTTAATTGCTTGAAATTGCAAAAAAAATTTCTTTAATAAAAATTCTGAAATAATAAATAAGAAGATATCAATTTTCATATAGCAAAATAAATTGTCAATTGATTTTAGACATTTTTTTCTTTACCAATCTCTTTCCTTTTTATCTCTTTAAAACTAATTAAGGTTTGTAGCATTAGGTTTTCTTACATCTTACTTTAAACATAGGCTCAATTAAAAGAACTTTATTTACTTTATATTGACTTAGAAATTGAATAAAAAACTAACAGATTTTAAAAGCATTTTAGTAAAATTCACTTACAAAGTCTAACTAAGCAAACCATCCATAAAAAGTAATATATTATGATAACTTATGTGTTTTGTTTCCAAAAATAATCCCAATAAAGCTGGTCAGATATTTTGCTTCGAGAGAAAAATGTATCTAAGACATATGTTATAGCAATTAAAAGAGAATAGGGTGTATTGGTAACTGTAACAATACTATTGGTTTTTCTTAAATACTTTGGAGGATTATTGGATGCATGGATAGCTCAATGCAAGATGAATTTATAATCCATTTAAATTTAAAATATAATAAATCTTGTTTATTTTAGTAACAAATTGTAAGAAGATTATCTTTCTTATATCTATCCCTGTATTCTTGTTGGTGAAACATAGTATAGGTTTTTCCTAAATACTTTATAGGCTATTAATGTTTCCAGAAGTTTCTACTAGTTTTCTTTACTTTTATTGTGTAATTTCCAATACCATTACAGGTATTGCTAACAAATATGAAATAAGATAACTGCATTTCCTTATTGAATCATTCATTTTTAGTGAACATCTTTATGTAAAGGTTTATGATAAAAAATAATAATCTAACTAACCCTATCTAACAAAATAGTAAAGAACTGAAAAAAATGCATCAAATTGTTTAAAATTACCTAAGATCACTTGTAGACCCTAACAGCTGAGTTGGAGGTTTGTTTAATGTTATAGTTTCCATGGAGTAGCCATATAGAGGCTCTGGCTTCAATAATTGTATTGACATTCTGTTTAGTAATAAGTTAAAACCATGATTTAAAGTTGTAAATATAGGTTTTCATTTAATAGGTGAATTATGTATTTAATTAAACTTTCTGGTTTTAATTTTTCTATCCTGCTAGAAGATCTACTAGCACTGCTAATTGGCCGAAAGTGTGTACTACTGTGATTGCTGCCAAATTCAATTTCCTTGGCAAAAAATAGTGAATAGACATTCAATTTTTGTTGTAGGAAATAATATTTATTCTAAATAAGCCCCATCAATTTCGTTTATAACAAAGGGACTCTACTTCTCCAATTTTTTACATTTTACATAAGACTCAGTAATTTAAAAGTCTATTTTCCTGAGAAAGTGGCAGAAAAAATGTACTAATTGAGTCTTGGCTGCCTGCACAGGTAGAACCTGGCATCATGGAAGATGCATAGGACTTTGAAAGTCCAGGTATTCCAGGTCCTGGTGATCCAGGTAGAGATTGATTATGCATAAGTCTGATGAAAGCCAAGTATGTGTAAGAGGTGTAAATATTTAAATTCTTTTTTAAAAAATTATCCTTGAAATTTAAAATTGATATAAATTTTCATTTATGTAAGATTTTTAGTTTTACATAATTTTTCACAAAAATTATTTGGATTATTCAGTCCCAACAAAAATGTGAATTTGAATATGAATGGATTTGTGTATATATGTATATCCTTCAATTCATTCGGATTACACTTTACTTTTCAACAAGTTTTATGTGCTCTGGGTTAGAAATCCATTTATGTGTAAATCCTACAGGTTTTTCATGAATTTAAAATAAATTCCAGAATACTTCATTGATGAAATTTAATATTCATGTAAGAAACTAAGTATTGGCTTTTTTTAGTCAAAACATACTTGAATAACATTATAACTAAACATCCCTAAAAGCTTTTTTACCTCTATATATATTTTTGGTAAGTTGCATTAATCCTATTTATTCTTGAGAATGTTACATGGAAATTGGAAACGCATTTTGAATGTTGATTTGATCTTTTTTTCCCTATGCAATGTTCCTACTGACTTGTACTTTTAAATAAATGTTTTTTTTAAATTTGTATCCAAAAAATTTCTACTTCAATATATTTGTGGTTTGATTTCCTAAATTTTATTCTAAATTTACATAAGTTTATTTGAAACACATACTTGGAATCTTCAAGTCCTTTGACACGCAAATATTTTTGAATTGACAGATTTCTGCATATTTCTCTACAATTTTTATTCAACATGGAAAATATGGTCTATTTTATTACTTAAGGTTTTTGCCAAATATATTTGCTATTCATTTGAATTTTGATTATTATATATTTTCCAATATTAGCCTTGGTATTCCAGAAAAGGCTGACTGTTCTCTAATAAAGAAAATATTTAGACCACAAACTTATATTATAATTGATCTTAACTACGGCTACTGTGCTTTTATGACTATGTGCAATTATTCAAAAAGTTTAAACTATTGTAAGTTAACTTAAAAGAATTTAAAAGCTATAACTTTTAGTTTGCTTGATATTGTATTTTATTATAGAATGAAATTTAAAATTCCAATGTATTTAATTCATTGAAAATGAAACTTGTAATTGAGAACCCAAATCTCAATTATCCCTCTGAATTATTTAAGAATTTGAAGACCAAAACCACTAACTCTGAAATAGTTTATATATTATGTGTGTGCATTGTGCAGGGTTGGTGATAATTTAAAGGGGTAGATGAGGGTATCTTATACTATAACACAGTTTTTGGTAAAACAATACCAATATTAATAATTTTATTATTTATCAATGTAAAATAATATTCACCTTTATCTTTTAATTAATCTTATTATGCTATTATATAATAATGAACTATCTAAATTAAGGTTAGGAGGTAGATTTATAAGTTTTCCTGTAAGTATAATATTTATATAATACAATATATTTCATTTTATTTCACTTTTGTATATTTTTCACATAAAATTTAAAAAAACTCCAACAATTCTTAATAAAATCTCCATAAACCAAGAACTTAAGTGATTGTTCCCAACTACCCTCTACTAATTGTGCAAGTTACTGTGTACTTTAAAGTTTTATCAACACAAAACAATTTACTTATTTATACACGTTAAATGCCAGATAATTTACAGATGATCATTAAAGGCACATTCTTGTTTTTAGTTTAAACATAAAAAAGAACAATGATTTCTTATTTTGTGATCAGATTTTACTCATATTGTAATTTCCAATAAAATAAAATTTACAAACCTAAAGATTTAATATAAATATAAGTAAATTGATTATGTGTTGATCAAAAGTTTGTCTCTAAATAATTTTCTCCCTGATTGTTATATTATCCAAACTTAAAGATTTCCGCCTTCCTAAATGGTATCATTATTTGAATTCTTTTTAGTTACAAAGTATTTTTAAAAAAATAATTTTGCCCAAAAAGGCAAGATATTAACTCTTCTTATGTCATTTTACTTGAATTTATTTTAACATGGCTTGTTTGCATTTAATTTAAGTCTTCATATAATTGTATTTTATGATTTTAAAAATGCTAATTACCTAATCTGAAAGAAGTCCCTCCTTGACCAAAAACAGGAGAATGGGTTTTCTCAAATTTTCGAGAATCAATTTTGCCAAATTTAGAGGAATCTTTTTTCTCAAGCTTTGTAGAATTTTCAACAATTTTAGAAGAATTGTCTTTACCCAACTTGGGGGATGCACAATTACTCGATTTTATACTTGTTTTACTAAAAGAATATGAAATTATCAGAATTATACATAAATGTCTCAGTACAGTGAAAAGGCATATTTAAATTGTACAGATTTGCTCTATTTCTTTAACCTATACTACAGTTAAAAGTGTAGCATATTAAATCTTAAATTATACATTTCCTATGATCCAGTTAAAATTTAAAGTTAGCAATGATCTGTTATTAGCAATCAAGAAATTTAAAAAAAAGAATTTAGGTTATGTTTTCTATTATCATAAGACCTATTAGATTTTTTCATTATATAATTTGCAAATATAAAAGTATCAATAACTTGATTTTTTTAATTTTATGTATTATTCAAGAATAAAGATAAAATAAGTACTATAGCATAAAAAAGCTACATATTGAAAGCAAGTCTAAACTTTTTTTTATATATTTGTAGAAATAAATAAACGCCCTGAATGAGTCTGGAAAAAAACTAAACAATATCATAAATTTCACCTCTTGCTCAAAAAGTTTAGTAATGAGGTCATAAAAAGTGAATAAAATCCAGGAAATAGATGGATAGTGTTTTTAAACTTATAAATTTTGTAAAAATTTAAAGTAGTTCATCCTATTCAATTAATTGGGCTTTAAATAACTTGTGTAAAAGGTAAACATTTGCTAAATTATTAGAATGATAAAAATTTGTAAAATTTCATGAAAAAAAACATCTCAATCTAAAATTATAATTTGTTCAAACCATCTAATAAAATGTAGTTTATTTATACTTCTTTAAAATAAAGTCAAAGTTAGAAATCAAATTCTCTATTCTAATTATTTAGTAAAGTAATTTTTTTGCATATATTATATCCATCTATTCCTAAGAGATACTAAATGATGTGTGTAAATAAAAATTTTCCGAACTATTATACAATACTGGCAATGATACATTATAACAACTTTTTATAATTGGCAAACATTTATTAAGAAAAATTACTAAAATGCAATAACTTATTGGGTTTCTTTAGATAAAAGTCGAAAAGCATTGTTGCCATATCCATATACCTTTATAATGCTGTTTTGATAAAACTTTTGAAGGAATTTTAACTTTACTTTGATTAATCTATCAACTAAAATTATTATGGGGATTTTCAAATACTAAAATTCAACAAAAATTATACCTAAAAGATTATCTATAGTAGAAAATTTACATCATCAGTCTAATATATCAATTTGATAAAAAATCCTTGCTTTAAAGTTTAATATTGCAATGCTAAAGAAAATGAAAGTTTGAATATCAGAGGATAAAAAAACTGAAATGAAAATACCAAGTAGTATGTGTTTATCAATTAATCAGGGCATCAAGGTTGCTCAGAATTAACATGGAATTTAGATAAATATGTGCATCCAAAACAGCTAAAATGTTCTGTAAAAAATCAACTAGTGTATTATGAAAATAAGTTGTAGTCGTAATAAAAGAAAAAGTTAATTAAATGATTTTAACCTTTTTTTTGAGATATTGATTAAGTCTATAAAGAAAGGTTTAACTTTAGGTTTAAAAAAAAATAGACTCATTGTAATAACATCATATGTGTGGAAGGATAGATAAACAAAATGATAAACTATAAATTTAATTACCCTCATTTAGAAAAGGCCTTTCAAAGTTTCTAGCAAAAATAGACATGCAGCAATGACCCAAATTCCTAAAGAATTTTAGCAATAATAAAAATATGTTAAAATCCTTTAACACAGTCTTGTTAAAAGTCTAATTTGTGTAATTCTATTAATAATATAGTTGTCTGTTTTTAGTTTATTTATCTAATTTTGATATTATCTGCTTTAAGTTGTTTATTATTATTAGAGATTTAATGTCTCTATTCAGTCAAATTATCTCATCAAATCCTAGGAATTTAAAATAAAGACTAATTTAGTCATAAGTTTGAGATATTTTGAAGAATAATTATGAAATTTTAAAAGGATTTTAAAAACATTCCCATTCAGATCATAATTTGAATTATCAATCTTTTATGTAATATTCTTTTAATTTCCTAATTTTGAAGCTTGATTCTTGTGATGTAATTGAAGAAAATGATGAAGTTATAACATTAATTTTTGGAAGGGTTATCTCAACATCTTATAATGTGGTTATTTAGAATGAAATTAATGTTAAAGGATTGAATATATTATGAAATATCAGCCTCTTAAGTATTTTTTATAATACACCTTACTCTCATAATAAAATTCTTACTCTTTAATTACAGATGTAAGTGTTTTATAAAATCATAAATATAACCTGACTTTGAAAAAAAAATGGTATGGAATTTTAGCACCATGCTAAATTTGTTGGTATATCCTATTCATTCTATTATTAAACCTGAAGTTACAGCAATAGCTTTTGTCTCACGTGTGTTGACTGTAGTTGGTTCCTTTGTAGCTTTAGAAGCAGAGATAGCAGATTTAATCTTCGTAAAAAATCAAGTTATCGATTTTTGTCATCATTAGAAATAATAAAAAAAGGAAATACATATTTTTTTATTTAAGCTAAGGCAATAATGTATTAGTTACTATAAGGTTTATAAATAGTTTAGTAAAAAATATTTAAGAAAAAAAACACTCAAAACATTAACTTATTAATCCACATAAAATTTGTTGGTTTAAATGTAAAATCTTAATCACCTCTGGTTCAGGAACATTTCTCCTTTTTATTTTACCCAGTTTACCCCTCTGCAGAGCAATTAGGTCTTGCTCAGATTGTTCACTATGCTCAACAGATTTGCGGGGCACTGGCTTCAGTGTCACACCCCATGGGGTTCTTATTTTATATTTTATGAGATACACTCAATTATAATTTAAATCTGTATAATAACATGGGTGTGGAATAAATTAAAAGATTACTTATCAAAAACTTTTTTAAATATTACTGAAATGTATCTCAGTACCTTTTTGCCTCCCCCTCTTCTACTATAGTTGTTTTTGTGGTTCTTATTGACTTCTTATTAGAGATTTTATGGTGTTTATAGTAAACTTAAACAAATAATCTTAAAATTAGCCAACTTTACCTAACATTATGATAGGTATTAGACACAATTTAAAAAAAATATATATGGGGGTTATACAAAACACCATAATCTTAAACCTTTTTGGAATTGCCAAAGTTAACAACTTCCACATGTTCTTGTTGGACATTTACTTTAGATACTTTTATATTCTCAACATTTGCTTTTTCTGTACTTTCGCCATTACTGATGATCTGGCTGTTATCGAGCCTTATAACAGGCACTGTTTGACTGTCCTATTTTTATGACATACATTTATATAGCTCTATTAATATTTTCAGTTTATTTTTATTAAAAATTCTTAATTTTAAATACTTCTAAATGTATGGCTCTCCTGCCTTAGCCTGGTCAAGCTTAGCAGAAGCTTTATGGTCTGCACCTTGACCATCAAGATTACTACTTGCACTTTGACCATTTGAATTGGTCACTATATGGGAATTTGGTCCATTTTGACCGGTCACCGAATGGGAAGCTGGACCATTTTGATTGGTCACAGCATGGTCACTGCTGGTGTGGTGACCATTAATCACAGGTTGGTTATTGGTCATTTTACCAAACTATTGATTCTCCTAAAACTATTTTAGAAATTAGAAAAATTTTAAGTAAATTCTAATGAAAGTTGAAGTTTTATGTTAATAAATTTCTAAAAATAATGCTCTTGTTCTAATTCTAGATAAGATTTATAAATGAAGAAACAAATATCAAGTTTCATGATTTAAGATAATTTGAGTTGTGCCCCGGAATAATGATTACACATGAGTTACACATTTTCCTATTATAGTAATCCATCTAAATATGTTGTACAAACCTACACGCCTTACCTAGTTAAAAAAAATTCAATTTAGAATAAGATTGTTATAAAATATACCCATCATGCTTTCCATGAAGTTTTCCTTTGAACTGAAATGGAAGATATATGATGGAATTGAAACTACATTTTTTGTTTTATAATTTATATTTTTATTGTAAAAAAAAGGAAATTGATATTTGAAATTTACTTCATGTAAATGATATGATTTTTTACCACAAAACCAATCAAACATTATTAAGCATTATTTATTTGACTTTAATAATGGTTAATCAGGAAAGGAAATGAAATATTATTATTTTCCTGATATAAAACCAATCATAAATTATTCATATAATATGAATTGTTTACTTTGATGGATTAATGATTGATAGCTTAAGCGTTTTTTAATTGAATTTCATCATTTATGCATGTAAAACCTCAAAAGGTTCATAGGAATTTTTTTAAAAATCAGAGTTAGAATAAGATTTATCAACAAAAAAACTTCAACTTTTTCTTATAAGAGAAATTTTTAACATATGTTTTGAAATATTAAGGACTTAATTTTTTATTAGTTTTTATCCAAAGAAGGTTGTAAGATAACTGACTTTGATATTTATCCTTTCTATCAGACTAACCTATACCTATTACTACTTGAAACTTACACCTCCTATACAAATTCCCCTTTCTAAGAACTCCTACCCAACACCTGTAAGGATAGAAAGGTGTGAAAAATACTCCCACCATCTCCTTGTTAAAATTCTTTCCCTTTCTCTCACCTTCATAAATTATCATGTTTCTTTCTTGCAGGCAAAGGTAAGAAAATGCAGGGATCTAAAGGGATGATACAATTGCCAATAAATTTATGTACATTTACGATGATAATGCACAAATTTACCATTTATATAGATTAAAATTAGTGGTTGAAATGTTTGGACACTTAACTAAATGAACCAACCGATCAAAATTCAATAAACAAGGTTTTTAAGCCAATGAATAAAGAAACGTTATTATAAGACTTGGGGGACTAGTGTAATAAACAGCCCAATGCCATCTCCCTCCCTGTAAAAATGTTTAATGGTACTTTACTCAAAACAGGAAAACAATATCATTCTATAGATATTTGTATGGGGGGGGGGGGGAGGGTTGTAGATTAAATAATTATAATTGGTTACTCCTTCTTTGAAACAGTATAATTTATTATTTTTATGAAGAAATCTTTAAAAACCTAAAAGTTAATCCTGAAATTGTATATCTTACTTATCAAAAAAAAATTAAGGGCATTAAGGAGCTAAACAATAATTCGTTGCTTTATAAGTCAACCCATGTAAGGAATGTAACGTTATGTGTAACTTCTTCTGATAGATTCCTTTTCCAAACTCTTTGGTAATTTGATATATCTACTTAATCAATATAAAAATCAAAATCCTTATCACTGACTAAACTCAAAGATTGCTATCATAGAATATTGCTTAGAAATTCAGTTATTTAATTATGATTCCATATAAAAATCATGATTTTAAAGATTTGAGTACTATGTTTTAAAACAATTTTTGTAATACTTGAAACCTAAAAATGTTGGTGCTTTTTTTAAGTTGCACATTTTTTTCACTCTATAAACCTACACGAGATTTTAAAGTTGTGATGTCATCAAGGTTTTAGTTTTGTTGCTTTTAACAACCAAAAAATTAAATATATCATGTATATTAGACCAACAATTTTAAAGCTCTGAATTTAATATGAGTCTTTTGATTTTTAAAATTTGTGAATGGCTAAACTTTTAAATTTTGCTAATGTATAACATTGTCTGAATTGCCACAACATTTTATGAAACATAACCCTTACATACTTTTTTATTAAAGGCTTTAATCAAAATCGTATCTTCAAAAATTGACAAAATATAAAAGTAATAGAATAATGGATATTATATTGATCTTCTCCTAATTTCTTAATTATTCTGATTGGTAGTCTGATTGTACACTTTTGAGGTAAAAATAACTTTAGAATAATCTAATCAACTTTTCATAGAATTTTCTACTTGATTTATGATATTATTTCTTTTATTGATACTTGCATAAAACATCTCTAACAAAATAGTTTTGGAGTATATTTTAAAGAGCATACCATAAAAATCTCGGAATTTAAAAATGTCAGCAATGCCAATAATATTTATTTTACCAGAAATTACTTTATATTCGTACCAGCTCCTGCGCCCCTTGCATCTAGGGGCTCTGTATTTAAGGGAACTAAAAAAGTCTAAAACCATCCTAAGGCTTGAATCTAAAAATAAAATAGCCTAAAACCATCCCAATTTTTATATGAAGATTCAATTAAATAGTTATTGAAATCTTAAGCTTCAGACAAAAAATACCTTGTACTACTTTATATAACAGGATTATTAAATATATAAGCTCATAGAAAATATGCACTATTAACAAGCTATTAAAGTTTGTGTTCAAAGAATTTTCAATGAAGAAGTAAATTAAATTTTTTGAAAAAAAGTTGAAAACGATTATAAAGTTTAAAAGTTAATGCACATTTATGTAATTATTTTTTTAAAAGTAGCAAAGCATCTCTAGAGTTAATTGAATTTCCATTAAGTCGTAATTTCCATACGTTCAATATAATAATCTATTTTCACTTAGGTATTTTGACCCCCAACTACACTATTAATTCGTTCTATGAAATGATTGAGAAATTAAATCATGCAAATGAAAATCTGTGTTTTTAGGACAAACTCATGCTCGTTTTAAAAACTGGATAGAACACATGTGTAATGCGCTTATTTGCATTTCTATAACTCTTTCAACACGAATTAGTTATTAAGTTTAAAGAGCATAAGCTTTACTATTACTATTAATACATTAGAGGTATTTTTTCTTCTTCAAATCATTAATTTTCTAAATTTTTAATGTGTTACAAATGAACCGAGAATTATTTTTCCAGTATGGCTTCAAAACTGATTAATATCCGAGAGATTAGAACTGGTTCTCAGTCATTCTGAAAAATCATTTACTGCCTCGTATTAAAGACAATTTTCCACGAATAATGAAATTAAATCATAAAATTAATACCATTTTTGTTTGCCTGGGGCTTATGGTTTTAATCTTGTAATTTTCTTTTCAATATCTGCGGAAAGCTGACTAAATACGATGCGATAAATAACTATTAACTCTAATTTTCTTAACTCTAATGTAAAACATAACAGCAATAATTTTGCAAAATTCTATAACCCAATTAAGCTTAATTTTTAACATTGAAATCTTTATAAAAAATATTAAAATTTGTATTCATCTTATTCATGAATGTTCTTCTTAATGGCTTCAATGTTTTTAAAAATTGATTAAAATTTAAATTGAATTTAAAAGGACAGCTTTTAATAATTAGGGTATGTCTACCTGATGAAATAATCAATTTTTTTTACTTTTTTTTTAAACAACCCAATCAAAATTTAATAAAATTCTTTATTTAAACAGAAAATATCAATGTTTCCGCCCCATTTAAACGACCTCCTTGTAACTGCATAATCACTTAAAACCTTTACAAACGTTGTCATTCCAGATTTTTTTACTCAGCACGCTAGAAAAAAGCATTAATTTTTAATCTCTTTTTTTGTGCATGTAAAAGTTGAAACTTGAAACGAAACATGACAAGCAGAGTGCAAATGAAGTTTTGTGAAGGATGTTTAATTTGAAATTGCTTGCATATAGGGTAGAGTGGGATATATATTGCATCACCGTTTGTCTGTTTGTATGTCCAGAAATGATCTGTCTTGATAGTTCATTCTACTTTGTTTTTGTTGATATAATAAAAGCCCTAAAAGTAAGCAGGTAAAGCGTCTTACTGGTCATTATTTCATTATTAGAAAAACATAAATTATGGCAAATATGTCTTTAGTAAAAATTATTATTTGTTGGACACAATAACAACGCAATTATTCGACAAATAAGCTGTAACAACAACATATCGAATTTATGACAAACTCAGCTCTAAGCATCAAGATTAACTTAAATGGAATTTCCTTTTGTTGCAATCAAAGTAAATTACCCCTATCTATCCTATTTATAATAAATACATTTAGAATACACAAAATTCTTTAACACAATTTTGTTAGATAACATAACCTTGTTATTATAATCCTAATGATTTTATTTATAATCTAATCTTAATGATAGCAACCTATTGCTTTTCAAAACTATCAAAAAAGAAAAAGAGATACCTTAAAATGTACAAATAGCGCATAATTATCGAAAATGCGCGCATAAACAGAATATTTTTGTTAGTATTGTTACAGAGCTAAAATATATTGCATTATAAAATTACAAGTAATATATAACTTTAATAAGCAATGGTAACTCTATAATTTGTTTCAAGTTGTTATAAATTTATAATCATAGTATGCAGTAATGGAACTGGGACTAACCAAACATGGTAAGGATTTGTCTTATATCTTACTAACGGCTAGAAGCTCTAGAAGCCTCTAGGGCCACTTAAGTTTAGAGGTGAGAAAAACGACCTCCCCTTCATTTGAATTTGAGTTTTTATGAGAAAAGTGATAAGAAAATTTGGGGGTTTGGAGATACCCTCCCCTAAAATAGTTGCAAACCTTTCCACGCCCAATACGAAGCTTCACTGTAAAGGAGAATAATATCGGTTCAGAGGTTAGCAAGATCCCTCTCTACAGACAAAGAAAGCTTACTACTTTTTATATATCTTTCATAGTATCTATTTAAAAACTTTTTTCCTATCTTTCTTTACCTATAACATTTTAACAGTTAACTATCTAGTTTAATGTTAATATAAAAAGGCAGGTTGACTTTTAACACATATTGAATATAATAAAATAGTTTTGTAATGTTATAATTATACATAATATAATGTTCTGAAATTATATTTTAAAGAGATGTTTTAACATAACACAAATTTAAATATTTGATTTTTTATACTTTTGATTATAATGTTTATTAAGACATCTCTGTAAAATTTATCTGGTCAATGTAATTGATAGAGATATAGCACCTGCAAGAAAAATACTATTTTGTTTCCAATTTAAAAATGAGAAAAATAGTGTTTCTTTATCGATAAAGTATCCATTCTTGAATTTTTTCTTCAGATGCCATATCCTCCATCTGCTGGTGTATTGTATCCTTACTTACCTCTGATTCACTAGCTCCTGTGATGGAGGGTGTCCTGGAGGAACTTGGTGTGGCCTGGGTTGACGAGCCTACACTGCTCGCTGGTGTGGATGTAGTGTTGGCCTGTGTGTAAAGTGTTATTTGTTGTGTGTCAGGGAGGGAGAAGACATTGGACTGTAAATTACACCGGTACCCGAAGTTTTAAATTATTTTGACTCAAAAACTTAGATCCGAATGGGTAGTGTACAAACTTTTTAACCATAAATTTGAATTTAAACACGGATAAATCTGGTTTAATAAAATTGTTAATGTATATCCTGTTTTTTTCAGCCACCTGGCTGATTAAGCTGGCTTAAGGAAAACAAAGTGTATATATATTAATACATTGTCCATTGTCTTATCCCTTAAGATCCCTGGTTTTGTGTTTATTTTGGTGTGAATTCATTACCACAAATTTTGCCTTTCTTAAAAAAAACAGCTTCTGGCCTATACTGCTATTTATTTGCTAGTGCGAATTTTTGAGACTATGAAGCACTATGCAAAAGGAACCTAGTAATAGGGTCTAACTTTTTATCTTTGTGACGTAACAAAAATCGAAGGATAAGAAGGGAGGTGGGAAAGGAAACCCCTAAAAAAGAGATGGATTTTGTTACGTCACAAAGATAAAAAGTTAGACCCTATTACTAGGTTCCTTTTGCATAGTTCTAGGTTCTGCAACAGAAATAGAGTGCGGAAATGAACGCATACCGTATTTTTTGTTTTTTTTAAGGACACATGGAGAGGTAAATGAAAGATAAATCTTTCTCCCTTATTTGTGAAGCACTCGTACATATTGTGCTCCATTCCTTCATACTATAATATAAAGTAGTAAGGTTTTTTTCTGAAGCTACTTTTCCCAATTTCCCTAAAGAGGCTAGACACGAAGTAGGTAATATACATAGCATTCTTTGGTAGTATATAATAAGATATATAAGTTTTCCGGAATTTTTCACTATAAATTTTGAGGATTTTTCATAAAATTCGTTTTTTATATAATTCTTTATCTAAAAGCGGAAATGCAATTTATGTTATTTAATTTTGGCATCTGTGATTGGTGGATTTAAAAAATCTGCGCTCTGATTGGATGGCGTACATCATTCAACCAATTAGAGCGCAGGTAGTTTAAAATCCACCTATCCTATTGGTCAAAATTAATTAACTTAAAATGCATTTCCGCTTTTAGATAAAGAATTATACAAAAAACGAATTTTATAAAAAATCCTTAAAATTTGATGCAGATTTCAAATCTCCCCCTAACATTAAAATTCTGGAAAACTTATATATCTTAGTATATAATAGAAAATTATGAATACCCAAAAGTGCAGAGTTGGGGATTAATATTTTCATATCTTTCAATGGCCCATCCATGTATTCTTAATACTTGTTTCATAAGTAAGATAAAGGTATATTTTTTTATTTTTTGCCTTTATGAGTACATACATAAAAAACATACCTTTAACTTTTAAGTTAAAACTAATTTACAAATTTTTAAGAAAAATTAGATTTAACTTTTAAACTTGTATTTGAATGTTATATAATATGTAAAATATGTAGTGTACGTACAAACATATTAAAATATGAATTTCATATAGTTTGGTATGAAAGCTGGATTTTAGAGTAATGGATATAGCATTTCAAGAAAATCAACAATTAATAAAAAATTTAAAACAGATATCAATAAGTAAGTTAGGTATCCAAAATTTGTATAGTTTAATTTGCAATTTACTTTTCTTTAACTTTAATTTAAATAGGTCAAATTTTCCATGACTCGAAGCAAAAAGTAATTGTGACTTTAAGTATATTTCTTAAGTTATAAAATCCAGTGTATATGTGAACAGGATATAAGATTTACATATAACATATCAAATTTTAAAACCAGGTATAAGGGAATAAAAATTAAAAATGAAGAAAATCAAGTATATTCAATAAGAAAAATAGAAGTTGACAAAAATCTATAATTTTTAATAGTAAAAATCCTCTAAAACATGGCAAGCCCAACAAAATATCAAAAACTGAACTTTATTGAAAAGTTAATTACCTTTTGAGGGTAATATTGGGTTAAGAAAGATACTGAATGGTAATATTGTCTCATTCAAAAACTTTAATGTAAAATATCAAGAAACCTAAATGTGTCTCAAATTTAATTTTTCCCCTATTATAAGGTGCGTAGCCTCTTAAAAACTGTCTTATTTTTAGCACTATAACTTGAAAGTTGAAAGTGACAAAAAACATTGGCAAGCATCAAAACATCATAAATTAAATGATCTTTATAAAAAAGTAACATTCATTGAAATGGATTTTGGGTACTAAAATGTAAAAAGATCAGAGAAAACATTAATATGACTAATATTTTGTTAAGAGTATTTTCATGGCTAGCCGTCCTTGGATATACTATCCCTGTCAAAGAAGTTGTATCAACTTTTTTTTTTATAGCTAGCCGGTCCTTTTAGTAAGTAGTAGATGTAAAATTTTTCATAGAATTCAGATATGCAATCGGTTTTTTTGTAGACCTCTTATTTTTTAAGTAATTTAAGTTTGAAAAAAAAAAATTAAGTCGATTTTAAGGTACTAAAATGCAACAAAAAAAAGAAAGAAAATGGCCATTATGAACAAAAATAGTAAGATCTTTAATTTGACACCTTACTTTTTCAATTCTGTCAGGTAATTATTGAAAAAATCGATTATTTTAAACCCACGAGAATAAAAACTTTGAACTCAATTTTATCATTTCACAAGTAAAAAAATATGGGTTCATATATACCTTTAGAATCAGAAAAATATTACGAATCCATTGTAAGCAAAATTGAAAAAAAAGTTTACAATATAGTATATAAACTACAATAAAAGGAATTATATGAAAATATCATATTATATTGTACAGGCAACGTCTTAACTCTTGAATTGAGTATAAACATGGGAAGGGGGTATAGAGGGGGTAAAGAGGGGGTAAAAAAGGGAAGACGATAGTGTTGCCAGAACAAAAAATAAAATTGGCCATTTTTTTAATTTTTAATTTTTTTACTTTTTTTCAATTTTGCTTACAATGGATTCGTAATATTTTTCTGATTCTAAAGGTATATATGAACCCATGTTTTTTATGTCTGTTTGAGAAAATATTTAGGTCTAAAGTTTTTATTAAACCGAGGTTAAAAAATTAGATTTTTTCAATAATTACTCAACAGAATTTTAAAAGTAAGGTGTCAAATTAAAGATCTTACTATTTTTGTTCTTACTGGCCATTTTCTTCTTTTATTTTGTTGCGTTTTAGAACCTTAAAACCGACTTAATTATTTTTTTAAAAAACTTAAATTACTTAAAAAATAAGAGGTCTACAAAAAAACCGATTGCATATCTGAATTCTATGAAAAATTTTACATCTACTACTTACTAAAAGAACCGGCTAGCTATAAAAAAAAAGTTGATACACCTTCTTTGCTACGGAGGGGTTGCAATTTACTGTGGCTTGTAATGTTCAAGTGAAAGGGAAAAGTGTAAATGAAAAATTAATGGACCTTTCAAACAATATTGAAGATTATTACATTTTTTTGTCTTGAAAGAATATAAAAAAGTGGGATCTACTGCAGTTCACGGTAAAATATTGCTGGTAACGAATATTGCTAAAAATTTATGAATTTTAAAGGCTGCTAGCTGCCAAACGGCTGAACGTACAGATCATATCCGCATACTATTTTATGCGGTAAAAGAATGCCTACAAATAATCTGGAATAGCCAAGATCCAATGATGCACATGGAAAGCTTCACTGAAGAAAAAACGCGTAAAATAGTCCTTTTTCGCGCATTTCTTTGCACTGCGAGATAATTATGCATTATTGATTTATGGCTATTCCAGATAATTTGTTAGCCTTCTTATGCCGCTTAAAACAGTGTGCGGGCATGATCTGTACGTTCAGCCGTTTTGCAGCTAGCAGCCTTAAGAATTCATAGATATTTTGCAATATTCGTTACCAGCAATATTTTACCGTGAACTGCAGTAGATCCAAAAAGTGCTTACAAAAGGTTCGTAGCTAAATTTTAAAAAATCAAAAATAAATCAAATTGAACTTAAATTTCAAATCACAATAGTTTTCTTCTGTCCAAAATCGCATTAAAAAAATGTTTAAGGACAACATAATATTCAGTCCAAGAGGCTGACCGACCATCCTTTTTCCCAGATTAGCTGCGATCTTTAAAAATTTCAGGTTACACAATACAAAAAATTATTGTCTAAAAACATTTTAATATGAATTTTTGTACTACAGGCTTAGTCACAGTTGACTTGAAGTGAAAACGTGCCTAAACAAGCTGGCTTGATAGAATACAGCTAAAATACAAAGACTAAAGGTCAACTTAAAGCACCATGTTAAGTTTTTAAACATCCATGCTTAGGCAAAAAAAGACCAGTGATTTGGTTATAATTGATTTGACTCATGTAACCATTTGTTTAAAATCAAATAGTTAAATTTAAATTATTGATTAATATAAACTAAAGTCTAACATCATAAAACATCTCAACAAAACCAAATATATAAATCTGGTAGTTTTTCATTTAACTTTTTATTCTGTAAAAAACATGCACATCATTCTTTATTAAAAATTCCCCGACCTATTAAATATTTTTTTAAACAAATTTAAGTCTCAAAAAAACTTGTTATAACCTATCAGACTTGTATTACATCAAAATGAAAGCTTTTTCTTTTGCTGTAGATTTGATGTTCCTCATAAAAAAGACATATTTTAAGACTTACTATTTTATTAAAGTAAAGTGGATATTGTTTTTGTAGCTTGCAGCTTGTAGCATTATTCTATTTGGTTGAAAATATGTATACTTCTTTAGAAGTTATACCTATTATTTAGCTATTTTCTTAAACTTTCTGTTAGGTAAAAACAGACTCTAAATTCTTTTACAATAATTTTTTTCCTACTCAAACATACCAAACTATTTGAAATTTTAATTAACTAAACTTTCATAACTTTCTTGTTGTATAATATATTTGTTTAATTCTTTAAAAAAACAAATAAATTAAAAACACTTCTTAGGAATATAAGATTTTCTCTCAATCATAATTCTTATGATTATACAATCATTATTTTTTTTCATCTAAAAAAGTGTTTTTATTTTAATTTATTTAAGAAAATAAAAAAAAATAACAACATAGAATAGAAGTACTTTAATGTTGTGTGTATAGTGAATGAATGTTTTAATTTTAGTCCAAGTATTTTAAACATTTCACTAAACTATGAAATGTTGAGAATGATTAAAGCATAGTTAAAATGTGTATGTTGTTTGTATAACTTTAAAACATCATATTTATACATTTGTATAATTTTGATTACATTATTTTTACTCACCGGCTTGGGTGCTTCCTCAACTGGGGCCTAAAATATACAAGAAAGATTAATTCTTGAACTGTGAAACTTGAAATAATATGTCAAATAAATAGTCAAAAAAATAATAATTAATGTCAGGTCATATAACAATCAAAGTCAAAGAGATAAATAATAATCTCATTTTTTTGTCAAATGAAATAAATGATTTGATATTTTAAAATAAAACAATATTTTTTATTTGAATAATATTTTAAAATACCAAAGCATTCAATTCTGGTCAAGTCAGAGTAAAAGTCAAATTAAATCAACATCTGCACAAAAGTCAGAAAAAAAATCAAATGGTTTGATTTTACTTTCAATTCCACTTACCACCTGAACTTTGATTTTTCTTACTTGAGTAAACCTGATAACAAATTTAGGACAACAACAAAAATAGATAATTATCTGATATAATTTTTATTTTGTTAATTAGTCAAACAGTATGATGAAGTATTTTAAAGGACTTTACAAATCTATAATACAAAATGTTTGTTTGTGTATTTGTCTGGTTTTTCTAAAAACTAAATCTAGACAGTGTATCTGTGTTTGTGTTTTTGTCAAAATGTCTGTAATGTTAAATTAAGTCTTTAATTATGATGATTAAAAAAAGCATTGATATTGAATAAAATTATCATAATCAAAGACAAAATGTATTGTTCATTTTTTACATAATTTACCATAAAACAGACCTTAAAACTGTCTGATTATGGTAAATATATATCATGTTTTGGGTGCAGAGATGGACATTGGAAATTTTAATAAAAAATCTCAAATCTTACAGTTAAGATTTATAACCATCTATAAAGGATTAGTCTATTTATGATCTAAATTATCATCTCTGTCTCCAAAACTAACTAGATTCTTTAGCAACCTAGTACCTGGTCCTTCGCTTTTTCCACAGGAATTTCCTTTTTAGGCTCCTTAGTCTTTTTAGGTTTACCAACAGGAGCCTCAGCTTTTTCAGGCTGTTTAGGTGTTTTTTGTTCTGGTTTTAATGGGACAGTGTCTGTTGATGTTCTGTCAGGTTCTGAATCAGATGTGGGCTGTGAACTGGCAGCCTCAACATCAACCTAATTGTTTGTGTATAGTGTTAAAATTATTTACATTATCTTTTAGTTTAAGAAATTAATAAAATTGAAATTTATAATTATTACAAAAAGCTTCTTTCTCAAACTAAAGATTTTTGTGAAAAACAATGATGACTATGAAAAATAATAATAAATTTTACATTAAAGACAAAGCAAATACATCCTTAAAGAATTCAATATTGATCTAAGGCCTTATAATTTAAAAGATTAATTTTTAATAGCCACCATGTGTAGTAATAGATTAGCAACCTGATATATTGAAATAATGAATTAAAAGCATAATGTGATTTTATCATTGTTTTCAACTTCTCAAATTGCTGAACTGTTAACTGTGTAATATAATGGAATGAATCTGTATATTTATTTGAACCAAAGAATAGACAACTAGAATTTATAAGAAAATTTTTTTTACAAAGATAGCGATTTATAAAAAAGATATAAGTATACCTTTGCAGTTGGCTGAATTTTTTGTTTAGATTTTTTTGATTGAGGTTTAGAAATCAATGGTTCAGAACTTATTGAATCATCAGCTTTTTCATCCACTTTAACAGCCTCAACAGTTTTTTTAGACTTTGCCTTTTTAGAAGATTTTTCCTTTTCCTTTTCTTTATCATCCCTTTTAGCTTTAGTGGCTTTTGGCAAGTTCAATTCAGGAATTTGCACATCATCCAAAGAATATCTATGTTGAGCAGAGACTTCATGCTCAGCTAATGACTCAACATCATCCTCAGTGGCAGAGACATCAGTGGCTGTCACTTCAGTCTCATACTCACTCACCTCTCCAGAATCAATCCTGGGGCCTGATCCATCCTCAGATGGCTGCAGGGAGGGTCTCTTTTTGGGCTTGGCAACTTTTTTGGCCTTAGGTTTAGGTACTGAGCCATCATCAGTGTCTGATGCAGGCTTGACTTCCCTTTCTTTAAGTGTTTTATGAGACTTTAGTGCAGGCTTATCTGAAGGCTTATCAAATGCTTTTTTAGGAGGTTTAGTGGCTAATGGTTTTTCAGGCCGTGCTTCAATAAGTTCTGACGCATTAGGTTTTTTATGTTGTTTAGCATGTTTATTTATTTTTGGTGTATCATGTTCCGGTCCCACAAAATCTGGTGCTGTGTCCTAAAATGCAGCAACCCTTTATTCTTTATTCCTATGTGTGAATCTACAATACTAAGCAAGTTAAATTCTTTAGATTTTAGGATATGATGGGATTGTTTTATACACTATAATTATTTCTTTCACAACAAAGTATAAAATTTAAAGAATTTAAAGTTAGCTTGGTATGTTTATTTTATTGTAAAACTAATTTGGACTATTATGTAAAACAAATAAAAAAAATATTTTAGATAATTTTCCTAATAAAACACTATTTACATGTAGTTTCTATATGTTTATTTGTATTGGGATTTATCATCCTAAACAATAAAAGATTTCAGAAAACTATTTAGATAGGATGAAGAATTCCAATAGAAGTGTAAAATATCATCATTACCTCAGAACTTGAATTCTGATAAAGGCTATCAGAATCTAGGTCTGTAATTGGTGGATTTTTCACAGAATCTAGTTCTGTGATTGGCTCAAACACATTGTCCAGGTTTGTGATTTGTCCAAACACATTATCTAGAACCGTAATTGGAGGATTTTCCACAGTGTCTAGATCTGTGATTGGTTCAAGATCCATGCTGACTATTAGTTTGGGTAAAGGCATGGTTAGTGGGGTATCCTTGCGCCGGGGAAAGGATAGGTTAGTTAGGGGTGAGATGGGGCTTTGGGGTTCGAGTTCCGCGGATGTACTATTATAAGCAAATCAATCATTAACTGCATTTATAGTTAAAATAAGTGATCAAATTAGAATAATGTAAAACTACCAAAAAAAATTTTAGAAAGAACACAAAGATAATGATTGACTTGATATCCCTGTAATGCAAATCTTGTCTTTGTATTTTCCTTTTACTTCCATATTTGTCATCCAACTGCTTTTCAAGACTGTCAGACTTTAGCCTATTCTGTCTGACAATTTGTTTTCTATATTTCCCCTCTACAAATCCCTGCATGGGTTGGTTAGTATTGTCAAATATTGGATTATCTACAGGTGTAGGTGTAGGGGGTGAGGTAATGATGGGCTCCCTAGAGAGTGTTCTAAATACAGGGGGATCTACCTAAGAAAATATATTCTTTTGTAATTTTGGTAATCAAATATAATTTGAAAATTCTAAAAATGAAGCTTTTAATAAATTTTATCTTTTCTAATTTACCAAAATTACATTAGAATTTGTCAAATGTTTACAAAGTGTATATTTTTCCTAATTACATGTAAAACTGATTTACAAATTTTTTTCTCTTAAAAATCATGCTTTTTAAGGCTTTCACAAGACTATAGACAATATTTATATTTGATAAGATGCATAGCATTCCTATATATAAAGTTACCTTGACCACAGGGGAAGAAGGTAAGGAGGCATCTAATTCAATAATCTCCAGTACATCCTTTGGTAAAACATTTAAAATTCAAAAATACCTGTTACTTAAGAAATACTACACTTTTAATTGATATCTATGAAAAAATCAAAATATAAGATTGCATTGAAATTAAAATCTTGAATAATCATAAGAGTGTATCTTTCTTTGGACTATCAGAGCAAATTCATTATAAAGTTTACCTTATTCTGTTGAGCTGAAACCTTGCCTGTCTCATCAGGGGTTTCAATAACAGCAATTGGAACTGATATTACTTTATTCTAAATCAAACACACACAAAAAGTTCAAACTTCTGTCTCAAAGAAGAATTATTTTAGTAACAAACACAGTTGTTGAATTATTTTAAAATCTAGATATTTCAAGAGAGTTTGGAGAGGGGGCATCAAATTATTTAAATGTAAAATACCAATCTAATTCTTGTTTATGTTATTAAGTTATATAAATATTCAAAATTAAGAAATTTCAAAAATTTAATATTCTATTCTAGTGAAAAATATGAATAGGTTAATCTAAAAATTCCTTTCTGGAAGGAATTTATTAAATTACTGTATTTGTTGTGTAATGTGAATTTATAACACTTCTTAGAATAAAGAAATTATTTAATTCATCAGATATTAAAAGAAAAAGTGAAACATAAGCAAAATATGGGGGAAGGTTGCGTGATTTTTATTTGCTGCTTTATAGGTTAACAAGGTTGCGTGAATTTTAAATTTCATGATTTTGAATAGATAAAAATAAAGTAAGGAATTCTAACCGAATATTTTAATGAAAGAGAGACTTAAACTTAATGATTAATGACTTGATTTCTCAGTCTAAGAACTTGAAAATTAATCGTTATACAAAGAGGTAGGATTGTTGTGGATCCCTTAAAACCAAGTATCTAGTACATTTGGAACAACATACCTAATAGCCTGAATTTTAAAATTAAATAGCTATCTATAAATAATTATTGACTGTTGAAATAAATAAATTTAACTTATTTGTTATAATTTCAATTCAATTTCAATAAATATCCATTTATCAATATCAAAAGATTTTTTAGAGAAATCAACTACAAATATATTTAATAGAAAGCTATATATGACTAGAAACTTATATTACTAGATCACCAAATAATCATATCTGGTCATTAAAAAAAATAAGATTATGGATAAAAATACCTCAGATGAAATATTATCATCCTCTGCAGCCTCACTGATATGCAGATTGTCTAGTTGCTCTGCTATATCATCCTCAGGCTCAAGTATTACAGGCTAGATACATAGATAGTTAGACAGATAGTTTGATAGATATCTAATGATTTGGATAAATTGTCAGAGTAGGATATATACAAAGAGAAAGAAAAAGCCAAAGACTAATTGAATTTTGAACAAACAAATAGATTGCCTATATATCAGTAGTGTTATCATATTACATTATTGCTTTCAGGTTACCATTAATAAAAAGTCAGATAAGTGTTTAAGAAGGCAAGCAAATAGAGAGAAAGAGACAGAGGGTTTGAGTGAGAGACCAAAAATATTTTTAAAAGCGAAGCTTTTCTATAATTAGGTTCGGTCCGTACGTCCGTACGTCTGAGACAGATAGCTTTTTTCGTTAATTTAGGCATGTTAGAATTGTCCTATCGATTTCAAACTTTGCATGGTGATTCCTGTAGTAGTTAGGTATGATTTAGAAAGCGAAGCAACTCTATAATCATTACCAGAATGTCCGTACGTTCATTTTAAACATGTTGATTTTTTTTACTTTTTTACCAAATTTTTTTATGTGATCTAATTATCCGAATGTTCTGATTTTAGGTATACTGATTCATGGGACAACAAAGTACACTATTATAAGCAAAGCAAATATATAATCAAGTCTTAAAAATGTAAGTATGTCCATAAACATTATCCTGTATCAAGAAGTTTCTCAACAAATTTACTTACAATTTTGCTTTGACCCTTATTCATTTATATTCTGATTATTCAGTTCTGACACTATACAAGTGTTAATGTCCGTGTGTCCTATCGTTTCAGAGCTTCGCTTTTATGGATGTTGTCATCCTTGTTTAAAGGAACCAAATAGTGATATTTAAAGAGGAAAAAAATTATAAAAAATTCTATTAATCTAAAATTCCAAAACAAAAATATTTTACTGCAAAACATAGGAAAGGGGATACTGCACAGAAAAACTTAATATGACTTCAACTTTCATTCTAAATGCCAGACCCATTAAGATAATTGAAATCAAAATAGTTATTTTCCAAGTGCAATATCCTTGTTAATGAATACCTCAGAGGACGACTCTGTCTCGTAGGTCTCCTCTTCCGGTGTTAATATTTTTATAGGAATCTCTCTGATCAGATGATTAATTATACATATATGTATTTTTATAATTTATTTGGATGCTGTGAGTATTGGTGCAAAAAATATGACGTAACAAAAAAAATTAGCCAATGAGAGGCCGTTATTGACCAATGGTAAAATTTATAGTGGACTCTCATTGGCTAATTTTTTTTGTTACGTCATATTTTTTGCACCAATACTCACAGCATCTTTATTTGTTTAGCATAATCGATTGTAAGTTTAAATTTTTTATATAAGCCAATAAAAACATCTGACTAACTGCCATCCAAGTCAAGAAAATGACATTATACATACACCATTTTGATATAATCATCTCTCCAATATATAAAAGTTAAATAATTTTAAAAATCAAAAGTTTTAAGATCATCTGTTTTCCTAAAGCCATCATCCTTCTTTTTCTTTTTAGTAGCTTTAGCAGTTTTTATGGCAGGTTGACTTGTTTCAGCAATATCTTTCTGGTCACCATCTAATTCATCAATAACTTGAGCTTTCTGATCATGGTAGCTGGGTTGACGCTCCAAAATTCTTGGAGAATCATCTTTTTGAATAATAATTCCTTGCTCTATAGGTTTTAATGGTTATTTTACAAGAACTAATAATTTAAATATAATATGCAGCAGAAATAGGTTATTAAAAATGGTAATATGGCATGAAAGTGTAATGTAAACCCCAATTTTCTGGAAAATGGGTATGGAATGATGTTAAATATTAAATTATTACTAAAATCTCATTTTGTAAGTTTGTCCACTCCAGCCTTCTAAATGTAAACAAAAGAAAATAAATCTAATGTCCATTTGATTGTAAAATTTACATCCCTGAAGGAAAATTGAGGAAGGAGGGTAGTTCCACCTTATCCTGTTCAAAATGTTGGGTGAATACAGCGGCAGCTGGTGCAACTATTGGGTCACGGGATTTCCTTCTCACCTCCTCAAGAGGAAGTGGATCGTCGTTCGATTCTGCTTGTCTAATCTCAAGTTGCTTCGCAGGCCTCTTAGGCTTCTAAAAAAAGAAACATACTTTTATTTAACTTAAAAACTATAAAAAAAGTAATATAGTGACGTAAAATTTAAGCAACGACCATATTTGCCGTTTTTAAAAGCGAAGCTTTTCTATAATTACGTCCGTAATGGATAGCTTTTTTCGTTAATTTAGGCATGTTAGAATTGTCCTATCGATTTTAAATTTTAGGTACGATTTAGAAAGCGTAGCAACTCTATAATCATCACCAAAATGTCCGTGCGTCCATTTTAAACATGTTGATTTTTTTACTTTTTTAACAACAAATTTTTATGTGATCTAATCATCCGATTGATCTGATTTTTGGTATATTGATTCCTGGGACAACAAAGTACAATGTAATAAGCGAAGCAACTCTGTAATCAAGTCCTAAAAATGTAAGTATGTCATTGTCCATAAACATTATCCTGAATCAAGCAGTTTTTCAACAAATTTACTTACAATTTTGCTTTGACTCTTATACATTTATATTATGATTATTCAGTTCTCTGACACTATACAAGTGTTAATGTCTGTTTGTTCTACCGTTTCTGTGCTTCGCTTTTATAGATGTTGTCATCCTTGTTAATCAATATATCGGTACTATTCAAACACTCCTTCTTTGTAAGTACACTTGTTAACTATTATTTCTTTATTTTTATGAAGAAAAAAAAGATTTTTCTTACCTCTTTAGGCTTTTCTTCAACAACTTCCGGCTCTGCTTCTTCAGGTTTGTCATCAGATTTCTCAGGTTTAGCTTTCTTTACTTTCTTAACCTTCTTGTCTTTATCAGAATCCAATTCTTTCAGAGGTTTACCAAGCCTGACAACACTTTTTTCCTCTGGAATTGTGTCAAGAGGAGTGTTCTCAAAATCATGATGTTTAAGAGAGACTTTTTCAAGTGTGGGAGAGTCAATATCTCTCTTCACTGTTTCAGCTTTCTTGAGCCTAGATTTTGAAAAGATTTCTGGTTCTTCTATCTTTTCTTTCACCACTGGTTTTCTTGCGCTTACTTTTTTCAATGGCCTAGATGGTTCAGCTGTCTTTGGCTCTGCAGTTTTTTCATTTACCTTGTCATCTTTAATAGGAGTAATTTCTTCCATACTCTCATCTTTCTCTACACTTGGTTGTTTTGGTGTAGCAACATCAGGTTCTACACAATCAGTTACATCCTGATTTTCAATATCAGGCTCTTTTTCTTGTGGTGATTCTTTCTTGGTCTTTTTTATTATTTTCTTAACCTTCTTGACTTTCTCTTTGTCATCAATTATTTCACCTTTACCTGTTAGTTTAACTCTAGTTTTTTCTTCAGGTGCTGTGTCTTGTGTTTCTTGTTCGAAGGAATGATGTTTTAAAGCAACTTTTTTAATTTTAGGTTTTTCAATTTCTTTCTTTACTGTTTCTACTTTTCTAAGTCTAGATTTTGAAAACATTTCTGGCTCCTCAACTTTTTCAGCCTTTGCTTTTGGCTTATCTTTAGCTTTCATTTCTTCTATTTTTTCTTCAATCGTTTTCTTTGGTTTATCTTTTGGCTTTTCATCTTCAATTTTTGGTTTTAATTTCTCTTCACTGACTATTGATTTAGATTTATCTTCTTCAATTTTAGTTTGGGTTTTCTTTTCTTCAATTTTAGATTTAAGTTTCTCTTCTACGATTTCAGGCTTAGGTTCAACCTTAACTTTTTCTTTTACATGGTCAGGTTTGGTGGTACCTTTTTCTGATTTTGGTTCAACATATTCTAGTTCAGAAATTTCATGATCTTTACTATCCAACTCTTTTGTTTCATTCTCTTGAACTATTTGCTCTTCAGTTACAATACTATTTCTTGAAATAGACTCATCTTGAATTGAAGATTTTATTAATTCAGCTATTGACATGTCTTGCTCACTCTTCAAATCATCTTCTAATGGCTCGATTTGCTCATCTGGACTAATTTCATCAGTTTCATCTCTATCTGTTGGTTCAATTTGTTCCACATAATCATCTTTAACATCTGTTTTTGGTTTTTTGATAACTTTTTTAACTTTCTTAGTTTTCTTTTCCAAGTCTGTTAAATCTTTTAAAGGCCTTGATAGTTTAACAGAAGTTTTTTCTTCTTTAGTAGGTTCCAAAGGAGCGAGTTCAAAATCATGATGTTTCAGTTTAACCTCTTCCATTTTTGGTGTTTCAACCTTTCTCTTTATTACTTCTGTTTTCTTTAATCTTGATTTTGAAAATAGTTCTGGCTCTACTTGTTCTTGTTTGGTTTTAGTTATCTTTAGTTTTGAAGCATCTTTCTTTTCTAAAATTTCCTCTTTCTTTTCCGTTTTGTCAATTTTCTTTGTTGATTTTGCATCTTTTGGTTCATCTAATGTTTTGACATCATTATCTTCTAGTTCATCCTTTATCCTCTTTACACTTTTCTGATTGTCTTTAGAAATTATTTTCCTTTTTGTAATCTTCAATTGTTCTTGATTTGATTCTTCTTCTATAATAGGTTTCTCATCATCTATTTCTGAATCCATGACACTAAAATGTGAAAATAATTGTGAAATGATTAATACAAAATTATGATTATAGTCATAATCAAGACACAATGAAAACCTATACCCTTTTAAAATAAAAATGGTTGCGGTGCTTTAGTACATTCAAACCACATAGATCATCTTGCATTTTTTCTTATACTTCCAACAACAACAAAAAAAACCTTATCAAAATTGCCAAGATATGCAAAATTTTAAACAGACAGAAAAACAGAAAAATGAATGAAAAAATATTTCTAACTTTTAGCCCAAAAAGCTACAAATAAGATAAAATATATTGCAAAGATACTAAAAAAATTTATAAAGACAATTTACAAATCCTGCTACTTTGACAGATTTTTAAATGTGTGACAGACACAAATTAACTATTTGGATACCATTTTCCTAAAGTCCTAGGTCATATGCAAATGCAAAAAAAGCATTAAAAAAATTGGTGAAAAGATAAAACTTATAAGGTATAACTAATTAGTGGCCTTTTAAAAAAGGCATAAAATATTATAAAAATATAAATAGTTATCTTGTAGTATTTACCTTGAAGATATATTTTCTCCTTTTGGCTCTGTTTCTGCTACAAATGGTTCCTGAAATAAAATAGATATTAATTAATTCACAAGCATTATTAAAAATGAGAAAATATTTTTTTTTATTTAAATCTATATGAGAAATCTACCTACCAGTACTGTGGAAATTTTCTTTCTTGGGGTTATCTTTTTATCAACAACTTTAGGTTTCTCTGATACAATCATCTCTTGGTCTTCATCATGCACACTAACAGAAGCTTCTTGTGCAATTCTGCTTTCTTCTTCAAAAGCAGATACACTGTCTGACTGCAAAATAGTTTCATCTTGTACTTCTATTTGTACTCCTGCAGTTGTAGCAAGAACATCTTTCTCAAGATTTTCTGTTGCAGAATTTGGTTCATCATATTTGAATACTTCATCAGTAGATTTATCAGATTTTTGATGAAGTGCAATTCGTTTTGATACTTTGACTGCCTTATTTTTGTTTGTATCATCAATTGATTTATTAGCTTGTCTTTCTACTTCCATGCTGTCTTTCCTCAATTGTATTGATTCTTCGTGAATAGAAATACCTTGTGCAGGCACTGTTGATCTTGCCTTTTCACTTACATTCTCAAGAATACTTTCTTTAGCAACAGCTGTGGCTGTGCCAAGGCACTCCACTAATTCAGCTTGCTCCCCTGCAACAAGAACACCCTGCTGTTTACTTTTTGATACAATTTTACTCTTTTCAAACTTGGAAGCTCTACTTTCTCTAGCAGAAACTCTTTCAGGCTTGAATTCTATTCCTTCAGTAGCTGATTCTTCTGTTACAGAAGCTCCTAATTGTCTAGGTTTTGAAGAAGCCCTTGATTTAATTTGTAAAGACTCTCTTCCTGTTTTAGCTGACACCGATTTTGGTGATGGAAATTCTTCAATTTTAGACATCTCAATTTCAGTACCATACCCAACAACTCTTGTTTGTGATGTAGGTCTATGAAAGTTTTCCAAGGGTTGTTTGATGCTTTTAGCATTTGCTACTTTTTCTGTATGTAAAAGATCCTCTCCTACTACTTCGAGACTGTCACTAATACCTTCAATTCTTTCTGTTCTGGTAGCTATGTTACTAGAAACAGCTGAATGCTGAGTTTGATTAGCAAGATATTTGCTTTTTTCTAAACTGTTTGTTGCCAATTCAGGAGCTTCATCTTCAGGAGCGTAAAATCCTTCATTTCTAACTTTAGAATTTGCTCTATCTCTAACTTTTCTTTCCTTTCCAGAAATAGCAGTTGCTTGAATATCCATTATTTTTTCTTTTAGATCACTAGCTTCATATTCTTGAGTGTCTAAACCTTCAATTCTTACAGCAGATAATGCTCTTTCTTTTGGTTCTTTTTTATCCACATTTTGAGGTTCAACCATCACCTCAAGTTCTTTATTTAATACTAATTCTTGTGACTGAGCCATAGAAGCATGGTATCCTTCCATTCTTGTTTGTGATGATGCTCTAAATCTAGCCTCACTTCTAGATGTCATTGCTGTCTTTTCTTCAGATTTGGTCAAATCCTTGGGTATAAGTTTACTTGTTTCTTCAATACTAGTTCCAAAACCTTCTTGTCTCACAATCGAAGATGCTCTTTTCTTTTCTAAGGCTTCATTGGAAATAAAAGATTTTCCTGATGGCGGAAGTGCTGTTGGAGTATAGCTTTCAGCTTCAGTTAAATCCATAGTATACCCAAATTGGGTTGGTTGATTGCTAACATTTTCCATTCTATTTTTCGTATTTCTAACATTTGCAACCTCTTTTCTATGAATTGGTGCAGCTAATGAATCAACACTACCCAATTCATCATCAATTCCTTCAGTTCTAGTTTTTGAAACGGCTCTTTCATGGCTTGACTTATGCTTTTTCTGTTCAGCTGTCTCTTGAATTGATTTAATTATGTCACCTTGATTTAGACAAGACATTGCCTCCTCTGTATTTGTTCCAAAACCCTCTATTCTAGTTTTGGAAGAAGCTCTATGTCTGATGATTTGCTCTTTCTTTTCAACAGCATTATCTTGCATTGAAGATATAATTTCTTTTGTGTCTTTAAGATTCTCACTTGTCTCTTCATCATTGCAATATCCTTCTTGTCTTTCCTTTGATGTCATTCTCAACTTTTGTTGTGCAACAATCGTTTCTTTAGCTTGAACACTTGAAGCAGTCTTATTAGGTTTATCTTTGAAAGTGTTGCATTCTTCTGCTTCAATTGAATAACCTTCCATCCTTGTTTTAGAACTAGCTCTCGATTTTTCAGCTGACTTGTAAGTGCTAATGTTGCAAGCTCTTTCAGATTTTACATTAGCTTTATTAAGCATGTCAACTTCTTCTTCTTCATTGTAATAACCCATTAAACTTCCAGCTACAATAACTCTCTCAGAAGCATTTTCTTGCATTCTAACATCTGCTGATTTATGCATAGCATCAAATAACTCTTTCTTATTTGCTTCATTACACCATTCATCTGACAGGTCTAATCCTTCAACTCTTGACAGTGAAGTTGCTCTTTCTTTAGAACTTTTTTCAGTAGAAGATTTGATAACTTCCTTAGGAGTATCCTGACTTTCAAACAGCTGAAAATCTTCTTGTTTAGCAGAATCACCCTCAACTTGGACTTTATTTGTAACTTGCTGCCTTTTTGGTCTAAAAGACGAAATTGTTGCACTATCTTCAATGTTTCTTAGAATATCTTCTTTTGTAAAACAATCTTTTGTTTCTTCTACATCAGCTGATATTCCTTCCATTCTTGTTTGAGATGTTGCTCTTGTTTTTTGTTCCTTATTTATCTTAACAGTGGCAACATTTGAAGTCTCCTTTGAATCGGTTAGTAAATCTGATGCCTCTTCAATTGACATATTAAGACATTCTACTCTAGATTTAGATGATGCTCTTTGTCTAGAATTTACATCAACCTTAACTGTCTTCTTTGTAGATTCAACTTGTTGCATAGCTGTAACTTTATGATCATCCACAGTTTCATGAGCAGCAAGTACTCCTTGCGATCTTGGGATAGAAGTTGCTCTTTCTGTGCTGGAAGCTTTTGTTCTTGATTGGTTGGCTACTACTTGTGATTGAGTGGAAAGCATTTTGTTTTCTGGCAAATATTCAGTCTGGTGCTCCTAAAACAAAAAAGAAGTTATATGATTGTAATTGACAAATATGATGAATGTTATATGATATCATGGTATTTTAAAATGTTTAATATACTAAATATAAAATTGGAACCGCTCAATGCACCAATTTCACATAATACTAATAATAATTGATAGGTTAGGTGAATGAGGCTCTATGTTGTTAATTTAAGCAATCACTTGCTTGATAGATTTTAGGAGATATTAATAAGTTAATATATTGTTTTTATAAAAGATTAGAATATTTGTGTTAATACATTAATCAATTCTCATGCTCTAATATTTTGGTACAATATTTTCTTTTAATATCATGCAACAGTTGTTTTTTTTATTATCGTTATCCTCTTATCAATTTTTTTCTTCAAAATTATAAACACCCCCCTCCACCCACCCCACAAATAACGAAATTTTTTACACAAATAGGATAGAATTTTCTAAATGGATTTTTAATATAATTAAAAAAAGTACTTATTGTATGCATAAAGATTAATGATAGAATATAATATTGTGAATAAATTTTAGATGATTAAAAAGTTTTATGATACTTGAAATTAAAATTAATAAAATCAAAATGTTTAAAGTTTACATGCTTTTTAACATACATACATTTAGTTTGCATTCAGTATAATAAATATGGTATCAACATTTTATTTACAATAATTTATTTGATAAATTAGGAATAATGATGGTTAATATAAACAGGCAAAATGAATCAATGCATTAGATTACATTTCACCCTTACCCCAATCAGTTTGGGAACATTCAGTGCTTGCTGTTGTTTTCGTATTGTTTTTGATTTCATAGCAGTTGTTGGCTTTTCATAGCATGTGTCTAACTTTTCTTCATTTTCTTCTGTTTGATGATCAATTTTTGTTACTCCTTTCTTGACTTTGGTTTCCTCAATTGTAACTTTTACATCTTTTGTAGGTATATTTTCTTCAAATATTTCTGTTGATTCCAAATGTTTATAATCTCCAACTGGCAAAGCCTTCTTTGTAGCTATGCTCTTAAGTTCTTGATCCTTTCTTGATTTTGCTTGCTTTAAGAACCATGGAGTAGTTATATTCAGATCTTGGATTAATTCTCCTTTATTATTATCAACAACTGGAATTGATTTCTTAACGACAATATCTTTATTTTGAATTTCTTTTACAACATCTAGAGTGGTCAAAGGTTGTGAAATATCAAGCTCCCTAACATATTCTTCTTTCTTATCATCTACCAGTGATAAAGGCTTTTTTAATGATAACTGCTTATTGTTTGCTTTCTCTTTAGATTGAGAAGTTTTTTGTTCTAAATTGGAAACTTCAAATTGACTTACAGAATCAGAAATATCTTCAGCAACTATAGAATGACTTGTCTTGGAAATAAGAGCTTTATTATCAAGTTCAAATTTTTCATCTGCTCTAATCTTTGATTGTTTTGTGCTAATTAACTCTTCAGTACTTTCTTGGGGTATGTCTATTCCAACCATTCTCTCTGTTGATTTTGTTCTTTGTTTCACCTCCTTCTTGTATTTACCAGATGATGCTCTTAGTTCATCAACTTTGTTAATTTTTAGATCAACTACATCTTGTTCACTAAAGTCTTGTCCAATTCTTTTTTCAACAGATCTTGCTTTTTCAAGTCTACCTGCTGTTTCATCGATTGTTTTGGCTCTTTTGTTACTCAGAACTTGTTGGTCAAGTTCTTTTGGACATTCATCAAAAATATAATATTCTTTATCTATGGGATTATTTATTCTATTCCCTGTTTTAATATTGGCTTTAGTTTGTAGACTTACAGTATTATCTAAGTTATGTACTTGATCAATGATTTCATCTTGTTTAAGCTCAACAGGTTTGCACACTGGCCGATTATTTTCATTCTGAACTGTTGAGGACAAATTTGCACTTTCATCTTTAGGATAAGTGTTGCTTAATTTAGGAACTAAACAATCTGTTGATGTATCTACAACTTCTTTACTGTTTAATTGTAGTTGCCTTCTATAATTTGGTTTCTGTCCTACAATTGTTACTTCAGGAATATATGTTTTATCAATTGTTTCAATTTCCTCTTGTTGACTAATCATTCCAATAACATTTGCAGATTTAATTGCTTTTGTTGTGTTTGTTGCTTCATATGAACTGGAAGCAACAGTACCTTCATTAATTTTATCTGGTATATCAGTGCTTATCTTTTCAATCTGTTTTTTGCCCTGTGAAGTTGGTATTGATAACACTCTTCTGTTTTTAAGTTTATTTCCAATACTCTCAGATGGTTGTTCTTCTTGATAATGTGTTTTCTTTAAGTCTTTTGTTGTCTCTTCCAGACAGTGAACTCCAATACTTTTAGCATCAGATTGTATTCTTTCTGTAACTTTTTGCTCAATTTTCTTTGGCTTAATATCTAATTTTGTATTAGTATCTAAAACATGTACATCTGTTGCATCAATTGCAATGTCAAGTGCCTCTAATCTTGGTGTATTTTCAACCCTGCTAAGTTTTCTTTGCTCATTCTTGGTTAATTTTGCCTTTTGATGGACCAGTTGTTCTTGTTCTAAATCATTTCCAGTATCAACATCAACAGACTCTCCCTGTATGGGAGACTCAATGACTGATAGCTCCCTATTTAATTTATGCTTAGATTTGAGAGCCTCTTTTCTCTTATCCTTTGCTGTAAATGTAAATGTTTTGGACTCCAATTCAGGAAGGTCAATAACTTCAGACCTAACATTCATTACAGCTTTTTTATTTGCAGGTTCTTTAAGTGTTGATATCTCTGATGATCCGGGCTTCTGTTGGTCAGATATATTTTCCACAACTTCTTGATTATCTATATTACTATACTCTTCAGAAGATCTCATAATTTTAGACTTTTGCTTTGTATATTTTGTATCTGATTTGCTTTCAAGTAAATCATCATGTACCAATTCTGTAATTTTGTTGTCAGAAACTAATTCTTTGTTGTTTACTGAGGCAACACCTGCTTTATCATGATCCTTTACTTCCTTTCCTGATGACTGTTCACTGCATTCTAATTCAGTAGTCTGCTTTGTTTGATCCCTAACTTGTGATTGCTTATCCTTTGGTATCTTTATTACTTTTTCCTTCTTTGTAGTAGTTAGTAACTCATCATCTTTTGTCTTCTTGTTTGTATCCTTTTCTTTATTGTCTATGGTTTCCTGTATTTCTGCTTCCTTTTGAAATTCAATTTTTATAAAAATGAATTGCCAAAAAAAATATTTTTAGAGCAAATATTGACAAAATAAAAAAAAATATTATTTTTCATGAAGGACAAAGATTTTTCTAAATACTAAAATAAAATTTTCTAGTTTAACGTCCATAAATAAAAGGAAAATATAATATTAAATATATTTTAATAAAATTTAACTAAATCATAAAATTTGATTTTTAGTTGATGTAATTTGTTTGAAATGCTTTCTTTCATAATTTTTAATATTAAATTTTCCTTATTTGAAATGGAGGACAAATCTAACTACAGGGTATGTATATATGTGTCTGATATGTTTTAAATTCAAATATGTTTTATGTAATGTTTACCCAGCAGACAACCAGATTTATTTTGATAATAAATTTCTTGAAATAACATATGTAAGATTTTAAAAAATTAACATTTGAAAGACAAAAGTAAGACTAATTTGAATTTAACTATTTAATCCCTTCAAAACTGTTTTATATGGATCTTGGACAAAGTAGCTTCGGACAAAGTAGCTTCGGACAAAGTAGCTTCGGACAAAGTAGCTTCAGGACAAAGTAGCTTCCGGACAAAGTAGCTTCAGGACAAAGTAGCTTCCGGACAAAGTAGCTTCCAAAGAAAAGTAGCCTCCACTGGTAATAAAGGTCATGGCCGCAGCGCTCGGCCCCCTGGCCTGCCTAGCCGCGGGCGCTCGGCTCCCTAGCCTATAACCTAACCTAACCTAACCAAAAAATTGTAAAAACATTATTAAAACTTATAAAAACAATATTAAAAATTGTAAAAATCTATCAACCACTTTTTGCAAAATCCACGAAATTCTAAACCACCTATGTATTATCAGTTGATGATATTTTTCTTAAATAAATGTTCTGAGGCTAACATAGGTTAGGTTAGGTTAGGTTAGGTTATAGGCTAGGGAGCCGAGCGCCCGCGGCTAGGTAGGCCAGGGGGCCGAGCGCTGCGGCCATAATCTTTATTAATATTAGAAGCTACTTTTCTTAAGTAAATGTCCTGAAGCTACTTTGTCCGGAAGCTACTTTGTCCGGAAGCTACTTTGTCCGAAGCTACTTTGTCCGAAGCTACTTTGTCCAAAGCTACTTTGTCCAAGATCCTTTTATATATCTTTCTTTCTGTTATAAGGTAAAAACTAAAGAGCCAAAGTCACAAATTAACAGGGATTTAGGAAAAGAAATATGAACAAAAATTACTCCTCCCTAACTTCAAATCTATGAAATATTTTGTTTTCAAAATAATCCTATTTGAATTGTAACTTAGGCTTCTAAAGAAATATTATTTTTTTAAGGCCAAACAAAATAGGACTCTTCTTTACCTGGACTTCTAAGCACTCCTGATTAGTTTTCCATGACAATGCTTTACTACGACTACGAGATTTCCTTTCAACATTTTCTGTAGATTTATTTTCTTGATTTTCGTCAGAATCATCTAATTTTTGTTCTAATATATCTTCAATTTCTTCAGTTTGTTCTGTGGTTTCAACTTTTCTAGTTACCTATATTATCAAAAGTTAATTATTAATGCATAAAAATAGCTTCAAATATGAATGCCTTTTGAGTAACTATAACCTATCCTAATTTAGTAAACCTATTGGTCAGTAATCTTTACATTATATAAGAATGTTTCTATTAATTACCTAATTATTTCTTTTCAAACTTTTAAAATATTAAATATTGAAAATTTATTGTTTTTTTTTTACAGATTATCCTTTTTTTGGAAAATGTGTACCTTGGTTGTCTTTTTGTATCTTGTAACAATAATTTTGTGTGCTTGGCTTATGTCCTTTTTCATACAATCTAAAAACATAAAATATGAATTTAATTGTATAAATTTATTGAGGCATATGTCAACTGAAAAGAAATTAATAGACTTTGTTTGTGGAATACTGTATCTACATAAATGCTAACAAATTCTTGCAATTTTTAAGTAAAGATTCTCAAGGCAACTGTTTGGTCAATAAGATGAATTAATTTTAATTTTATAATCAGTAGGATATTTTGAACCAATTATATTTAATTTCCTTACAATAAATCATTTTGTTAAGGCTAACCACTGAACCAGAAGGCAATTAGCTACCTGTTGTGTTAGAAGATTCCTCAATCTCTAATTCTTCTTCCTTTTCTTCTTCGGTTGACCTAAAACATTTTTTAATTATTCAAAGTTTTCTAAATTTTATCTACTAGCGGCTATTCTTATAGAGGCCTCTAGGATTCTAGTTTTTAAAAGGAAATATATTTTTTGAGGGAAAAAAAATTCTAAGGTATTTTCTCTTTGGAGGGTGTTGGTACCCTCCTTCAAAATATTTATAAACCTTCCCAGTACTAATGAGAAGCTACATTGTAATGAAGAATAATATTGGTTCAAAGGTTATCGATATCCTTCTGTACAGACATCCTGTTAATTGTATATAAAAATAGGATAAAGAATAATTTAGTTTTATATAAAGATTATGCAAAATAATCTGCCCAGCACAAAAATAATTTCACATCTCAATGGTTAATATATTCCCAATTAATCTTTATAATCATCATTCATTTTCTGGTGTTAGCCTTTCCATATATACGTCAATATTTTTAAAAGAAAAGCTTTTCTATAATTAGGGTCAGTCCGTCCGTATGTCCGTCCGTACGTCTGAGACAGATAGCTTTTTTCGTTAATTTAGGCATGTTAGAATTATCCTATCGATTTCAAACTTTGCATGGTGATTCCTGTAGTAGTTAGGTACGATTTGGAAAGCATAGCAACTCTATAATCATTACCAGAATGTCCGTTCGTCCATTTTAAACATGTTGATTTTTTACTTTTTTTAACAACAAATTTTTATGTAATCTAATTATTCGATTGTTCTGATTTTTGATATACTGATTCCTGGGACAACAAAATACAATAATATAAGCAAAGCAACTCTATAATCAAGTCCTAAAAATGTAAGTATGTCGATAAAAATTATCCTATATCAAGAAGTTTTTCAACAAATTTGCTCACAATTTTTCTTTGACTCTTATTCATTTATATTCTTATTATTCAGTTCTGACACTATACAAGTGTTATTGTCCTTTTGTCCTAACGTTTCAGAGCTCTGCTTTTATGTATGTTGTTATCCTAGTTTATTCATATTTCGTTCTTTCTATCTATCTATCTCTATAACTATATATCTGCCTATCTATCTATCTCTATTCTATAATTACCAAATCTTAATTGTTTGATGTACATAAACAGATGATTCTTGAAATCTTGATTTAATTAGAAACTCTTTGATAATTGTGGAGGCGGCAGGAACAGAAAATATATCCTAATAACATTTAGTTGCAGATGAAAATAAATGACTTACTGTAATTGTAAATTGTCGATGATAGTTTAGTTATAGTCCTGTACCCAAAATAAAATTATATAAGAACTGGTTACCAAATCTTATGTTTTTAAACGTCCTTGAGGAAAAGCCAACAAAATCGGTGTTTTTTTTTAGATTTAAAACCTAGAATGAAAATAAGAAAAAACTTTTTAAAATCATTTGATATAGTGTTCATCTAAAAATACAATATTATTTTCCCTTTGTTGCTTTAAAATGGACGTGTTTTTACCACTTGTAAAGTAGTTCTAAATATTATCCCAATCGACCCCCCTAATTCGACACTTTCACACAAAGTGTGTTGTTGATCACTAAATCCTTTCTTCTTATTTTTAAAACTAATCAGAAATAAGGGAGGGGAGGGGGGTGGGTTTGCTTTTAATTTGATTGTCTATTTCTTGAACTCAATTTATAATAGGTTATAATGGGCACTAGGTAGTATGGCAGTGTTAGAAAACTGCAGGCATAGGCCCCTTAGATTCCCAGCAAAGGTTAGGCATTAGGAATAACTACTACCCTCCCCCCTCCTCCTCCTACTTTTAATTTATTTTTAAAAATAAGTGGGGGGGGGGGCGGTATCATACTCAACAGACAATATATTTGAAAGCACTCCTAATTCTTACTAAACCTAAAATATAAAAATAATTAAAATCATTTTTTTGAGTAAGTTGTAAGAACACCAACCAACCAAATGCAAAAAAAATCTTTTTAAAGATCTGCAAATAAATCCCTGAAACGTTTCTGTAATGATTTTGTTTTCTTTTCTTGTTATATAAGTTCTACGTCGTGTATAATATCTTGTAGTTCTAGAAGCAAGAGAAATTTAGAATTTGATGATTAAGCAAGAACAATATGTTTTATAGTAGCAAAGCTTTTTATATTTAAATAGAATGTCATGCATTGATAGGAAAAGAAAAAAATTATAACTTCTGTATTAGGTTGTAATTTTGAGGAAGAAAGGAGTGAAAAGTTAAAATAAAAGCAAGTGTCTCCCCCCTCCCAACTCTGAGAGTAATCATTAGAGCCAAATATTATTACAACAGCACAAATTGCACCTTCCCCTTAGCTTTATTTACTACAAGCGACGCCTCTAATTTATTTGCTTACAAATGTATTATTATCAATTCTAAATTTCTCATTCCTTGTGGTTCTTTCAACAATGATCCTATACTCAATTGAATCAATCTCTCCATCATGAGTAATATTCTCTTCAGAAGCTTCTCTTCGAACATTTATAAGTTGGTCTTCTGTGATTTTCAGAGCGCCTTCTTGTGACTCCTCTTTCGCTTGCTGGAATGTTAGTTGTAAAAAGGTCACTGTCATTTAAGTGACTTTTGAAAGTTATATTTTAAAAATGGCTGTTCTTACCCCTTCCCTTGAAAAATTTCAATTCGATTAAGAATAAATGCTCTCTAAGACATTCAGAAACATGTAAGAGGCTGTAAAATATATCATTTCTTACTTTTTTCCCCTAAAAAAACTCAATTTTTGATAGAACAGCCAAAAAAGAGTCCATGTCAATAAATGGATTTCACCCACCTGATATTTTTGCTTCTTTAAGACCCACGATCTCAATTGTTTACCGTCTTTTGTTACCGTAGTAGTACTTTCAGTGGACTCCTCTTTACCTTTATCAACCTCGCCAGATGTTTCCTCAACGTTGGCGGATTTTTCTGATATTACGCTGGAAGCTTTTTCAAAAACTTCATCGTTAGTATCATCAGCTGTGACATTCTCTTTGTCTTTTGTAGAGTTGTCATCAATTTCGGTGTCAGTTTCGGAGCCACTTTTCTGACAAGGAAACAGTTTTAAAAAATGTTATTTTTTATTGAATTGAATTTTAAAAAAGGGATAGCTTCTTGAAAACTTGAGCTAAACATTAGAGACCTTATTAATTGTGCACAAACAACCCTTCTTGAAACTAACCCTTTGTCAAAGTAACCAACTGTCTTACCCGTCGCACTTTGACTACCCTCTTGACAATTGTCTTCTTGACCATCTTTTTTTCTGTTTCCTTGTCATAAGTTTCCACCTCAGGTGTCTCCTTGAAGGAAACTGACTTTTTCAGTTTGACCACAGGGCCCTGCGAGCATGCAAAAAAAGCGTCATTTGAAGTGTGTGTTCACTTCCGCACATTTTAACTTTATAAAAAAAAAACATCATAAACGCAACTATGATGATATGCGAAAGTGAACACACACCATTTTTCCCTCTTTTTAAAAATGACTTTTAAAAAGAAGAAATATTTAGAAAATTTTTGGTGTAAAACATACCATGTCTATAAATGGCATTATTGTCAAAGCTAAGTGTATTTCTAGGAAAACATTTAAATAAGTCGACGGTCTAAATGTGTATTTTTTGTATGGAAAAATGTATTTTTTATTCGAGTGAAATGAATAGGTAAATAAAAGAATCAAATATAAATGTCTTGTTTTTTTTTTATATTTAATTATTTACTCAACTATCCTTTACATCAAAGAAATATTCAAAGATAAAGATAAATTTTCTAAAAACAAACCATAATAAACAAACAAGTAAAAGCAAAGAACCTTTTTTATCTTTATAAACTCTTTGTTTTTAGAACATTTTTCTTATAATTGATATTATTGCTGAAATATTGAAGTAAAGTAGAGGAGTGGAATTAATAAGGTCGAAGCGATATGAAGATGTATCACTACCTCTTCCTCCTGCTTTTCCGGCTCCGGTGTCGGCTCCTTGGCCGGTTCCGGCTCTGGCTCCTCGTCAGATTCATCCTTGCTTGTTTTGGCCTTCTTTTTCTTTTTCTTCTTGGCCTTTTCTTTTTCTGAGTCATCACTCTCCTCGATGGGGTCGCTAAGCTTCATACTCGTTTTTCCCTCAGGCTGAAATAAATAGTTATGGATAAATTAAAAGGCCATATAATACAAAAATTAGCAACAATGACAAGTCAACATTTTTTTAATTTTGATAAAAATGACGTTCCCTAAGAATAGAACTGCAAAAGTAGAGATTTTAAGAAAAATTATGAATTCTCAATTATTTTTTTGCCTATCATAATATCTTAATATTAAATTTATTTTGGTTATATAATAATTGTTTGTTTTTTTCATTTCATCTAAAAAAAAGTTTTAAAATACGTGTTTGCTTTAACTTTATGCTATTTGTTCAACCAAAACTTACAGATAAGCAACAAAATGTACTTTTATACGAATCCTTTTTACTGTAATAATGCAAAAATATCTTGATATTTTCAAGATAAATGCGTGGCAGATAAAAAGTTTTGAGGTTAAAAACAACAAAAGGATTTGTTGAGAAAAACACCAAGAATTGCAACAAAAAAAAGATTATCTTGTACAAGATTTCACTAAAATTGTGTTCTTAACTGCTTTGCTTGTCTTATATTAAGTTGAAATTTTCAAGTTTACAGAGCGTGCGCGTTCACAGAAATTTGGCAATGGGGGTATGCATTGCTCATTAAAGGGATGTAAATATTTTCATTTAGTGTATGTTAGCAACCCCTTCCCCTGCACGCCCTTAGTTTGAGAGTAGTAGGTTCTTTGTTTCATTTCATATCAAACTTATTATTAAATTAAGTAATTTGCAATACAATTTTTGATGAATCTATGAAACTTTTAGGTTACCTTTATTATTATTTGGTAACTTTTTCTCCTTGTTAATATTAAATTGTAAAGTAAATTGTTCTTTTTTCAAGTTTAAATTACCTAGATGAAAATTCTGGGATTAAATCAGAATATCTTTTCTGGTGGCCTTTTAAAGCAGCAAATTATAAAACAAACAAAAAGGAAAGGTATATTTTTAGTTTAGTAACTGCTATAAAATAAAAAATGATAAAAGTAAGTTAAATATCAAAAATGATGACTTCAAGGAAATTTCCATTAAAAAAATATTTCATTTTTAAATTGCCTAAAATTTTACTGAACTTTTTATTAAATTTTGTGGTATTTTATGCACAATACCTTTTTTTCCTTTTTCTTTCCCATCTAATATGCCATAAAACTAATCCTTATAGCTGAGAAATTTAAAATTTCAGCATCATAGCATTTAATATATGCAGAAAAAATGCATTTTAAAACCCTTTAGTTTTGTAGCCATAGTTTTAATGACAAAAATAGCCCGAAAGGATTTGACAAAACTAAAGATTTTTGATAACATTAGCTGTAGTATGGATTTAAGATAATGGTTTGAATAATAGAATGGGTCTAAAAAGACATAACTACAGAAAAAAGCAAAATCTTAAAAGAAATGTTATTCCAATGAATTCCAAGATATGACACCAAAAGATAATTTTTCCATTCAACCTTTCCACTATTTATAATAATCATAGTTCCTTGAACCAGAAAAAAAATACTTTTTAGCGAAGAAAGTTAGTATCAAACAAAATTTCTAACTTTATTCCATGAACAGTAAATTGTGCTAATATTCATAAAATTTTGGTTTACAACCCTCTACACACTTAAAAACTATTCCTAGATTTTTATAAATCATACATCACAATAAATTCAATCTTAAAAAGGCATTCTATTTTATTGTAAAAATAGTATGAATTAAAGCCTTTAGAAGCAGCTATATGTAATATCATAAAAGATAAACAAAGAGGAAAGATAAAAGAAGGATTTACTTCTATATGTGTAAATTCAAAACATCTTATTCATGCTAATAATTTTAATATTGTATAACTTACTCTTTTAAAAAGAGATATTTTAATAATAATTTTTCTGGGGAAGCCTAAGTAAATCTTTGAAATACGAAATAGCTTAAATAAGTTTTGGTATCAGCTGTTTTGTAATTGCAGCCCAAATTTGACAAATATTTTAATACCTGCAATCTTTATAAACAAAATGAAACACAGAAATTTTCATACATTTTTAAAATAAGTTCAGACTATTTTTGTAAATTTAGAAAAACAACTTGATTTACTCTCTATCTTTTTATATGGTTGTCTCTGTGTATCTGTCTATCTATCTATCAAGTTCTCTTTGAGTCCCCTTTCAAGCCATTACAGATTCCTTTGTGCAGAATTTTATATCACAAGTGGAATATTAGGGTTGCCAATTTGATTGCCATTATTAAAAGAAGAATTATCATAGTATGTTGCTTTGTCTAGCTGTCATTCTATTTTGAGTCCCTATCTCATCTTTAAAACAGGGTAAACTATTTTTTTTTAAATAATTGTCAACCATGATTTGAATGAAAAATTGAAAGTGTTGCATCTTGTCATATAAACATATACTTCAGATGAAAAGAATTCTGGCAAAGAAATAGAATAGGGCAGACATTTATTCCCTTAAATCAAAATTAAAAAGTTCAATAAGGAAGTTGATATTTAATGTTTGCTAAAATTTCTTAAAATGGAAGGGTTTTTTTCTGAATACAAATCATTGATCATTGTTTTTAAATAGATTTCATGAAAATATCCGACCCCACCCCCCTTCCCCTGTTGAAAACCTACTAATCATAGCATGCTAATCAGTAAAATAATAAATGAAAAAACAAAACATTCTGGAATAATACAAATAATAATTGATTAATGAAATTTTTGGAGAAAAAATTTTTTCTCCAAGTGCTATATCCCTTCCTATTCAAATAGGAGGGGGGGGGGGGGGAATTTAAGTTTCTCAAAACTCGATCCTTTAATAATCAAAATTATATTTTGATAGTTTGTCCCTTATCTTTGTTACAAACAAAATAATGACGGTTTTTTGACTAATTGAAATAATTGTTCAATTATATCATTTTATATTTCAAATGAAAAACAATGACATCTTTTTCTTTAAAATTACTGTTTGCTAAAACTTGAATATTTGCAGGATACAGTGTAGCCCTAAAGTATCATTTAGTTTTTGTACATTTAAGAGTCATTACAATTTTCAAAGAATTTTATGTCTTGCCATGAATGAGAAATGACACAATAGAAAGTAGCTACTTTTTAATTAAATATTCTCACCTGTTCTTCCTGTGCAGGCTTTTCAAACTCATGATGCTTGAGGTCAACTGTTTCCATCTTTCCATCCTCCCAAGTTCTCTTTACTGTCTCTGATTTTTTCAGCTTTATTTTACCAAATGGGGATTCATCCTCTTTAGGCTCCTCTTTTGGAAGGGAGGAAGTTCTTATATAATTTTTAATAATATGCAGCACAAGAAATTGGTTTGAATTTTTATTTTTACTTATTTTCCATGAGGATTCAAAATTTGATTACATTTATAAAATACATTTTGATTAAGTATTACAAATTCCAAAAGTTTAATATAAGGTTTATTAAAAATCTTGGATGTAAAGAATGAAAGAAAAATATTTATTTTTCTTTACATAACATGCAAGTAAGTTATTTTCTTGATTATTTATTCCATCTCATAGTAAACAATCTCATTACATGTCTTTCTCATTTATATATAAAGTGCATAATTATATAAGTAAGTTTATACAATAATAGTTGTTTTTATACCAACATTGACCTAAGAAAAGCATTTACTATGTCAAAGAAATTATTAACCACAATAATACCCTAAATTTAAAAAAAAACAAATATTAAGTTTTGTGCTGTATATATTTGTACCTAAGTGAAGGTTTTTTCTTTGGAAGCTTGTACATAGATTCATCTGATCCAATAGACTGTTCTGGGGATGGCTGGGGCTCTTTTTTCTCAACTTTTTTGATAGGCTTGTAGGCCTTGGCAGCAGCTGCAGCTTTGGCTGCTGCTTCCTCCTCTGCTTTTTTTCTTTCCCGCTCCGCAGCGAGTAATTCGTCCTAGTTAAGGGGAAAATTGTTGTGTTTATGTGTTTTAATGTTTATGTATAAAATGGAAAATTGCCTTTAATACTAATCATTTCCAACTTTTTTGTTAAAACTGACTTTATTTTTAGGCATAAATTTTCCATAAAAGTGTATAAATACATGTGTATACTATTAAATACATAGAGAAAGATAGATTGATAGTTTTATAGGTTTATAGAGGAAGAAATATTCATTTTTGATAGGAAAGAGAAGATATACAAAAGTTTTTGTCAGAAAAAGAAAGTTAATAAAAGATAAATATAACAAAAATAGTATTTTTATGACAGATAGGTATCACAAAAATATATTTTCCGTGACAAAAACTTTCTAAAAATGAAAAAGAAAGTATAGTATAGTTTAGAATAATGTGTATATTGTATATTGTCAGATTCTAAATAGTCTTCCTACAGCTAAAACTAAATTAATTAATATAATAAAAAAGATATTTAAATTTAATAAAACCTAAATATTTTCGATTCTACAAATATAAATTTAAATTAAATTCTTAATCCTAATATAGAAATTTAGAAGATTATCTAATTATGAGTCCAAGAATTGGTATTTTATTCGAGTTTACTTTTTGTTCACACTGTAGACATAAATGAAAATCATTTTACTAAAGTGAAAATTACAAATCATTGTTTCTACAGGGTGTTCAAAATATTTAATTATTTTTTTTGCAACAGGACAAAATAAAATTCACACATATATACAAATCTTTTTTACCTCAACTGGAACCTCTTTGGGAACCTTAAAAAAAATAACAAGCATGAGTAGATGCATAGCAAAAAATGTCAATCTTTTGCTTAATTTTTCATTAAACTTATAGGTCTTTTAAAGCTTTACATATTGTAGCTTTTTCTCTTTAATAAAATGAAATATATTCATCATAAATAGTTTAATGAAAAAATAAGCAAACATGCATTTAAAAAAAATATATATTACAATAAGATTCCTTTTTAAAATAGTAAATTTTTTTGGCCTTCTATAAATAGCTTTCTATTAATATTATCTCCTTTATAAAACAAACAATAAAAATATTACAACCATTTTCAATGAAAGTAAGTAAACAATAAAAATTGCAAAATAGACTCTACCCTAATATTTTGTCTTGTTTTATTAAAATAAATTAAAGAAAATAATTCATTATTAGAAAGCATAATAATCAACTTAATTTAGGAATTTAATAAATCATTTCTTAAAGATTTACATTACGATAATTTTTATATTTAGATTTACAGACAAAATAAAACAAAATTCTACATTTAATCTAAATACAAGTTTAGCAACATACTTTTATTTCGTTTTTTTATAAGGTATATATTTTTAGGAATTAAAATGATTTATATTAAGAATCGGAATAGTGTCCAAGGGCACTCCAAATTAAGGGGGGGGGAAAGAAGCAAACCCCAATTCATTTGTAAGGATGTTGTTGTACTAAAGCTAAAACATTTAAAAATATTTTCCACCCAAAACTAGTTAGCCAAATTGTAAATTTCAAAAATTTTGATATACCTATTTTTAAATATTAAATTTACATATAGATTATAGGAATAGTATCAATACTAATATAATTGATTTTATGATTTATGGTACATTACTTTTTTATGTAATATTACTTTAAGCATTTTAACTACTTTTTGGTTTTACATATGATTAAGACATTGTAAAGCAAAAGATTTAATAGGTAATTATTTGGGATTAATCTAAAAATTAGGAATAACTTTCTGAAATCCTACTAGATGAAATAAAAAATCTTATTGGAGTAAGAAAAACCCATGTACTTGATATATATGATTGTGAATACTTATATTAATGGAAGATTATAAAATCTTAAGCTTTAATATGTCTAGTATAAATACTATATTTAAATCAAAGTCATTTTTTTGTTGTATCATCCATTTTAGCCAACTATCATGCTACAAAAAAGCAATTACAAAATAATAATCATTTAGATATTTTTATTTATTCTTCGTTTCCTGAAAAAAATTTATATGATTTTTTATACTTTGTGTGAGTTCTAAATTGCCAAAAATCCTTGAGAAAAGAGAAAATATTTTTAAAAAATTTTTTGGAAAATCCGCAAGTTCAGAACTCAGTATTTTTGGGGGATTTTTTTTTATAAATTTCAAACCAACATCATTCTAAATTATACCAATTCTTGATAAATTTTAAAGTATAACTAACAATAATCTTATATACGGACAACTTTGCTTTTACCTACATCATACATGGTTATTTTTAATAACCAAATTAAATACATATACATATACCATCAGCCTACTTGAATTAGATTACAATAATTACCGTTTTATCATCTTCCCCATCCTAAAAGCACCAAAATTGAAGTTTATTAAAACAATTTAGGTTTGATATACTTGTTGTTTAATTTTTATTGATATAATATATGTATAGTTATGGTGATTTTAAAAAAAATAATTAGAAATGTTTTTTAGTAATTTTTTTTTATAGTCACCCTGTAGAATTATATTACAATGAAATTGTTATGAAAAGTATAAGTATAAATATCATGCAAAACAAATAGAAGAACCGGACAAACCAATGTAAACCTGTTAGATTGTCAAACCCTGACAATACTTTCAGCTTTTTATCGACATACAACTAATAATAATTTATGAAAGTGGTCTTTGATGACCATCTAACGACATTGCAATTTATTAACACTTAAGTCTTTGACATGACGCAGTTCTACTCATTGTTTTGTATAACATACATTTAAGCATATACAAGGTGTATAAAAATAAAAGAAAAATAGAAAAAAATAATAGAAATTGAAATAGAAATACATTTGTCATTTGACCACCTAATAAAATATTAAAAATGATTAATTTTTGTCTCAAATTTAATGAAAAAATGACCATAATGGTTGAAAAGGTAATCAACCCCGTAATTAATACAATTGGTACAGTTTTTATATGATTTGTCAAAGAAAATAATTGTTCGCTGTCTATTTTGCTATTAATATGCCTCTATTCTGCGCAGCTACTCACTGTCCGCAAATATTTTTGCATTTCTGAAAGAATTTGCATATCTACCATTTAAAACTAAAGTTTGTAATTTTTCTTTTCTTTTTCAAAGAAGGATTTTTATGCTATGCTACTTTTGGACAAAATTGTCCCTATATTAATATTACAAATGGCTGCCTTACCTCCTTGACATTGACTTTACCCGCGCTTTCGTCCTCTCCAGCCTCGTTTGAGAAGACAACCTTGTAGGTACCCGCGTCCGCCATCTGGAGGTTTACCATCTGCAGGCTGGCGTACAGACCGTCGAAAGTAATCAGATACCTTGAAAAACGTGAATATAGATAAAGATTTTTATCAATGTGAACAATAAACAAATTTGTTAAAGGGGTTAAGTTTGGTTAGGATGAGTGAAGGTTTGGAGAGTCCTGTAGAGATAGGGTTTGCGATGGGAGAGCTGCAATTTTATCTAGAAATCTTTTGAATTCTCTAAAGTAACCCAGCATCAAACCACTCAGGACGGTTGATAACAATGTATGTAGAGCCAGAATGTTATAATCCCATTTATTGCAGACAACCAACCATTCGATTGCAAGGCCTTTGTTTGCAAAGCCTAACTATGCATTGTAATAATTTTCCAAGGAATTCCTGCTACTCTTAATATAGATTTGACAGCAGTAAGTACATATTGTTTTACTTCTTTAATTTTGATAACAGTTTGGGTAAGATTCGAACCTATCACCTCCGCGACGACGATATTATCTTATAATAAATGCAGTTTCTTACTTGTCGTTGGCCTCAATGGGGTTATCATTGAAGTACCACTGCATCTTACACTCTCCCTCCTCCATTTCATCTTCAAGACGACATTTAAACTCAATGTCCTCGCCCTCCTTCTTGATCTACAAATATGTACAGGATGTCATTAGAAGCTAAACAAGTGTCAAAATTATTAGTTGAAATGTTTGAACAATACTATTTTTAAACTAGAAAATCAAAATTAAAAATAAACAAGTGTCAAAATTATTGGTTGAAACGTTTAAACACTATCAGTTTTAAACTAGAAAATCAAAATTTTTTATAAGCCACTGAATATGATAACGTGCTAATAAAACTTTGGGTATCAGTATATTTAAAGTTCCATCCCTGTCTACAAAAAAGTTAGCAGGTATTGCCTGTCAATCAACATCCTGATTTATAACTACAATATCAAATCAAGTTTATTAATTTCTTCCCCATAAGTTACTAGTTACCAAGAAATAAGTTTAGCCAATAAGACTTTGAATGGCCGATAAATTGATGTACATCCCCAATTATGATATACAAAATTACCCCTTTAGTAGATTAAATTCCGTGGTTGGAACGTTTGTACACCAAACTTAAAAAAACAACCAATTAAAATTCACTGAAGTCCCTAAAGTTGTTATGCCAACCAACAAGAAAACGTTATTTTAAAACTTTGGGGACTAATATAATAAACAGCCCATAGTCCTCTCTATTTCTGGGGATCAATGACATCACTCTAATTTGTGTGTGTGGGGGGGGGTGTCTACACCCCTTCTTCTGAACGCCACTGATTGCATTTTTATGAAGGAATGTGCATAATACCCCTAGAGTTCCTCTGTATAACATAATAAATATTTATGTAGGTTGTGTAAGAATGTCATATCAATTATACATAATTCGAGTATAATTATGTCCATGTGAGCGAGACAAATAGACTCTTAAAAAGCATAACTTGTACATCTTGTCTGTTAGTCTGTAAAGCAAAATAATTATAGAGATCCAGTGTACCATCTCTCTCTCTCTCTCTCTCTCTCTCTCTCTCTCTCTCTCTCTCTCTCTCTCGTATTAATATCAAATGTTGCTTTAAAGTGGTAAAATAACTCAAAATTAACTGTCATTAAATTTTACAACAGATGGAATAAACTGTATATCATCTACTCTTTTTATCAATATCTTTACATAAGATATTATTACTCAAAAATATTTATATTATTTCTTTTACTACCAGGAGGGTAGGGAGGGGACAATGAAAGGTGAACTGATCTACAACCTCATCTACATTCCAATAATTAAATACTGCTAAAAATATAAACTTTTTAGTAGAATAATTGGATCTACTGCAGTTCACGGTAAAATATTGCTGGTAACGAATATTGCCAAAAATCTATGAATTTTAAAGGCTGCTAGCTGCCAAACGGCTGAACGTACAGATCATACCCGCACATCATTTTATGCGGTATAAGAAGGCCTACAAATAATCTAAAATAGCCAAGATCCAATGATACACAGGGAAAGCTTTACTGAAGAAAAAACGCGTAAAATAGGCCTTTTTCGCGCATTTCTCTGCACCGCGAGATAATTATGCATTATTTATTTATGGCTATTCCAGATTATTTTTAGTCCTTCTTATGCCGCTTGAAACAGTGTGCGGGCATGATCTGTATGTTCAGCCGTTTGGTAGCTAGCAGCCTTTAAAATTCATAGATTTTTGGCAATATTCGTTACCAGCAATATTTTACCGTGAATTGCAGTAGATCCGAATAATTTATCTTCCTATACATCTATCTCTGATTTGTCCAGAAGCAGGTAGATAATGGTGGGCATTGACTGCCGCATATGTATAACATTCTCAAATCTCATTTGAAAATGTGCATTTTGCTATCATAAAACTCCATTAGAGTGAAGGCATAACCTTATAAACAAAATAGGAGGGGAAGCAACAAGAAAATGTAAATTACGTCGGTCCCCAAAATTGGCTCAAAAACGCTGGGGACTTTTATCCAATCTTGAATAGTAGTGTCCAAACTTTAACACCAATAGGTTCAAACTACAGAGATAATAATAATAATTGGTGAACACAAATTTAGCATTTATTGTCTTATCCCTTAAGATCCCTGACAACCCTAATCTCTTAATCCGAAAAATATTTGGTAGATGGATTCATTCCAAACATAACTTGCATTGTTCCCTGCCACATATTCTAAAAATGTACAATAACATCCACGGATCTGGGGGGATAAGACAATGACCAATAAATTGATGACTATAAAATTAAACACCTCACAAAATTACCCTTTTAGTTGATTGAAATTAAGAAAAGTTTGGACACTGAGAGTGTGTAAAACCCGATCATGATTTAACAATATAAGCCAACGAATGAGATGACGTGTTTTTAAAACGTAAGATAGTAGCCTAATTTGTAGTTCAATGTCCTTAGCTTCCTGGGGGTGCGATACATAATTATTATGCATGTGGCATTCAGTTTGCCCAAAAAGGCCCCCAGAATTTTTAAGGAGGGGGGTATTTAGAAACTATATACAAATTAAATCATGTTCATTTTTGCGTGTTATGACCGTTTACAATTTTATTGATTTACCATTATAATATCCTTCTCTTTTGATACACATTTTTTATAAAATCCAATTATTTTCTATCAACCTACTTCTCATTTTACCCTCCCTAGGTAAAAATCTTAATTCTGAGATCTTAATTTACAAAATCTGAAATTCAGAGGGCAAAAAAATACTTACAAAGTTCTTGAGGAAAGAGGCGATTTCAGGGGCCTTCAGCTCTTTCTTTTCCTCCTTCTTTTTCTTTTTCTTAACCACCTTCTTTTTCTTCTTCTTTACGGTGGAATCCTCGGACTGAGTAGTTTCTGCTCCGATTTGTTCCTTCACCTGTTTTTAATAATTATAGAGTAGCTACGCTTAGATCACACACAAAAAAAGATGAGACTTCAAGACTTATCACAATGGATGGATTTTATTTGATCTCTAGGCTTTTATTTCGATAATATCAATGTTTAAGGTGTATTATACTTGAATGAGTCTCTTTTCAATTCAGACTTTAGACAATAACATGTAAAATGCCAAGATCATAGTGTTATCCGTGCGCAATTATACAGTTAGGGAGTTGAATCCATTTTTATAGAAGCAGAAATATAATCTATGATTATGGTTAGGACCCTCTAAAACTGTAATCTACCCTTCCACTTTCCCCTCTCTTGGTGAAGATATCTTCAACGCCGATACGATTTTTGAAATATAAGATTCCACTTTTGTCTCTCTTGTTGAAGATATCTTCACCAAGAGAGGCAAAAGTGGAATCTTAAATTTCAAAAATCGTATCGGCGTTGAAGATATCTTCACCAAGAGAGGGGAAAGTGGAATCTTACATTTCAAAAATCGTATCGGCGTTGAAGATATCTTCACCAAGAGAAGGGAAAGTAGAATCTTACATTTCAAAAATCGTATCGGCGTTGAAGATATCTTCACCAAGAGAGGGGAAAGTGGAAGGGTATATTACAGTTTTAGAGGGTCCAAACCATAATCATAGATTATATTTCTGCTTCTATAAAAATGGATTCAACTCCCTAACTGTTATAGGCTTCAATATTAATTGTTAAGACTCGCTGAAATCAAAATAAATAATTAGGTCTGCAAAACGAAACTGGAACATTTTGCATGTGAATTATATGACAACTGAGTTCTAGATATCGAATCCTTAAAAATATTTGGGTATAGTCTCTTTCGTAACATCGCGCCTTATGGGGCGATTCTATGTATTTTTTACAGTGGCTTTTCTCCCATTTCTAGCCCCTGCGGGGGACTCTAACCATGCGGGGCAAATTACCTAACCCTATGGGGCAATCACCTAACCCAATATAACCTAACCTAACCTAAAATAACCTATAAAAAGCCATTTTAAAAATACGACGAATCCCCCTTATGGGGCGATGTTACGAAATGGACTATTCCCAAATATATTTTTTGAAACTATATGTCCCTCCCGTACTGACGTGCATAATATATTCATACAACAGCTTTGCTTTAAATAGCACGTCTTTCCACCAGCAATATACATGTGATGAACAAAAATAGTTACTTTTAGGATCGTATTATAGTCATCTTTCCGTGGATATTGAAATCAAAAATTCTAAGATTAATTCCAGTTTTGTTAGACCCAAGGGGACGAAGGTCTTGGCTAACAAAACTGGCATTAATATTTAATTTTATTACCCGTAGAAAATTGTCCATAATACATAATTTGTCGTATTGGGTTAGAACCGGTTCTAATCCAGCGGATATTAATCGGTTTGGAAGACATACCTGTTCTTCCAGAAGTTGTACAGCCTGGCTCTGGCATTCTCCAGTCTTACTCTTGGCTACCAGCTTGTAGATACCCTTGTCTTCCACCTCGGTATCCTAGATAGATAGAGAAGTGGGTAGATAATCCTAGGTATTATTAGAGATAGCCTGATAGATAGCAGATATATAGAGAAAACAAAGGTTGATAGAAATTTAGATAAATAGACAGTTTAATAGATAGTTATTCAGAATTTTATACAAAAATAGATCATCAGATAGAGAAATAAATATTATAAAAGATATTGAAAAAAAATAGGTTTTGAAATAAGTCAGTTTAAAGTTAAATGAGTATGAAAATAAATAGATAGACATATAAGTTTTAAAATAGTCGGATTTAGAAATAGATAAAATGTGACATTAAATATAGAATAAAAACTTTGTTATTTTGTATTTTTCTTAAATGTAATATTTGAATTTTAAAAGGAAAGAAATTGAAAACAAATTTCCTCTTCAGAAAAAAAAGATTTAAACAACCTCTTAGAAATTCCTAAATGATTCCTAGAGATTTGTCTAAACAAATTTTCATAATTCTATTTTCTAAAAAGGAAAATTAATTCTATTTAATTCTTATCCTAATTTAAAGAAAATCTGAATATTTTCTTATAGGGCTATCTATTTAATTTGTGCGCAAGAATATAACTATATGACCCCTCTTATTTCTTAACCCTTACAGATCGGGGTGGGGGGGGGGGGGCTCCAAGAGCCCCCCCCTCTAGTTTTTTTAATCTCATTTTTTTTGTAGGTAAGATGGAGAGCTGTAACTTCATGACTTTTTAAGTTTAGTAATTATACGTCGGCAAGAGTTGATTTTATTAGGATATCTGGTTTGTGTCGGTCGTGGTGTCCGGTCAAAGTCGGTTGGGTAGCAAAAAAAATTAGAAAAAATTCTAAATAAATCTTAATTTCTACATTATGACTTTTGTGTATAAGGTAGAAACCTAAAATGTTTTTGGTGAATACTTAGATATCAATGACCTTCTGATAAAAGTGGTGTTATGACCGTTTGACCGCTCCCTGGCCGACTTTATGACCGATATTTGTCCGGCTTTTACTACAGACATATATCATGAATATCGTGGCTTCTATTACAGCTAGAGACCTATAATTTTTTTTGGTAAATCCTTGAGCAATAATAAACAGATAAAAATATTAATTTGCGCCGCCAACCGCCGTTTTACCGCCGTAACCGCCGAAAATGGCGGTTTCCGTTATTTGCCGTTTTTCGGCGATGATCAGAAAAAGTAATTTTTTTGTTATGAAAAATAAAAGTTCGTCCTAAAATTTGGTCATCCTAGCTGCAAAATTGGCCGCTCTACAGCTGTTTTAAAATTTAGCGGCTGGCCGCTAAAAAGCGGTTAAGGAGCGGTCTGACTGCTATGACTAGAAAAAGTAATTTTCTCTAAAAATACACATGAACAACCAGAAAAAAATTTTACGTCTTTATCTGTACCAGGAGCCGAGATAGAGGGGGGGGCTCTTGGAGCCCCCCCCCCCCCCCCCCCCGATCTATTAAGGTGGGAATTGGGGCCCGATCTGTAAGGGTTAATTGTGCGCAAAATTGCAGGTTATGCGGCCACTACGTATAATTTTGCAACATTGTTGACCTTTGCAATTTATCTAGAGACGTTGTTTTTGCAACATGGATAAAGTGATGCAAAGTAGACACACAAAAAAAGATCTTTATCTAATTGTTAAGGATAAAAATTGTTCTTTATGTTTGAATGGCAGAAAAGTTGCAGCCAAAAAACCACACAATTTTTATTCTCTGTTAGTCATTATATAAACATCATGTCCATAAAATGTCATCTTTTGGCTTTCCTTAATTAATGCACTTTATTCTACATTTGTAAAGGCAACAGAAAAACTATATATGATTTAAATATCAGATATGTTCATTGTTCTCTTTTACATAATGAAATATAGTCAATGTTATCAGTTGATATTTTTTAACATATTTATATTTTCCTTTATCTATGATCTGAACTGATTACTTTATGTCGACAAGCTGGACATGTGCAGTTATAAGATCAGGTTTAATAGTGCAAAAAATAACAACAATATTTTTTATTGTTAATCTTTTAAATTTTGTTAAAAAGTAATTCTGCAAACCGTATATTTCAAAGAGTAATTTGTGTATTTTGGACTAAAGAATAGCATTTAAATACTTTAAATACCACCTTTTTGTTAATAAGTTTGTGCTTTTAAACTCAACTTTGATGGAAGTTATTTTCTTATCAGTGAAATTATTTTATTTTTATATTATTATAAATACTTATTTAAAGCAAACAATTAAATTTTACTTAGCAAAAGTTTTCAGGGAAAAAAAGAGAAAATATTTGTTGTTGACCTATAACAATTAGTCTCACTTTCATTTTTACATCTCAATAATGTTTTTTTGAAAATGACTTCAGAATTTAAATCAAACATTTTTTGCTTAGCAATTCGATGATTTATAATGTAACATATTTATTATGTTTAAAGTCATGCATGTGATATTAAAAGATTTGTTACTCCTTAACGATTAACGGTAATTTGTTCAATTAATCTTAGTTTTGCTTTAAGAATTATTTATCCTTAATGAATAAAATTTCATAAAAATTACTTAACAGCTATGATTTCATTTAGGAATTTGTATATCTTAAATTCTCTAAAGAGTAAGTTAGCCAATGAGCTGAGCTTGATCTTTAAATCATTTTAGGGGTGATTTGGATCGGGACGCGCCAAACTTTCAGCCAATCACAGCGCTGCATTTTCAAAATGCAGCGCTGTGATTGGCTGAAATTTTGGCGCGCCCCGATCTGAATCGCCACTAAAATGATTTAAAGATCAAGCTCTGATTTATAAGACAGCTGATTAAGAAAATTGCTTTTGTTTACAACTATCATTAGTTTTAGAGGATAATCTAAAATTTTTCCTAAATGTTTTTATGCTAGAATAAGGAAATGTTAATCAAATTAAGTAGAAATAAAAATTGTCATATTTTAATTGTCCATTTTTTGTTGACTGTATCTAACAAAAAATTTACCCCGTAAATACTTTCAATAACGTTTTTAAATATCTTTCCGAAGATTTTTGTGAAAAAGGTCCCTATAGATTTAAAGCTCCATGTAGGATATATAGGACTGTTGAAAAAGATATTATGTTTCTGTGTTTCCTCGTATGTCATTACATTTGGCGTTTTTATCTTTATCAAACATCATTTTTTTATTTGTTAATAAAAAAACAAGCAGCTAAGTTTTTAGGATAAATATTTAAAAAAATAACAGCTGTTTGAAGTCTGCAAAATTTCAGATTCCCACTACAATCAGTCGATATATGACCTCGATATTTTAACTTTTACTTTATCATTGAAAAATTTGTAAATATCTGCAAAAATCTGTGAAATTGTTGCAATTTGAGTGCGCAATAAAAACAGCAAAATTTTACTTATATGAAGAAAAATTACAGCTTATAGTAGAATCTGTTGTGAAATTTAATCAAATAATCTAAGTTAATGCTTTTTCATGAAAATTTCCTTAAAAAGTTTAAAAGTGTTTTAGGATCTACTGCAGTTCACGGTAAAATATTGCTGGTAACGAATATTGCCAAAAATCTATGAATTTTAAAGGCTGCTAGCTGCCAAACGGCTGAACGTACAGATCATACCCGCACACCATTTTAAGCGGTATAAGAAGGCCTACAAATAATCTGGAATAGCCAAGATCCAATGATTCACAGGGAAAGCTTCACTGAAGAAAAAACGCGTAAAATAGGCCTTTTTTGCGCATTTCTCTGCACTTCGAGATAATTATGCATTATTGATTTATGGCTATTCCAGATTATTTGTAGGCCTTCTTATGCTGCTTAAAACAGTGTGCGGGTATGATCTGTACGTTCAGCCGTTTGGCAGCTAGCAACCTTTAAAATTCATAGATTTTTGGAATTATTCGTTACCAGCAATATTTTACCGTGAACTGCAGTAGATCCGTGTTTTATGCTAAAATCTTAATTTAATATTTAGACAAAATGTTTGGACATAATTGCAACTGCATTTTCAACACACAGAGTTAAACAGGGAGAGGATTGGTCATTGGCTAACAAATTGAAATTCCCAACGTCAATAACAAGACCTTGTCATTTTTTGGGTGAATTGTTTCGCCATGCAATCTCAATGTTTGATGACATTAAAAAAAGTAAGTATTGCTGACATATTATCAAATATTCAGTAAAAGAGTTATACTAATAACGACATTATGACAAGTCATAATAGTCAAAACAGTTAGGTAGGGAATCAAAATTGAGGGAAAATTATTTTTTTTGTCATATGACTTTCCTTGTCTCTGAGTATTTATACATGACTTGTTTATTTTACATTTGGAACATCGAGCTAGCTTAAAGTTTAACATTCCAATTTAGTTTTTTTAGGAGTGTAGCTACTCCACAATTAGGGTTCATCCTTCATCTATTAGAGTCAATTGAGATGTATTTAAAGCAGCCAAGAAAGCTAGAAATATCTTTCAAAATTGGCTTTCTTAACTGTTTTTTTTTGTCCTATTTTCAGTAGCGCAGCTTTACTGTAATTATAGTCCAACTGTTTGTGAGTCACTGGACAAAAATGAGATTTTCTTGGCATCGGGATATGTATATCATTTAATAATACTGATTTTTAAGCTGCATTTAAAATATTATTTAAAACAAATTATAATATATATCTTTACAACTGCTTGATTTTTTGTGTGTAGTTGTTAAATAAAAAGTTGAATAAAATAAGCATTTTATTAACTTTATACGTTTTTGGCTTGTCTTTATTGTTAAATTGTACTTTTGTACTATCAAATACCATTAAAAATAAATCCATAAAATCATAAATGTGCCAATATCAGATTTTCAATTTTGCATTTTATGATTTTTGAATATCCAATAAATTGTAAAAATTAAAAAAAACACAAAGCAATAAAATAAATCGAAAAAAAAGTTTTAGGAGCGAAGCTTTCTGTTGCTTTCATAAAAACAGACAGCATTACAAAATAAAACGATTTAAATTAAAATTGTTTACTAAGGCTTAAATTAAATTTATATTAAACTTCTTTTATCACATGTTTTCTTGTGTATTGTGCGCCTAGCCTCTAGGGACATTTGAATTTACAATGAAATAGTTATAAACCTTTCCGAGAAATTATATAGGTTTCCCTAAAATAGAGACCTCAATCGAATTAGTTAGTAAAGATTTTAAGGTACACCATTATATCATAGATTAACATCTGAACTTGGCAAGCGACATTTTATGAATTTTGCATCGTTTTATTAAAATTTTAAAGCCTTAAGAGAAAAAGCAATAAAAACTGTTATAAAATTTATTTTGAGCGTTGGACAATTTCTAAACATGAAATGTGACTCACATGTTTACGCTTAAATTTAGCTGGAGTTCTCTAAATAAAGAAAGCATACTCCTAAAATTTATTATGTGTGTGATTAGGATCTTAGCCTCTAGTTCAGGTGGTAGCTAATTTAAGACCATCCACGGCATCTCTTTCAGTGATATTAATTTCTCCTTCGGATTCTTTTAGGTTAGGTTCTTTTTAATCATAAAGTAAGATTTTTTTTGTAGAAGCTTAAGATTTAATAGGTCCCCCCCGGGTTGGTTTTATGCTATTTCATTTTTAGATTTAAGCTATGAGATGGTTTTGGGCTATTATAACCCCCTCCCCCTTTAATGCAGAGTCACTAGAGCTGGTAAGATGTAATAAAATAGGACACCTACCCTTTAAAACTAGGTTTTGATAATAATGTGAATTAGAGTCTGATATCTGCTGTTGTATCTATGAGCCTTTGCTTCCTATTGTCATATCTCTGTCCTATCAAGACATATGAGACAATTTATCATTTCCTTGATATTATGACATTTCAATAATATTATTTTGCTATCCATAATATGTAATATTGCCTTTATTGTATAAACATAAACCCTAGTTTGTATAATGACATCACTTCTTTCTAGATACATTATTGCAAAAAATACATTCTTTAGATTGCAATTTTTTTTCGAATAAATTTAAAAGTTACACATCAAATACGAGTGTTAGTGTTGTACGACCAATCAGAGAACAAGTTAATAGTTTAAGCCAATCAGAGAATAGTGTCAGTCTAACTGTGTCTACTGTATCTACAACCAATGAGAACATGAGTTTTAAATTTTGTAACCAATGAGAGTAAAACAATAACAGTGCTATTAAAACATCTAAAAACTGAAAGCTATAATGAAATCTAAAAGTCATTTTATTTTTAGTAACATAAAGTTTAAAGAAACTGGTAAAACCCAATGCTCTTTTTTAAAGCAAGAATGCATAATCTGAGGAATAACATAAAACTATAATGATAGAGTAGCTGCGCTACCAAAATAAACACCTAACATGATGTGTAGCCAAAAATTTGCCTTTTTACTTGTCAAGGTCCAAACATCCTTTTTTAACCTTTTTTTGAATGTAAACAATTCTCAATAGAGACTCATTTACAAGGTGTGGCTTAGTAACTGCAAGAAATGACAATAAAATAGCAAATTATATGTATTTTTTGTAGTAAGTAGGTGGATTAAGTTTAATTTGCAGAAAATTCTTATTCTCAAAGATTGTAACAAAAACAAATCTCTTCAAACATTAACCCTTAATATTTTTTTTAAAACCTTTACATGCTTTTTGCCGATCTACGAAAATGCAAACATTTATTGTTGTATTTTTAGCACAACTCATTTAAAGTCGACCTTCAATGTTTTTTAAAGCGCATTACTTGGCCAAAAAAGTCTTAATTTAGATTTTTAATTTCTCTCTAAACTCTACTTTTCGGCTAGTCAAAATTAACATTTACCTCAATACATCGTCTTGTATTCTAGATTGATAAGTCATATTGAATTCTTATGTACATTAGTCTTATATGAGTAAATTTTTTGTCTGGAGACCTTAACTGTGCATAGTTTTGAAGGGCGCATTTTTTAAAAACCAAACATTTTAGATTAACATTATAGTTCAAATGATGTTTGTCCAAAAATGTAAGATGCATACTACTTCTTTATGGTTTGTATCTTGCAGAAATAAATCAAACTGGGTAGCTAGCTAATATAAATGGGCATATCATGGACAAGAATAATTATTGAGTATCTGCGCTAGTCTAAGGAGTGGCGCCTTAGGACAATTTTACTATACTCCACTAATAGATCTAGTACCTTCGTTGTTTAAATAATAATCCTTCTAGACGAGTTTTGTTGTTTACATTGATTCCCATGTGATAATATAGAATAATACAATTTCAATTACTGATTCACTAGCTAACTTTTTATTTTAGATAAAATGTACTAATAACAGTTGTTTTGGTTCTTTGTCATTTTTTACCAATCAATTGGTCTGATAGTCCCTACACCGTGTTAATATTGGTCAAATTAAGAGAAAAATCATTTAGTCTTTCTATATTTATTACCGAACAATTTTGTTCGCATACGCGAAAGAAAACAAGACAATGAAAAAAAAACTTACAAATTTTCAAACTTAAATTTGAAAATTTATTTTTTCTTCCATATACAATAAGGAAAGTTTGTTTTGATTTAAATAGTAATTTATTTTTGGCAGTCAGTGGAATTAACTTTTCGTCCAAATTAAGAATACCCCTCAAAAGCAACAACTACTTATTTTCAAACTTTTGAAAAGACTCCCTTTATCTTGTACAAGGCCGCAAAATAAGATTTCAAGTATTTTTCTGTGGTCAAATATTTTTTGCAGAGCAAGTTTATTTTTTAAAGCCCAATGTTTTGTTTACATTTTTATTTTACAACAAAATACTATTCTTTTAGGATTTAAGTTTTGTCAACAATTTTGGCAATTTCAACTGAAGATATATCATAAACAAAATTAAAAAAGGATTTATAATTTAGGTAAGGAAATGTCAACATAAAAAATCTACGAAATTGAAAAAACTTACCATAATTTCCAGCTCAACGATGGTTTCGCCAGTTTTGACTTCTGACTTCTTTCTTGTGACAGAATACCTTTTGTCCTTCTTCACATCAATGGCTTGGCCTTCCTGAAAACAAAATTCATATAAATATTTTTTCAGGAAAGCTTTATTTATGAAATAATACTAAAAAAAGAAAATGTATGCTAATATTTTTATCAAATATGCTTTTTCTATATTATTAACACTTCTTTTTTAATAGTGAGAGAGAGAAAACAAGACAGATAGAGAGAGAGAGAGAGAGAGAGAGAGAGAGGGAGAGAGAGAGAGAGAGAAAAAAAAAGATAGATAGATAGATAGATAGATAGAGAGAGAGAGAGAGAGAGAGAGAGAGAGAGAGAGAGAGAAAAAAAGAGAGAGAGAGAGAGAGAGAGAAAAAAAAAAAGAGAGATAGATATATAGATAGATGGAGAGAGAGAGAGAGAGAGAGAGAGAGAGAGAGAGAGAAAGGGAGGAGAAGAGGGAAATTGTTGAATTATAAAGTTGAAATATTCAAGTAATCAAAAGATTACAGAAATTTTTTTTATACCTATACAAATTAAAACCTTTGATATTGAAAATCTTTTTATTGCAAAAAAAGATGAAAAAATATGCGAAAAGACATGTACTAAAATATTCTATTTATTGTGAATGTTTTGTATATTGACAATATGTTTCAACAGATGTCAATCTAAACAAGAAATATGTAATGCAATTCCTATTTAGAATATACTGCAATGGTTGGAGGGTACAGAAAAGGTACAAAAATGTTAAAAAAAGTTTATATATCTAAAAAGTAGCAATGGCTTTATAATGAATAAATTTAACTATAAAACAAACAGAAGAGCGGTCTTACTATTAAACAATGGTTATAGAGTAATTGCGCTTCTAATCAATCGATTTTGTGTACCTTATTGTCTTTTATTTAGAGTAACAACTTTAAACTATAAATTACTTTTAAAAGTCAACTTACTTAATCTTCAAAAACAGAAGGTCATAAATTAACAAATATTGCAGCAAACGCTTTGTTAAAGTCAAGAAGACAACAATTCTACGTATAAAAATTCAAATTATTTCTAACTTTTGTACTAGAGCCAAATTTGAATTATTTTTGGTTTGTTGTGCGGTCTGTTTGGCAGTTATTCCTTTGCCAACCCTCTGCAAGACTCAAAATCAAAACTGCGAAATGATCAAAAATATAATAGTTATTTCTCGCATCGTATTATAAACGGCTTTCCACGGATATAAAAAGTACAATTATGAGATTAAAACTAGTTTTTTTTAGCCCCGAGGTGCCGAAGGCACCGGCTAAAAAAATTGATTTAATCTTATGATTGCACATTTCTATATTCGTAGAAAGCTGGATATAATACGATGCTAGACATAGTTTTTTCGTATGGATGAGAACCGGTTTCTATCCACCGGATTCGAATGAATACAAGAAAAAGAATTATCATGGTAAAAGGTGGCTTGAAATATCTGTAATAATGACTCCTCATTTGATATACATACAATATGTGTAAAAACCTTAACTTCTGTTGGACATAATCATCTTTTTAACCTCATTTTCTTTATAATACTTTTGCAACACACTGTTAGTTTATTAAATATTGGATGAATTGGAGAGAAGGGCTGTAAATATAAACTTTATATATTTATTGGATTATATATAAACTTCAAACTTTACAATGTAGTAAAAATTTTGCTCAGCATATTAATTTTCAAAAAGTAAAATATATTTTTTTCTCTTTTTAATAATAGATCTTTTCCCAGATAAAATAAATCATAATTCATTAGCTTTCCCTTATGCCACTATTTGTGTTAAGGTGATTGGTCTAACTCTTTCAATAAAAGCATTAAACCTGCCTATATCCTTTACAATAATAATTACAAAAATGTCAGCTTAAAATTGATTGCAATTTATTCGTAAATTATTTTTTTGCTACTTTATTGAAACATATTGATAAATTTTACAAGTGAACCATAACTTAATTTTACTACATTTTGAGGCAACTAAACGTCAAGCTTTAAACAATAATTTTCGTAGATTTTTTATTATTACATGAAAAAATAAAATCTTCCAAAATATCATCAATATTTTTAATAGATTTATAATTTCAAGGTTGTGCTTTTCAAGAAAGTTTTATTGGACAATATTAAAGATACCATATAAAGGAGAAAACTTTAATTTTTCTTCAATTAAAATATTAGAGTTCTATCTTAATAAAGCACAAAGGCGTCTTAAGTCATATCTTTTTAAAAACCCCTCGCCATAATATAGTTAAATTATTATATGTGTGAAGTTATGAGTAAAGTTTGATTATAAACTACACTGTGCACTCTAATCATAAATATGTTCAGGGATATAGGGTTAGGAAAATAGACTATAAACTTTTATTCTTTCTATTCATTTTATTATTTTTTTCTTTTAAAGTTATAGGCACGTTCTTTCCCTCTGTAACATATGAAATATAAACCTTGCAACGACCCATGCAAAGACGTATATAAGGCTTGCATTAAAAAAAAGATACACAGCAAAAAATAGAACAAAAAATCTAAATTCCCAAAAAGAAATAGAATTTCTTCAAAGAACAATTGAAGTAAATCGGGATTTGCTGAAATTGCATTTTGAAATCTTTTATAAAATTTTGACAATTTATATGTTAATATATATTTACTTATATTCTTTTTTGTATAATATATCATAGACTTACTATATATAATATTAAATTACTTTTTGTCTCATAATGTATCTTATCTTAAATTCATTTTAAAGCCATTGCTTAATTCTATTGAACTATTATCGTATTTTTTTCTAATTTATTAAGAATCATTCATTAATTTAACAGTTAGCTATTAATTTTTCATATGCCATATTTATTGCTATCTATTTATCTTATCCTATCTATCTTTCTTTCTGTATATCTTTTTTTATCTATCTATCTATTTTTCTATTTATCTAAATATTTATATTTCTTTATTTCTATCTGTCTATCTATTTTTATTTCTAACTTTCTTTCATTCTATCTATTTTACATTCCATCGATCAATTATCTATCCATCATTCCATCTGTACATCTATCTATCTAAATATATGTCTATATTTCCTACCTTAAACCACTGAACTTCAATATCCTCATTGCCCTGGACAGCGCACTGCAGCACCACAGATTTCTTCTTCTCAACCTTCGTAACTGTTGGCTTGTCCCTAAATAATATAATGAGTTAATGTCCCTTATATAAAGTAGTAAGGTTATTTGTATAAAGCTTGATATTTTGATAACTACCGCCATTTTAAGGAAACTTAACATAGGTCCTGGGATTGTTTTATGCTATTTTATTATCTAAATTCAAGTTTTGGGTTGGTTCAATGCTATTTTTTTCGTTAATAACAGTCAGACTCCCTATTTACGTAAAAGAAAGTTAAAAGACACTGAATTGAACGGTTGCAACTTACTTCCTAGAATATAAGTCCATCAACACTGAATAAAAGTTAACCTTATTTTTCCACCATCTTTGTTTTTTGGATAACCGCTTTAAAAGTTTTGTTAGAGTAGTTTTACATAACTTTAAGTACATTTAGCAAAACTTTTATCTTTTTTGGTCCTTTTATCTTTCTATTTCTACGTCTTGTCATTATCTATCTATACATTTTTATATCTTTTTATTACTATGTTTTTATATTATTTTTTGTAGATTTAGAATGTTTCCCAAAGTAACTTAAATGTATCATGTTAACTCAATTTTTCAAGGGCTGATTCCTAGGACGATGTGGTTAATTTAACTTACTTGATGACAGGAGCCACCTCAATGTTGAGAGAGAGGTTGGCGTTGATCTCGCCAAACTCGTTGCGCACAAAGCACTTGTACAGGCCCGCATTCTCGGGGGCGGGGTCCTGAAACATTTCAATTTGTCTTAATTATGATTCTAATAATAGATCATTAATCATTATATAATTATAAATTGTTGTACTTAATATTAAAATTTGTTTTATATTTAATAGCTAATAAGTATATGGGAATGGATGAAGAATATACGTGTTTATTATGACAGGGGGAAAATTGTCGGCAATACAGCTTCCTATTTACCTCTTCATTTATTGGTCAGATATTTTATCTAGAAGAAGAGAAGGGGAAGGTGTATAGGGGAAATATTTTCTTCAATTTAGCTTCCTATTTACCCCTTCATTTATTGGTCATATCTTTTATTTGAAGGAGGGGAGGGTATTATGTATATACGGTCTGGTTATTTTAGCCCGCTACGTTGATCTGGTGAAAGATCAAAGTAATAATGAAATAATTTATTGGGTAAATGGGAGGGTATAAGAATCATTTTATCTATTCCTGAAAGACAATAGATTTACTTTAAAAAAATAAGTATTATTCTGCTATTTTGCTAAAAAAAATCTAGATTTACTAAGCAAACTGGAAGTTTTTAGAATTTGTTAGTAAAACACTCAAAAACAAAAACTAGTAATATTAATTTAAATTTTAACTACAGAAATTATTCTTTTTATATTTTCAATTTTTTATATTTATTTTTATTTACATTTATCTCTTTATATTTTGTTATTCATTTTTATTTACTTCTATCTATCTAAGTTTGTTGTATTCATCTTGTGATTCCACGGGTAGGATAATATATCATGAATTATTATTTGCCCATATGTTAATTTGTGAATTATGCATAGCTTATAGATTTTAGGGGACAAAAGGGTTAAAAAAATTTCTAGCCTCATTGTCCACTCCCTCCCTGATACAGATATACTGGTAAAGTTTATTTCCAATTCCCTGAAACGAGTTGATCTCCAAACTAAATTTTAACTTTAACTTGTGGTGGTTTGATAGGACTTTTTTAGATTGATCATAGGCTATGAATTCAAAAATCCACGTATAATGGGTTGAAATGAATATTTATTGTATGCATTATCAAGGATATTAAGAGGTAAACAAAATTAATCCTTCTAAAAATTTGAGTATTAATTTAAAAGTATGGACATGCACATTTGAACCATAAAATAAAGATATATTGAAAATTAGTCTAAAAATATGTATTTATTTCTACATATTTACTTTTTGAAACCAATCTAGTATAATAATGAATCTTGTTGTATTTCAGAAAGTTACAAGTGGTGAATGGTACAATTTCAATGCTACCAAAATCTAGAACCATAGAATAGCTAAAGTTAAGTACGTGTACATTGATGTGACAATACGATTAATGTTAAACAACCCCTCCCAACATTTTGCTACTTTTTCTTTTAACCCTTCTTTTTGGCGACCATTACAGCTACTTCTTTATAAGTATTACTGGTTGTAGTCTTGTGTTGAAGGGAAAATAAACATTTATGTAAAATATTCAGCTGTTTTTGGAACAATTTGTTTGATTCAGAGGCCGATCTAGGTTTTGAAAACGGTGTGAGTTTAATTCCGCTTTGCTCTTACATCTGTATAAGGTATATTGATTATATTCGTAAAAAGATACAATAAGTGGTTTCTGATAACTGTTTAATAGAGAAGCGAAGGAAAATCATTTTGATGCTCCAATTTTATACGGCTCTGATGGCTTGATAAAGTGAAATATTTGCAGAGGTGAAGGTACACCGTTAAACCTAGGCAGCCACTCATGATCATTCATTAAGGTGGTTAAATAATCTAATTATTATCTAAATCTAATAAGAGACCGCTAGCGATGATAACCCTCACAGATGAATGAAAAGGCATATATATTATATATAATTAACCATTAAGTAATGATAAATTTAATCTTTCAAAGTAACTCTACTTTTGTTGATAGGAAAATAAATTGTTAAATGGCATATAGCGGGACAATCATTAACACTTTACTAACCTCACCTAAAATAACCTTTCAAAACCTACTGTGAAAATGCGACGAAACCGCAACTTCGTTTTCTTTCAATGACCCAACTTTTCTTTAAGCATAAAATTAATAATATTTTGTAGTTTGATCTATTATAACCCCTTTTTATTTCCTTGTTGAATTTAGTGTACAGTACATTTAAGTTCAAATAGGGCTATCCATCTATTTTCTGTTTAAAGAATGAATCTATCCATGTGGTGTGTAAGAAAGTTCCAATGTTATTTTTAAATTTAAATTCTTTTAAACTTTTTAAATGCTTTATATCTTATACAACACTTTTTCTACCAATACAAAATAAATTGTAGCCTGAAAAAGTTGTTTGAAAGTTTTCTAAAGTGAAATGTTTTTATTTTCCCAATGTCATTTGCTAAAAAGAGTAATTTAGAAATTGTATATAGAAAAATAATTACAGAAACCTTGGATGTTTTAAAGATGGAGAATTTTTTCAGTTCAATTGTAAAAAAGAATTAAATTTTTCAGCTTTTTGAAAATAAAATAACAATCACTTGTTTAGTTAAAAAAAAATAGAATACCTTTAGCATAAAAGCCAATTATATGAATCAATATAAAAAAAATACACCAATTTTTATAGAGCAAGAAGTAAGAATTTTCCATAACCCTGGTAAATTTAAATGCTCTATCCACAAAGTTATAAAATTGAGTGAATTTTGTGAAATCATTAATCCCCCACGGCCTGACATTCAAAACATTGAGCTCAGAGGTGTAAAGCAAGTCAATTGTTGGATCAACTTGCTAAAAAATAAATATCTATAAAAAATAAACAATAATGTTAAGGAAAATTTGGCTGTTTTCATTATACTGCATACAGACCAAAAAAGTTTTTTTTTAAATGATTTTTTATGCTTTTATTATGTTGGGCTAGAATAAATAGAGGTTAGACGAGTTTTAAAGTGATAGTTTTAATTAAGAAATAGGTAAAGTTATTTTTCTTTTTGTGGTTGTTTTAATTTTATGGAGTTTTAGGTTTTTTTTATCTCTAATTCCTTTATCATATATTTTACTTGCAGCCTTAAAAAGTAGTTTTTATTTTAAACATCTAAATAATCCTACAAAATATCTCTTTTTGGCCTAAAAGAAATTGAAACGCAGCGACAAAGTTATTTAAATTAAAGGCTTTCTAAATGATGAATCCAGGCACAGGACTAGGCAGAGTGTACAAAGCTGACATTAACTCGCCTTCCAATGCTGAAATGAAATAAATCTTATCGCTGAACTGACAGAGCTGGAATGTTTATTTCAAGATTTAATGATGCAAACAAACACACACTTAACACTCACTCTTAACAAATGTTTTCAAGTGTAAAAGGTTGGAGTTATTTTATAATCATAAATCTTGTATAAATCTACAAAATAAAACGTATATTGGGATTTATTTCAAGGTAAAGAGGATTAAAACAATTTTGAAAATTTAAATTTTAAGATACTTTTTCTAACTTATTCCTATTAATATGTTCTAAATAGAGAGATAATTTACACTTTCAGCAGATTTTATGCAATAAATCATTTTTACAATTTAATTTATCTTCATTAATTCAAATATATAAAAATAGTTTAAATAAATCTCAATTATTTTTTAACCTAATTCTAAGACATTGTTGAATTTGAATATTTGAAATGAATGAATCTCTAATGCTAACAGATTAAGGTTACGTCAGGAAGGGAGGGGACAAGTGACACTAACTAATACTCTCTCTCAGAAATAATACACTTAATCTGCTTTACTATAGCTTATTGGAGGGAAAGGTTAGAACAGGATTGTTTATTTCATAACAACAGCATCTAAAATTCTAGACCAATAATTTTAATATGCATCTATTTCATTTATCAAAATGGAGGGTATATAGATGGAGTGTGAAATAAAGTAACAATGTCTAGAACCAAACAATGGTGATGGGGGATTATTAAGAGAGGAAGAGGTTATACTTCAGTCTGAAATTTTGCGGTTGGATTATTCCAGAAGTTATATCCGCACACATTTGTACATCCATATATGTACACCTCACACTCACATTAAGAAAGACATAACATTATCGTAAAATTTACCACTGGCTTCAGGGACCATACTTTTAAAATAACTAGATGACTTCAGGGTATATGTACAGAATACAAATGTGTTACTAATTTTTTTGGCTTAATAAACTTGCTAAAGAAATGCAACAGAGAGATTAAAGTTTTGATAACTTTATGAGGGAATTATTATATTGTGGAAATGGGATTAATCATGCACTTTTCAAGGCAGTAATTTAATCATAAAGATAGTTACTTTATTACATTTAAATGAACTTAATGTAATTTTTTTTTATTTCATCCTATTATCTTGTAATTTTCTATTTATGATTTTGTATTATTGATATGGTTTGTCTTTCAGAACAAGTATAGTTGCTAATAACTTATGACAACTTTTACTTTTTCTTCTAAGTAATATGCCAATCATTAGAAACTTGCCAAGTGTTCTTTTTGCTCTGGAAAAAAAGGTACAATCTGTAAGTAAGAATGTGTAATGCGTCATCATTATCATATTCTAAATCTGTATAATCCATCTTATTATTTCAGATTATCTTTTTTATTAACATGTAACACCTATTCTTAATAAAGATAAAAGGAAACATTTAATCTTTTAATATGACATTATTAGTTTTTATATCAACATTAAACTTATCTTCATTAATCATAAACTATTATGTAAGATGATATACCTAATTAGATACAATTAACAGGAAATAGAGATTATGCAATGTATAAAAAGGTACAATTACCTAAAAATTGTTTTTCTTTTTCTTACAAGTAAGCTCAATAGTTTTCACAATACCTGTAACTTTTTTTCTGAAACTTTTATATACAAAGGGTTGTTAGTAACTTATTTTACTAGGTATGCTTATATAATGGTTAGAGTCAGGTACATGCACTTTTCTTTGGGATATCAAAGCAAAAGGATCAATCTGCCATATCTGTATTTAATTACCGTAAGCTCCATTCTGGACTCAAAGTAGTCAGACACTTTCTCATGGACAATCCTTGTGGTCTTTGTTTCCACAACCTTTGTCTCCTTGTAGGACCACTCACACTTGCACATGGCAGTGGCACGATACTTCACAACAAGCATAATTAGCTTGCCATCCTTTTCAGTGACAATCTTGGGTTTTTCAACAAAAGTTGGGGCTGCTCCGCCAGCAGGCTGGGGGGCGGGAGACTCTGGCTCAGCCTCAATGTTGAGGTTAAGTTTAGCCTGCAGTTGGCCGTGGTCATTCTTCATCATACACTTGTAATCTCCACCATCATCAGCACAAGGTTTCTAATTATTAGGTTAATAAATACTATTCTATAGATTGGATAAAGAACAAGCAAATCATATAATTGGCTAAAAATCAAATGCACAAGTGTCTTATATACTAGCAAATAAGTAGGAGGCGGAGTTTGAGGAAAAGAGTGAAGTAGAAGTTCTTTGGTATTTTGTTTTAAAAATTAAATAATAAGATACTTTTTCAATATATTATTTACTCAAAATCAACATATGATATTTGATAGTTTTGCTTACCCTCTATCCATATTCCTAAACCTAAAGATATAATCTAGAATATTGATCCTCTGATACACTTTTAATATCTAATGTGTTTCTAATGGTTTGAAAATAAACTAAAGTATTCTATACTAAATCAAATATATCTATTGGAAACAATCAAAATCTAGAAATAAATCTATAAATGTTATACATTTGATAGAATATAATTGTAAAATCTGTATTTGCTAAATAATTTTAAAAAGATTTTTAGATATCTGTAATAGATGTTTTACCTAAGAAAAATCTATTTTACTTTCATCGTTTTTGATTGCAAATAACTTTCACTAATATAAATTTTATAATGTTATTATAAATTTTTATATTTTTTTGGTAAATATTATTTCCTTAGGTAACATATCTCAGGTGCTTGATATACTGTGTTGACAACTACATGTACTACTTACCGAGATATCGAGCATGACCTCCCACTCGTTGTCCCCGCACTTGACGTACTTGACCTTGAACTTGGCCCCTTCACTGATCTTCTCACTGCCCTTGAACCACTGCATCTCGGCCTTGGGGCAAGATTTAACCTAAAAAAATGTTTCGTCAACATTGTGCTATAAGGGATTCGAACCCAAGGAAGAGAAATTAGACTGTAAATTATACTGCCCCAAAAAGGATTATGAAATCATTTCACCATTCGTTTGCTTGAAAAGTTCGAATTTGTTGAATTTTGATAAGGTTGTACAAAAAATCTGTGTCCAAACTTTTCGACCAATAATTTTAATCTTCTTATGGATTAGCACATTATCTTATTTTTCATTAAATTTCGAGAAAAGTACAAAAAAATTCACAATATTCAAGACATACTATTACTTTATATCATAGAATATAACAATAATAATAAAAAATATTACATAAATAAAATGATCATTTAATATCCCATAATGGGTCTGGGTATTATGTAATATAAATAATAATAAAACAAGGACTCTTATGTCCATAAAATTGCAGCTTGTATTTATTAGTTGAAAATATAATACTAAATTGTTATACAGTAATTTAAAATGTTTTACGACAATAAACCAAGTAAATGTAAAGTTTATATGTAGATAAATTTCGTAGTGATCTTTATGTTCTAACAAACAAATGATTTGTTGAGCAAGTGTGCTACAAAAATTATCTTTATCCTACCCTAAAATGTGTAATGTTAATGTATGAAATGTTCCTTAAATTTACGCGTGGATCATCACCCCCCCCCCCCCCTTTATATATATTTTAATATTAGGTCAGGTGTTGGGGTGTCATATTAAACGTTGAATAGCAGTAACATTATCATCCTGATATGGAGCGTTATTACTTTTTAGTTATTTATTTTATAACTGTTAAGGTTTCTGTGATGACAGGGGGAGGGGGGGGGGAGGAGGAGTGTCAATTAGCCACCAACCCCAGGAATTTTTAGTAGCCCCCCCATCGGAATGGAGTTAAAATATCTTTCTTGTCGTAGATTCTTCTAACTTTTATTCAAAATAACCAAACTAACTAAACTTAAATGATTTTGGGAAATATATTTTGAGTGTGGTCCACAGTTGATAGGAGTGAAATTACCGAATGTAATATGTACTTTTGTGCATAATTTATCAACATTAGTCTACAATCATCAATGACAGAAATAAGTTTCCTTTTTAAAAAAAATACAAAATAGTAGAAATTTAATTGAAAAAAATTATAAATGTTCTTTACCCCTCTAAAAAAATTTACTCTCAAACTATATTTCTAAAAATCTTAAGGGGGGGGGGTGTTATATCTTTAACCTTTTATACTCACAAAAAGTTTTAACTCCCATCCTTACACCCCTTTAAATATACTTTTTACCACATATTTAAACTTGAAAAAGAGATTTCAAAAATTATTTTTGTACACCTCCTTTAAAAGAAACTTAGACTCTTTTGTATATAGTAGACGTCTCTTATTAATCCTTAATGTCTGCATGAATTGCATGGCCTTAATAATCTAACAATTAATAAACAAGAACAATATTGTATGTTATAAACGCAGTATTTAAAAAAAAAACTTGGTAACTGGACTAAGTGTCTTAAAAATCAGCCATGTGACGTCATCAAAATGAGAGATTATCAATCTCTTTTTTAGGGGTTTTCTTTCCTACTTCTCCTCTCATCTAACTCATTTTTATGGCGTCACATGGCTGATTTTTTATACACTTTGTCCAGTTACGTATTGTTGATGATTTTTATTCACAAACGGACAGTACGGCATACCTTAATTATAGAGTAGTTGCACTACTAAAAAAAAGTTACCCTAAACTTCATGGTAACCAGGGTACCAGTTTCATTGGGAACTATCCTAGGCTTCTCTGTAAAGGTTGGCGGGAATCCGCTGTCGGCCGCGGCCTTCTCGGCGGGCTTGTCGGCCGCAGCCTTTTCGGGCTCTGCCGGCTTTTTGCCGCCATCGCCCTCATCTCCAGCTATAAGAGAAAAATATTTTAACAAAAATTCAAAGGTTTTTTCTTTAAAGGTTTATCTACAACATTTTTTGAATAAAAATGTACTATAAGAATAGATAAAACATACATGGATATTGTGATAGGGGAATATTTGTCTTCAATTTAGGTTGCTAATATAGTTTTCATATATTGGTAAATATGTTTTTCCATATATTAGCCAGTTAGGAGAAACATTTTATCATGGTATGCGAAAATCTCATAATATCCACGAAATTTATTTCCATAAATATCTACGCTACTAAAACTGACTTACTTTCAAAATTGAGGTCAATGTTAGCATTAGAATCACCGAAGGCGTTGAATGCGTTGCATCTATACATGCCTGCATCCTTCAGGCTAGGCTCCTAGATAGATAGATAGTTATAGTTGCATCTATACATGCCTGCATCCTTCAGGCTAGGCTCCTAGATAGATAGATAGTTATAGTTGCATCTATACATGCCTGCATCCTTCAGGCTAGGCTCCTAGATAGATAGATAGTTATAGTTGCATCTATACATGCCTGCATCCTTCAGGCTAGGCTCCTAGAGAGATAGATAGTTATAGTTGCATCTATACATGCCTGCATCCTTCAGGCTAGGCTCCTAGATAGATAGATAGTTATAGTTGCATCTATACATGTCTGCATCCTTCAGGCTAGGCTCCTAGATAGATAGATTGATTGATAGAGAGATTGAACTAGCAAATACAAATTATGTCAAATGTGTTTCTTTAGTCAAACTGAATAAAATACACATATTATCTACCACCTGACTTCCCCTTCAGATACATAGCCCCTAGATGCTAGGGACCCAGCTATTGTTCTATTATAGAAAGAAGTAAATTATTTTTGTCTGGAGGTTAAGATTTCGAATAGTACTGAACTGAATGAGTTCACCTTTTTAGGAAAGATTGAAATTGATCCCGGGATGGAATTAGGCTATTTTATTTGTAAATGGTTTTAACTATTTTTAGATAATTAAGGCTTTTTCTATCTTCTTCCTAACCCCTTTGAATGCAGAGTCCCTAGTTATTTAAGAATTAACATACCTTGATAGTGAGGGTAAGCACATATTTATTCTTGCTATGCTTCTTACACTCGTATCTCATCCTCTGCGTCTCCTCCACCCTCTTGTCCTGCCTGTACCACGTGATCTCCGGCATGGGGTTGGCCTCCAGGGAGCACTCCAACACCAGGTTGTCACCCTCCTGACGGATAGTGGGCTTGCGAGGGAACCTAGATAGGTGGATAGTTAATTACAGGATTCTTGTGACAATTAGACATAATCCTTAAAAGTAGTACAACTATATTATAGATGATATATGAAATTCTTGATTTTTGGAGTGATAATCTTAAGCAAGATTAGGAATACTGTTCTTGGCATAATATAACATCGTTAATCCATATTATGCATTCCACGTCCTAATTATTCATGACAATTTCTCATTTGATTATTTTTCTGGGTTCTAAATGATATTTTTGGCTTTGATTTTAAAAACGATGTTCTACTACAATTGTTAATGTTCTTATTTCGGAAATAGTTACACTTATTGAGTTGATAGTTATCCCAGTACTTATGTAATTAAATGTAAAGATACATATTTCTAGTTTTTATTTTATAGTAAAACAACGTTTTTTACTTCAATTTTATTTATCTTTAACTTAAAGTTTCATGCTTCCGCTATCTTCAAAAAGATACTGATTTTTAAAAACATTATTAGATGATTTTTTCAAAAAAAATTTAGGAGATTTTTCAACATATTACATTTTTTATAAAAAAAATACTAATTTTGAACAGCTACTTTTGAACAGCTAGTTTTCATATATTTGTTTTTATATCATTAAATATAGGATAATGATGTTTTGCCATTAGCTTGAAATGTAGATCTATTGTTGTTTATTTTCAATGAGAACTGTTTCAATAGAGAAGCTTTTTCTCTGTGTAGCTGAACCCTGTTCTACTCTGAAGCTTTTATTATGTTAACAAAATCATTATCACAACAGCGTTTCAATATAATTCTAAGGTAAACATAAAAAAAAATAAACTCTTTAACCTTTTTCTCTAAGTTTAATAGATGTTTTGTGATCTATAAAGCTTTGTTTTCCCCACTCTGTTGAACGCATTTTCAAAATTGTTTCATACCCCTCAATTTGGGCTTTTTTAGCTCCCCCTTACCATTTGATTATCTTTTTGTAGGACCCTTTTTTATCCTGCCCTTTCTGTACATGTTTTAATCCTTGGATTTGACTTAGTTTACATCCACTTCTCCCCTCACCCTTCTCATTTTTATGACGTCACATGGCTGATTTTCAAGACACATATTGAATGTAAATGTTTTTTATTCAATCCTTGTGAGTTATGACTAACAACGATCTTGTTTACCAAAATATATGACCATAAATTTAAATTTAGTTTATTAATTGGATGAAGTGAACTGCAGTGGCCATAAATTTTCTACAGTGTCAAAATTTAGGATTTATATTTATGGTATATTTTCTAATAAAATTTAATGAAACTCCCTACCCCATCTATCTAATTTTATTTTAAAAGTAAATATAAAGAATCGTTTTTCTACTTATTTTTAATAAGGATATAGTATGTTTTTTTTTTTTAAATAAAAACCTAATATCAAAATGTAAGTTATATAAGCTTTATATATTTGTTTGAAAATCAAAACCCAATAATACGGCCTTTCAATCGAAGCTTCTATATAATTCATTTTCTGGATTGGTCTTTTCGGTTGATACCTATTCTATATCAATTTCTGTCGGTGTGTCTGTCTGTCAATTTAGATCTGTTACTAAAATACGTGGTTTAACCTTTCATTTTCGAACATTTCCTTTGTTTTTTTCCCCCGCATTTTCTTTACATTCATTATTTTTCCATTCTAATTGTTATGTTTCTAAGCGCAATCATTTTTGCTATTGTATCCGATATTTTTGAAAATACTTGTTCTTGTAACATGCCCGTAGGCCTGAAAGGTCTTCAATCTCGTGTTTATACAATTCAATTAAAATTGGAAATCAGCATATATAAGATATTAATGATATTAGTTGTTTAACCCTAAGCCCCAACAATTTTGAAAAACACTACTTATAAACTATTCAAAAATCCATCTTTAAGCGAAAACAATTAATTTTGGAATTTTTTCTCTCTTCAAACTGCTGTTTTGTGTGATATACCCACTTCATCCTAATATCAATAAAAAGATTCCTAATAAATTATTCATACTATGATGATGCACTAACAAAATTTTATAATGTTGGGACTTCACATCCGCTCATGTATTTCCAGGGGTGATTTCTCTTGTAAAGATGGAGACACAATACCAAAAAATAATTATAAACCTTTCCTGGACTTACAGAAGTTTCACTGTAAAGTAGAATTAACAGATTTAACAGATTTACAGACCCCTTTTTCTTTTTAAAAAGGATTTGAGAGTATGAAGCATACTTTTTGTTTTTATAATTCCATTCCTTTTATTTTAAAACCATCAATAAATGAAGATTTTTTTTGTAAAATATTTAAAGTAGTTTTTAGGGTTTTTAAAGACAAAATAACATCAAATGTATATCAAGACTTCTTTTACTTTAAAATTATAAGTGTTAATAATTTTATTAATCTTTTATTTTCTGTCCTTGATGACTCTATAATTATTGTGTCTACTATTATGATGTTCTTTTGTTAGCTAATAAAATAGAAATGTGTCTCAGTTGAAATTTATGTTATGGCATAATTTTTGGTACTACAAAGAAGTTGTATCAACTTTTTTTTTTTATAGCTAGCCGGTCCTTTTAGTAAGTAGTAGATGTAAAATTTTTCATAGAATTCAGATATGCAATCGGTTTTTTTGTAGACCTCTTATTTTTTAAGTAATTTAAGTTTAAAAAAAAAAAAAATAAGTCGATTTTAAGGTACTAAAATGCAACAAAAAAAAGAAAGAAAATGGCCATTATGAACAAAAATAGTAAGATCTTTAATTTGACACCTTACTTTTTCAATTCTGTCAGGTAATTATTGAAAAAATCGATTTTTTTAAACTCACGAGAATAAAAACTTTGAACTCAATTTTATCATTTCACAAGTAAAAAAATATGGGTTCATATATACCTTTAGAATCAGAAAAATATTACGAATCCATTGTAAGCAAAATTGAAAAAAAAAGTTTACAATATAGTATATAAACTACAATAAAAGGCATTATTTACTAAGTATATTTGCGATAACTTTTATTTAATAGATTCTTCCAATTTTTAACATTTACAAAACAGCCTGCATTATTGCTTCAAGATCCATGTCAGATCTATATAGGAAATAAATGTCTATATATGAGCTCAAGTCTTCCAAAGGATAAATGTTTAAAACTCATAGTGCTCCAATAGTCCATAATAAACTCTCATTGCCCAGAACGATAAGACCCAATATTTTACTTTATTAAGAATAAATTCATCTTTTTTATTACATGTTGCTATTTACATAATGTTGACGTATTTAATTACTATTCTTAAAACTGAAAATTTAAATTCATAATATAGTAAATTTAAGAAAACTTAGTTTTAAAATAAATTGATTCTAGCGCCACTTTTAAAGTGTTCAGATTTACAAACAAAAATTAAAAACATTTTAACCCTTCCGTAACGGTTATTTAAAAAAATATATATTGGAATATAAATTCCATAATTCAAATTGCATTTTTGAAAAAATGAAAAAAGCATTATTATAAATACGTATCTGAAGATCAAATAAAGAAATCAAAAGAAAAATGGAATAAAAAGCAAGTGTGAGAGAGAGGTTTAAAAAAAAAGAAAACGCCAAGGCAGAATGTTATTACGTTTATAGTATCAAAGGCTTTTATTATAAAATAAATAACTAAAATCAGCCGGACAGAAATTCTAACGTAAGTAGTTGAACTTGAAGTAATCTTTATGTGCAAGTTGATATATTTATATTTATTTTCTAATATTTCCCCTGTGAATATACAGTGAACCCCCCGCCCCCCCCCCCCCCCCCAAAAAAAAAGGGCATAGGAATTGTCAGGAAAATTTTAACAAAATCCATATTCTTAATTCTGAATAAAAAAATGCATACTTAGCGGATGCGTACCTAGCATCCAGGGGCTCTGTAATTAAAGGGGCAGAAACAGGCTAGAAAAAATAGCTTAAAACCATCTAAAAATGGAATAGCCTAATGCCCTAATGGGACCTATTTGAAGCTTACCTAAAATTGAGAACCCAATCGCTTTAGTAGTTATTGAGATTTTAACCTTCAGACAAAAAAACTTTATATATTATTAGCGTTTGCCCTTTTATTATCTACGGACCAGAAAAAAAGCTTAAACCCATCACAAGACTTAAATCTAAAAATTAAATAGCCTAAAACCATCACGGGACCGATGTTAAGTTTATATAAAAAAGAGAACCCAATCAGTTAAGTAGATTAGATATTAAGAATGAGACATTGAAATAAAATTGACAATATATTTACAAATAAAAATATTTTTATTAGTTATTTATTGTTGTATGTTGTTAATCATACAAAACTTGAATAGAAGATAAGATTATAAAGTCTTCCCTAGAAATACTAAAAGCTATACTGACAGACCGACGGCATATAAAGTGGAAAAAATACATTTTTAATTTAAAATTAAAGCCGTCTATCTTTAATAGCAGATGAAGAATTATGTTTTACCCTCAGACGGACATTTCTAATTATAGAGGTGCTTCGCGTAAAAGATATATTTAATAATAATTAAGCAATTGAGATTTAGGGTCCTTTCCCATATCGAGTACATATCAAGCATTGAAAATACACTTCCATATTTTATAAACTAGCGGCTTTGCCCCAAGAGGTTTAATCAAACCAATTTTTCGTATTTTAGATTAAAAAATTTTTTTTTTTTTATTTTTTTGGGGGGGGAATTTTTTTGTTTTTTTTGGGGGGGAGGGGGGGGTAGTTGATCCCATTATTTTAATTTTAGTTTTAAAAAGAAAAAAAAAATTTTTTTTGGGGGGGGGGTATTTTACATTTTTTGGGGAGTTGGGGGTGTCCCACCCACCAAGAAAAAAGATATAAACCTTCCCGGGACCTATGAGAAGCTACCCTGTAAAGGAGAACCCGATCGGTTTAAAGGTTAGCGAGATCCTTCGCTACAAACAGACAGACATCGTTCTACTTTGTATTATAGATAAATTGTAAATTAGAAGGGATAGGTTTTTCCCATAAGCCTAATTCTTGCAAGGGGCCCTAACCCACCGAGGTTTACACTTGATGTGCCTTTACTCTTGATAGGATTAATTATAAGAATTTCTAAGAAATTTTAAAGCTTATTTATAAGTAAAGCTAAAAAACATGGAAAGGTTTACAATAGATTTATACAATATATATCTTTGATAGTAGATGCATATCAAAGCTTTCCAACAGACGGACGGACAAAGTAAGTTATATACTGGATGTTCATCAGTATGGGGATGTTTATTTATTTCCAGCCATTTATCTTTAATAACTGAAGAGAAATTCACGTTTACTCCTTTACGGTTTCTTACTGACAGACAGACATTTCAATTAGAGTACAAAGAAACATATGATAAGATCCATAAACTTTGTGAAGTTAATAAAGATCTAATAAGATAGACGGTTAAAACATTAGATTTCAATAGAAATATATACAGTAAACTTTAAACATACATCTCTAAAACCATAAAATCTAATTACTTAAACTTTAGCATAATGGACGGACTGACTAACAAAGATAATTGAATATATGATGCTTTTTGGTCAGCGAAATCCTCACAGACAAATTTTCTTTCTATTTTTATTTTAAAGTAAATCATAATTCTGATTGTGTACCAGACAGACATATAAAGTTCATGTAAGATTTTCTGCTAAAATATTTTTTAGTAGAGAAGCTACTATATAATTTGAAATGTCCCTCTGTTTTTTTCTTATAACTCGGACCCTAAAGCGGCCTAAGGACGCTTCGTTACTAGTATGAAAATATCATATTATATTGTACAAGCAACGTCTTAACTCTTTAATTGAGTATAAAAATGGAAAGGGGGTATAGAGGGGGTAAAGAGGGGGTAAAAAAGGGAAGACGATAGTGTTGCCAGAACAAAAAATACAATTGGCCATTTTTTAATTTTTTAATTTTTTTACTTTTTTTCAATTTTGCTTACAATGGATTCGTAATATTTTTCTGATTCTAAAGGTATATATGAACCCATGTTTTTTATGTCTGTTTGAGAAAATATTTAGGTCTAAAGTTTTTATTAAACCGAGGTTAAAAAAATAGATTTTTTCAATAATTACTCAACAGAATTTTAAAAGTAAGGTGTCAAATTAAAGATCTTACTATTTTTGTTCTTTCTGGCCATTTTCTTCTTTTATTTTGTTGCGTTTTAGTACCTTAAAACCGACTTAATTATTTTTTTAAAAAACTAAATTACTTAAAAAATAAGAGGTCTACAAAAAAACCGATTGCATTTCTGAATTCTATGAAAAATTTTACATCTACTACTTACTAAAAGAACCGGCTAGCTATAAAAAAATAGTTGATACACCTTCTTTGAAATTTATGTTATAGCATAATTTTAGATACTACAAATTTAACCATAATTGCAAAATAAAGTTTTTGATAATGGAAAATTTTAATGCATGAAAATGGACAAATTGATTTTCCAGTTATGATTATAGAGTTGCTAAATTAACAGTTAGAATTTGTGATGTTTTCCATCCAATTTGTAAGCCTACATTTCAGTATTTAAAATTATACTTTTGTATTTTGTTCATATAAATACTATAACAGTCTTGTAAATTTAATACAATACCACTAAATTTTAGTATCAGCAAAATTAGGCATTTCAAAATATATTTGATTATTATTATCAATTATTGTTAGAAAAACTAAATATTTTTTTCATTTGTAATATCCCCTTTTATAGATGTTTATTTAACAGGGAAATCTTCATCAGCTGTCTATCATCAGACAAAAAAAGTATTTTTGTTAAGAATTTTGCAGTTTTAAAAAAACTTGTAAACCCATAAAACAAGGTTAAGATTATCTTAATGGTGTGTTGTATAAATATATATATACAATATACAGCTGTTTACAAATAACTATAAGATATGGAAGCATAAAGAGTTGATATTCAGGGAGAGATAGAACAATGGCTTGTAAACTAAACTGTCCCTAAAACCCAAAAGTTTTAAAACCCTTTATGCGATTATTTTGCTTAAAAAGATTGTGTGTCTTTTCCACTAATAATCTTTTTCTATAAATTACTTTAAGGGAAAGTTTATGAATCAAAATTGGACTTAGCAGCAAATTAAAGGTAGTGCGATGAAAGGGTTGTCTTAGTGCGAAAGTATTAACTGTATTGGAGCAACATGAATTTAAATTTGATACAGTTTATGGTTCTAACAATATGCTAAAATAAATAAACATTAAGATAATCATAAAATAAACCATAAAACCAAGCGATATAAGGATGGGTTAATGGATGATAAATTTATCTTCTTTGAATTTTGTACTTATGAAATTGTGCCTCTGGAAGCTGATTTTTAAGAGGAAGGTTGTAAGTTTTAGAAAAGTCTGTACAGTAAAAACAAATTATAATTTATTTGTTTGAGGAGTATGACTAAGGAATATCAGAAGCCTATTTTGCATAGCAGCCTAGCTAATCACAGCCTAGCTAAAAAAATTATAAAGATTTAGTGTTCGATAGGCACTTTCGGGGAAATCACCAATTAAGTTTAAGTTTACCTTGGGGCGATTCCATCAGGAATCTTCGGCTTGCCAACAATACCGCCGCTCTCCTCGAATGTAAGGTTGATGGTCGCCTGACTCTCGCCGCTAGCGTTGCTGGCCACAGCTCTGTATTGACCGGCGTCAGCAGCCTAGATAGATAGATAAATAAATATATTGAATACATGATAGGAAACACAAACAGAAAAATAACTAATTATAATGGATATAGAATATGTATGGATATTATGACATGGAGAAAATTATTGTTAATTTAATTTTCTAATACGGAACTTATTTGATGGTCAGTTTCTTCATCCAGTTATTTTAGCCATTTGCTAGACAGAGAACGTGAAAATCTGGTGTAACATCAAAATAATTATATATCTATTCTTTTTGACCTAAATCAAATGTATTTTTATCAACAAGTGTATAGAAATTACTAGACTAGCAATGTTTATTATTATTTATCCTTACTAAACACTTTTTGCTGTTAAAAATAAAAGTCGTGTGAATACTAAACTAATTGGGAATAGTCCCTTTCGTAACAGTATTTTTAAAATGGCTTTTTATAGGTTATTTTAGGTTAGGTATCTAGGTTAGCTAGAAATTGGAGAAAAGCTACTGTGAAAAATACGAAGAATCGCCCCATAAGGTGCGATGTTACGAAAGGGACTATACCCAACTAAACTAACATTTTTAATGGTAGAAGCGCAGCTTCTCTGTAATAAGTTCTTGTCTATATGTCATGTAATTTTGTCTTCTGTCTGAGTAAATTTATAGAAATAAGAAGTAGGGAAGGGGGGGGGGGCACAAAAAAATTAATTATTAGGCTTGTTATCAGGGAGAAAGGGAACATTGGATTATTAATTATACTGGTCCCCAATACATTTATGAAGTTTGCAATCTTTGGGGACTTATATAAGTTAACATATGAAGAAACATTGAACAGAAAAATATAAAAAAAAACCTATTTCATACATTCACTTATTTCTTATAAGTAACGTTGTTGTTTATACACTATGTGCTAAAGAATAAGATAAGTTTAAAGTAACATTTTAGAGTGATGATTAATAGAAGTTTAAGTCCAAATTATTCTTTCGTAATATTATTTTTTTATAAAACTCCAATAACAATGATTTTTTTATGTCTGACTATAAAATATTTTTCTTATTAAGTTATCTTACCTTAAACTTATTTTTTTTGTATTACAGAGTGATATAAAGAGGTAAACACTATTAAACAAGAATAACAAACAAAATAACAGCCTTGATCCAATTAAGATAACACTTTCATTGTAAGAAAAACGAACATCACATTGCTCGTTTTATCAAATCAATAATCGTTAATAAACATAATTATGACTAAAGACGGTTTATTGGATTGGGTTTTTGGGGTTTATCATTAAAATTGATAGGCGGACCAAAGAACCTCTCTCCTCTCATTTAAAACATTAAAAAGTGTTTCTAGTCGCTGTGGAGCTTTATCCTTTTCAGCATTTACTATATAAAACCTGCTTGATTTAACCAAAATTAATTTAAAAGAATATTTTTTTGAATTTTTTATATTCTCATTTCAAAGGAAATAACCTTTTTCAGCTCATTCAATTAACATTGAAAAAGGAATGTACAGTAAAGTTTTCAGCGATTTTTTCATGAATGTCAGACATGATAATATACTCAATATCAATTATATAGAAGCTGCGCAATTGAAAAGAGTTATAATTTCGGTTTTTAAGAAAAACTGTAATAAACATGTTGAAATAGTTGTTAAAATTTGATGATTTTTTATTTATTTGTTGCAAATTTACTACACACAAGACATTAGGTATAAATAATGACAACAATTTGAACGTTATGGTGCATTATAGAGTGTGGGTTCATTTCCGTGCAAGATAAAATAGTTAAAACCGCATATAACAAAATATTATAACAACACAAATTGGCGCTTTTTCCTATGCTTCACTCTAACAATTAAACCAATTTCTTATATATCTGCCATTGTGTAATTTTTGCGAAATTGAAACAATATGCGGTTGTGTTAATATGCAGAAGTGAGATTATTCCACATTTATTTTTTTTACATACTTTAGCAAATCTGTAAGACATAGACGTTCAAGGATGGAGTAAGTGGGTGTTTACCTCCTCAAACTTTTAAGCCCCTCATTTAAAAAAAATACATCAGATTACCCTCATCAAACCTTTGAAACTTCTCATTTTACCCCCTTCAAAATAAAAAGCTTGGACGTCCCAGTTGTGAGACTATACATACATTTTCTTTTTGGATATTTAATGCAGTAATCTGATATTTTAAAAAGGGATATGCGCAAGGAGGTGTTAGGGATTTTAAACAACCAAATTACGAAAAGTTTACAAACTTTTTGTGAGCTTCGCCATTAAAACTGCTTTCTCCTACTTATTATGTGCAACATTAACCTTTTTATATATGAATTTTAAAAGACAAATAGTTGAAAAAAGTACACATAAAACATATTTTATTATCATTTTGAAATTTTTTTATGTTTATTTTTCGTGGATTATAAATGGTTCGGAAGCCGCGCGTAAGCCGCGTGTAAGCCTCAGTGAAATCTTCCTTTTATCACTATAAAATTCAGCTGGATGTATAAAACTGCTCTTTAGCAGACAATCCTTCTTTCTGAAATTTCTTTTTCTGCTCACAAGCAGGTTTAAAACTGAGGCTGAGGCGCGACTGAGGCGCGGCTTCCGAACCCTGATTATAATGGCAACATTTAAGATAAATTGCTGCATATTAGATCTTTTATTGTTAGAGATATATATAATTCAAATGTACTTAGAACCTTGAATTCTATTATAGTGTCTTCAATTTTTTTTTCGACGGGTCATGGAAAGAAAACGAAGTTGCGGTTTTTATCGTATTTTCACATTAGCTTTTGAAAGGTTATTTTAGCTTAGGTTAGGTTAAGTAATTGTTAATAATTGCCCCGTAGGGCTAGACCTAGAGAAATAGGAGAAAAAATAATGTGAAAATACGAGGAAACCCGCAACTTCGTTTTCTTTCCATGATCCTTTTCTACTTATTTTTTTGCAATTTAGTAGAACTGAACGTGTTGACTTTTTTACTATTTGTTTTATGTTTGTAACTTTTAAACTAATTTTTACAAAGAATATTGCAAAAGTTTTCTTTTGATTCAAAGAACTTTTACTTATTAACCAAAAGCAATTAAAACTCGAAAGGTAAATAATCTGTTTATCCATAACAGCAAAAGGTATGAGTTTTAGACCTATCGATCTATTGTGATTTGTCATTCTATGTATGTAACCATTTATCTATCTATCTACATTTCTACATACCTCCACATTAGAAATCTCCAGACAACAGAGGAAGTAGGTTTTCTTCGCCTCCTTCATTGTCTTCTTTATTTATCTATCTATCAATCTTACTTTCTGTCTTTCTATATATCTATCTATCTATCCACATTAGAAATCTCCAGACAACAGAGGAAGTAGGTTTTCTTCTCCTCCTTCATTGTCATCTTTATCTATACATCTATCTATCTATCTATCTATCCACATACCTCCACATTAGAAATCTCCAGACAACAGAGGAAATAAGTTTTCTTCTCCTCCTTCATTGTCATCTTTATCCTGGTGGACTCCTTCAACATCTTCTCCCCGTGATACCAGACCAGCTTAGGCTCTGGTTCACCTGCAAGATAAGTATGTCCGTTAGTAGCACAGCAACAACAAGAAAAACTGTGGATATACTACAGGTCTTTAATTAGGTATGGATATAGAATATGTGGATATTGTGAGAGAGTCTCACATACCCTTATAAAATGTTTCTCCCAGCTGGCTAATATAACGTTTACCCACCTTCTCGTATGAATTTATTATACCACCTTTAATTGATGCATTTATATAGGGAGAATATAAATGAAAGATTAAATTACCTGCTAATTTGCATTGGAATATAATTTTGTTTCCCTCATCTGACTGTCTAATCACAGGTCTCTCTGTGAAGGTGGGCTTCACACCACCCTGGGGGATAGTAGCCTCATCACCTAGATAGATAGATAGTTAACTTCATAGATAGATAGATTGATAGATAGAAGATTAGAATAATAGATAGATAGATAAAATAATAGATAATTAGAATAATTGATAGATAGATAGAATAATATATATGTAGATGTATTACAACCCTCTAAAGCTTACACCCTTTACAGTAACCTGTATCTTACTTTGAGGAGGGTAAAACAAATGTAGATTGCGCTTCCTTAGTCCTCACCCACTGTTAAAACTATGTGCACGCCATTGGATAGATAGATAGGAATGCAGAGAAAGAAAACTTGGTTGAAGTGATATAATAAGTAAATAAATTATTAATAATCAAATAAAAGATAACTTACTGTCAAAATTAAGACTGATGGTTGCATTAGATTCACCAAGATCATTTCTGGCGGTGATTTTGTACTTGCCTGCATCTTCAACCTAGAATAAATATATCTAAAAGCATCCTGCATTTTGAGCAATTTGACAACAAGAATTTTGTTGAGATATTTTTTTGTTTTTACAATAGAAAAGCCCTCTTTCTATTCCTTTATAGATGTTGTCATCCTTGTTTGTTATCATTTATGATGACAAATTTTCATTTATCTAAAAATTTTGTATCATAAAAAACAATATGCACAATAATAGAAAGTTTTACATCGATGTAAAACTATTTTAATTCATTTGTTAAGGGATAACTTCACTTTAATTTATATTTCAATGCAAACAAAATTGCTAAATTATCGTCATTAATAGAAGTGAAAAAATCAGAGCTAAAGTTTGAAATATTAGCCAATTAGAGATGAGTTTCTTTATATAGATACAATCAGCAAGCCAATCAAAGTGTAATATTGGAATTTAGCCAATCAGAGAAGAGCATCTTTGTAAAAACCAATAAGAGTGTCATATTTTAATTATTAAATAAAAAAGTATCTGTCAGAGAGAATTTTAGCCAATAAGAGAAGTGTACCGCAGACCAATGACAATTAGAGTTTGATTTTTTTCAGACAATGAGAGGACCAAATTAGTATCAAAAACAGAAAAACAGGTATACACTTAGAGTAGTTTTGTTACTTAAATTTAGGCCATATCCAGTTTAATTCTTGCAATAAAGAATAACAAACTATCTCAGATACATTTTCCTCATTTTAAACTTTATGTGAAATAATATATCTGTGTGTGAGTGTGTGTGTGTGTGAGTGTGTGTGTGTGCATGGGTGTGTAGTGCAATAGTTTAGACGTTCAACCTTTTTTTCTGAATGTGAAGTTTCTCTTTAACTCAATTTTATATGTCATTTATTAAAAAAAAATTTTTTCACAAATTGGTCAAATCTGAATATGATTTTCTCAAATATCATAATATTTTATCAAATTAAATAAAAGAGGTCATGAATTTCATAATACCATCGTCTAAAAGATGGATATAATGACATTTTGATACACATTTTTAAAAATTGATCTTTCTGGTTTTGCTGTGCATAATGTTGTCATCCTTGTTATTTATTTATACATTTAAAGTTGCATGCAAAACCTTTAGATATGAATTCAAGGCAGTTGCAACTATATTTTAGCTGATAGGAACTTCTCTTTATTTTGTTCTGATTATTGATTTAGAACTGTCCTATCGTTATTAACCTTCCCCTAGGGTTGCTTTTACTCTGGATCAATTTTATGTTTGTTGCAAGAAAGTCTGTTCGTCTATTTTAAACATGTTGAATTTAAATTTAACATGTTGAATTTAAATTTAGAATAACTAAAATTATTCTACGAATAAATCTAAAAACTTTTTTAGTAATTAAAGTATCATAAAAGCTATAAAGTGTTATCAAAATTGATAAACCGATTCTCGCATGCCATAAAAAGGTGTATGATGTTTTTTTTTAGCTGTCGTATAGGTGATCCAGAATCCAAATATACAAACAGGGAATATGCATGTGTGTGTGTGTGTGTGTGTGTGTGTGTGTGTGTGTTTAGCTATAAATGTATCTTTGATAACGAGAAGAATGGCGATTAGGTCCAATATAGCCTCATAAAGTATATCAGACAACCAACCCTTTAATTACATATTAAACTTCTATCTCTTTAGTTTTGACTAGTAGCTGTACTCCTAGAGGCCTTTAGATGTACTTGAAGGAAGGGGGGGGGGAGGGAATTTAGTTTACCCTCCACTTTTAAATTTAATTTTAAAAAAGAAAGGTAAAATAAGTTTTCGAGGTGGGGGAGGGGGGGGGGGGGTATTCTTATTGAAATCCTTCGATACACTAAAAAGTGTAACGACAATGTTCTTTTTATTAAAAGATTAACAATTTCTTGTAGTTCGCTGTTTTGAAAAGTAATTTGCTGTTTCGAATGTGCATTAAAACACATGCACAGAAGCCCTTTACATATTGGCCTAACCTGGTCATATAGGTTGCAACATAATATATATAAGGTGTGCTTTCACTTTCGCATATTTTCAAATTCGCATACAATATGCGCAAATAAGAAAAAGGGGCTGTTTAATAATGAAAGAAGGCAAGGAGAAAAGGTAGTTTGTGCTGTTGTAATAAAATGAGGTTCTTATATGGGTTTTCTGATGATTTGTTATTGTGAAACACGTTCGGAAGTGAATGCACATCAATATTGTATATACAAACACTATAACAAAATAGCCTTGCAGGTTAAGAAGATACTCTATGATTAGGCCTAGGGTGTATCAGTCATTTCTCACCTGCTATGCGAGATAAAGGTCTGAAAGTTTGTGTGTGTATTCCCCTTGCTATGGTCCATATTCAAGTATTTTATAACACTGGGCAGCCACGCCACTCCTTGGCTGCTTTTTGGCCGCTTTTATTTTTTGATGACTTATAGAGTAGATATGCTATTACAAAAAAAATATGTACTTACTGTAACATCACGCATAATAAGAGAGCTATCAAATGTATACTGGTTTTCCTGTTTGGTCACGACCTAGATAGATAAATAGATAGATAATTAGATATCCAGATAGATAGAGAGAAAGAAAGATATAAAATGTATACAGGTTTTCCTGTTTGGTCACGACCTAGATAGATAGATAGATAATTATGTATCCAGATAGAAAGGGACTAAGAAAGATATAAAATGTATACTGGTTTTCCAGTTTGGTTACGACCTAGATAGATAGTTAGACATTAAGATATTCAGAAACATACATACATATATAGTTTAATATGGCTAGATAATTAGATTTCTAAATGGATTAATATACATATAGGTATTTAAATACACAGCTAAAGTCTTGCGGTGAATCCTAACCCTTACTTAACCTAAAATATGCATCAAATTTACTTTTTTTGTAAACTTTTTTCATTAAACTTTTGAAATTGCCAAAAAAAAATATGCTGTATATGGTTATTTTGGTTTTGTTTATTATAGTTTTGAAATTATTTTAAATATTTCTTAATTATCACAATTTAATATCTGTCATGATATTTATCCGCTGTTTAAAATGTCCTAGAAAATGTTCTGTGGACTTTTAACCGGAATTGTTGGACTTGTGCCAGAATATTTTCATGGGAGGCTTGTAATTTATACTACTTATACGGGGTGAACTCATAAAACAGCATCAAAATTTTTAAAAGACCTTTTCTACAGTTTGCTTATATCTGTACAGACATTATAAAGAGTAGCGCTGGTTTTTAATTTAGATATTTTATAATCGTACTTTGTATGATGATTCTTACATCAATAAGGTATACTTTAACATCGCTCCCAAAAAGTTATATGTTAATGTTAAACATGTTGATATAATTATACATATTATCCTAGTATTTTCATTTTATGAACGGTGATTCCTAATACGATAATTGTAAACAAAGTATTCCTATAAGCAAGTCTTTAAAATCGAGGAAAGTCTTTATTAGGAATACTGTTTCAAGCCTTTTTGTTTCAATGAGTTATTATTTTACTTTATGTCGAATCATAGAAAATCAACTTATTGTTTTGGTAGGTTGATAGGCTAAATACATTTGTATGATTTAGCTTACCATCCATAAAACTTTCATATATATCCTTATATTTAAAAGTATAGCTTAAATCAACTTTTTTAATCATAAGCTTACAAACCTTTGCTAAAATGTAAAACTATCTGTTTTATAAAAACATTTTTGTATAGCAAAGTCTACATGTTTGGATACTATGTATTAACTATTCTATAGAGATATGTGTACAGATACAGATACATGCCTATGTCATTCATAAGTTAAGCCATTGTAGTTTAATTCATTACACTATAAATTTTACCATTGGTCAATAACGGCCTCTCATTGGCTAATTTTTTTGTTACGTCATAATCAGTCAGACACTATTACTGTGTTCCACAGAGGCGGCTCTACTAGCTAAACTATTTAGTCCGTCTGTTAACCCTTCCCCCCTTAGCCCTTTTTTATAGCAAATCGAAACTACGCCTCTAGAGGCATTTTCTACAAGGGAGTATAAAGGCATAAGACGTGTGACTATAAAGAAGTTTTATACCGAACAGTCATCAGGATCTTACTGGACAAGCAAGCAGAAAATTATTTTTTACGTACAATTTCATATTTGTGGCATAAAAGCATGCATGTGTTTGTAATATTTATAGGTCTGTTGAAAATTTCGGCGCGCTTCGCTTACTTTGGCTTTCATTCGTAAACCGATTTGCACTTTAGTTTCATGAAATATGCTTATTTATTTCTATATGTCCATACAATGTGACAAAATTAGGATCTAGACAGAGAAATAAAAAAATGAATTTTTTAAAAATTTGACAAATTTTAAAGGTTAATATTTAGATGGCAAAAGGAGTTTGATATAATTTTAACAAACTTTGCTAAAATGAAACCCCTCTTTATTTTATAAGAACACCCTTCTTATTCTTAAACATGTCTAGTTAAGAGCGATGTATAAATATTTTTGTGTAAAGGGAAGTATAAAGGGCAATGGGGGGAAATAGGAAAGGCAAAAGAAAATATGAAAAGCATGTTTGCTTATGTATCCATTTGAAATCTTTGAAATTATTTGGGGATTATCATTTTGCTTTATAATATTTAAGGGGAAATTTGCAAGGGTTGTTTTTGATTTAAAAACCATTATAAAACTTGGTTTTGAAGATTAAAAAGCTTTTAGATGTCAATGATCACAAAAGGCACTTGAAAAGCCAAATAGTTGAAAGAATTGCAAGTTCTGAATTTTAAAAACTAATATTCTTAGTCAACCCTATTAAAATGTTCGGCAATTTTAAGCCCAATTTAGCATACATTTTTAAATACTATTGTCTTCGTATTTTTAAAAGAAAATTGTTCTCGTCTTTTTAGTGAAATTTAACAGTAGAAATTCAGATGTCTATCAAATATTAGATATAAAGGTATAAAGGTCCGTTATCTTTGTCCTCTCATTGGTTGAAAACTTAAGATCTTGTTTCTCATTGGTTAATGCTTTTGTACTATTATTGGCTTTGATTCTAATATTGCCCCCTTATTGGTCAAACACTGAAATTCAACCATTATTTATAAAATAAACTACCTATTTTTAAATTAAATTTTTTACTTTTGTTTCATTTATGTATCTTTGCTACTATTGGACGTAATCGTTCTTGTTTTAGAGTACAACTTGTTGGAATAATATGTGCAGCAAAAAAATTGTTGAAAATTGTCTATTGCAAAATTTGCACACAAAAAATAAACAGAGAAAAAAAGTAAAAGATAATTTCATTGGCCTCGACATAGCTTTAAAACTTAAGAATTAAGGAATGGCAAATCAAAGGACCAAAACGCCAATATTTCAATTTAGTATAAAAAAACCTATATTTTATAAATAGAAATTAAACATAGCCTATAATTTTTAAGATATTAATAAAATTAAAGTTTTCTGAAACAAATCACCTTTAAATGAAAATTGAAATATTCTTTTTTCTTCTGAAAAGTAAATCTTTTTATCCTGTGATGGCAGTTTGCAAGATGGAACATTGCTATTCGTCAAATACTTGCGAATTTTTAGATGTGCAATCTTTCCTACCAATTTTTTTTGTTGTATTCGCAAAAATTTAAAAGGTTCGCAATTGACAAGTATTTAAATTTAGAGAACTTAAATGACTTTATTTAATAAGGTTTTAAGCTATTAATAAGAGTTTGAACATTGGGGCAGGTTGATTTGAACAGAATATCACAACAAAAAATGTCCCTTAAAAATAATTTCTTTCTTTGACATTTAAACAATGACATTTTTAGTGTCTATTTGAATTTATTTTTCTTTTCAGGAAAGCTTAAACTATAGAAATGATAATAAGAAAATGATTTATATTTTGTTTCAGCCATATTGATGTTTAGCAAAACAAAAATCTTTGAAATTTTTAGCATTGACATTTTTTCAAGAAATTTTGGTATTGCAATGTAGAGGAATTTTTATTGATGAAACAGGGAATTTTTATTGTACACACATGAAAATATTTAAATTGCTTTATCTTATAAACTTGAAAATTTTGTCAAGTATTTAACAGATTCATACAAATTTTTTAATTTAGAATATGTTTGGCAATTATACTTCAATGAATTAGACCACAAATGGACTTTATAAGAATAAAGAAATAATTTATTTGATGCTTTACTTTAGACTAATATTAAAAATCTAACAGGGTTAGGGCTCCCGCAATCTTTAGAAATACGTAAAGTGATTTAATCCCCTCGTCTGTAATTATTCTTAAGTTAAAGAAAGATAAAAAAAATATTCTTCTCAATCTAAGGACAACAAATTATCTCCCCCTCAAATTTTACCTTTTTAAAGGTATTTTTTTGAGGGCGGGGGTGAATTATAAATCAAGTAAACCTATATTTTGCTACCCCTCCCTATACAATGAAAATAAAACGGACGTACAACTTATTAACATATAGAGCAGCAAGCTACGCTACTAAAAATCCTTTAAAAAAACTAATTTACCTGGTACTTAGTAGTGTCTTGCACCTTGACACCATTATGATACCTAAAATTAAATATTGGTTAGAACACTGCAGGATTAATGCTATTTTTACCAATTTATCAGGGATGTAATATTAAACTATGTATTATTAGACATCCCCATTACACCTCCTGTAAAATAAGAGACAATGTAACTGTAAAGTGCCTCCAAAAAATAACGTCATACGATAAAAATGACCAATAAGAGACCAGTATATATTGTACCATTGGTTAATTACAGTGTATAATGGCCTCTCATTGGTCAATTTTATTGTATAACGTCATTTTTTTGTGTGGCCCTTTACGCTGTCTCGTAGAATAAAATCATTATTTATCAATAAGTTTAGAGTTCTGTACAATGCAATAAAGAATCTGCATTACTTAATTGTTTTAAGCGAACAAATGATGGAACGAGTTAATTAACTTTAACTACGAATATAATTTCTCCTCCCTACCTGTATTCTTTTTGTTTTAAACAGAAATAGTTCAATAGATCAAGATCGAATCTATTGCCAAATATTGTCTTTAAATATTGCACTTTTGGTAGCTTTATATAAAAAAGAAGATTAATTGATTTTAGTCCTTTTCGTGGGAACGCACCTTAATGGCCGATTCTTCTTTTTTTACAGTAGGTTTTCTCCTATTTCTGGCCCCTGCAAGGGGGGGGGGCTCTAACCCTGCGGGGCCAATTGCCTAACCATTTGGGGCAATCACCAAACCCAATATAACCTAACCTAATATAAAATAACCTATCAAAAGCCATTTTAAAAATACGACGAATCACTCCTTAAGGGGCGTTGCCACGAAAGGGACTATTCCCGTATTATCCATTGGGGAGTAGTTTGGAAAAATAAAAATCTTCCTACATTTTTTTTAGTTTTATAGATTCTATTTTTATTATTATGATTTGGAAAATTTAATTTTACTAATATTACCACTTTTCCAAATTGTCAATAAATAATCTTTTCTATTTTATACTTTTCCATTAGACAATTATATTTCAGTCTTATAAACTATTTGGTTAACGTTTCTTTTAAAACAACAATTCTTAGAAATAGCTAATAATTTTTGTAAAAAGGATAAATTCTGACTAAAGATTAACAATTTTAATTTAATATCAGAAAGGGAGGGAACATTATCTAATTTTAAATTGTTGGTATAAAATATTAAACAGCGTAAAGTTCATCTAAAAAATGACGTCAGGCAATAAAATGACCATTAAAAGGCCAGTATGAATTTTACCATTGGTCAATTACTATGTATACTGGCCTATCATTAGTCATTTTATTGTATGACGTCATTTTTTTTGGAGAAACTTTACGCTGATTCGAAAAAGCGGTATTAAAAAATTTTTATGCATACATTTTATATTCGGAAGTGGTAATGTTGTTTATCGTCAATGTATTGCCTTTTGAGCGCTTTTTATGTGAAAAATGAAATATGAAATATTTTGGCTGAATTGAATGAAAACTTTATTTCATTGTCCAATAAAGTATTTCTTTAGCTGTCAACTTATCTTTAGCAGCCAAAATTGTGTGTGCGTGTCTGTGTGTGTGGGTGTGTTATTCTGTGTGTGTGTGGGGGGGTGTGTTATTCTCTGTGTGTGTGTGTGTGTGTGTGTGTGTGTGTGTGTGGGGGTGTGTTATTCTGTTTGTGTGAGTGTGGAAATGTCCCTAATCAGTATAAAAAATGCTCTAATATCCGGCGGAAATAAATTTATTTCAGACTTAATCACCACCAGTCAGTTCCCGTGTCCATCCATTTCCGCAAATGTGTCACATCAGCAAATTAGCAGAACTGCAAAATTATTACAACAGCTAAAAAAACTGTCCCATCCCCACCATAAACTACCACCCCCCCCCCCCAGGTTGTCCAAAAATTTTATTTTCAGAGGGATAAAATGAGGGTTTTCTACTGTATTTTCTTAATTTTGAGGTGATAAAATGATAAAATGATAAAAATACCCCCCTTTCCCTCAATTTTTTCTATAGTCTTTTTACAAATATCAAACAATATGCATGCGGATATAATAATATGCAGAAATGATAGAACACCAGTCTATTCTGGTCAGGTACAGAGATAAAGCATCAAAAGAAAGACTTATTTGCCTCTATTTTTTTCAATAGAATTGATAAAGGAGGAAAAATTTCCTGTTTATTATTAATGATAGAATTGTTCTTTTAATATAAAACAGATAGCTGAAATAAATACGATACTTTAATAAATTTAATTAATGTAAGCTAGACTTAATCATAGCATTTAATATCAACTAAATTCAACATTACAAAGAGAGAGGAAATAATTGACTATAAATGACTCTTTCCCTCAAAATTTATAAATTTGGTAACTTGAAAATCTTAGATGATGGAAGAAAAAAAATAATATTCTCCATACTTTTTTTACCAATAATTTTACTACTCATGGAGTCATTTTGTTTACTTTATTGGAGGGAGAATTAATTTGAAATTTTCGGGGTAAATTATTTTTTCATGACGGTGCCTTAGCCTTGTTCCTTATTCGATAATTGCAGGAATATATTAAAAGGAATGAGTTGGCAAAAAAGCGGAGAATTATTCACTCTAGGACACTTATGTGTACGTAATAAGAAATACGAAAATTGTAGAAATTTATTTGCAGTATGGCTACGAACCTGACTAATATCCGCTGGATAATTATCAGTTATGAGCCATAAAAACAGGAATTAATATTTAAATATATCAGTAAGACGAAGCCCAATCTGTATTACTTTTGACGTCATATTCTCCATTTCTTTTTTTTAGGGGGTTTCTTTCCCCCTTCTCCTCTCATCTCCCTCATTTTATGACGTCACAGGAAACAAAAGTGGTGCAAAAGTGGTACAGATTGGGCTATCAGTAATAACCACAGAAAGATGTCAATAATACGATGCGATAAACAACTATGTAATAATGGCTATTAATTCAAAAGATTCTGGTTCTGACTGGTTGTAATCAATTTAGTTTAAAGTATGAATAGAACACTCATTATTTTAGCCCTCTTAAAATTCAAATAAGAATAGTTATTTCTCGCATCGTTTTATAAACGGCTTTCCGTGGATATAGAATGTGCAATTATAAGATTAAAACTAGTTTTTTTAGCCCCGAGGTACCGAAGGCACCGGCTAAAAAACTGGTTTTAATCTTATAATTGTACATTTTTATATTCGTAGAAAGCTGGATATAATACGATGCTAGACATAGTTTTTTCGTATGGATGAGAACCGGTTCCTATCCACCGGATTCGAATGAATACGAGAAAACGTTTCTTAAACATTGTAAAATGTAAATAAGGAAATCAGCGAAGATGATTAAAGTCCCTCCACAGATTATGACGTTATACGATAGAATAGCCAATGAGAGGCCAGTCTACACTGTAATTGACCAATGGTAAAATTTATGCTGGTCTCTCATTGGTTATCTTATCGTATGACGTCATAAATTGTGGAGGGACTTCAATCATCTTCGCTGATTTCCTTATTTAGCAATAGGAGAAAAAAATCTACAAAAGTTATTTTTCTAATTTTGAGTGACATGTCCCAAATTAACAATATTACGTACAGTTGCTTTTTAACTTTTTTAGTCCTTCATTTTTCCTCTTCAGTTTTGGTAGGGCAGCAAATGTCAGAATACGATAAAATTCATTTTTTTATGATTGGTAAATTAAATTTTAATGAGGTTGAAAGAGGTCAATAAAAATAAAATACTATTATCCTAACTTTGGAAGCAAGAAAAAGTGGCTCCACAGATTATAACGTCATACGATAGAATAACCAATGAGAGGCCAGCATAAATTTTACCAGTGGTGTATACTGGCCTCTCATTCGCTATTCTATCGTATGACGTCATAATCTGTGGAGCCTCTTTTTCTTGCTTCCTAACTTTGCCATTAATTATTCTAAACTACAAGAGGACAAATTTTGTTTGTCAAATGGAAAGATTAGCATCAGTTTTTTTATGGAGATTCGCATAATATATAAATAAACTGTTTTCGACTGTTTTTTCCTTGTATGTTAAAACCAGGGAAAAGTTTTAAAATCTCGTTTTCTTATTTGTCTAATCAAAATTTTGGGTACTTTTACTTACCAGGTAATGGTAGGAAGAGGGTCAGCAACAATACCGCAATGAAAAACCAAAACTCGTCCTTCTTCCTCCTAAATTAAAAAAAATACATCAATATTTCATGTATGGTAATTATAGGATTAAACTTTTGCCTGGGCCAAGAAAAAAAGGGACCAACAATTACAATATTCTGACAATTCATTTTTTCATAACTGGACAAAGTGTCTCAAAAATCCGCCATGTGACGTCATAAAAATGAGGGAGATGAGAGGAGAAGTGGGAAAGAAACCCCCTAAAAAGATATGGATAATCCCTCATTTTTATGACGTTTCATGGCTGATTTTTGAGACACTTTGTCCAGTTTCCTTTTTTTACAAAAAGATGTTAGCTTGTTATTGCTGTGCTATTTTTATATTACTTTGTACTCATTTTGCGTTTTTTTCAATAAGGAAATTGGATAAAATGCAAAAAAAAAATTGAGTGTGCATTAATTTCCGCAAATTATCACATCCGCATAGTATAAAAAAAATTGCTGATCTACCCGCGACCCTGGCTCAATAAGTAGCGCATCCGCTCGTCGTCGGGAAGGTATTAGTTTCAAATCTCGGCCCGACACCAAGTCATAACTAAAGACATTAAAAATGGATCCTAATGCAGCTATGTCAGATGCGCGACATAAATAGTTAGAGTAGGGGGGGATACCTTGGCCCATAAACAGGCGCAACTAATTACCAAGCACAGTTGGGACTTCTCAGACAAAAGTCGTGCAATCAAAGGGTTGTTTGTCTGTTGGATGTTACTTGATCTAAAATCCTTACAAGTGGATGTTGCTCTGGATTCTCTAGATAATCATTTATAAATCTACGGAGAATCCCACCCTTACGAGGTAAGATAAGGTAAGATGAAACAAATTTCTATAATGTGATACATTTGCAGAATTGCAGGTACACCAACAAAATGTATTTCTTTGTAGAGTAAACATGAAAGAAGTAAATTATTGGATGTTCAAACATTACAACCAAAGAAAATGACGTCACAATAGTTATTATTTTTGAAGAAACTAATATATAGCTTCTCAATAAGGAAGAATCGAATTAGTTTAGTGGTTAGTGAGATCTTTAATGACAAACAGACATACATACATTACTTCTTTTCATATACAGATAATCTATTCCAATATTTTTTGCAAATTGCAAAATTATTATAATATTTGAAAGGAAATATGGTCAATAGCTATTTACATTTTTTCTTTTTGTTCAAAAAGATTATTGAACTATATAATTGAATATATAAAGAGATATTACATGAAAGAGTTTTATTTAAGATTTATAACTTTTCTTAAAGTACTTCTGGTTACAGTTGTTATCTTTCTATTAAGAAAATTATTTCATCAGAAAATAAAGTTTTTGACATAAATATTTCCGTCGGTCAAGACAGATCCTTTTGAGCATTAAATTTACACTTTTTTACTGGCGGATAATTGGAGATAAAATAAGGTTTTTTTTTAATTTATTTTGGGTTTGATTTTCTCACCTCCACTAATGGCACAGCAAATATAAAATTAGAATAAGTCAGTACGTCTAAATCTTTTACTTTTATACTCAGAGCAAAGCTTTTTGCTCTGTTTTTGCCTTATAATAAGGACATAAAAAAAATATCAACTATATAACATATTACTGTTCTTTTTTCCTGAATATTTCCCTTTTTCAAATAAGAAAGCAAATCTGATATAAATGTATAAATAAAGTTGATTTAAACTTGAGATTGAAAAATGAAGTAAAAGGGGTTATAGGATATCTAAAAACAGAGACGATAATGTCCATAATTAGCGCAGCTAACAAACAAGCTATGTTATACTATTTAGTTATCATAGAATGAATAACAAAAGATTATTTGTAAAACATCATGTTTCATGCATTCAGCAATCTTCAGTTACAATTATCTTTTAATACTGACAATGATATTAGCATTCATAGATTTTTTCAATAAAATTTAGAAGATTTTTGAAATATTGAAATTCAAATAAATATAATTTTAAAAAATTATCGGGTATAGTTCCTTTCGTAACATCGCACTCTATGGGGCGATTCTTCGTATTTTTCACAGTAGCTTTTCTCCTATTTCTAGCCCCTGCGGGGGGCTCTAACCCTGCGGGGCCAATTACCTAACCCTGTGGGGCAAACACCTAACCCAATAAAACCTAACCTAACCTAAAATAACCTATAACAAGCCATTTTAAAAATACGACGAATTGCCCCTTATGGGGCGATATTACGAAAGGGAATATTCCCAAACTATCTTGTTATGCTTTATATATGTAGGTTAAATTCATTGCTGAAAAGTTTGGACACTGCTGGTTTGGAACACCCAATCCAGATTTTAAAAAAAGAAGATATTCGGACATACGGTCGGACTAACCATATAATAAAGTAGCTGAGCTACAAAAAAAGAAAATTTTTCTATTTTTTCGAAATTTTCTCACTTTTCCACATTTCCTATGGTAAAAGGTTTTTTTCTGGAAGTCCATTTATTTTATGTACAATTTACATAAAGAAGGGTTTTATTTAAATGTATCAAAATGACTTTATCATAGCAACTAGAGTGAAAACATCCATAGAAAGCCAGCTTTTGTAGCCACCATTCAGCCGCTAATTTCAAGTGTTTGACTGATTTTGGCTGTATTAACATGATTTTTTAACATCATTAAGTGACGGGTATTGAAAATTGTTTGATTTTAAATTTAGATAATAATATTTTGGAAATTTAAATAACTTATTGATAATACTAATTGAGAAAATGAGAATTGAAAAAATGAAAAATGTCAAATAACTTTACTAGCTCCTACTTTACATTTAAGACTTCTTTACATTTTTGCCTTCTAAGTAATCTTAAAGCCAAAAAGGTGTTCGATCAATTTTGGCGGATAAATGTGTTTAGCAATGTAATTTTATTTTGTACTGTCGGTCCATTAGTATTACTTCGGGGGCATGAGATTTCACATTAGGGGTTGTGATTTACTTAGCCGCTAAAAAAGATAGAACTGTGTTTTTTTTTGTATTTGATTGTCCAGAAAGGTTTTATTCTATATCTAATTAATTTAACTTTCTTGCTTTATATACAGCCAGTAGGTTAATTAGATAAATAAGATGCTATGTATGATTCTAGCCGCTCTGGTACTGGGGAACTTAAGGTGGGGTGAGGAAAAGTTGACTAACCCATTTGAAATTTGAGTTTTAAAAAGAATAAGAAATATTTTTTTGGGGGGGGTGGTTCATTTTTTTTAATTATGGAAATACCCTCTACCAAAATAGTTAAAAACCTTCCCTTGACGACTTATAAGAAGCTTCACTGTAAATGAGAAGAATATAGGTTTAGCGGTAAGCGAGATACTTCGCCACAGTAAAAAAGCTTACTAATTTATGTAATAGGATACGTCTGAAACTTTATATAAAAATTCCCATAAACAATGAACAGATACATTGTGTTTGTCCGTACGTTTATTTGATATTTAATTTGATTATTTTGATTTATTTCTTAGTAGATTTATTTGCAGCTTTAAGTAAAGACTAAGTCCCAAGCTAAGAAAATCTAGGAATTTAATTTGAAATTGAAGGTTTTCTAACAAAACCACGAAACAAACTTTCTCCCGAATTTAACTTTTGGAAAACTAATGTTCCCCCACCCCCTTCTTATCATTTGGTTAAAAAAGTGTTTCTTATTGTTTTAAAAAGGGCTTAACAATAAAAGACATTATGTAAAACGATTTGCTAAAACGATTTGCATTGGCTAACGTGTAGTATTATCTGTATTGTATAAACATTTTAAGTTAAAATTGATGGTCAAAATCTAGGAAATTCTAAATGTGATTGAAGGATTCTATCGGGGAATGCAGGGAATCGTCACTAGAAACTATTTGAAAACAGACAGGCTGCTTTTGTAATGCTTTAATGGACATTATTGTCTTTATTAATGTTTAAATTATGAAAAAATATTAGATTAATTATATTTTTGGTCGGTTGCTTGACCCTTTTATTCCTTATTTTGTCCTCGATTCAAAACAAACTTAAAGCAGGGCTTGGCAGCCGCATTTAAGCCTCAGTGAAATCATATTATAACTTTGAAACTCAGCTGGATTTCTAAGTATGTTTTAGGTAAATTCATCTTTTCGGATTTTTTTTGCACACAAGTGGGTTTAAATCTAAGGCTTTTTCGCGGCTAATTCTCGGCTGCCGAGCTCTATCTCAATGTAAAGTGCCAGGACTGTTTTCTGTTTTAAAGCACGGCAGGCAAAGATTTATACAGAGAATTTATATCCATTTTAACTCATTTAATACAAAAAAGGTCAAATCGTTATATAAAAGTAACGGGTTGTTTGTCATCCCCAACCCCCCAAAAAATCTATTATGTATTATATATATTTCTAAAAATATATCTAGTTTTAATCTTTATTTTGATATTCTCTATTTTTTCACAAATCAAAAGTAAATATTATTTTCAAAATTATCTATATTAAATCTGTGCTTAAAAACTATTTTCAATTATTGAAATGCAAAAATAAAACAAAAAAATGTTTTAGAAATAATTGTTTTCAAACTAGGCCAACAAAATTAATCCTATACAATATTTTTGACGCCGTTTCAGTATGAGAGGTGCAACAAAATTTACAAAAAGCTTAATCATTGATAAGAAAAAAAACTAAAAGAAATGTAATGGCCGGAGTCAATCTTGCAAAATATGGATTGATTATATTATTCTTAAAAACATATGCGTAGTATTTCTATAATATTGCTAAAAATCTTTTAAAAATTTGCCAAAAAATCCACGAACTTTTGAAGCACTATTCTGCCAATATTGTTCCTAGACATTTTTCTTTTTCTTTTACAAATATAGAGAGAAAAAGGTAATAAGACAAGAGAGAAAAAGAGAGAGAGAGAGAGAGAGAGAGAGAGAGAGTCGGTTAAGTCGAAATTTTCTTCCCTTTCAATTTATCTTTTTCTATAATCTAAAAATCTTTTTCCTCTTTTTAGTTTTAGCATTTTGGATTGATGAAGTAGTCTCACGCACAATATTCTACATTTTACTTTGGCTAGAAAACATTAAGCTAATATAATCATGAACCATTATAATTTTTTAAATACCATATAAGGGTCCTATGACAAACGCAGGAGTCCCAAACGTCGGGATGGACAAACGTCGGACTGGAAACTTAACCTAACCTAACCTATTTTAAGCTATCTTATGGGTTTTTAAATGCCTAACCACTGCGGGGGGCTTATTTGTATATCTTAACCTAACCTAACCTGCATTAAAATACTTTATTAAATTAATATTTTAACACTCATGCGTTTGTCCACTTCGACGTTTGGGACTCCTGCGTTTGTCCTGGAACCCATATAAGTCTATGTCTTTTATTGGTTCTTTAAAAGCTATTAAATAAAGGTGGTGAGGGTAGTTTTTCATTTGTCTATTTCTTACTATAGTTCAGGCTAGGTTAGATTAAATGGATAAGGGCCCCCTGCAGGGGTAAGGGGCCAAGAAAAAACACTACCTTACCCCTAATTAAATTTTTTTTCTTATAAAAAGTATTTTCTTGTGGGGGGGGGGGGGGGTTAAGTGCTCTTAGGTACTTCAAGATTAAGCACAAAGAAAGCATATTAAAATATTGGTGAATTTCATAAAATTACATGCTTAATATAAAACACGGCCTTTATGCCATGATGTCATAGCTGTGCTTGGTAATGAGACGCGCCTGTTTTTAAGTCAAGGAATTGTCCTTCCTCATATAATAGTTATTTATCGCATCTTATTATTAACAGCTTTACGCCGATATAAAGATGTACAATTATAACATTGAAACCAGTTTTTTTTACCCCCGAGATGCCAAATCACGGTTTTATGATTGGATATGCTATACATAATTTTTCAGTATAGCTGATACCCGGTTCAAAGCCACCGGATATTAAACGATGTCGAAGTGATACTGAAATTGCCCATTACCTGTCTGATGGTGGGTTTCTTTGAGAAGGTGGGGGCTGTGCCGTCCACTTGGGGTTGGGGGGGAGCATCTACAGCTGAAATAGATAAATAGATGGTTAGATAGATAGACAATTGACATCTATAAGATATTCAATGTTTTACCTAACAATGGACATTTTCAATGGACAATTATATAACCTGTAATGAAAGATAGATATTAAAACAGATATCAAAATAAATAAATATCCAAAACCAACTTTTGAATATTGGAAAAGTTTTATCATTGAAGTTTGTTTTAACTTTAAATATTGGTTTTTGTTTAAACCAAACAATTGCGTGTTTAACACTGTTTTCCATTCTGGTATGAAAAGACAAAATTGTTGCTCTGTTTTTTTTTTTAAAGCGAAGCTTTTCTATAATTAGGGTCGGTCCGTCCGTACGTCTGTCCGTCCGTCCGTCCGTACGTCCGTAACGGATAGCTTCTTTCGTTAATTTAGGCATGTTAGAATTGTCCTATCGATTTCAAATTTTGCATGGTGATTCCTTTAATAGTTAGGTACGATTTTGAAAGCGTAGCAACTCTATAATCATTTCCAAAATGTCCGTACGTCCGTTTTAAACATGTTGATTTTTGTAACTTTTTTAAAAACAAATTTTTATGTGATTAAATCATCCGATTGATCTGATTTTTGGTACACTGATTCCTGGGATAACAAAGTACAATATTATAAGCGAAGCAACTCTATAATCAAGTCCTAAAAATGTAAGTATGTCCATAAACATTGTCCTGTAGCAAGAAGTTTTTCAACAAATTTACTCACAATTTTGCTTTGACTCTTATTCATTTATATTCTGATTTTTCAGTTTTGACACAATACAAGTGTTAATGTCCGTTTGTCCTACCGTTTTAGAGCTTCGCTTTTATGGATGTTGTCATCCTTGTTTTTGTAAAAGACAGTTAGGCCATTTCTGTGATTTTGTGTTCTTTATCAACAGGCAACTGTAAGCTTTTTTGAGTTTGTAAGGGGAGATTTAAAGTCTAAAAAGGATATATTCAACTCTTATTTTTCGTCGGGTGAGGGGGCAGCTTGAAAGTCTGAATTGGGAGATAATTCAACTTAATTCAAGTTATCATATATAAAACTGTGTAGTTAAATACCTAGTAGAAACAATGTTTTAAGTATGTAAGTTTTAATTCAAATCAGTCCAATGATATCCAAATATAATTATTAATAGAGAATGTAGAATTTTTGTCCTGTGGAAAGTTAGACAGTTCAAAACCATTAAGGTCTTGTTGCTTTTAGTTAAATCATAAAATTTTGAAATTGCTCTAATGTTAAAATTACTGCTAATTGATATATTTCATTTAATTTACTTAAAGCCTTAATGACTGATTATCGGCCACTGTTATATTGATCTAAAATTTTAAAAACACCGTTTCAAAGTTTTTTTTCAATATTTTTAATATTAATTTTCCCTCTTCTATGAATTATAATATCATGTAATTTGTTAAAAGTTTTGCTAAAGTCTAAAACGCGTAAATTATCGATTTTAACTGCAAAACAATTACATTCAATTTTAAACATTAATTTAATTCTTTGTTATAATTTAATTTGCCTATTCGGTTATTTTCCTGAAAGTGTTGTATCAAGCACAGAAACCCCCCGGACCCTCATCCCTTATTTTCTTTTTAATTGAAAATAAGCGAGGTGGTAGTTTATTGATTGATTAATACTTCAGGTCAGGTTAAGTTTGCTTTTATTGGGTTGGGTAACGGGAAACCCAGCAAGGTTAGGACACTGCTGGGTTATGGCCAACCACAGTGGCTAGGAATAGGAAAACATTTTTCACATATTTAGGTTTATTTTATAAATGGGGGGGGGGGGGTATTGCTCGATAGAAACTGCGAGGGAAAGCACAGTCAATTTATTTAAAAGCAAAGTTACTCATTATTTTAATTGTCTGTAGGTTGGTCGGTAGTAAGAAAGAATACTTACGACTGAAATTCAGGTTGATAGAAGCTGACACTTCACCATATTTGTTCTTGGCCTTCACCTAGATAGATATACAAATAGATATATAGCAAGATAGATAGGTGGGTAGAAAGATAGATAGATGAATATATATTTGGACAGACAATTGAATATATAAATAATTAGATAAATAGATGAAGATATAGTTTATGTTTATGTTTAAAAACTTAAATATTGAGATAGGTTGATACAGTAAAAAGCCAGATTGATAGTTTTAAGGTTGGATATATATAGAGTTACACATATGATATGTAAATAGAATGCTTGAGAGATTTGTAGTTAAATATGTATGTGATTAGACAGATGGATAGTTAATTAGATACTGATAGATGAATATATAAAAATGGCAGTCAACTCTAGAGTAAGATCGCTAAATTTATATATTGTGAGTCTGTAATAAATTCAAATAAAATATTCTAAGCAATCTAAAAAGATTCAAATTTATTCAATTGAAAAATTGCTACAATTTAGTATATTTAAAATCAGACCCAAATAAAGATAAATTATATAAGCATTTTGGATAAATATGTAATTTTTGCACGAAGTTAAATAACTAGCTTATTGTATATTAAATTTTCACCTTGAGGATTTTTAATGTTTTGGAAGATTTTTTATAAACGCTTTATTTACGGCCTTATATTTTGTTTAGGCTTTAAATTATTACAGGGGAAGGATTACCATGTTCCGTGACCCAACACACTCCCACACACACAAAATTACCTTGTAAAGGCCGGCATCTGTTTCTACTACATCGTTTAACTCTAATATCACAGAAAATGTATTTTTCGCGTCCTCAGTAATTCTAAACATAAAACAGATTTTTAATTTTAGCCGGAAAAAAAAAAATTTAAGGTGAGGGTAAAGGGACTTTTACCCTATCAAGCTTTTTAAATCCTCATTGCATCCCCTTATTTTTTAAATACTTGAGATTACACCCCTTAAACCCTTGAAACCCCTCATTGTACCCCCTCTAAATAAAAAGCGAGTGCGTTAAAGAATTAGCTATATTTTTTTATCTAAACTTCTAGATAGTAATTTTTTCAGTTGTTATCAGAGTTAGACGTCACAAATTTGTCTTGTGATGTTTCCTCTTGGCTATGGTAACTTATTTGTACATCTATCTATGTACTTTGATCTTATCTACTTTTTAAGATTAACTCCTATGATCAATGAGCATCTACTCTATAATTGCATTTATCTGTCTGTCTATCTATCTTTTAACCTGATAGAAGTGCGCTCATCTTCTTCAATTCTCTTGTCCTCTCTGAACCAAAACAACTCTGGCTTAGGATTACCTGAAATTAATTTACCATTATGGCTAACCGTTAGATTAATAGACACACACGCGCTAATTGTAGGTAAGGGGGAGGTAGGTTGTGCTAAAATTTCGGAAATGTGTATGATTTAAGGCTTAAAAACAGAAGTAGAACGATAATATTCACTAAATATGTGTATTCCCTGTTGAAAAGAACTATAGACAATTTTTTTAGGTTAAGATAAATTTCAACGTTATACTACTGTTTTTGAGCCTTAAAGCTCACAACTTTATGGAATCTTAGCACAATCCACCTCCTTTTTTTTTACTTTTTAGTTGTTTAATTAATCTCTTTGTCTATATCACTTTCATTAAATTTATTTTACAGATAATCGTTGTTAGGAGTCCATTTGGGTAAGTCTGTCTTTATGTATCAATATATCTTTGTAACTTATTTAATACGTACAATTATTCTTATTTTTTGGGGGGTGGGTGGTGGATTAAACTACATTAAAAAAAGGGATCTTTACGTCCAAAGAGGATAAAATAGTAACACTTTACTTTCTATAGAATTAGTCTGTTATTGCTACGCTACTTATTTTAATTTTTCTGGATATTATAGTTATACATTTATAGTTATAGTTCCTATTTATAAAAATAAACGAATAAACTATATAATTTTGTTTCTAAACTAAATGAATTAATCCAATGAGAAAATGAAAATAAAACCATTCCCTTTCTAATTTTCCTGTTTCTTTCAAAGCAAAATCTAATTTGTTACAGTATCAAAGGACTTAGTTTAGTCCAATTATGCGTTTTGGAGGAAAAATAACCATATTTGGGTAATTTTGGGCTTTCACTTATTTTTATTAGCAAAGATACTCTATATGCGACTGCATTTGTCAGTATGTCCATTATTTTATCATTAAGGCTATTTTCTTTAAACATCCCCAATGATTTTTTGAATATAAAAAATGTTTGGGGGGAGGATAAATTTTTTTGAGGGTGGTGGCACCCTCTTCTAAGCCTTGATCAGTTCATGACAATATAATGTAAAGTAAAGCTCTTAGAACATATAATAGCAATTTACTTTTTAAAACAAGAAAAATTATTTTTTGGCATTATCCTTTTCTTTAATTTTGAAAATTTTGGTAATCCCCGCCTCCACCCCTCTTAGGATTTTTCTTTTTAATTTTGATACCGACCCTCCTCCCCGACAGAACGCATTTTTTTATTCAATAAGGTTAGGTTAAGGGGCCGAGCAAAGTTATAAAGTAGCCTTGCCACCAAAATTAAGAGTTTTAATGACAATACCTGCAAGTTTACATTCAAAGATAAGCCTGTTGCCGTCATCCTCCTGGCGCAGCTGTGGCTTACGCACAAACGAGGGTGCAAACAGCTCGCCCGTCGAACCCATGTCGAGATGGATCACGCGGGGAACCGGTTTTCAAACACTACCCAAAAACAATCCGCCAAAAAAATGGCGGGTAATTTGGTTTGGTGCGGCCAGCTGTGTGTAATTTTTCAGCTGACACTTGGGTTATATACAGATTTTTTGGGGGAAAATCTGTAAAAACAAATAGGGGTTGGGGGGATCTTTTTTTGTCTCTAAAACAGCAGTCTTCTGGAATGTTCTTGTCAACCAGAAGGAGATGGAATTTTGAGACTGCTATCTCTCTCTACGCCTGCAATTAAATATAATAATAAAGTTTTGAAAAAACTACCTAAATTTTTACAGGGCTCAACACCCGCCAAGAATATGATAGAACAGCAAATGAACCAAAATTTTATTTGTTTGCAAAAATAAAAACAGTTACAGCAGATATAGTTTTTCATAAAAGAGCCTTTGATAATGCAATAAACTTGTTTGATGGGTGACTACATGAAGGCAGCTGAGCCCAATAATTAAAATAAAAGTAAACAAGAACACAAATTAAAACAAACACAAAATGAGTGTCACTTATTGTGTACTAAAAATGAGGATAAATTGTGATATTTTGATATTATTTACATTATGAAATGAAAAAGGCTATCTAAAAAGTATATCCTGATAAAAAGGGAGAAAATCTTGGAAAAAGAAAAAAATCTTTCTAAATACAGAATCAGTTGTGTGTCTTATTTTATAAACTAGTAATATTGGAGATGATTAAAGTCCCTCAACAGATTATGACGTCATACTATCGAATAGCCAATGAGAGGCCAGTATACACTGTAATTGACCAATGGTAAAATTTATGCTGGCCTCTTATTGGTTATTTTATCGTAGGACGTCATAATCTGTTATGGGACTTAAAGCATCTTCTAATATTCAAAGAAAGCATAGGACATTATAGGGATACATGGGTAGGACAATAGAATATTGAATAACCCCTCCTCCCCCCCCCCATTCTTATGTGCAATAGCATGCTTTTAAAAAAAAAGAGTTATAAGACAATTTATGAGTCATTAAAAGTAATTTTGGCAAATCGATTTTAAAATACATTTTAATTTTCCCTTTACAGTGAATAATAGGATAGGTAATAAGGTATACTATATTTTATGTAGTTATGTAACAGGATGTTTGACTTTCTGTTTGTATGTACGTATTCTTTATTGATGGACCTATCGTTTTATGATTTTCAGGGTAGGTTTACAATGGTTCATTAAAGGACTTAATCTTATACGAGGAGAATGTATAAATTATTTAGGCGAAATGTAATCTATGTAATATACAAAAAAAAAGTTAACTGGCGAAAAAATCAACAAAAATTTAAATTGACAAAAATCTTAATAGCAAATTTTCTTATTCCTTAGTTCTGTTCATAAAGCTGGAGGAAAGCCTTAATTAAAATTAATTTTGCAAAGCTTTTCTTTAATTAATGACTTAAAATACCATCCTTTCCTTTTTGATAATTTAAATATAACAATAACTTATTTTAATTAGGTAATAAAAATATTGATAATTAATTCAGATTCTTACTAGCCACAGCTTCAAATAACTTTTTCAATGATAAAAATCAAATTGTAGCAATCTTTTTACAATAAAAACAAGGGTAAATGTAGTCATAAGAAGTGTTGCAATTTTAAGCTAATAATGGTGTGCAAGAAAAAAGAATAGCAAAACTATTTTGTATAAATGTAGATAATTCACATATTTTAACATTTGTTTTAGCTCATTAAAAATTTCCCAACTCTAAAATTCATTAGCTTTCAAAACGTACTCAAATTGGGAGCCATACTTACAGGCCCCAGTTATAGAGTAGATACGCTACTTTAAAAAATCACTACTTCATGTTTAAAAATAGCACAATAATAACATGCCTATACACACTTTTAATACACACACCCTCTATATACATTTATATATTATATATATGCATAATTTTTTATGTATATAATATATATTAATGTATAATGATGAGGCAACACTTTGCTAAGGCAGCTTACCCTAGGTCTGGGCTAGATCCACTGAAAGCTTTTCTATTAACCAGCAAGGGCCGCACACTCGCCAGCCTGCTAGATATCTATCTATCTTGATGTCTTAAGGGGAACACAGGCTGCTTATCTATCTATGTATCCACTGTATAGGCATACAAGCCTACATCCCTACTCTCGATAATGTCCTCTAGAATTATTCCTTAAAACAACAAAAAAAATGTTCAGCGAAAATAAATTAAATGTGTCACTAAAACATTGCTTATATCATTTTTAAGATAGTAGCTAATCATACTCTAACCTCTTAGGGATTGTATAAAAGTAAGAAAGATATACCTACACACTTAAGACATTAGTGAAGCTTCCCAGTAAAGCATAACTTTATCGAAACAGTCATTTTTGAAACAAAAAAATCCATAACAGTTTATATCATAGAGTTTAATTTATGTATCATTTAATTTTATATGATTTTGCTATTTCTAAAAGCCTTTTCAGCCATCATCACAGGAACACCCCCTTTCTGTCCTCTATGAATAATACAGGTGGGGGAAATCAGAGAGGGGGAAAAGTTAGGTGATTTAAAGGGGATAAAAGGGGAGGGGGAATAAGGTGCTCCAACTTTCTTTCCTGTTTGTCCACTTGAATTAGCAGAAATGGGGGAAAATTGGTGTTTTTATGAAACCGCTGAATTTTTATACAGATTTTAATTAGAAGAAAGTACCCAAATTAAAGAAAAAGCATAAGTTTGCATATTATTAGAAAAAGTACACTTTAAATTTACCAAAAAAAACTTAATCCGAATGTTGTTGAAATATATAAACACCTAAGAAATGTAGACTAGTAAAAAGAAAGTTAGGGGAAACAAAAAAGAGAGGTGATAGGAAAGGGTGGGAGGGGAAAGTTTGTTAGGCCGTTTTGACCGGCACGCGTCACATATCTTGTTATATCTATCTATCCTACACATTTTCTAGATAGCAAAGATGGATAGATAGATAAGTATTTTGGATAGATAGATAATTTTAAATAATTTGGGAGAGTTAGAACATAGTTATGGGACAAATTTGTACACTTCTCCCTCTCTCTCTCTCATTCACTCTCTTTCTCTCTCTCTCTCTCTCTCTCTCTCTCTCTCTCTCTCTCTCTCTCTCTCTCTCTCTCTCTCTCTCTCTCTCTCTCTCTCTCTCTCTCTCTCTCTCTCTCTCTCTCTCTCTCTCTCTCTCTCTCTCTCTCTCTCTCTCTCTCTCTCTCTCTCTCTCTCTCTCTCTCTCTCTCTCTCTCTCTCTCTCTCTCTCCTTCTTTCCTTTCTCTGTCTGGCCCTATTTCTTTTTCTTTCTCTTTTTCTTTTATTACTTTTTCTATATCTTATTTACTCTAGAAAATACTCTTAAACGATTTTCTTCTAAATTTGAGAGCTGACTTTCAATTTTTTTTACTAAAATTAAGAAATTCGTTTTGAGCGAAATGTTTCAACATTTACAAACTAGCGGATATGCCTCTATCATCTAGGTGCAAAGAAGGGCTAAAAATAGCTTGAAACCATCACAAGACATAAATATGAAAGTTAAAGAGCCTAAAACCATCACAGGACCTGTGTGTGTAAAGTTTACCAAAAACTAAGAACCCAATCGGTTCAGTATTTATTGAAATCTTATAAGAGTAATTTTTCAAACAGTTTTTAACAGTTTACAATTTAGTTATTGTTTTATATTGATGAAATTCATTACTTGTTATCATTCTTGTTATTGGCATATACCTTTATTTCTAATCATTCATTAATCTAATATAAATCAAGGTTAATAACTTAATCTAAGTGTCAGAAAACACGTTTTGATATGTCAAATATACTTAATGATTGTTGAAACTTTGTTAAAGCGAAGCTTCTCTACAAGTTTAATGTATGTATATGGTTATTTTCAACATTGTACGGTTTAAACTTTTTATGGATGTTGTCATCCTTTTATGTTTCTGATTTGGCTTTTAGTGTGACATATATTTTGTTACATTTAACTAAAGATTAAACCATTTCCCTTGAAGGTTAATAAAGGTTTAAGTAGATATAGCCCCGCAGGGTTTAAGCGAAACAGCTAATAGTGCCTAATAAAAATGACGTCATACAATACAAATGACCAATGATAGGGCAGTGTACATTTCATCATTTGTCAATGTAAAGGTATACTGGCATATCATTGGTCATTCGTATTGCATGACGTCATTTTTTAGTAGGCACTAATAGCTAATTCGATTTAGGATCCCAGTAGAGGTCAAAAACACGTAAAGATGAACATTATCATTTTTAAAATAAATCTAAACGTTTTAAGTTCAGAAAAGTCAATTATAAAAGATTTAAAGAAAGTCAACTTTAGATTTCACGAGAATGAATTCAGTGAGATATCTCCCATCCCTTTCATTTACTTTTTACTTTCCCCTCCTATGTTCTTCTTGAAGTATACTTAAGAATTATAAAATTTTATACAAATAAGCAAATTAATTTTCTTTAAATATAAGAAGTTTCAATTTAATACATAAAAAATTCGTAGTTCATAATTTGCAAGTCTCCTATATTATAAAAGAAGTAAAATATCTCTATATTCGCCTATATAGAGAAAAAAACCTAACCTCTACCAAAAAGAGGATAATTTGCTAAATTTCTCAATTGCCTGTATTGTATTAACATATATTTTTGCTTTCTGGCTGTGCACGAGTAAATACCCCCTATTTATAACTTTTACAAAGTGTTATTGAATAAAATGCAGGGTGGTAGGAATAGTTATATTTAGATGCTAATATTTGCAGTACAGCAATTATAGCTCCTTGAACTGCATCGGTAGATATACCCTAGAAACTTTATATCCTTATAATAAAGTAACAGGATGTCTGTATGTTTGTCTGTGTGTTTGTACCGAAGGGTCTCGCTAACCGCTGAACCGATTGGGTTCTCCTTAAAAGGGTAGATTGAAAAAAAAAATTATATGGCCCTGGAGGCCTCTAAGGGAGTAGCCGCTAGTAATTAAGTGTTATTGAATAAATTGCAGGAGAAATTATGATATGGTTTAGGGTATTTTGTTTTCAGATTTGGCGTGTCTTGAGGTGGTTTGGGCCATTTTTCTAATCCCTTTGGATGCTAGGGGCGCCGCCTCTGGTGTACACTAAAGTACGAAAAAGTAAAAAGTAAAGCACATACTGATCCCTTCATCCATGACAAAGTGTAAAATGACATAAGAGACAAAAGTTAGATCATGAATAAGAAAAGGGCGTGGATGTGTGTATGTGTATTTGTTTGTGTATGTGTGTGTGTGTGTGTGTGTGTATGTTTGTATCTGTAGGTGTGAGTGTGTGAGAGAGAGTTTATATGAGTAGATTTTGCTCGAATAGAACATACAGACTTTTAGCTTGATGATTCTATGATGTAACTTTAATGTAATTAGCTGGATGTGTTTTTAATGACTTGAATCAATCCTAGGTATGTTTTAGGCTAGGTTTAGGAGGAAATTTTTATGTATATTCTAATAGCCCAAAATTATCAAAAGACTTAAAATAAAATAGTTCAAAACCACCCTGGGACTTATGTGAAGATTTCTTTAAATAGAAAACTCAATCAGTGTAGTAGTTGGCAGATCTTTACGGACATGCAAAATAACCTTTTTACTTTTACTTGTACTACTGTTTTTCACAACTCTTATCTTTTGTTCTGTCTTTATATGTAGGGCAGAAAAATAGAAGATAATTAATGTACAGAATGGATTAGACAAAACAAGTTAGCTGGGGGTAATGTAAGATTAGGGACAAATTTTTATCAATTTTGGGATCTACTGCAGTTCACGGTAAAATATTGCTGGTAACGAATGTTGCCAAAAAAAATTATGAATTTAAAAGGCTGATAGCTGCCAAATGGCTGAACGTACAGATCATGCCCGCACACTGTTTTAGGCGGCATAAGAAGGCCTACAAATAATATGGAATAGCCATAAATCAATAATGCATAGTTATCTCGCAGTGCAGAGAAATGCGCGAAAAAGGACTATTTCATGCGTTTTGTCTTTAGTGAAGCTTTTCCTGTGCATCATTGGATCTTGGCTATTCCAGATTATTTGTAGACCTTCTTATACCGCTTAAAATGGTGTGCGGGTATGATCTGTACGTTCAGCCGTTTGGCAGCTAGCAGCCTTTAAAATTCATAGATTTTTGCAATATTCGTTACCAGCAATATTTTACCGTGAATTGCACTAGATCCCAATTTTGTTCACGTTATCTAAACCTAATGATATCGACATATCGACGCTAAGAACTTGTCGACATAACAAATACAAAATTTTTATATGGATGTCAAGAAAAGTGTCGTCAAAATATGTCAGTTAAGCAGAGATCTTAAGGGATAGGTTAATAGATGATAAATTGACGTTCAATTACCAGTTTGAACCAACCAATTAAGATTTGTTAAAAGTCCCCTAAGTTTTTAAGCCAATTAAGTATGCACACCAGTCAATGTCCGCCTCCTTCCCTGCAGATATAGCAACCTTTGAAAATTGATGTCAACAAATTGAATCCAAGTTTAACAGAGAAGATTGTAATATCATTTTTAAAAGCCGTATACCTATCCATATCCTTGACTAAAATATTTTCTCCCATTCACTTTGCAATAACTGTTAATTATTGTCGCTTGTGAGGAACAAAAGTTTAGGATAGATCACAAAAGACAGCTTTAAAAAGTTCAAGAAATAACCTTTTAAATTTATGGAGGGGAAATAATTCTCAATTAATTTTTTGTTCAGAATGTTTTCCTTTTAATTTCATAATCATTCTTTCATTCTGATTATAGATTTTCTATATTACCACTCACTGTATGTCAGATTATTGTTATTTTATAATAACAACTATATTAATTTGTTTTTAAGACTTACCTTGAACATACTTGTCCTTGTTTAAGTTTTCTTTGGAAACTATGAATCAACTCTCTTCTATAGAAATATTAGAGCCATATTCTGTTATATGTAATAGGAAAGCTACTCTATTATTAAAATTTCTGTCTGTATGTCGGCTACCTTCAAGGGAGAACCATGATTTTCTTGGCTACTGTTAAAGATAGGCGTTTGAATATTTCCTTGACTAAAAATCCTCTACTTAATTACTTAACTGAACGTCCGTACACAAAATTAAAGATAAGAACTTTGTGAGACGAACTTGATTTTCTCGGCTTCTATTTAATAAGATTAATGCCAAGTATTTATGAAGATATTCTAAAAAGAACAAGGATGACAACATCCATAAAAGCGAGGGCTCTGAAACGGTAGGACAAACGGACATTAACACTTGTATAATGTCAGAACTAAATAATCAGAATGTAAATGTATAAGAGTCAAAGCAATATTGTAAGTAAATTTATTGAAAAACTGCTTGATACAGGATAATGTTTATGGACATACTTACACTTTTAGGACTTGATTATAGAGTTGCTTCGCTTATAATATTGTACTTTGTTGTTTCAGGAATCAATATACCAAAAATCAGACCAATCGGATAATTAGGTCACATACAAATTTGTTGTTAAAATGTAAAAAAATCAACATGTTTAAAATTGACAAACGGACATTCTGGTAATGATAATATAGTTGCTACGCTTTCTAACTCGTACCTAACTTCTACAGGAATCACCATGCAAAGTTTGAAATCAATAGGACAATTCTAACATGCCTAAATTAACGAAAAAAGCTATCCGTGACGGACGGACGGACGGACGGACCGACCCTAATTATAGAAAAGCTTCGCTTTAAAAAATATTATCTTGTCTGCCTGTTTGTTTTATTATTGTTGTTTGAAAACTTTTTTAGAGCTGCTATTTTTTCTTTATCGTATTAGGGTATAAACACAGATTAGCACATAGTCATCCTATTACTGATCACTATCAGGGAAAGCCAACAGAAAAACGAATATTAAGACATTTGACTTTAAATACTTCATTAAACGATCTTCATATTAAATAAAGATATTTGCTTTCTACATTAACACATCATATGAATTTCCTGAAATTTTCAAGAACGCAAAATAAATAGTAGTAGTAGTATTTGAATTTTGATTTCTATCTTCAAAAATTTTAAATATTAAGTATTTGGAAATTGGATACTCTATATTTATTTTACTCTTATTAAAAATTTGTTGAACTTCGCTTTAATGGATTTTGTCATAATTGTTTTATAAAAAAATAATTTTATAATGAATAGATAGGTAAGAAAATAAAAGACCAAAAGGAATTTATGATGCTTTTAACTAAGATAGAAAATTACAAAAATAATGTTTAGTCATTTCAAAAGCTTTAGTTACTTTTTCATACGACGTAACATTAAATACTAATTGATTTCAAATTGATCAGCACAGCTTAAATTCGCTAGAAATATTTAATTTCAATGACTATACACAAGGAAAAAATATGATTATTTCGCCTTTGAAAAGTTTTTCTTCTAGCATAAAAATGATGATTTCCTATCTGTTTGAAGTTTTGCCCTGCAGACAAAGGTTCCTAAATATACATATCCTCAAATAAAAGTAACAAAATGTCTGTCTATCTTCTAAAGCGACATTGTTTTTCTTCACAGTGAAGCTTATTAACATTCCAGTGTAGGTATACAATTATTTGGGGGTAAGGAACATCCATCCTCTAAAGATAAATCGCCACTAGTGACAGTAATGATAATTGAGGCATACTCCTCTAACTATGAAGGAACGAGTTGACCAATATTTGAGAACTATGTTAGTAACCTAAATTGATGACAAAATGCCTCCGACACAATATCCACGTATAATAAATCCATTACTATAATATAATTTTGTCCTTTACAAGAGCAGCCTCGCTACTATAAAAATTCAATTAAAGTTTTTGTGTCCTTGCCATACCGAAAGCTGAGTAATTAAAATTTTTTACACTCATTAAATGGAATCATTTTATCTCAATAAAAGTATTGCTCTTGCAAAACAACAAGAAATAATTTTAGCAGGATGTATGTCTGTGTGTCCTATTAGATCTCTGAAACTGCTGGAACAATTGATCTACTTTTCTTGGACGTGTCCTGGTAAGTTTTTAGGCTGATTATTTGGATAGGAGCAAAAATGTATATTAGTATAACCACCTTCTCAGATAGATATTGCCAATTTTGTAAACCTTAAGTCTGCAATTTCCCAAAAAAAATATTTTGTTGTCTATACTTTCGCTGCCTTTGTCTGAAATTTTTAACTTGCAATAATATATTTCACAATTTTCTTCTTTCCTCCTTTCCTGTTTACACTAAAAGCTACGCCCCTGTCCTGAGCTGGATCTTTAAATCGTTTTTAAAGTGCACTGAATCGGGGCGATTCAGAGGTGAACCGTAAGTGCGCTGGTGGTTAGCCACAGCGCGCCTATAAAACATGGATTTTTATAAGATTTTCGGCGCGGTGTTGTTAAATCGCCTGCGCACTCACTAAAATATCGACACGTGCCGATAAAATTTTTTAACTTAAACTGGGTCAGTACGGTGTTTTATATAAAAAAATATAAAATTTATTTTAAAAATAACTGTAAAATGTTTTCACGATAGTTTTGCAATAAAATATTAAACTAATTTTTAAAAAATATTTATTAAATATGAATCACCCCGATTTAGCAATGCCACTAGTTGAGTACCATTGCCGCGCCGGTTCGGTGCAACTGACCGCGCTGAATCGCCCATGCCATTTCAATTTAAAGATTGGTATTTAATAATTTGATGACGCGCTGAATGAATCGCCCCGGTTTAAATCACCTATAAACGATTTAAAGATCCAGCTCTGTACTAATCATATTTCTTTCCCTCCCATTTCCTATATGTGTGTTTATTAACAACTAAGTCCAAATCAACTTTTCATAAGCAAAAAAGTTCTAGTCTAACGTTTGTACGTTTGTTTGTCCCTTTGTATGTTTGTTAAGCTTGACTTTTATAGCTTTACGATAAAATATTAAAAAAGTATTACCCTTGGCTTAACATAACAAAACTGATACAAAGCTTCTCTTATTTTAAAAAATAAACTTTTGACAGCACAAGCAAGGATGACAACATCCATAAAAGCGAAGCACTGAAACGGTAGGACAAACGGACATGAAAACTTATAAAGTGTCAGAACTGAATAATCATAATATAAATGTATAAGAGTCGAAGCAAAATTGTAAGTAAATTGTTAAAAAACTGCTTTACACAGGATAATGTTTATGGACATACTTACATATTTAGGACTTGATTATAGAGTTGCTTCGCTTATAACATTATACTTTGTTGTCCCAGGAATCAATATACCAAAAACCAGATCAATCGGATGATTAGATCACATAAAAATTTGTTGTAAAAAAATTTAAAAAATCAACATGTTTAAAATGGACGTACGGAAATTTTGGTAATGATTATAGAGTTGCTACGCTTTCTGAATCGTACCTAACTACTAAAGGAATCACCGTGCAAAATTTGAAATCGATAGGACAATTCTAACATGCCTAAATTAACGAAAAAAGCTATCCGTTACGGACGGATGGACCGACCCTAATTATAGAAAAGCTTTGCTTTTAAAAAGAATAAATCTTATGAGTGTAAGCCTTATAAAGCAACACCCTTTAAAGACCGACTGAGACATATGTAACTGTTTTAAAAAATCTTTGCTAATTTCAAAGAGACAACATATGCTCTAAAGTAGTGACAACTCAAAATTTTCTTTAATTCCCCAACTATTTGAATATCTTATTAAAGAGAAAAATTAATAAATCTAGGGGGTTTATAAGTAAACCAAAGTTTAGAGGAATTTTAAAACAAAGATGACAACATTCAGAAAATTCAATATAAATCAATATAAATTGCTCAAATTCAGGAGGCTTGTTAATCATGCTATCCTTGACACAAAAAGGTGTTAAATTCTAATAAATCAAATTGTATCAATTGGACTTTCAGCCTCTATATGGTATCATTAGCGGGTTTGCTTCTAGAAGCCTCTAGGGCCACTAAAGGTGGAAGGTTGAAAGTCGACCCCTTCAACATTTTCAATTTGAAATTTAGAAAGAAAAAGTAAACAATAATTTTTTTTTTGGAGGAGGGGTGGTATAATTTTTTATTAGGAGAGATTCCCCAACCCCAAAATAGTTGAAAACTTTCCCTAGACATATAAGAAGTTTTTCTGTAAATGAGAACCGTTTAAATTCGCTACAGACAAAAAAGCTTACTACTTTATATAATAGGATTAAAAGGTAAAGAAAACAAATTTTTCTCTAACTTCTTAAGATTTTTGTATTATGTACTATCATTTTGACCCTAACTTTAACAGGGATTCAGGACTAGTTATTTCTTTCATCGTATTATAAACGGCTTTCCGCGGATATTGAATGTACAATTTTGAGATTAAAACCAGTTTTTTTAACCCCGAGGTGCCGAAGGCACGGGCTAAAAAACTGGTTTTAATCTTATGATTGTACATTCCTTTATTAGTAGAAAGCTGGATATAATACGATGCAAGACATAGTTTTTTCATATGGATGAGAACCGATTCCTATCCACCGGATTCGAATGAATACGAGAAATAACTTTAAATGATTTTCGAAATGTATTGTTAGAGATAAGACAATGGACGATAAATTGATTTATTTACATCCCTAATGATGATAAACAAAATTGCACCTTCAGAAGATTAGAATTATTGGTTAAAATGTTAAAAACTCATCGATCAAAATTCTATAAAAGCACCCATAGTTTATGAGCCAATGTGTTTATAATACTTTGGGTACCAGTGTAATTTCAGTCCAATGTCCCCTTCCTTCCCTGCAAAGTATTATGTGTGTTATTTTGGCTTTGGTAACGGGTAAAAAAGGGGAAAAGAAAGGATGTAAATTGTTGAACCTTCTCTGAAAAGGAAACAAGTCAAATCATAATTTAGCATTTGGTTTAATTGGGCAGCTGCTTGTCAAGCGGCTTAGAGTGGCTCCGACTATAGCTTAATGTAGTTTTCAAGAAGTATCCGATGAAAGCCACTGCCAACACAGAGCACAATGCTAGCAGCCATAGAGCATAGTGGCAATAATTGGCTGCAGCTGCGCGGCTGATTGAGGTTGCTGCTTCTTAACTATCCCTTGTTCCTGGTTTCTTTCGTCGACAACTCTCAGACTGAAAAATGTTGGGTGTGCATACACTATCGCCTATTCCTCATCCGTGTAGTATTTCATATTCGCAAAAAGAAAAAAAAAGATATAAAAGTTTATTGTGAAAGTAAATCAAAGGGGAAGAGGCAGAAGATTTTAGAGGCAAACCAATGTCATTCTGATTATCTGATATGCAGAGAACACAGTAAAAGTGTCGGACTGATTGTGACGTAAAAAAAATTAGCCAATGAGAGGCCACTATAAATTTTACCATTGGTCAATAATGGCATCTCATTGGCTATTTTTTTTTGTTACGTCATAATCAGTCCGACACTTTTACTCTGTGTTCATATGCAGATAATGTGGAGAAATGATTTTACACATAAAGTTAGCTAGAAATATTTATGTACACACAAAACCGATGGAGTTATTTGAAGAAAAAAAATTTACGCCCTTAGTGTGTTCGTCAATGAATATAATACAACTATAATACTAAAAGTAGTTATTTTTTGTAATCGATTTCTTACTTGTGAATGGGGTGTTATTTAGGAAGCGTAGTATTTCTATAATCATTTTCAGAAAGAAATTATTCATTCCTAGGCACGGGTAGGCTAAAAAAATTCCAAGTTTTTGAAAATACCCATTTAGCGGTTTGCACAGCCTTAAAGTCACATGTCTTGGTATACTGGAAAAAGTAAAAATCAAATTTTCTACTGGGCCCTTTTTGAGAAAATGGGTATTTTCAAAAACCTGGATTTTTTTAGCCTACCCGTGTAGGACAATATTGCATGCTGTTATAAGCGTTGTATAACTAAAATTATTTATTTATCGGTAAGTTTTTTAAAATAATCTCACAAATCAAGTAAATTTATAAAAATTATTGTGTTTTTAAATATAAAGTAATACATTTTTTTTAGAAAAATAAATGTACTTTTACATCCCTTTCATAATTTGTATATATCTTGTCATCTTAAAATTGCAAAACTTTTGTTTGTTGGATTTATAGAACGCTTATTAAAAGAAATTCCATTTGTCATTTTAAAGTATACATTTCTTTTGTTTTGTATAGAAAATATTCTACAAAAAGCTCAACAAAAAATTAATACTTAGGATTTAGGCATCAATACGTTTAAAATCATTTGAAGCGAGTTTGAAGCGGGATAGAAGAGTCCTATAGATCCCTGTAAAGATAGCTTTAAAAGCTTTAAATTTTTATATTAAAAGATCAAATTGATTTTAAAATGGTCAATCCTATAACGATTAGTAATAATATATTAAGTGTAATATCTCTGTAATTATTTCCTAGAGTGTTTGACAGCAAAAGTATATCTATAATACAAAGTAGCTTGATGTCTTTCCGTCTGTCTGTCTGTCTGTCCGTCTGTCTGTCTGTCCGTCTGTCTGTCCATCTGTCTGTCTGTCCGTCTGTCTGTCCGTCTGTCTGTCCGTCTGTCTGTCCGTCCGTCTGTCTGTCTGTCTGTCCGTCTGTCTGTCCGTCTGTCTTTCTGTCCGTCTTTCTGTCCGTTTTTTCGCTTTTATGTCAGTAAAGAAAATTTTTATAATGCCATATTAATATTAATGATTCACTAAAAAAAATTATTCTGACAACTGAAAAAAAAAACTAAAATGAAATAAGACGGGCGTAAAATACTTTAAACGTATCCAATTAGTAGTAAAACAGCATTAAAAAAAGGGCATTTGAAACTTTTTTTCCACAATATTTTATGCATTTTTGTTAGCCTTGAGGCAAAGAAGCGTAAAAATTTGTCAAGCAAGCGGAAATTTTGATATATTTATGATTTTACATTTGAATTAGAATTATATTTTTTTTTCAATTTCACTTTGAAGGTAACAGGAAAACCTATGATATTATATTAAGTAGTCTATCAAAAAAAATATAGTTTTGTCTAAATTTTGGATATACATGCTTTGCAAACGAGGGGGGAGGGTTAATATTTTGGATCTTCAAAATTAGGTTAGGCTATTTATCCCTATCAAAACTCTTTTTTTTCTATTTAAGTAATACATGTACGTTATATCGATGGCAACTTTTTAATTAAAAGAAGAGTAAAACATTAAAACTGAAAGCAATTATAGCTTAACTTTCATATTCTATGATCAGTTTTCTGTACTATGAAATGAACTCAGTTTGAGGTCTTCTAATACAAGATATTTACTGTATGGTACGGTTTTTGTATTCCAACTGAACCAATTTTATGGTTCATCAATCAACAATTACATATAAGAACACCTTATGGATGACAGTCAAAATCAGGATCCAATTTTGTACAGCACATATTTTTATAATTGATATTTTTTAAGTTTCAACACAAATTTTAAGGTTTTTATTTACCACTTTAAATGAATGAATATGTATTTCGAATCTACATTGGACAATATTAAATAATTAGATAATTTATAATTCAATATATATAGACCTGGTACAACCCCCTCCTATGATTTATTCAATCAGTGGAGTCTTACAGTTGACCAGTTCGAATTTACAAGGACACAATTTGAAGTGCTTAAAAGCTACACCAAGCTTTAAAAACTAGCAGGCTTCTTATTACTTTGTTTTAAACAAAAACACTTTTTGAACCAAATATTATTGGAACTTTAAAATGCTCATTTTTCATTGTACTTTTCAAACCTGCATATATTCTCAGATTACTGGGTATATATCACCCATCTCGTGTATTTTTAGTTGTTTGATAAGGTTTTTTTTACTTGATCAATGTAATTTAAGTTCTTTTGTATAACTAGAAATAACTGGCTCAGCAATTCAGCGGTCAAAAAATACAATGGAATGCTCAATCTAAGGCATGGATAGGACAATTGTATTTTAAGCCTATGTTCAATATCACCAATTAAAATACTATAACCAGTGTAAGGAAGGTGTTGATTTACTGCAAATCTGATCATACTGGTATCCATAGTTTTTAATACGTTCGTTGGCTCATAAACTTTAAATACTAATTTTAATCTTGAGTGATAGACTCAAACATGCAGAGTTAAACTTTTCAACCAATAATTTCAATTTAGAGAAGTGTTTTATTTTGTCAATAATCATAAATATTTGTAATTAGCGGATACGGGGGGGGGGAGGCCCAAGGGGTAGTTGTCTACAATCCCAATTTTAATTTTTGTTTTTTGGGGGATAAGGATATTTTTTCCAGGGGAGATATCTCTTAAGATGGTGGTGGTGCTACCCTACCCCAAAATAATTTTAAAAATTTCTCAGGCCATATGAAAAGCTACATTGTAAAGGAAAACCATTTTGGTTCAACAGTTTGCAAGAAAATCACATAAACACCCCGCTACTTTTACAAAAAGAATTTAAAAAATTATTCATTTAAAACTGAATTGTTTTTATTGACATTGGATATTATCAATAATAAAAATATCAGCATTTTCTAAAGTTTAGTTCCAACCCTTAACACTAGTTGTCTCTATTTTATAGATAGAATCAAAGATTTTTAACTAAAAATTCTTTAATGACAACAATTATTAAAATCAAATTTTAAAATGAATATTTGTATTGAATGATTACTGTAAAATTACTGAATAATTCCATTTCTTAAACAACACCTTGTAGAAAATTTCGTAATATATTATAAATATATTAATGTACATTAATGGCATGAGAGAATTACATAGTCCAAATGGTAACCGTCTGATTTTTGAGGATGCAAAGCTTGTCACATGATGACCAATTGCTTGCGTCCAATTAACGTGTTATGTCAATACCCGCTCTTACGTACATACATGATTGTAGACAAGTTTTAACAATTAATGTATACATTACTTTAAAGTTTCACATTAAGTTTATAGATTCATTACATTCAGTATAGAATATTGGAATATTTCAAAAATGTTTGGATCATGGAAAGAAAACGAAATTGCGAGTTTCCTCGTTAAAGATAAATGTTAATAATTGCCCCGCAGGGGCTAGAAATAGGAGAAAAGCTACTGTGAAAATACGACAAAACTCGCTATTTCGTTTTCTTTTTATGATCCAAATGTTTTTTTTAATTATTCCAAATAACAATAATTTTAAATAAGGATGATCCCATGTTAATACTAATTTCAAAATACAGGGCAAAATATGTAATTTCAATATTCTTTTTTGCTTTGTGATCGCATTTTGCCAAAATATTTGGATTTCCCATTCCAGTATGAACAGTATATAACCAAAAACGATAAATTATTATTCCAGTAAGGATACTGGTTTTTATTGGCAACATTTTATAATAGCTGCGCTACTCAAAATCCTTGTATAATAAAATGTATAAAAAATTTATCAAAGAATTTTATTCATTCTAATGTCTTTTATATTATAATAAATATAAAACGTCTAGATCCTCACTCAAGTCTTTTATAAATAAATAAATCTTTTAGGATAAAAGTTTTCCGTAGAAAAAAATATCGTTCAAAACTTTCGTTACTCATAATATTAAATTGAAGAAATAGACATATTATTCAGGTTTCTAACACAATCTGAGCCTTTTTGACATCAAAAAGAAAGATCTGTCAAACATCAAGAACTAGGGAGACTAGATCTGTCTTTTTTATGCCAAATGGGCTAGAATTGAGTTAGAAACCTGGTTAAGGTATCTTTAGAAAGGTCTTTACATGCTCCATCAAAGTCTTTAAACATTATGGGGTCTATCTACAACATTTTAATTTGTTGATTTTTAATCTCCATGTAGGGAAAAATTTTCCACAAGGGCTAGGACTCGAGCTGTAGTGCTCAGGAGAGGTGAGTAGAAATCAAAATTCAATAGTGCTTTCTAATTGTAATTGCTTGGACATGATTTGGGTCATTTTTTGTTAGTTTTTGACTCAAACTGTAGGGTTTATATTGAAAAGAGTGAAGCGATTGTTTTTTTTTTAAACACCCTTTATGACTTCTTTTCAAAGTTGTACGCATTGTGTCTAATTGACCAAGCATCTAGTGTAATATATCTATTTATATAACATTTGCTTCCGGTTCTGATAAGATGTTATTCAAGAATTCATTGATACGACAGATACTCCCTCTGCAAAGAATTATGAAGAAAAGAAAGGTTGTAGATGTAGATTAATTAAACTTGCATTATCCTCTCTCTCCGTGGTATTAGGAGAAAGTTGTATTATGTGTTTCTAAAACTATAATAAATTAAAAGCAGTGTTATATACTAAAGAGTTAAAAGTGAAAACATGATCTAACTAGAGTTCAGCCTATACTGTAATTGAGGCTGGTTAAGGCTTTGTGAGCTTTTTTTGACTGTTGCTGAGGCTACATTGGGTGGCTTATAGTTAGCCTGACTGCCGGACGAACATATTGGTTGACGCAAGGATGGTCGGATATCATAGTTTATAGAGTAGCTGCGCTTCTAAAAAGTAAAATTTTATTCAACAAATTAAGCTTAAAATAAAAATGTTCTGATATGCTGTTTCTTACATATTTTTAGGGGAAATAAAACTACATGTATGTACAGATAAGAGTCTGGCCGTTTTGGAACACAAAAATGTGATGTTTCTACCATCAAGCAAAAGTACTATGTTCTTTTTTAGTCTTGTTGATTATTAGGATATAAAAAAAATAGGCAGACTTTGTATAGGTCAGGTATGAAGGTTTGAAAATAAGCGTTGATTATACAGTGTCTACGCAGTCATTTATAATTGCGAAGTTGATACTTTTTATTCTTTTTTATTACTTAATTCATTATTAGGCTCCTTTTTTAAAAAAAAAGGTGTTATCCAACTCTTGATTTCAGGTCCTTTTATGTCAGTGCATTCATCTTACTCTAATAATTTCACACAGCAGTTGTTAACCTTTTTAATGATTCTATCATTGCTTACTGTTTTTGTTGTAGTATTGTATTAACACTCTAAAAATGCAAATGTGTCTTTTTTGTCTCTTTAGTTTGTTTCTAGGTCAAAACAAAAGATTCACACTCTTCTAATAATCCCATCCCTCCCATTTTTACGGTGTTCCTCTAATACGAAAATTTTCGATTTATTAGAGCTAAACAAACAATTGTGACGAATTCAAGAAATTTTCATTTTTCGTTATAACAGATAAATAAAAAGATTCCATATCAAGGACGACCAAGATTTTTTATTTTTTGGGGGGGTGGGGAGTAAAACCCCTAATTTATTGGGAGATTGGGGGGTATTTTTATATCTTACAGACAAGGACCTCCAAGCTTGGGGTGGTAAAAATTAAAAGCTTTTTTTTGGGAGGGGGGGGGGGAATAATCACCCCTTTACCCCTCCCTCGGAGGTTCCTGCTTTTTTAATTTGAAAACTTGAATATACTTAGCCTTAATAAATGGAACCTTACAACATATAATGAAAAATCTACTCAACTTTATTTTACAAAGCTATTAAAGGCATTTACATATAACTCCAACCTTATTTCAAATATTAAACTTGAAAATGAATTTTATCGTATTTTAGTCAGGTTTCCGCAAACATTAAAATGATAAATAATAAGATTAATACTTAAGGCCTGGTCAAACAAAATTAGTCATATGTTGTTAATTTTTTATAAGTAGAAAATTGTCTGTAATGCGATACAATGCATTATTTTTTAGTGTGGCTGACAACGGGTTCTATTCCAGCGGATATTGATCAGTTTCGAAGCCGAACTGGAAAATAGAATTCTTGTTTTGTTTGAACGCTTTAATAATCCTTTAGCTTACTATTGTTTGTCCTAACAAGAGTGATAAATATACTAAGAGACACAACAAAAATAAAAATAAAGATTTATGGCATTTATGATAGTAGAATGTAGAATGTGTATAATTAAATCCTTGTATAAAAGTAATAGAATGCCTCTTTTTCTATATTGTAACAAAGGCGCATCTACTCTATAAATAGAGTAAGTCAGTCGGTAATTTTCATCAAAGTGACTTTTCAAGCACAGAACCCAACTTATTTATTTTGAATTAATTGAAAATAAGAGGTGGGTAGTTGTTTGTTGGGTTGTTTATTACTGTAGGTTATGTCGTGTTATGTAAGGTACTGGGTAGCCTCGCAAGGGATAGAGAAAAAAGCTTACACTCCCACCCTCATTTTTAATTTATTTTAAAATAAGGTGGCACAGTTATGGAATCTCGACCACAAAGATTTTTTTATCCAATCTTGACAAGTGAGGTATTTTTGGAAAGATCTATTATACGCTTTGTCTAATTCTTCAGGACAGACAATTTTTTTTGGAAAGAAAGTAGACTTCCTATTGAGAAGTACCTCTATGACTTATTTAGGAAAGTTAGAATTAAAATTTATGCATAAACGCAACAAGAACAATCATGTCAAGAATACGTACAGCATATAAAGTGAAAGTTTAAATAGAGGGCAAATGCAAAATCGACGATTGTGGTTGGTACTTGAAGTCTTTGAACACCTCTAAAAACCCTCAACTCATCCATATTAATGAAATCAAAAACACGAACATTTGCTTTCCCTGAAAGCGTTTATTAAGCACTGAACCCCCCTCCCACCACAGTTATGGAATCTCGACGACAAAGAATTTTTTATCCAATCTTGACAAGTGAGGTATTTTTGGAAAGAGGAATATATATAGAAAACGCCTATGAAAATTAGAAAATCCGCAGAAATCATATTTGCAAGTTATTTGCAAAAATCTGCAATGCTAATTTGCAAAATTAATTTCATGCCTTAAATGACTTATTTAGAAAAAATCTTTTTATGAAATGTGTTTATTTATAAGTTTAGAACATATTTAGGGCAAAAATTTTTCTTTAGTGTTACTTTTTTCACCTTATATATGAAAAAAGCAGTTTCTCACATTTTATGATAAAAAAAGGTATAGGAACAAAAAATATGATTTTTCTTGATGTAAACACAATAATTGGCATAAAATCTATCATCCTAAATGTAAAAATCAGATATAGAATCCTTTTTAGAGATAATATAGTGCAAAAAGTAACCAAGACATTTTTGCAAAGTATGAAAATCTGAAGAAAATAGTTCTTTTTGCTTTTGATATATATATCAGATAAATGTATATAAAATTAGTGATTAAAAACTATAAAACATGTTATAAGTTTTTTCAACACTGTCATTGATTAAATTGCACTTTTAGGTTTAAGAATTACTGAAGTAGTGCATAAAAACTCTTTTTATGATGTAATTAAACAAAATAAATGCCAAAAAACCAACTACAAAATGGTCTACTGCATTATAAAAATCGCCTAATTGTTGATTTGAATTTATTTTGTTTAATAACTTAATAAAAACAGTTTTTATGTGCTACTTTGGTAATAAGTAAACCTAAAAGTGCATTTTAATCAATCAAGTTTTTGATCACTAATTTTATATACATTTATCTGATATGTATATCAAAATCAAAAAGAACTATTTTCTTTAGATTTTTATACTTTGCAAAAATGTCTTGGTTACTTTTTGCACTATTTTTGTTCTAAAAAGGATTCTATATCTGATTTTTACATTTAGGATGATAGATTTTATGCCAATAATTGTGTTTACATCAAGAAAAAACATATTTTTTGTTCCTAAACCTTTTTTTATCATAAAATGTGAGAAACTGCTTTTTTCATATATAAGGTGAAAAAAGTAACACTAAAGAATTTTTTTTTGCCTTAAGTATGTTCTAAACTTATAGATAAACACGTTATAAAAAGATTTCTTTCTAAATAAGTCATTTAAGGCATGAACTTAATTTTGCAAATTAACATTGCAGATTTTTGCAAATAACTTGCAAATATGATTTCTGCGGATTTTCTAATTTACATAGGCGTTTTCTATATATATTCCTCTTTCCAAAAATACCTCACTTGTCAAGATTGGATAAAAAATTCTTTGTCGTCGAGATTCCATAACTGTGGTGGGAGGGGGGTTCAGTGCTTAATAAACGCTTTCAGGGAAAGCAAATGTTCGTGTTTTTGATTTCATTAATATGGATGAGTTGAGGGTTTTTAGAGGTGTTCAAAGACTTCAAGTACCAACCACAATCGTCGATTTTGCATTTGCCCTCTATTTAAACTTTCACTTTATATGCTGTACGTATTCTTGACATGATTGTTCTTGTTGCGTTTATGCATACATTTTAATTCTAACTTTCCTAAATAAGTCATAGAGGTACTTCTTAATAGGAAGTCTACTTTCTTTCAAAAAAAATTGTCTGTCCTGAAGAATTAGACAAAGCGTATAATAGATCAAGATAATTAGTGGGTTAATGAAAATTTTACTTTGTAGAATAATCAACTTATTATGTATTTTTTTTTTTGGGGGGAGGTTATTCTGATAGTCGTTGACATTAATTATGAAGATTATTTTAATTAAAAGACAAATGCCCTTAGACTCTAATTGTCTAATCTATTCATTGCTTATGGATGGTGTTATCCTGGTTTTATCATTCACTAGCGGCCATGCCCCTAGAGGTTTCTAGGAATTTTTTCAATTTTTTTAAAGGGGGATTCTCTTCTTCCCAGAACTAATGAAAAGCTGCATTGTAAAGAAGAGTAAATGGAGAAAGTCGCTCAATGTGACGTCATAAAAATGAGGAAAATGAGAGGAGAAGTGGGAAAAAAACCCTAAAAAAGAGATGGATAATCACTCGTTTTTATGACGTCACATGTCTTTTAATTAGCGACTTTCTTTTCAGCGGTAGGCGAGATTCTTCGTTGCAGACAGACTGACATCCTGCTACGTTTATACAAGGATTATTAACTTTAAAATTTGTAACATGATACTATATGAAATTGTACATGATATTAAAATGACTCTGTGCTAATATAAAAATTAGCAAGGAATTAGGTTACTACTGACCCATAATACACGATGGTCCTAGGACAAAAAAAGGTTCATTAAGAAATCCCAAAACACATCGATCTTGGAAGATTTTTTTATTGATTATAGGAACAAAAATGATGCGAATCTACTCTATAATTATTTATCCATGTTTGTCTATCTATCCTTATATCCTTCTTTTCTTATGTCAGGCTGGAGAGCTAAATCAGTTCAGTAGTTAGAGATTTTATAAAAACAAACAATTAACACCTTACTACTTTATAGAATACTAGTGGCTTCGCCCCTAGCCTCTAGGGGCTCTGCCCCAAGAGGTGATCAAAAAAAAAGGACCAAGGAAATCTTCAGCAAAAAAAAGGAAAAAAATGGGGGGGGATTTTTTTGTTTTTTGGGGGGTTGGGGGTGTCCCACCCCACAAGAGAATAGTCTAAAACCACCACAGGACCAGTAGGTATATTCCCTGAAGAGTAGAATCCAATCGGTTCAGTGGTTACCGAGATCTTAAGGGACGGACAGACAGACGGACGGAGAGACATCATTCTACTTTGTATTATAGATAATATGTCTTTCAAAAGTCTCCTTTAAAAATGAATTTGCCAACCTCCTGTGTTGCTAAATAGTTGCAGAAAAGTGCTTTGACCCTTGCTAATCTAAGGTGGGTAACTTGCAAAAAATTTAACTACATATCTTTTTACATACCACTTGATTAATTATCCTTAAATAAAAGTAACAGGAAGTTTGTGTGTCTGTATCTAGCTTAAGATATAGCCAACCGCTGGACCAATTTGGTTCTCCCTAACAGTTAAGCTTCTTAAAGGTCAAGAAGGGTTTAAACTTACTATGGGGAGGTTCAACCTACCCCTACCTCCTGTATATATATCATTAATCAATCCATCTACCCATCTATCAATTTATATGTATCTATTTATGCTTATCCATCCATCCATCTATCCATATATTTTTTGATCTATCTATCTGCTAATATTCTATCTGTTATCTATCTATTGTTTTTATCTATCTATTGTTCTATTAATCTACGATATATCTTTTCATCTATCTACTCATTCACCCTCATATCTTCTATAATACAAAGTAACTTGATGTCTGTCCGTCTGTCCGTCCGTCTGTCCCTTAAGATCTCGGTAACCACTGAACCGATCGGATTCTACTCTTCAGGGTATTTACCTATTGGTCCTGTGGTGGTTTTAGGCTATTTTCTTGGGGGGTGGGACACCCCCAACCCCCCTAAAAAGGAAAAAATCCCCCCCCAATTTTTTTTCTATTATTTAAAATTAGTGGTGGAGTGGGGGCTTCTCACCAGGTACTTAATTTTTTTTTCATTAATTACCTCTTAGGGGGCAAAGCCCCTAGAGGCTAAGGGCGAATCCGCTTGTATTATTTAAAGTAATAAGGTTTTTTTGTCTGTAGCTTTCGATTTCAATAACTACTGAACCCTTTTCTACCCTTTCTAATCAAGAGCATCTAGATGATAGAGGCGCATTCGCTAGTATATTATATATTAAGAGATATAAGTTTTCCGGAATTGTAATGTAGGGAGTAGATTTAAAATCTGCATCAAAATTTAAGGATTTTTTTATAAAATTCGTTTTTTGTATAATTCTTTATCTAAAAGCGGAAATACAAATTAAGTTAATTAATTTTGGCATCCGTGATTGGTGGATTTAAAAAATCTGCGCTCTGATTGGATGTCGTACATCATTCAACCAATTAGAGCGCAGGTAGTTTAAAATCCACCTATCCTATTGGTCAAAATTAATTAACTTAAAATGTATTTCCGCTTTTAGATAAAGAATTTTACAAAAAACGAATTTTATAAAAAATCCTTAAAATTTGATGCAGATTTCAAATCTACTCCCTACATTAAAATTCCGGATGTAAAAGCGGTTTGTTCCTTTATCAAGCAAGATAGAGAAAATTCTATTTGATTTCTACTCAGAGGAAAAAGAAAAATTTATGTTAAGGTGTTGTCAGATAATTTCTCTTTAGACTTTAATTATTAGTTAAATAGCTCGTTGGTTCAGTGGTATATTATCCCTGAGTAGCAAGAAAAAAAAAAGTCCTTAGGTGTAAACAAAACTTCCCTGCCACAAAAGTTTTAAGGCTGTAATTTTCTAATATTCTTTTCTTTATTAAGGTGTTAAATAAGGCGGCTCGGAAACGGGAGAGGTGCAGTACAGACCAAACAAACAGATCAAAGCAAATTTCAAGTTTTTACCAAGTTTAAAGTGGATAAGAAGATACAAGAATGTACCACTATGTACTAGTAGAGAAAAAGAAATAAATGAATAAATCAACAAAGGTAAAATTTGATTAAGTTTTCTTTTCTTTTATTTTACTTCTTACAGTTATACAAAACAAATATCTGATTAGAAAGTAAAATATATATATACCACAAAAGGTAAAAAATTCAAGCACACAAGTGTATACTAATTAGAAATATTATTACAATGGATAAGATACCTGGTAAATATAACCAGAGCATATACTGTATGAAATGAATACTACTTAAAGACTATGCCCTTAGATTTAAAATATTATATTTATACCAAGTCTTTTGGTATTTTAAGCTTTAAGAAAAATTTAAATTGAAATTGTTTCTAAGTTTTTATGTATGCTTAAGACTCTAAGGTAAAGTATAGACTAGGAAATAAATACAAGTGTTTAACACTTGGAATCTTTAAGGAGAATGTAAGCTAAAATATTTCTAAGTTCTCTTTTATTCTTAGGGCTTTAAAGTAAAGTATAAACTAAAAATAAATACAAGTGTTCTAGCACTTGGAATCTTTAAGGAAAATGTATATTAAAATATTTCTAAGTTTTTCTTTTATACCTAGGGCTTTAGAGTAAAGACTAAACTAAAATAAATACAAGTGTTCTAGTACTTGGAATCTTTAAGGAGAATGTGTGTCAAAATATTTCTAAGTTCTTTTTTTATACTTAGGCCTTTAAGGTAAAATATAAACTAAAAATAAATACAAGTGTGTTGACACTTAGAATCTTTAAAGAAAAATGTATATTAAAATATCTCTAAGTTTCAGGAAAAGTAGAAGAGAGATATGACACTTAGAAAATTTAAAGAAAACTCAAGCAAGAAAATGGCAAAGTATGAAATCTGCTTAAGAACTCCTTTACACCCTACTAATAGAAAACCTTATTGAACCTAAATTATAATGCTAACCTGGATTAGAGCTAGAAGCTGAGTAGTGAACAATCTTCCCAAGACTGATACAAAAGTCTTGAGATTTGCCCTTTTTATACTAAATTCTGGCTATGACATCAGAGCTTTTAGCTTGTAAAATCTAGGTTCAATTTAGGTCATGATAGTAAAAAAACTATAAAATGAAAAGCTTCTAAAGCACTAGATATCTTATGTAATACAATTGTTAAATATATGTTAGAGTATTTGATTTTCTTTTCTTGTTTTCAATGTTCTTATTTGTTTTTGTTTTCTCGCGTAGTAGTTGGATGTCTGTGTTTATCCTAAAAAAAATAGGTTTCAGTTTTTGTAAATATTTTCATCTTATGATTTTTCTTTACCTAGTTCTGCCTGTATATTATCCAGGAAATATTCCCCTGAGTGTGTGTGTGATGTGGAGTGTTAAGCCATAAAATTTTCTTTATGCTAGGTGCATAGCTTCTCTACATTTTTTTCTGTCTTGCACTTATTTAGGACCTATTTTCGTCCTAACATGCACTCTATTAATGGGAAAAAAAAACAATTAAAAAAAAAATTTTCTTAAGTCATACCTTGATGATAAGTGTTTAAGCTAAACTGTCAAGAACTATTGACTGTCCGCTCATCCTGATAGCTTGAACTGTTGCATTGATGATATCAGTGATGTTCATGATTACGTCACCATTTCTAGTGGTAAGGACAACAAGACCAAAACGTAGGGAACTAAGCAGTTGTTGTATTGTTGTGGTGGCTGACTTTAGGTATATCTGTACGTCCTCCAGGTTATATACCTGTTCGCTAGCAATGCATCTGCTCAAATGATTAATTTCCCAGAAACGCCCAATATATACCATAGCATTGGCTTGACTCAATATGTAACTCAATGGTGTTCTTTCCAATTTGTTTGGTAGGATATAAACAATGGAGAAGTGACTTAAAATATTTATCAGGCTTTCAAGTGAGTCCACAGCGGTTACATTGGTAAGCTTCCTTCTTGGACATACATTGATCTTGGCGGTTGTATCAATGTTTCTGGGTCCAATACTCATATTGTGTACTGCTGGAGGTGGTTTTGTAGCAAGAATTTTGGCTTTTCCAATCTCCACTTTGATGACTGCACACATCTCATGTATAGTTTTAACATCCTCTTCCTCTGTTTCTGTACATAGACATGGGTAATCATCATCTTTAGTAACTTCAATGGTTTCTAATGGTTTACCCCCTCTATCAATGATACATCGATCCAGGGTAAAATTCCGAATAATATTGACTCCAATATAGCGTTTGTTGCATTTGATGATGTGTATGATGTGATTGCTGGTCATCCCGATATGGAGGTCGCATATAAGGGGGGGCATATCAAATGCTGTCTCTGTGAAGGTATTTGGTTCTATCGAAAACTTATTTAACATGTTTTCAAAAAGCCTGTTCAGGTATAGAGTTCTGTCAGCTACCAGGAACCGATATCCTTCAGAAATGTTATTTAAGAATTCTGGTCTGTTTACTGATTGTTGAAGATTGGTACCGTTTTCAGGTATATGTCCATGTCTTACATCTACAGCTAAGTTGTTGGTCTCGGGATTTCCAATTTCTTGTGCATCATTTTCTTCAGTTATCATGTTTTCATTTGTTGTAGAACTGGCATCTAAAAGAAAAAAAAATTCACGCAACCTTTATTATATTTTTCTTATAGTTTAGAAAATGTTAATTTTTTACATGAATGATTCATATGGATTCTGCTTGTCTTTTATATCTTCTTTTTTTCTAGAGTGTGATATGTCCATATTTATTTTATCTTATTATAATAAATTTTAGTTTTAGTTGCATATCTTTTTTTTGTTTGTTAAAAACTATTTCAGTACTAAAATAGTCAGGGAAAAAGGAAATTAAAATATAAACTGCACCTGTTTGTATAGCTTTGTTTTGTTGTGCTTTAAAAAGAGCCTGTAACATCACTGTATTCTTTCCAGCTTTCCCTCTGTTTCTCGACAGCCTCCGTCCTCCAGGATGTGTCATTGAGGTTACATTGATGATCTTGGAATTAGCAACAAATAATATTTGTTGGCTTCCTTGCATCTCTAGTAAATGATTTTTCAGGGCAGACATCCATTTGTTTTCCTCAACTTTTAGTTTATCTCTCAATTCATCAACATCATCTTGATCGATGAAATCGTCTGGATTAAAGAAGTAGGTCCCTTCTTCTGAATACTCCACGACGAGTATGGTGTTAGCTTCCAGCCCGATTGCCAGAAGAGTTGTTACCTAAAAAAAGGAAAACATATTTATTTATCCTTTTATCTCTATATAAAGTGTTAATTGATATAGTGATCTTCTAAGTCGTTTTACATCCCAATTAATTACAATTTGTCTTTTTTGAGGATCCAGTAATATGATATACATACACTTTTCTTCTGTAGATGAGGGATCAATAAAATATTTTATTAAAAAATTAAGACTTACATCATTTCTGTTCTTTGTAAATAGAATGTGTTTCCTCATTTCTTCATTGGGGTATGTGTCACTAAAAAAAAATAATATTAATTTATTATCCCTGTATCCATGTGATATGTGTTTTGATTTTTAATATAGAGAGCAATATTGGAAAGCTGTAAAAGGTGTTTCTGTCATTCAATTAAAAAAAAATTTTTTTCTAGTCTTTCCTTTATATTAGTTTCTTTTTATTCTTGCTTGATTTTTCTATTTTATGCATAAAAGGTATTAGTCATAAAAATGAAAAAATTATTTTAACTTACATAGCAGTTGCTAGAAGCCTTGAGATCACAGCTGGGTCTGCACACTTATCCAGATCTTCTCGTAGCTCTAAAAAAAAACAGTTCATTATTGGCTTTTAGAGAAAATGGATATGCTTTCAAACTTTGTGATTAGTCGTTCTCAATGGGGTGATTCAGAGGTGATAGAGGAAATTCCTGAGATTCTAAGTGACACGTCAAGTACATCAACTCTGTCTACTATGTCTGTGGTTACTCATGCCCCCAGTACCCCTGAAACAACTACAATGGTTGATATCTCTTTGAAAAATTTGGATGTTCTAGAGGAGAAAAGTTTTTGGGAAAGGTTAGTTGAAGATTTAAAAAAAAAATAGAAAAATTATATAGATTTACTTTTTTTTATATTTATTATTCAGTCTGATGTCCTGCTTCAACGATTTGTACTGCGTGCGAGATGTGATTGTGATTGTCCTTGGAATCACCGTCCTTATTCTTTTGGCTCTTATTGTAAGCTTAGCAGGTAAAATAATAGTTCCCCTTTTGATAAGGTTTTACAGGTTGCCATGTTTGAATAGTTTTATATTTCACGAAAAGTTTTTTTAAGTCTTGAATTTTCATTATCACTTTAAAGTCTTTTTCATTCAAAGTTAAAAAAAACATATAGCATTTTTATCATATATATACATTAATAATTAATTACATAATATGTTTTGGCAACCCTTTTGCTTTCCAAGTTCAAGTTTATGACAGGGTTATAAAAGATTTATTTTGGTTTATTTTATTTTTACTCAAAAAAAACTTTGTTGCCAAAAAGAATAACTTTATCTACATTTCAAAGAAAAGAAATATTGTTTCTGCTTTTTTCATTAATTTATAAAAGAAAAATAAAGTTGGTAACCCTTTATCTGATTCTTACATCATGTTTGAAAAATACAACAATCGCCCGCAATTTTTAGTGATGGTTAGAAGTACCCATGTTTAAATTGTTTATTTTTTTTATATATTATAAAGAAAAATGTCCCCATATCTTTTATTTTTTTAGTGATTGCTTGCTGCCGTTATAAACGTTCGAGTTCTACCCATGATCGCTTGATTACGTCTACGAATGCCAGCTCTGTTACTGATTCTAACGAAGGAAACGATGTAAACGGTCAAAGCGCAGCTACTGTTTCCCACGGTTCATCTGGCTACTCAAATCCCTTGTCCACCGTTGCGGCAGAACTGTTAGGACAAAATACTACTTCTAATTCGCTGCAAAATAGTAACTTTGTAGAAGTACCCCTTACTTAGAATGTTCTGTTATAAAATTATGTAGTCTATTTGCTAGTTTAATTTACAGAATTATATTTTTATCTTATTCTGAAAGGCCTTCATTTGTTCTATTTATCTTTAGTTTTTAAGGAAGTTATTATAAAACTTTATTGTAGAACCATATTATTAAGAAATGTGTTATATGTACATTTAATAAAATTCTGAAGTTTTCTTTATTTTTCAGATTCGCAAAGTTAAAATTATGAGCTCGTCCTCATTCAAAAACCTTATCGGCCAGCCGGAAAATGAAAACATCGACATTGCGTTGGAGAGTTCAAGAGTTAATGTAGCGACTTTGTCGCTCACATGTCTCTGTTTGTTCTTGAGGTAAAATAAATATTTCGGCTACTTAAGATAGATATATTTGTCCTCGACTGTCTTAAGATAAAAATTCTACTTTTTCGGCTCAGATATTAATCGCGTGATTAACTTTGTTAATGTCAAAAAAAACTTATACACGTTTTAGTTTAAATATAGTTAAAGTTTTAAAATACTTAAAATAATTAGAAGTTGTTAAAAAAATTTTATCTAGTTAGGTATTTTTCTTTTAACAAAAATTCAAACGTCCTATCGTAGGTACTATATAAAAATTAAAGATATTAAAAGTGTAAATAAAAAAAATGTGCTTGAAATGAAATAGAATGTTTGAAGGAGAGAAAAGGGATTATTCAGAAAGTTTTTAATATGGGCTTAGTACTTAAAAATAAAAATTTATAATTTTTCTTTTCTTTTTAGTTTGATCGTCACTGTATGGTTCTTTAGAGGCTGGTTGAGATTTTTCTACATAACTGGCTGCGAGTATTGCGGATGGCTTTGTTTTTACTTCGGTAAGAAAATTCTTTTCTTTTTAATAAATAAATTTTTTTTTATGATTGGTGTACAAAGGATATCAAATTTAGTTTCTCATTAATTAAAGACAATTAAAAATTAGAAATCGAATCAGAAATAAGAGTGTTAAAACTACAAATATTATCGTAATGTATATAAGAGCTAAATTATCTCTATTTTCCATCCTGTTTACTTTAAGAAATTGATTTTAAACCGTTAAACTTTGTTATCAGACTTTTAATTACTTTAAGAAGTATTTCCCTTCGTACTTGCTTAGCTAGGCGGCTATTTATTTTAATATATTTAAAAAATGTTATTGGTTTGACTAATTGATCAATTTGCTTATTTTTAATACAATGTTTGAACTTTTCCTTATTTCTAATTTCATTTATCCTTTGTACTATTATATTTCTAATTTGCTGAACAAACAAAAAAATAGAAATTTCTTCCCTGAGGCGCAAGTCCCTATTAGTACTTCTAATTATATTTTCATCCCTGTCCCTTGAATTGGGGATATTATTAAGAACTATATGTTCTCTAGAAGTCTTAAAGTTACACATTTAAGAATTTAAGAAAGATAAAGTCTTATTTATTTATCTCTGAGTTTTCGTTAAAATTATGCTTTTTGTTTAGCCGGTAGAGATCCCCGCTCTGAAGGCTTCTACTACGATGCTGATAACTACTATTCTAAGGTAAGAAAAAATCTTATATTTACACTAATCGATTATATATGGTTTAAGATTTAGCTATACATACATATCATACTTATACATAAAGTAAAGTTATGTTTATTTTCTTAATTTTCATTAATCTTGGAGAAAAAAAAGATGGGGAAAACTATGTTTCTTAAAAGTAAAGATTCTGACTTTTAAGTAAAATTCTTTTAATGATATTTCCGCTATTTTCTTTATCTCTGTCTAATTATACTTTTTTTTAGTCGCCCACGGATATTGAGAGGCCCGCGGATGTACCCCGACGGCGGCGAGCTTCCCCGCAAGTAGTGTCCCCCCTTCGGCGGCCAGTGCTCCATCAGAGGCCTCAGAAGTGGTTTTCAACCATCCAAGCCACTTCTCTTCACCTGTACGCGCTCCCTCTGTTAGCGGTGATAATCCTAGTTTGCCCGCGGTTTCTGGCTCGGAAACTGCGGGTGGACAGGATTCCACCGTTAATATGGACGCTACAGTAAAAATTAATATGTAAAAATTTTTATTTGGTTAATCATGGGGACAGATTCTTTCCAGAATTCTTTTATAATTAAAACTTTTAATAACTAATATTTGTCTTACTATTCTTAGCAGGGTATTTAGATTTTATATTTTATTTCAATGAATTTGGGAGGACTGTTTCCATGATTATCCATAAAATACTTTAAGTTTGCAGGCTGGGTTATTTTTAATTTTCAATTGTTATTTTTAAGATAAAATTATTTACCTGAGTTGGTGATAAACTTGTATAAAGTGCTAATATCCATTTTTCGTTGGGTTGCTATTAGTTTAAGGTTATGCTTACGACTAAACTTTATTCGAAAGTTCTAAATTAAAAATATTCTTGTTTTTTATTATTCACCTATCTAGGGGGTTGCTTTTACACCTTAATTAGTTTGCTTAAGTGTAGGTTTCTTTGTTAAGCTTTTAAATTTTTATGCAATAAAATACCCACTATAGAGGGCAAAAAAAAACGACAAAAAAAATTATCTATTGGGATAGGGTTTTTAAAAGAGACAAAAAGAAAGAATATAATGTAAGTGCAAAGATAATTATAAAAACTCCCCGTGGATACTGTAGGCGAAAATTGATAGATAAAAAGAATCCTGCCTGCATCCTGTAAAAAAAAATAATGTTAATAGAAATCTTTAAATTTTTCTTATTCAAGGATATAGAGGAGAATAGTGCTATTCTTTTTAATTCGACTATTATATTATCAAGGAATCTGTCTTACTTAATATTAAGGTGTATAAACATAAAGAATTTGGAGATTTCTATTATAAAATTATATAAAATAAGTGGCAAGATAAAAGACTGAAATATCATTAAGAAAGACTGAAAAAAAAAAAACATTAATATAGATTGCCTCTAACATTAGTATCTTTATTTTTAGCAATGGGAGAGTAAATAAAATATTAAACTCGCTTAATAATAAAGGGAAAAATTAAGGCTTTTTATATTGATGTTTTTAAATCGAAGTATCGCTGTGAATAATTAAGCCCTGCAGGGGCGTAAAAATAGAAAACTCTGGCTGTTTTTATTAATATTAGTCCAAAAGATTATTGGTCATACTAACTGTGGGGCATAATAAATATCTGGCTGTGAGAAAATAAAAGTAATGTTTAGGTTTAAGCTTTATAGAGGGGAATAATATTAGTTAAGTCAAGAAAATATATAAAGTAGCAGATATTTTTTTTTTGTTGTTCATCTGGGGCGGAAAAATAATTAATCTTCCAATTGATTAGGTATAATAGAGAGGGTATATGTTAGTTACGGTAATTTAGGTTTATAAAGGGTAGAGAAAAATGCTTTTTCAAAGAATTGTGAGATGTTAAGGGCGCAGCCGTTTATAGATAAGAAGTAAGTAATAAAGTATTTTCCACAAATTTTCGTTTATATTATCAATGTTATAGAAATAGATTAAAGAGAAAATTTTGGGTTTATAACTTAAAATATTATGTTTAGTAGAGTTTAAGTTAAATCTCAATGGTAGAATTATAAAGGTAGAAATTCTATGTTTGTGTACCAAAAAGTATTTTATAGTATCATAATCTCAAAAATCGACCCTTAATTATATCTATATTCAAAAAGTAGCAGACTTTTGTGCTAATAAAAGTATTTATATTTTGTATTCATTAAAAGTGTTTTCGATAATTTAGATCTATTGTCAAAATTTAAACGTCAGAAAATTTTTGTATTAGAATATATTTATAGCTGTTATTTTCAAAATTTGTTCCAGTTTAGGTCCATTCGTCAAAATTATAAAAGTTTTAGATCAGAAACATGAAATTAAAGTATTAGAAAAAGTATTAAGTAAAGTATGACCTGTTAATATTAATATATGTAAGATCTCTATGTAAATTAAAGTTGTTAAGTTTTGTTGAAGTATTTTAGACCAATATATCGAAATTAACCATGTAAATTATTTGTGATAGAATCAAGTATAAAAGTTATATGAAATAAAATTCGTAAAAAAAACTTTTTAGTTATCTTATGATATTTGTGTATTGAGGTAATAAAAATCTACTGAAAAAAAAAGCGACGTTACTCTATAATTGTTATGTCTGTTACAGAAAAGGAAAACTATCGAGACAAAAATTGAGATATGAATCAAATAGTTTTTATAATGATGTTTGCTTATTTCTTATTATGGGAGCAAAATGTAGTAATAAAAAAAAAGACATGTTTGGTTAGAAACTGAAAAAGTCTTAGAAAGGTTTAATTTTTTTGACATTAATGAAAACGAGAAAAAAAACTGACTTATGCTATAAAAATATCTAATCCCGTTGTTGAGGGTATGAATGTTCTTGTTACCGGAAATTTAAAACAAAAATATTAAAAGAATTTTGTAGCTTCGAGAGAGGGGAATATATCCCTTGTAGGTAAAAAAAATCTGAACTTATTCATACGTATATACTAGATAGAATGGTTTCACGTTATAAAATGGAAAAGCATAAAGTAGTAGGATGTGCTGTTGAATATTGAATGCCATAATTAAAAAGGCATTTCAAATTTGCTAAAAGATATGTAAGTTAAGTTGAGAAAAAAAATTATGGGGAATATAATTTTAAGTTACACATATATGTTGAGTATGAAATATAGTCAAGGCAATATGTGCAGGTTGTTATTGTCTGCGAAATCTTTGACGCAAAATACGTAATACAAAGACGTTCGGATCGGTTGTAGATCTTTGGTAAAGGTCAATGAGCGATTTTAGGACAACAAAAAACATTATAATGCATAGTAATATTACCATATTGGTAAAAACTTCATCAAAATCGTTGATAATATAATCAAAAATGTTATGTTGGGGTTGAGTAGGAAATAAAGTTGTATTGATAAAAGATCTGAATAAAGATAACATTTCGGGGGGAATGGAATGAGAGGTAACGGCAAATGGGGAGTTTTTTGATATTATAACGGGTCCTACTGTTGGATCTGTAAAAGATAAATTACCGTTATATTCTATATAGGCGGGGAAAATTGTGTCCTTAGCATCATACTGCAGATCCCTTTTTAGGCTGTTCAGGATTGTGGGGGTGATAGTGTGTATCAAAATTCCATTTCCTAGTATATCGAAATGTTTTTTGTTCTGTATAAATTCACAGTATAAAATTACCGCAGAAATATTCTTAGTATTAAGGGCATTGAGACAGTTAGTTCTGTTCTGAAGATTTTGCAGGGTTGACCCAGAATGGGGCGGCGTTTTATCATAAATGTGACTCATGTCATTATAAAAATAATCAGATTGCAAAGAGAAACCGTAATAAGCAACAGGTATTTGCTTAGAAATTTGTCTCACAGTCTTGACCAATTCATATTCAATAATGAATACAGCATCATTATCTGTTTTACCAGCAGCTAAGAAAACAAGTGTATCAAAATTTATATGAGCGGTTCCATCAATAAAAAATGTTCTTTAAGATTTTCGTGTAAAGTACCCTCCGTGGAAAGTTTCAAAATCGATGTATGAACTGAAATTATTGAAAGATACTCATTCAATAATGTTATGATGTTCTCAGCGGCGTTGGCAAAATTCGATAATCGAGCTGTTTTCGATTTAAGGGTAACCCAGCTTCCTGCAGCCTTTAATTCAGTTTCAATATTTGTTGCTGCAGTAGCTAAATCTTCTAGAAGTTGAGTAGCAGTATCTTCGTTAATATTAACAACGAATGTTTTGTCGGCTGGGATCCCAGGGGGCGATCCTAATGAATTACGAATTCTTTTAAATTTGGCATATTCTGATTTAATTTTGTTGGCTAGGATGTCATATGCATTTATAAGGACGCTTATTTGGTCAGTTTTGTCCAATAATTTTGGAGCTTCATAATTAAGTGCATTTATTTTAGTGGCTGCGGCAGCAATTTTGTTGTCAGCATCGGCCATAATACTTGAATGGTTTATATAAATAGCTGCTCTTGTTTCAAGAATACCATTATCAGCAGTAATATCATATCCTTCATCCAGAAGGAAAGTAAAATCAGCATTTGTCCTATAGCCATGAAGTAGGAAGAGAAACCAAAATAGTTTGTACATGTCTAAATATTAAATATTATGTCAATAGAAAATAAATTACTGAGTATTCAGAAACACAGCATAAGGTGTGTGTTTTATTAGCCTAGTATAGGCATCACTTAAGCGGAGGAAAGTTACTATCCATCGTTTTGTCCCATCCCAATCCGTTGTGCAAATATTCTTGTGTTTATGACAATACTGTTTTTGCATCTTCAAAAAATAGAAATGAAATTTAGCTATTTTTATTTTCAGAATAGTTTTCCCTACGTTGAGGTGTTTGAAATATATGTGTTTGACAACGAAATCTCTAGGTAAAGTTTGGTTGTGGGTTTCATATGCCAAATGGTTCATTAAGTTTGAAGTACTGACAACCATTTTATCTAAACACATTTTTGCACAGTTAAGTAGAAAACGGTCCAACATTGCTTGGGTCATTATTATCAGAATATCGTCCCCAAAGAAAATAAGGGGCATAAGGAGTATTAATTAACAATTGATAAGCATGTAATTCATAAGTTTTAAAACTTGAAATCCAAATTTTGTGCGCAAATTGTGATTCCCCACACAATATTTTATGATGGGAGCAGAGATATTTATTAAGAAATGTCAGATTCTTGTGTATTTCTCGCAAATTTTTGAGAAAATTTTTCAAAGTGATGTGTTTGAAAAATATGAAAGGTTTTTGAGGATTGCGGGTGGCTTGAAACGATTTTCGTACATCCAATTGTACAAGCTTTACAATAGTATGGACGGTGTGGACAATCTTATAATATTTATCAACGAACTCAGAAAATTTGCTCGTGGGGCAACTATTATATCTGTGTCTTATTCCATAAGAATTGTTATATCCTCTGTACATCTAAAATTGAATGTCAATAGATAAAATATTAGGTATATAGCCTTGATATTTACTTGTTCAAGTATGAGTTTATAAAAGCTGTGGGAGAGCTTTTAAGAGAAAAATAGCGTGAGGTATGTCTGTATGTATTTAATGGGCAAAGTATGATGTGGCATAATTGTTTGTGTGGATTATTCAAAAAAAGAAAAAAATATGTGAAATTTGTATGAAGAATAAAATTATCTTGAAAAATTTAACTATTGTAAGATAGAGCGGAAATAAGAATGTAAATAATATCACGGTTACTGTCTTAAATCAAAGAAAAGGGTTAGTGTAGTAAAGATATTGATTGTGAAAAGTGTGAAGATGTTCTGTGTTATGAGAAAATTGTAAGAAAATTAGAAAAGTTATCTTAAATGTATGCATAAAATTTTTAGTGAGCATATAAATGAGAATTGTGTTTGCATATGATTTGTATACTAAAATTTCAGTATTGATAGTGGAAGAAAAAAAATGCCAAGCTGTAACCAGAATTTAAAGAATCCGGATGGATATAAAATTATTGTACCCCCAATGGGCCTGTTGAGAGAAAAATTGGAAAAGAAAAGTTAAGATAGATTAAAATGTAAAAAAAAATTGTTTTAATCTCATAAAAAAAGCGTTCATGCAATAGAGTAACTATTTTTTTTTATTTAGCGGCTGCAAGGAGGAGAAATAGGCAGTTGGAGAGGCAGGAAGATCGGGCACGCCTGGAGAATATGAATCAACTCTTAATCCGTTTGGGGGCTAACCTGGGAGGCATGATGTTTGCAATGCAAGAAGATATAAGAGTATTGACCAGGTGGTTAAGTCCTGACGGTTATATTGCACAGCAGCTGAGGCAGCAGGGTAATAGAATTAACTCTATGCAGACTAGGCAGAGCGGCGTTGTTGAGAGACAATTTGGAATCTTGCAGCTGGCAAACAGGATGGATCGTCGCGTGGCTACAATGTATTGGGATCATCTTCATCAAGGGGGAGGTCAGGGTGGTATTGGGGTTGATAGACAGGTTATGGGTGGTGGAAACGGTCCACCTGATGTTGGAGGCCATCAGCCTGATGATGGTCCTGTGGTGCAAGAGGGAAACCTGTCACCAGAATATCATCCTGCCCTTGGAACTGATGACGATGGGCGAAGCTCTTCTCCGGATTACAACCCTCCTGAGCCTGTTGAACAAGAAAGAGAATCAACATTGGAGTACGTAGTGTCTGATGAGGAAATAAATAATAATGAAGAATAAGATTGGATAAAATTGTAGTAGTAAATGGAAACTGTATTTCTTTTAATTTATTTGTATACAGAAAATGTTTCCTTGTAGAAAATTAAAATATCTATAATCTTGTATTATTTGTTTCAAAGTAAAAAAAATGGCTGCGAGGCTTCGGAAAGAATTAGAAAATTCAGTTTTTAAAAATGTAAGTAAAATATTAAAGTGTGTTTTTAATTTGATAACAAGTAGTGGATATAGAGTTTCAACAGATTAAATTTTTGCAAAATTAATGTAATTAAAGTAACACACATGTTTTGAAAATTGTTGAGATAAATTATGATTATTTGTCAGGAATAAAGAAACGAACTTGTTTGTTTTCATTAGAATTTGAAGTAAGATTTTCACGTATGTTTTTAAAAATAGAATGCTTATTGCTACGTGTTATTCTTTGGTCAATGTCGTCAAGAAAATCGCGTTCGATTTCCTCGTCTGTTAATGAAACATCTGGTGGGGCGCTATCCATGGAATCCAGATATTCTAAGATATCAGGATCTAAATCAGCTTGTTCGATAAAAGATTCAAAATTAAAGTTCCCTTCTTTTAATAGGGCATTAATATCATCTTGCTTTAAATCAAATTTAGTGTTAGAGCAAATGTTTTTTACAATAGAAGGGAGATCTTCAAAATCAGGGTTTAAAGGGGTATAATGTTTAACATCATTTTTCGATCTAAAAAGCGTTCTAGTGTCGCCTAATCTGCATAGTAAAAGTGTAGATTCATGAATATGTATTACAATATATGGAACATTTTCATATAAAGTTTTTAAAGGGCGTGTGTTACCCTGTAATTTTTGTCTGTCTTTACAAAGTACAATGTCACCAGGATAAAATAAACCTCTTATTTTATTTTTGTTAAGGATTTCATTACGTTTCTCTCTATCCCTGATTTCCTGTTGCTTAGCCTGGTTCAAAATAGTCTTAAGTTTTGCACTCATAGCCATCAGATGTTCCTTTTCATTTCTAATATTAGGATGTAATTTAGGAAATGGGTCATCAAGAAAGGTTGAGCTTAGATGTCTGTCAGGGCCAAATACCAATTGAGAGGGGGTGTAACCTGTTTTGGAATTTGGAGTATGATTATGTATATCTGCAATATATGAAGGTAAAAGTGTCCAATTGTAATCATCTTTAGTAGCCAGACATTTTTTTAAGACATATTTGAAAATTTTTACAAAAGATTCTGCATTTCCATGACTGGCGGGGGTATATGCAGAGGAGAAAATTACTTGGGTACCCATTTTAAATAGTGTTCTTAAAGTCTCTTTTACCGTGAAAAGACTCCCATTGTCTGTATATAATGCTTTAGGCCTAAGCATGGTCCATATATGGTTTGCAAAAACGTACACAAATTCTTTTGCTGTTTTCTCAAAAAGTGGGCATAAAATAACATAATTAGAAATTATACATTTAACAACAAGAATATGGTTGTAACCGGAACTTGGGTTTAGTGATTCCATTAAATCCATATGTAAAACTTCCCCTACGTCAGTGTGAAAAGGAAAAAGGCCTAAATGTTCTGAGCGTCTAGGATGGTTTACCAGTAAGCAAGCAATACAACCATTAGCAAATTTATAACATAAATTTTGTAAATTAGGATGATAATAGCTAGTTAAAAGTAAAATCATTTTCCTAGGACCACTATGATTAGACATTAAATGTGCTAAAGCTATATATTTTGTTAGCAATTTATCAGGAATTAATAATTTAAGGCAAGATTTGTCCCATTTAATATATAAGATCCCATTGTGTAATGCATAAGTTCGATTATTTTCCGTAACAGAATTTGATATAGAGATGACACATTTATCATAAATATCTTGATATTGTATTTGTTGCAATTTAATAATATAATCAAGTGTCAATAATTTTTCCAAATCATGAATTGGGTCATATATTCTTTCAGCATTTTTAAAAGCCATGTTTAAGGAAAGAGCTGAACCTAAAGTTTTCCCTTCTGGTATTTCAGTTTCCAAAGACTGATTTTTAGTAAAAGTCGCATTGATGGATAGATGATGAGGGAAATAAGGTGTACTACATTGAAAATAAGGCTTTGTTATAGGTTTGGGTAATATGTATGAACAAGAATGTGAAGGGGGGTTTAAAGGAAGCGGGCGCGAAATTGCAGACTGCTTTAGAGAATAATTTACTTTAGGTGTCTGTGGGGAACTAGCGAAACGCAGCTGGCTGATAATTTTATCTGTGCTTTGTTGAAAGGTAACATTTATAGAAAAGGGTAAGGGGGAAATTGAGAAATTAGGCCCATACGCTAATTTTAGTAAATTATTATTAATTTTGTCAATTATAAAGGGTCGTACTGTATCCCATACAGATGTCTTATTAGAAACTGTTAAACGTTTTATGTTAGCAGAGGGGGGGGGTATACCTTGCTTAATAAACTGAGGATTTGCTTCCACCCATGAAATCCAATCTTTTAAAGAAATTATGTTCTCCTCAGGCATATGAGAATCTAAAAGGGGGTCTACATAGTAAGGGAGCTTAGTTCTTTTTATATCCGATTTGGTTATATGAAAAATTCTTGTAAGGAAATCACTAGGGTTGTGTTCTGTTTTAATAAAAGCTAAGTTTATCCCAGGGAAATTTACGCCTATGACTGGGCCCCAATTAGTCACATTGTTTTTGCTACTTATAACTTCTTTGTTGAAAGCATAATAAACAACCTTATTATCCACCAAACAAATCACCTCATCATGTGAAATAATTTTTTCTACAGCTCTCAAACTCTCCACAAGCGCATATAATTCCAAATTCATGATATTTTGATGTTTAAATTCTTTAGGAATTCTCTTAGAATGATACAAAATAATTTCAAAAGTCCCGGCATGTTTTCCTAAATTGTAACTAGAATGCTTGTCTACAAATGAAGGGCGAATAATTAATTTATCATCCCTTTTATAAAGCAAAAAAAAGAAAGGGACTTTTTTCTTCCCAACATTAAAAGAAATTAATTTTTTTCCATTTAATAAGGTAGTAGAATTTACTACTGTAAATGTACGTATAAGAACTTGTGCTAATGCTTGTAAAATTTGCAGATTTTCGTCTATATAAAATATTCCATTTTTGATATTATTTAAGTATTCTTGCATTTTCGCTTTGTCCCCTTTAAAATCTCTATCTAGTATCATATGGTAACCCACATGACCTTTAATATATTCATAGGTACTGTTACAAATTTTTCCAAAATCCATGGTACAGCTATATGCTAAAAGCATTGATTTGAGTGATATGCCTAAAGAATTGTCAACATGTAAATCATAACCCAAAGTATTTTCTGTAAGATATTTTGTTTCAGGTGGATGAGAAAGAGAAATATTTTCAATAAATTTGGTTGGGCAGCTCCCAGGAAGAAAAGGTGGAATAGGTTTTACAGGTAATTTATTATCATATATTATTTGATGTGTTTCATCATCAAGATTTAATTCTGGCGGTACAGTTAAGTAATTCTGTTTGGGGGGAACCAATTGACCTAATATACACCCAAATTGACTGTTTTCTCCCGAAGCTGAGTCTGTCATTAAGATCTTAGGGACGCCTTTAAGGATAATTTTACAATATAAAGGGCCTTCCATGAGATTTTGTTGAAGTTGTTTAAATTTCTGTCTTTGCAAATCAGTTGGTTCAAATTTATCTAATCTACTAGAAGTAAGGGGGGTTAAATAATGAATGTCTTTCAAAATAGTAAAATTTAAAGTGTCACGTAGAAAATTTAAACTACCACAAAATCCTCTCATTCCTGTTTGACATTTAGGAAAAGGTAGATTAGCAATCGCTTCTATCCTTTTTGGGTCAGCCTGACAAAAATTATTTCCAATCAACCAGCCTAAAAAATTAATTTGAGCGCATCCTAAATGAGCCTTAGTCATATCAAGTTTTGCATTGTGCCAAGCTAGGCGAGAAATAACTATTTTTACTAATTTAAAATGTGTTTTTAAAGTATTTTCATAAGTGTCTTCTGGATGTGAGAAGATAAGTATATCATCATAGTAAATTAAAACATTGTCAAGTTTATTACATTCCAAAATAGGAAATCCTTTAGAGTCAAGTAAAAGTTTATTATTGTTATATTTAGGAACCATGTTGATCATCTTATCCACAAATCTACTCAACGCGGTTGGACTGCTGGCCATCCCCGTGCACAAGGTATTAAAAACGAAAGTCCCAAACATTGTTGAAAATTGAGTATATTTCTTTGAATCTTCTGTAAGTTCAATTGATTGAAAGGCAGATTTAAGGTCTAAACTGCTAAAAATTACAGCGTCCCGCATGGTGTTGAGTAGCATTTTGAAGTTCGAGATAGCAACAGGTTCCACCATAATTAATTCATTTATACCCCTAAAATCAACTACTAGCCTAGCAGCTTGATTTCTTTTATCTTTGCGAAAAACTAAAAAGCAAGGGGAGGAAAAAGCTGGTAAATCCCCACCCTCAACACTGGCTTTATTCAAAACTTTAGTTTTAACTAAGAATTCTAAAACATCCCTTAAAAGCTCAGCATTTGCGCTATTTTCATAGTATATTTTTTTCATTCTAGGTAATTCAACATTGTCCTTTAATCTAATTTGATAATACCCGCATGTAGCCGAGATATTCCCCCTATCTAAAGAATGGAGTGATACTACTTTAGGATAGCTATCAAGGAATATATCTTTAACAAAAGGCCATATATGGGGTTTAAAATTTTTCTCGAGGACCATATCGGTCGCATTAGCTAACATTGTGTTTGGAATATCAAGTCCTTTAGGTAATAGGTCATCAGGTGTAATAATACAGTCACTATTAAAACCTAGTTGGATAGTTTGTTTAGGATCATAATATTTAGGCAATTCATGTTTAGGAATAATTTTTTCTTTTATGTCTATCCTTTCCTCAGTTAAACTTTTACCCTTAGTATTAACATCATTATTTTTGCAATGAGTATTTGAAAAGAAAGGTGAATTTTTAGGAAAGTGTATATTCATATTACTAATATGATAATTTTCTTTTTCAGTATCAGAGAAATTTTCATGAAAGCAAATGTTTTGGATGGAAAATTCAGTTTGTGCTGGTAAACGGCATTCATAATAAATTAAGGTATTATTTTTATTAAAAGTACTTACCAAAGACATTAATTTTTCGTCATCATCTGGAATAGGAATTGTAGGAGAGTGATGTACAGGAACTAAAGTGCCTTTAATGTTTCCTTCAAAATTTCCATTTCCTAAATTTTCAACATATCCCGGCAGTACAAAATTATTTTTATAAATCCTAAGGTCAGCTATAGTAGGAATAATTTTAATAAATCCCATTTCTTCATAAGGTATTTTATCTTGTGTAATGAAAAGGTGTTGACCAACTTTGAAAAAGGCAAGTGCATGGACATGAAAAAATACAAGTTTAATTTCTTTGGATTGTAAAACAACATGATCTGAGACACACGTATGTCTTTCTGTATCATTTAAATAATAAGACTCCAGGAAAATTCTAGGAACAATGTCAACAAAAAGTTTAGGCGGGTTTTCATAAAAGGAGACGGCGATTTTGAAATTTTTCAATGTGTTCATATTGATAAGGAGGGGGTCATCCATACCATCGGAGACATAAAACTGTATTTTTGCAATTTCATTTAAGCTAGGTAGAGTGAAAAATAAATCAATGATCAAAGAATGATTTACCAAGTGGAGTTTTGCTTTTTTTAGCAATTTCAACAATGTACGCTGTTTGGCTAAGAAGAATTCATCCTAAAGGAGATTGTAATAATTTACAAGATCTGGGATCTTGTTGAAGTTGAAGTAAAAAGTCATCATATTCATCTGGTTTTGCAGAATCAGAGTGTTCAATCCTAAAAGGATGTTCAATTTCCTCAGTATCGCGTAAATCTGAATTAGATTTACGTTTGTTTTCATTATTTAAATTATCAGCAAGTACTTCAGCAAAAGTCCTGTCTTGTGATTTACTGCGAGGAAACATTGATTTCATGATAGAAATTAAAAATCTGAATTTGTAATGTCAATAAAATTCACGCAACCTTGTACAATAATTTGAACTTAGTAGAGCTGAAAGTATGGGAGGAAAAAAAAATAAAATCCAAGAACTAAGTGGATGTAATGGTATAGAAGAGAGATAGAATTTAAGAGGGTTAGCAGATTTAAAAGTATTTAGTCAAGAGTGTCTATAAAGGAATGACAAAGTATTAAACTAAATAACTATTTATAGAATAGAAATGACTGTGCACAGTAACTAAGTTAGGTAGAAAAAATATGCTAGCAATAAAAACTTTATTGGTAGAAGCAATAAAGACGAACTATAAGCGTTATTGGTAGAAGCAATAAAAGTGGATTATAAACTTTACTGGTAGAAGCAATAAAGACGGACTATAAGATCTGTATTAAGTAAGTATTATTAAATAAGGGTTAAAAGTCCTTATTAACAATAAAGCACGTTTAAAATCCCTAAAACGTGATATAAAAGGCCTGTATATAATCAAAGAAAAGATAAAAATAAGCGCTAAAGGATTTTGCCCGAAAGTATTTAGAAAACGGGAATATAATGACGTCAAAAAATCCAAAAATAGAAGTCTAGAGAATGTGTCTTATAAAGAAGAGAGATAGGTTATTTTATGTCTTTATAAAATATCTGTAGTGTAAATATTTAAAATATGTATAAAAACTTTAATATCTCAATAAAAGGGAAGGTAAAGTAATTTATGCAAAATATAGAGAAAAGATTGAAGTAAGTCTAGTTAAGTATAAAAGCTTTAAATACACGAGGTTATTTTGTTATAAAAAAACTTCAATGCATAAGATGTGTTAAAATGTTAAACACTCAAAGAAAAGACTTAAAAGACAAATAGTTTAGACATTGAGGTTAAAATAAAAGGGGACTTGTTAAAATCTCATACACTTAAGGTAGAAGCTTAAGGTAGATAAAATATTCAAATTATTCATACACTTAAAGGTAGAAGCTTAAGGTAGATAAAAAATGTCAAATGTTTATACACTTAAGGTAGAAGCTTAAGGCAGTTAGAAATTTCAAATGTTTGTACACTTAAGGTAGATGCCTAAGGTAGATAAAAATTTTATATAAGTAGAGACAGATCTTTAAAATAAAATCGCGCAAAGAGTAAAATAGTCCTTAATATAGAAAATGTGAATATATTCAAAGCAGAAAATTAGTAGCTGTATTGTACTAAAGTATAAGCGTTTAGTCTCAAAGGGGAAAAAAAAACTTCTAAGTTAGAAATGAAAACTAAACTTTAGTTTTATGTCAAAAATTAATTTCTATTGACAAAGACCTGATGCTTCTTAGAATGTAGAAATGTTGATGTAGCTAGCAGGTAGAATGTAGAAGTTTTGATATAGCTAGCAGGTAGAATGTAGAAACGTTGGTTGATGTAGCTAGCAGGTAGAATGTAGAAATGTTGATGTAGATAGCAGGATCCTGAAAAATGTTCTTAAATAGAAAAAGAAAATATAAAGCATGCAAAGCAAAATAACACACACAAAAATTAGGTTCAAAGTGTCTTTTACAACTGGCCAGGAAGAAAAGAGCAGGATTTCCGTAGAGTAAAAGTTAGGTTAGGTCAAATGCAATCTCTATTCCAATACCGGAGACGTGCACCACATGTAAAAGCGGTTTGTTCCTTTATCAAGCAAGATAGAGAAAATTCTATTTGATTTCTACTCAGAGGAAAAAGAAAAATTTATGTTAAGGTGTTGTCAGATAATTTCTCTTTAGACTTTAATTATTAGTTAAATAGCTCGTTGGTTCAGTGGTATATTATCCCTGAGTAGCAAGAAAAAAAAAAGTCCTTAGGTGTAAACAAAACTTCCCTGCCACAAAAGTTTTAAGGCTGTAATTTTCTAATATTCTTTTCTTTATTAAGGTGTTAAATAAGGCGGCTCGGAAACGGGAGAGGTGCAGTACAGACCAAACAAACAGATCAAAGCAAATTTCAAGTTTTTACCAAGTTTAAAGTGGATAAGAAGATACAAGAATGTACCACTATGTACTAGTAGAGAAAAAGAAATAAATGAATAAATCAACAAAGGTAAAATTTGATTAAGTTTTCTTTTCTTTTATTTTACTTCTTACAGTTATACAAAACAAATATCTGATTAGAAAGTAAAATATATATATACCACAAAAGGTAAAAAATTCAAGCACACAAGTGTATACTAATTAGAAATATTATTACAATGGATAAGATACCTGGTAAATATAACCAGAGCATATACTGTATGAAATGAATACTACTTAAAGACTATGCCCTTAGATTTAAAATATTATATTTATACCAAGTCTTTTGGTATTTTAAGCTTTAAGAAAAATTTAAATTGAAATTGTTTCTAAGTTTTTATGTATGCTTAAGACTCTAAGGTAAAGTATAGACTAGGAAATAAATACAAGTGTTTAACACTTGGAATCTTTAAGGAGAATGTAAGCTAAAATATTTCTAAGTTCTCTTTTATTCTTAGGGCTTTAAAGTAAAGTATAAACTAAAAATAAATACAAGTGTTCTAGCACTTGGAATCTTTAAGAAAAATGTATATTAAAATATTTCTAAGTTTTTCTTTTATACCTAGGGCTTTAGAGTAAAGACTAAACTAAAATAAATACAAGTGTTCTAGTACTTGGAATCTTTAAGGAGAATGTGTGTCAAAATATTTCTAAGTTCTTTTTTTATACTTAGGCCTTTAAGGTAAAATATAAACTAAAAATAAATACAAGTGTGTTGACACTTAGAATCTTTAAAGAAAAATGTATATTAAAATATCTCTAAGTTTCAGGAAAAGTAGAAGAGAGATATGACACTTAGAAAATTTAAAGAAAACTCAAGCAAGAAAATGGCAAAGTATGAAATCTGCTTAAGAACTCCTTTACACCCTACTAATAGAAAACCTTATTGAACCTAAATTATAATGCTAACCTGGATTAGAGCTAGAAGCTGAGTAGTGAACAATCTTCCCAAGACTGATACAAAAGTCTTGAGATTTGCCCTTTTTATACTAAATTCTGGCTATGACATCAGAGCTTTTAGCTTGTAAAATCTAGGTTCAATTTAGGTCATGATAGTAAAAAAACTATAAAATGAAAAGCTTCTAAAGCACTAGATATCTTATGTAATACAATTGTTAAATATATGTTAGAGTATTTGATTTTCTTTTCTTGTTTTCAATGTTCTTATTTGTTTTTGTTTTCTCGCGTAGTAGTTGGATGTCTGTGTTTATCCTAAAAAAAATAGGTTTCAGTTTTTGTAAATATTTTCATCTTATGATTTTTCTTTACCTAGTTCTGCCTGTATATTATCCAGGAAATATTCCCCTGAGTGTGTGTGTGATGTGGAGTGTTAAGCCATAAAATTTTCTTTATGCTAGGTGCATAGCTTCTCTACATTTTTTTCTGTCTTGCACTTATTTAGGACCTATTTTCGTCCTAACACGGAAAACTTATATCCCTTATTATATATATCGACACCATGGAAACTGTCCCAATTTTGTATAACTTTTGCGGAACATGTTCCAGTTACGTCATATTTTTCTTTCCCGAAAAAGAGAAGGGGGGAAGAAAATCTCTTCAAAAGAGATGGAGAAAACCCCCTTTTCTCCCATCTCTTTTTTCTTCCCCCCTTCCCTTTTTTTCTTTCCCCCTTCCCTTTTTCGGGAAAGAAAAATATGACGTATCTGGAACATGTTCCGCAAAAGTTATACAAAATTGGGACAGTTTCCATGGTATCATCATTATCTATCTATTTATCTGCCAATCTATCCAACTATCTATCAATCCATATTTAGATATATCAATCTATCTATCTTTTTATATATTTTTATAACAAATTTAATTTCGTCTTGCATTACAAGTTAGAAATTGAATTTGAAAAGTTTAACGTTTATATAAATCCAGACGAGCATTTTTCCTTCTTTTAAAAAAGTCATAAATATTTAGTTAGGCAAGTTTTTTAATTAATTTTATATGTTCATATTTTAGATTAATCATTTATTAAAAAGGGCAATTATGTCTATTAAATAGCTCAGAAATAAACAGCTGAAACAATTACTAATGAAGAAAAGGCACATTCAAGTGATCTTAAAGAGGTTACATACGGACAAACACTATTTTCAAAGGTAGATGCATTTTTACCAATCAATAGAGTAGCTATGCCTCTTCTACTCAAATATGAAAAGCGGTAAGCAATCACACCCGTAAAATGTTTCATATTCGCAAAATAACAAAGTAGCGAAAAGGAAGAGGAACAAGGATGAGAACATCCATTAAAGCGAAGCACTGAAACTGTAGGACAAACGGACATTAACACTTGTACAGTGTCAGAACTGAATAAACATAATATAAATGTATAAGGGTCAAAGCAAAATTGTAAGTAAATTTGTTGAAAAAGACTGCTTGATTCAGGATAATGTTTATGGACATACTTACTTTTTAGGACTTGATTTTAGAGTTGCTTCGCTTATTACATTATACTTTGTTGTTCCAGGAATCAATATACCAAAAATCAGATCAATCAGATGATTAGTTCACATAAAAATTTGTTGTTAAAAAAGTAAAAAAATCAACATGTTTAAAATGGACGTACGGACATTTTGGTAATGATTATAGAGTTGCTACGCTTTCTAAATCGTACCTAACTACTAAAGGAATCACCATTCAAAATTTGAAATCGATAGGACAATTATAACATGCCTAAATTAATGAAAAAAGCTATCCGTTATGGACGGACGTACGGACGGACGGACCGACCCTAATTATAGAAAAGCTTCGCTTTTAAAAATAACCATTTTTAATATTATTTTTAGAAATAAAGGAAGCGGTAGTAGTGTTCAATAGATCCTTTGTGTGAGAGCACCTGACATTCAGTTCATACATATGTGCGGAATTGAATGCACATCTTGTTAAGGCACATGTCTCCGATGTGCTGAATTTTAATTTCCAAATGTGTATGCAGTTTCCGCAGTGTTTCCTCATCCTATCGCAATATTTACTACTAGCTAAAAAATCTTCAACTTCAAAAAAAAATTGAAAATTAAAGTTTTGAATGTTTTAATCGTTTATACGTTCAAAATTTTGAAAGTTTGGAAGTTTGAAGCTTTTTAGCTAGTAGTAAATATTGAGATAGGGTTAGGAAACACCGCGGAAACTGCGTATACATTTAGAAAATAAAATTCAGCACATCCATGTCTCCATGTCTCTAAAGTTTGTGGAAAAAAGTTTAAAGTGATAAGTGTATTGGTGGAGTAAATGTGTAAAATTAAACAGGGAGGCAGATGTACATAACAAGACACTGAAATATATTGCGTTGCAAATTCTATCCTTCGTATGAAAAAGCAAGGATGTTTTTACTAAGATATCTCTGATTGAATCCGATTGAAATTTCTCTTTAAAAAATACACATTAAAATATCTAACCTTCATCTAATTTCAATTCTTAAAATACATTTTAAAAGCTTTTTAATTAAAAGCCAACTCTCTCTCTCTCATCTATGAGGCGAACATAATTAAGTAAGGGAAATAAGTTTCATGAAAATATGGTGCGTGTAGTTTTAAGATACTGTTTTGTTAAATTGATCCATTATGTAAAAGTAACAGGATCTCTGTCTGTTTGTACCAAAGGATCTCGTTCACTGCTAAACAGAAATGGTTCTCCTTAACAATACAGCTTTCCATATGTCCTGGGAAGGTTATAACTATTTTTGGGGAGGTATCTTCCCTCTCGAACCTTTTTACTTTTTATTTGTAAATCTAACATAAAAATATGGAGGGTGGTCGAATTCAATTACCCCTAGAGGCTAGAATCCCCTAGGGGCATAGCCGCTAGTATCAAATATAGTAAAATCTTTTTAAAATATAAATCTAATTGAATACTAGTAGAAAGCGCGTAGCGTGCGAGAAAAGTTTTTTTGCTGTATTTTACAAGAAGTCACATGCGTGGCATGTCTGCCGTCTGTGCAAGTTAGTAAGGCAAGGATACTCTTTAATTTACTTTGTCCGTATTTTAGAATGTCATTTGCGTCTGACCTTCAGTCCAAAGCTGTTTAATAAACAGTGTTTATTGTTCCTATGGCTATAAAAATATTACGCCATTCTAAACAAAGGACCAATGATAGGCCAATACACCGACTAAATTACATATGGCAGACCAGTACACATTTAAATTGACCAATGGTAGGCTAGTATGACGTTATTTGTTATAGGCACTATTAAAAGCTTCCTTAATTCCATACCGTAAATTTTTATTGTGATTCTCTGGACAATTATGTAGAATTTATTAAGTAAAGCATTACTTAAGTAGGGATATAAAGTGTAAATACATCTTTTATGATTTTAGATGTTTTAATATAGATTTATCGTATTGTTTTTTGATCTATAAAAATTGAAAAATTTAGGAACAATTATATAATAGTTATTTCCTCGCATCGTATTATAAACACCTTTCAGCGGTTATAAAATGTACAATTAAAAGATTAAAACCAGTCTTTTTAGCCCCGAGATGCCGAAGGCATTGGCTAAGTTCTAATCCACCAGATATTAATCGGTTTCGAATAAATACGAGCAATGTTTTTTAATCACGATCTCTAACCTGGTTTTATTCTTGTTTACTGCACGAGACAGAACAAATATTTCTATATCAATTAGGATTTTAAACAGCATTTAATTCATGTTTATCCAGTGTTTTTGAAAAGTCATGCAGCTAACTTAGATTAAGCTATCTACTGCTGCTTTGTCTGGTACGTGATATCATTAGTAGAGTGGGGGGGAGGGGGGTCGCCACTGTCCATGATCATTAAAATGCATAGTTAGACAAAGGTCGTGCAATTAAAGTGTTGATTGTCATGTCTCCGTGTAATCCACATCATATCTCAATACGTCAAAATTAGAACCTATAGGAATTCCATTATCCATGTTGATAAAACAAGGATGACAACATCCATAAAAGCGAAGCACTGAAACGGTAGGACAAACGGACATTAACACTTCTAGTGTCAGAACTGAATAATCATAATATACATAAATGTATAAGGGTCAAAGCAAAATTGTAAGTAAATTTGTTGAAAAAAACTGCTTGATTCAGGATAATGTTTATGGACATACTTACATTTTTAGGGCTTGATTATGGAGTTGCTTCGCTTATTACATTATACTTTGTTGTCCCAGGAATCAATATAACAAAAATCAGATCAATCTGATGATTAGTTCACATAAAAATTTGTTGTTAAAAAAGTAAAAAAATCAACATGTTTAAAATGGACGTACGGACATTTTGGTAATGATTATAGAGTTGCTACGCTATCCAAGTTGTACCTAACTACTAAAGGAATCACCATGCAAAATTTGAAATCGATAGGACAATTCTAACATGCCTAAATTAATGAAAAAAGCTATCCGTTACGGACGGACCGACCCTAATTATAGAAAAGCTTCGCTTTTAAAAAAGAGTTGGATGAATGGCTTGGTACACAAGCAGGCACATTTCAATACTTCAAAAAAGTCGTGTTATCTTTGACTATTATCGATGATGTAACTCACATTTTAAGACTAAATAAAATTACAGATAAGTTGACCTCTTTTTGAAATTTGTAAAAATGAATTGACACCTCTTAAATTCTGAAAATTTTTAGACACTTTTTGTTAAAATTGTATAGTGTTAACAATTTTAAGCGTAAAAAAATTATCAGATCAAAATAAAAAACGGAGGTTATATTTTCAGTATCTTGAATGATTATAAAAGGATTATGTTACCAGGAGCACCGATTAGAATTTTGTAGTCATACTTGAAGTCAGTGTTTCGGAGCCGTTTGATTTTGGTGCGGCTCCGGCTTCGGCTCCGCGGAGCCGCATCTGGAAATACTGCTTGAAATAACAATTCTAATTCGTCCCAAAAAATTATCCTAGTAATCATATAGTTTTTATAAACCTGGATAACCTAGAATTATGTACTCCACAATTTCTTTCTTTTATAAACATGGATAACTTTTTGAGAGAAATTGTAAGCAAAAAGTTTTCATTTTGGGTTACCTATACCATATCTTAAAACGTCCGACAAAGATACTCAAAAAATATGTTTTTCCATTCGTAGTAAAACCATACGTGCGTCTGTTCAACAATGTTAACTAAAAACTCTAATGAAATGTAAAATAGACGTCTATTTTTTGTGTGTAGTTTCCCATATCTTTTGCAGCTTTTTATGTTTTATTTTTTTTTAAATAAATAAAACCCATTAATTAAACCAACTATTAAACAATTACATATGTTTTTTTTTAAATGTTTAGACTTGTTATTGCTGTGCCCTATTTATACATAACTAGCGACTTCGCCCCTAGCCTCTAGGGGCTTTGCCCCAAGAGGTAATTTTTAAAAAAATTAAGAATTTCTGGTGCTGCCATTTACTGTGAAGTAACTGCTTAAAAACAATTTTTTGGGGGGGGGAGAATTTTTAATTTTGGGGGGGTTGTGGATGTCTCTTATCCCAAGAAAATAGCTTAAAACCACCCCAGGACAAGTAGGTATATTCCCTGAAGAGTAGAATCCAATCGGTTCAGTGGTTACCGAGATTTTAAGGGACGGACGGAGAGACAGACGGACGGACAGACATTAAGCTACTTTGTATTATAGATAATAGACCCTAATTTTATAAGAAATGTACTCCCTAGCAAAAATTTGCAATTATGACGTATAAACAATCACAAAAAAATAGGCCAAAAAGCAATTATAACTTTTGTTGTGTATCCAAAACTAATTATCTATCAATTACCATTTTTATTATTTGTAATATTATTAATCTAGATTTATCCAGTTTTTATTTTAGCAGGTATAAATACAAGTTACGGAGAATTATGTCTTATAAGTAGCGTAGCAACCACAATAAACTGTTATAGTTCTTATTTAGTGGTGGTGTTCGCTCCCTTTTGGGTTAGGGTGGGGACACTAGACTGTAAAATATACTTGTACTCAATACTTTCTTCCATTTTTAGCATAAAACTTTGGGGAATGCAATGGAAGAAATTTTAGTTGTTTTGCTATTTAATCGTCCATTTGACCCTCCCTTTAAATGGAAGAAAAACCGGCAAACAAACAGAAAAAAAATTGAATAGAAATAATAAAAAAATGAACAAAGCTACCTATAAAATACCAACATTAGGCGTCCCAGAAAAGTGTAATGTAGTAAATGGTCAGACTGGACATAAAATGAAACATCCAAACACCTACTACTTTGATTTCTAGGCTAGTGCCCTATAACTTCGTGAACGGACGAACGGAAATACTTGAATTATAGAGTAGATATAAAATGAAAAAAAAATTCGCCAATATAACATTTATTTATTTATATTTTACTTTATATTATGATTTCATATTATTTTATTACTATTGAAAAGTTCCAAAAATAGTAGAATTTGTGTCGATAGATACAATAATATCGCTAAATACCAGCCAGTAGATAATGTTGAGTAGCACAAAGGTTGAAGGGAATAGAACTCGCGACACTCGGTCCTGAAAAAGAAAAAAAATATTGTTAGTTTCAAGTTTTTCATTTAAAAACGTAGCTCTTCTATGACAGAGCAGAAAAACAGCCTAAAACCATTCTTAGAAATACTTTCAAATCAAAATGGCCTGGGATCTATGTAAATCATACCAAAAATGTACAAGCTTTATCGGTTCAGTGATTAGCGAGATCTTAACCGAAAAAAAAAAAAAAATTATGTTCAGTACCAATATAAAGCTTCGCTAAAAAATTTGTAAAATCATTAAAGCTGTTAACGAGATCTAACTAGACATATACAACTTACTCTTTTAGCTGATTAGCAAACGTAGACAGTCTAAGAAGATAATTAAAGTCCCTCAACAGGTTATGACGTCATACGATAGAATAGCCAATGAGAGGCCAGTATACACTGTAATTGACTAATAGAAAATTTATGCTGGCCTCTCATTGGTTATTTTATCGTATGACGTCATAATCTGTTGGGGGACTTTAATCATTTTAACAGTCTTATATTTTACGCTATATTAAATGCTATGATTATGTCAAGGTGTCTTTGATTATTCATATTTTAAACTAATTCTCTAGTATCTAAAATAGAAAAAAAATTAAGATTTTATTAATTTTGAAATCTCAATCTTTCTTTTCTTTCTTATTTTTCTTTAAAATGTATTTTTCTTTATTTTATATCTATGTTTATATTTCGCTCATTTTACGCATTTCCTTATAAATTAATCAGCAAATTTTCTTTTGTATAGTACAAAAAATACTATACTGTTTGTTTGTTTTATAATAGATGGAAGATATTATAAAAATATGCAGTTTTGAGAGGGGTTCCAGAAAACAAGGACTATTCTATCCAATAGTCATCAAGTGTGTATGACTTAATAACTTATTCAACAAGATTTATTTATCTAGGGGAACTTGAGGCAACAATGGCAACGGCCACTCATGATAAGCTTCACTTTAAAGGAGAATGACATTGGTTCAGTGGTTATAAAGATTGTTCTCTACAAACAGACACAGAAACACAGACGACAGACATCCTGTTACTTTTTTAAAGTAATACAAAAGTAGCTTTGCTCCTAAAGTATACTTTCAATAACTATTTATAAGTTTTGATTACAAAGCGTTTTTATTATATGATTTTATAAGTTTCATTTCCGGTATTTTTTCTTTTCCTTATGGATTTTTTTGTAGCAAAGCTACTCTATGATTCGAATTCGACCTGGTCTTGATTTTTTCTCATTATTTTAGACTCCATAATCAGTGAGAGAGGATACTCTTAATCAAACTGACTTAAGATCTACGAATAAGATCGTTTGGCTTTCTAAAATTGGTTGAACATTTCTTAAGTGTCCAATAATTTTAAGATAGGGAAGGGTAATTTTGTATGTCATAAGAAGGAATTATTGTCCATTGTCTTATCCCTTAAGATTATTGCTGAACAATGCAATAGTATTGGGTGACACACCGTTTGGTACTTGGCTGCTCAAAAACGTATCTTAATAATACAATTGTCGAAAGATATGAGAAAAAAATTTTAATATACTCTTTCTTACATATTTTTTTTAAAAATAATTTAAAATGTGAATTTACTTTAAAAATTGTTTGTACTGTAAATCGTTTTCTTTGTACAGTGAAAAATGTAATGAATTTGTAATCATGACGAATTCAACTGTGACGTGAGTGAGGGGGTGTAAAACTTAAGATTAAGTATTAGACAATTTATAAATTTTGTAACAACTCTATACAAATCACCAGTTGGATCCGGTTTGAATTAAATGCTTGAGCACAACTGTCGAGCCCTTAAAATGGATGCAATTTCCTTATTTGTAGATTTTAATAGTTGAAAGTATTTTTGTTGCACTAACAGATCTATAGTATAGACAACTACCTCCCCTTATTTTTCAAAGACCTCTTTCGTCTGCTTCTAAATTATTTTCTGCTACCTGGCTGTGTTAATATAAGCGACACCATTGCATTGGTTGATTTTCAATGACCCAATAGGAAGGTAGCACAAGACGGTTGCGATAGGGAGATAGAGTTATTTAACCCTTTCTTCCTCTAGTGTTTTACGCTAATGTTGCAATTAACGTTTGACATACCTTCTAAAATTTTTATTTTAAAATTGTTATTGCTGCGCTACTTAGGTTTATAAAGTTTTATTCTCTAAATACTAACGCAGTGCTTTTTACTGGTATTGATGGTAAACCTGTTATTTTTCATCTACTAGGTAAAATATCCTATATTATAAGACTTTATAAAGTTCAGGGAGCGAGAGCATATGGACTGTAAATAATATAGATATCCAAATTTTTCAAATCAAATATGCATGTTCGTAGGCTTAAAAACAATGGGTATTTTTATCAACACATTGTTGGTTCAAAATACAAGGGCCAAACTTTTTCATTTATAAATTTAATCTACAGAAAGTATAATTTTGTTTATCATAATTTGTGGTGTATATCAATTAATCGTCCATTGTCTTATCCCTTTATATCCCTAATAGAATGTTTCTTAGCCCTGACATACCCTTTATTTCAGAGATAGAGGGACATATAAATAAAAGATAATTAATCTAAAAATCCCCTTTCGTGCATGAATAAGTTTTGATAAAAGTGGTCTTGGATTACATTATAATAAAATTACGTTATTCGAATGATTTTTTTGAATTGATAATTTTAATTATTTATGACGACTAGAAGGCCAAAATATTATCGACATGTCATGGACATTATTTTGATATTATAATTTCGACTATATGGTTTTCAATGTAATAATCAAAAGAAATGTGAAGAAGGTTTTAAAATCTCTAATTGACCTATCCTTATTTCCCAGCAAAACAACAATTCTTGTATAATAAACTAATAAGAGTTTCTGGCATTTCTAAAATTCTTTAAATGTAACCCTTATTATATTTTCTAGAAAGCTCTTATTAAAAATCAAGAATTTTCTACATTTGGACTGTGTTCGTTTGTATGTTTCAAAACAGCTCGTTTAGAATGGTAAAATAGTCCTATTATATTTAAACTTTAACTAGATATTTCTTTAGTTATCTATGTAGAAAGCGAAGCCACGTTATATCAGTCATCAGAAAGTCAGTATGTCCATTTTAAACTTGTTGACTTTTTGCAATTTTGATCTAAGAATCATTCATTACATAATTTTTTACATACATTAGTGTTTCCTAAGGCGATAAGGTACAATTTTAAATTCTATGTTTTCATTCTTTAAAATTAGATTAACAAAAAATGAAGCATTAATCCTATTTTATTGAATTTAGTAATATTCTGTTCAATAATAAACTTGTAAAATCAGAGTTTAAAGATATATATATATACTAGTTAATCATATACTTGTAAATAAAATCTCCTAAACGGCTAAACAAGTTTAGAATTATTCATGTAATCTTAGTTTAAGTCCTGGTTAGGGGCTAAAGAAAAATATCCAATTATATAATTGAAATAAAAAAAGTTTTAATAACTTATTTATCCTTTTTTCAAATAATATTTTCAGATATATTGGTAAATTCTTCAATAATAATGTTGGTTCAAGTTTAGAATATAATATAATACATACACTGATTTAGTCTTACTCTTAATAAATCTTCCCACGAACTTTGTAAACTAACTTATACCTTTGGTAGTCTAGAATATATATCTACAATACAAAGTGGAACGATGTCTGTCTGTCTGTCCGTCCGTCCGTCTCGGTAACCACTAAACCGATCGGATTCTACTCTTCAGGGAAAATACCTACTGGTCCTGTGGTGGTTTTACGCTATTTTCTTGGGGGGTGGGACAAATAAAAAATCCCCCCAAATTTATTTTTTTTATTTTTTTTGCTTATGGGGAAGTTAGTTCACATAAAACTACTGGCGGCAGCACTAGTAGTACTTAATTTTTTTTATTTCCTCTTGGGGCAAAGCCCCTAGAGGCTAGGGGCGAAGCCGCTAGTGCATTTTTAAAGTCTGATGGATATTAACAAGGATGACAACATCCATAATAGCCAAGCTCAAAAAATCAGAGAAATGTACGACAATGAAACTAGAGAAGCAGCCCTTTTAAAACTAGAGAAAAGTATCGTCAATAAATCACAGCTTAAAATTTATATCTTTAAAATAAAAAATCCACCAATAAACAAAAATCAAAAAATCGTCCAATGAACCATCATCAAGTTTAAAACTCTTGTGACATGAAATGGTCTAAATTATTTTAAGGATTATAGAGTTCCATTTTATACAAGGTTTAAATCTATAGAACGCTTCTATCATGCCTTAATTTAAGACTAAAAAATCTAGAAAAGCTTTACTTAATAAAAACAAAAGTTTAGAAAAAACTATTATTTGCTCTAATGATCTTATTCTTAACCCTTATAGTTTTACCTTTACATTAATATATAAAGTTTTTTAGGTTTGATTTATAGTTTTTGTTCTTATAAGCTGGGAGAAAGGGATAGATCAATGAAATAAAAAATATTTTTCAACAAAAATTAGCGTGGTTTTTAAAATATAGGATCAATTCTACAGTTATATCTTAAGATTCAAGAAAATTCATAGAAGTATAAAACAAGTTTTCATTTGAAAATCATTTTCAAAAGTTTAAGCAAATACAAACCTTTTTTAATGTTACTTCCAATAGCGGCTACCATCCCAAAGAGGCCTCTAGGGGCTCTTATTTAAGTAGGATGGAGGGGGGAGGAATCAACCCTCCACTTAAAATTTTGATTTTAAAAAGAAAAGGTTAAAAATTTCCGATGAACAGTTTTTAAAAGTGATTTCTCTTTTGAGGTTAGAGGTTATTCATCAAAAATAGTTATAAGACTTTTTTTAAATCTTCACTGTAAAGGAGAATCATTTTTTTTTTCATCGGTTAGCGAGATCCTTCGCTACATAATTGACCTATCTTTTCATCCTATATTTTTTTCGAAATTCTTAGAAAACAAATAACATTAAAAGCATTTCTTTTACTTTTGCCAAATGATATCAAACACGAAACCTCATATTGAAGCGCAGTTACTCTATAACTAGGGTGTGTACCTACACTTATTTGTATGTCAGTCCAAGAAATACCATATTTATTGCATATGGACAAAGATACTTTACTAAGTTTTATTTTGGGACCATGTTTGCTGTTAGCATTGTATTGTATAGCTGCGCATCTTATGGTTATAATTGTATTTATTAAAAGCGAAGATTTTCTATAATTAGGGTCTGTCCGTAAGTCCGGAACGGATTGCTTTTTTCGTTAATTCATGCATGTTAGATTTCTCCAATCGATTTCAAACTTTGCAAGATGGTTCCTGTAGTAGTTAGGTACGATTTAGAAAGCGTAGCAACTCTATAATCATTACCAGAATGTCTGTACGTCCACTTTAAACATGTTGATTTTTTTACTTTTTTAACAACAAATTTTTATGTGATCTAATTTTCCGATTGATCTTATTCTTAATATATTCATTCCTGGGACAACAAAGTACAAAATTATAAGCGAAGCAACTAAATAATCAAGTCCTTAAAATGTAAGTATGTCCATAAACATTATCATGTGTCAAACAGTTTTTCAACAAATTTACCTACAATTTTGCTTCGACTCGTATACATTTCTATTCTGATTATTCAGTTCTGACACTATACAAGTGTTAATGTCCGTTTGTCTTACAGTTTCAGTGCTTCGCTTTTATGGATGTTGTCATCCTTGTTTTTTCAATATAAAGAAGCCTCTTCTAAGTCATGAATAGAAAAGAATTATAAATCAATGCCCATATGTAGCTAGGCAATAACAAGATAACATAAAACAATAGGAAACTGTAAAGGTAAGGGAAAGAAAGGCAGAGAGAACAGAGAATGGGGGAACGAAAAAATGACTGGGTAGGGGAAGAGATGAAAAAGAAAGAGAGGGAAAAATAAAAAGACAGAAATGAGAAAAATTTGTTTTATTACTTGGATGTTACACAAGATTTTCATGTTCTCTGATAAAGTAAAACTCGCAGCGGGCTGAAATAACATTCACCTCTTTACCCCACCCTCTCCACTTCTACTGAATGAACGAAATAAAAATAAATGAGTTCCATGTTAGCAACCTAAACGGACGACAATTTTTCCCTGTCATAATATCCACACAATATTCTTTATCCATTTTGTAAGAAAGAACTAAAAAGTATATTCATATAGTTATTAGTATGCATGAGATGAAAAGTAAAAAAAGTAATAACTTTTATATCAATAAACTTTTGTTAATCTATATGCTTTTTTTCCATGCATTCGTCTGTACTGACAATAATTATGTCTAAGCTCAGAGATGGGTTTTTGAAAGATGAATGCCGCGTTTTTCGACATTTTTTTAGACATTGATTGATTGAACGAAGACGAGAGAATTTCAACGGAGTACACAACTTAAGAATTCAAAATTTTAAAATTATTAGTTTAGCCATTTGTATAATGTCTAATAAAGCTCTAAAAAGATGCTTTAATTAATATACAGCAAAAATGGATTTAAGATTATTTATTTTAATTCTGTAAAAGCCGTACCAACAAAAGCGAAATAATTAAATAAATAGTTGTATACTCTGTTTAAATTATACGAGACATTTTCATAATAATGATTGATTGACGGAAGACGACAGGTCTAAAAAATGTCGAAAAAACGCGGCATTCTTGACTCAAAAACCCATTTCAGATGATTAGAAAGTTTTGTTATATTTAATAAGGACGATTGCTTATCAAATTGCAGCAAATATTTTGCAAAATTTTGGGTAAACATTTTGACAATATAAGTTAGCCTAAGACAGGAGGGGATACCCCACGAGATTTTATTAATTGTATCTCTGAACAAAAACTTCCTGAACGATGTGTAGGGTTATATGGTCATGGTCAAACGTCCTTCAGACAACAAACTCTTTGATTGCACGACTTTTGTCCGAGTGTCCTAACTGTGCATGGTAATGAGTTGAGCCTGTTTTGGCCTTTGTTCCATGGTCTGACCAATTATGTCCCACACCTGACATTGCGGCAATAGGAACTATTTTTAACGTAATTAGTTACAACATGGTGTATGGCCGAGATTCGAACCTATCACCTTCCCGACATCGCCAATCAATCTATCGCCCTCTTCCTATTCCAGCTAAATGTTTATTAGAAACGTACATAGGTATAATAATAAAATAATTAATATAATTGAAACAAAATTCATAGAATAGTATTTTTAGCGGGTATATAATTTTTAAGTAATTTAAAATTTGATAATTTATTGAAAATCAATATGGACCAATTTAGTTATTAAGGAATAGTTATTTCTTTCATCGTATTATAAACGGCTTTCCGCGGATATAGAATGTACAATTATAAGATTAAAACCATTTTTTTTAGCACCGAGATGCCGAAGGCACGGGCTATATTCGTAGAAAACTGGATATAATACGATGCTAGACATAGTTTTTTCGTATGGATGATAACCGGTTCCTATCCACCGGATTCGAATGAATACGAGAAAAGGTTTCTAAAGTTATGTCCTAAATGTCAACAAAACATAAACTCGATTTTAATTAGTGACAGGTAAAATTTAGGATCCTTATTACGTTTAGATTATGCCTAATCGTTCTTAAATTCACCATTTGAAAAGCAGAATTAAACGAAACCTAACATAGCTTATCTAATGACTATAGCTTTTCTATTTAAAGTTACTTAATTTTACCCATTTGGCATAGAAATTCATAATTTTTCATAATCTATTTTTTTGTGAATGTTGTCATCCTTGTTTACACAAATTTCATAAAACCAATTACGTTGATTAAAGTATAATTTTTAGCGATTTAATAGTTATTTATCGCATCGTATTATAAACAGCTTTCCTCGGATATAGAATGTACAATTATAAGATTAAAACCAGTTTTTTTAGACCCGAGGTGCCGAAGTCACGGGCTAATAAATTAGTTCTAATCTTTTAGAAAGCTGGATATAATACGATGCTAGACATAGTTTTTTCGTATGGATGAGAACCGGTTCCTATCCACCGGATTCGAATGAATACGAGAAATAATGTTATGGTTTTGTTAAAATAACTTAATTCCCCTCTTTCTGATAGTAGCTGGTATTAAAAGGGAAAAAGAAAGTTTTGTAGATTAAAAAACCCTCATTTTTATCTCTCTACCTTCCTGATTAATTGTTAAAATGTGAATGTGTGTTAAAAGTAGAAAAATACACAAACAATAAATGATTAAAATTGATTAAATTACAGAATATTTCACTCATTCTCATCTCCCCCTTCTTACCCACTTACCTTTCAGTTACACCAAAAAACAAATTTTACTCCAACAAAATATTTAATTTTCGGCAATTTCAAATGGAATTTATAGGCTGAATAGCAGCCCTCCTCTTTCCCTGATGATTTTTTTACAGTTTTTTTTCAATATTTACTTTTACTTTAAATTATTAAATTGCTGTAATACATATCAGGGATCTTACGGTATAAGACAAAGGACGATAAATTGATATACAGCCCCGGTGATGATAAACAAAATTGTTCTTTCACTATATTAAACTTATTGGTTGAAGTTTGGAACCAACCAGTCAAAATTTAAAAAAAGTTTTTAGCCAACCAACATGATAAAGAGGATAATAAACTTTGGGCCAATGTATCTTATAGTCCAATGTCCCCTCCCTACCTCCCTGACTACGTATAAGTAAAATAGCAAAGAAAAAAGGGGGAGGTAGGTTGTGCTCAAATTCCGTAGAGGTGTGAGTTTTAAGGCTTAAAAACAGTAGTTGAACGATAATATTTACTAAATGTAAATATATAAAAATTTGTTGTCTATGGTTCTATTTAATAATGAATACATATATTTAGTGAATATTATCGTTCTACTACTGTTTTTAAGCCTTAAAACTCACACATTTACGGAATTTTAGCACAACCTACCCTTTATGATTAAACAAAAATATCAAAAAAACAAAAAGAAAACCCCAATAAGCAGTCAGTGGCGTGCACAGTAATTCACCAGGGGGGAGTAAAAAGGGAAATCTAGCCCTTCACAAATTTAATTTTAAGAGGTATATTTACAGAAGAGAGGTGGATTCTTTAAAAAAGTTTGCCCCACTAAGCGATTAGTGGGGCAAATTTTGTTTAAGAATCCACCTCAGATCTATAGTATAGATGTATATACAGACAACTACCTCTCTTCCTATTTCAATGACCCTTTTCGTCTAGCTTCTAAATTATTTTCTGCTACTTGGCTGTGTTAATTTAAGCGACACTATTGTTTGATTTTCAATGATTCAATAGAAATGTTGCACAAGGTTGATGCAATGCGAAGATACAGTTATTTAACCCTTCCTTCCTCTAGTATTTTACTGTAATGTTTACAGTGCCCTACACGTCATGCCACTGCAACCAGACAATAGGACAAATGAACATGAATAAACATGGAATGAATATTAAAGAAGCTAAATATTATTTACATGGAGGGAAAAAAAAACAGTGTCTAAACTTAACACCAATAATTTTAATCTACATAAAAAGTATGTTGGCAGGGGCGTCCAAGCTTTTTTATTTGGGGGGGGGGTATAATTTTGAAAATAAAGATGTTGGGGGTGCCTAAGCTCATTTTTTTTTGGGGGGGGGGTAATCTTTATTTTATAGAGGCATTTTTTTATTTGGGGGGGGGGGGGGGGGGTAAAAATTGAAAATCCAAAATTTTGGGGTGGTAATCACCCCTTCCCCCCCCCCCTTTGACGTCTATGTATGTTGGTTTATCCTAATTGGGGGGAACTTTAATTTATCTGTCATTGTCCCATTCATTAAGATCACGTGTTCCTTAAAAGTCTTGACGCTTACTTTCATTTCATAACTAAAGCATGAGAGGCTTCCAGGGAGGAAGGGGACAAAAGTCCCCAAATTAATATTTTCTTATTCGTTGGTTACCATCCTTTTATTAAATTTTGATTGGTTGGTTTATTTAGTTGAGTGTCCAAACGTTTTAAACACTACTTGTAATATACATAAGGGGCAATTTTGTTTATTATCATTTGGAATGTACATCAATTTATCGGCCATTGTCTTATCCCTTTAGATCCTTAAAGGCTTTACTATTAAGCTGTTAGAATTTAAAAGTATTCGTCTGTTCGGCTAGCCGTGACGTTTTTCTAACGGATTTTCAATTTTATTTAAAGATTCATTGGGTGATTAGGTATGTTATTACTCTTATTTCTCTCTTAATGGATTTCCAAAGTAAAAGTCCATTTTTTGGTTTGTCCATCCTAGTTTTCAGTTATTTTATTTTATGTTTGTTCCCCTGACCTTTTTCCAGAACTCTTTTAATTTACAGCCCAAAACTTTTGTAATGTTATTTAGCTAATCTTCAAAAGAAGTATATTGAGGAAAAGAGAGAGAGAGAGAGAGAGAGAGAGAGAGAGAAAGAGAGAGAGAGAGAGAAAAGGAAGATAAAACAAGGATGACATAAAACATTCCTATCGAAACAGAAAAATAAATATAATAGTTATTTCTCGCATCGTATTATAAACGGCTTTCCGCGGATATAGAATGTACAACTATAAAATTAAAACCAGTTTTTTAGCCCCGAGGTTCCGAAGGCACGGGCTAAAAAAACTGGTTTTAATCTTATGATTGTACATTTTTATATTCGTAGAAAGCTGGATTTAATACGATGCTAGATATAGTTTTTTCGTATGGATGAGAACCGGTTCCTATCCACCGGATTCGAATGAATACGAGAAATAGTTAATAAAACAAACAGAAAAAATAAGTAGATGTTCATTAGTCAAAGAAATCTTCCTATTAAATTTCTTATCCCTTTATGTGTTTACCCTTTGATACTTTTCATCACATAAGTCTTCTCAAGAAATGTCAGAGCTCTATGTCATTTAGAAGCCAAGTAATTAATATGTCTTTTATAGAAATGTCTTTATTCAAAAAGTGCTATTGACGGTTGTTTAAGGCAGATAGACAAACAGACGAACATGGTTTAGAGAATAGCTGCGCTTCTAATAAAAAGTGCGAAGGAAATGTAAAAAGTTACTCATCTAATTATCTGTTTTGCAAAAGTTTTGCTATATACAATATATCAATTTGTCAGGTTCTAGGCTAGGTTAGGAGAGGGGCTAATGTGTCGATCAACCCAATTTCCACCCAAAAATGTTTCATTTTCCAAATCAAAGTTTAAGTAGGTGGGATTGTCATTTTTTACGACTAAAAGTTTCATCTTTTAAATCAATCATTAAACAGGGAAAATATTGTCAATTTTCTTAATTTAAACGAAGGTTGACGTACAGATTAACCTTGATTATAGAGTAGGTGCGCTACTAAAGCTCTGAAAATGTTACAATCTATCAATTCTTACCCCCATAATCTATGTATCTTTGTTTACATTGTATTATATTCACCAGAAATCTCAAGGGACCATAGTTGGAAGACCTTTCCAGACCTTAGGGGGCTGTTGGCAAACCTTTACATACCCCTACCGAAGAAAACTAGTTTGAATCAACCAATCACAAATTTATAAAAGTACTCAAGCGTTTCTATAAAACCTTGGGTACCAGAGCTGGATCTTTAAATCATTTTAGTGGTGAGCCAGATCAGGGTGAGCCGAATTTCAATTAAATCACAGCGCGGCATTTCATAAAATGCTGTGCTCTCATTGCATTGGTGGAAAGTTGGCTCACCCCAATCTGGCTCACCGCTAAAATGATTTAAAGATCCAGCTCAGTATAAATTACAGTAAATTGTCCCCTTCCTCCCTGATATTCCCCCATAGTTATATGCACTTGTAGAACATTATGCATATCAGAATTTGTATACATAAAAGTTAGAAAATGAAATACTCCAATTTTGGAAATAGTTTTCTCGTATTCATTCGAATCCGGTGGATAGGAACCGGTTCTCATCCATACGAAAAAACTATGTCTAGCACCGAATTATATCCAGCTTTCTACGGATATAGAATGTACAATCATAAGATTAAAACCAGTTTTTTTAGCCGATGCCTTCGGCACCTCGGGGCTAAAAAAACTAGTTTTCATCTTATAATTGTACATTCTATATCCGCGGAAAGCCGTTTATATTACGATGCGAGAAATAACTATTACAAATTTTAACAAATTCTTTCAAATCTAGTTTTTTTGGTAATTATAATATGAATAGGTATAGTAAGATATCTAAAGTTATATTTTCAAATGATATTTTCAAAAATAAATCTTTGATAGAATTCATTGGATTTTCATTTGATTTCCAGAATATTATTCCTTTTTCTCAATGATATTTTTGGAAGGGACAATGGACGAAAATCTGGTGTAACCCCAAAAACTACCTACCTTCTATAAAGATGAATATCATTGGCGGAAAAGTTAGGACATGATTCATCAACTCGAACATGTTTAGTTAAAGAAGGGCATGTTTGTTTACTGTCCATTATTATCTATCTTACTGCCTTTTCTTTTATTAAGAACCAATGGAGAAATCCTTCAAAGCACCCATATTACTTTTTTTTAGATCATAAAAATAGGGGGGAGGATTAGCCTAGGTTGGATTAAGTTTGGTAAAGGGTCCTAATTTACCCCTCTCCCTTTCTTTTAACGATTAAAAGGTAATCGAGGGATGTAATGTGGTCCATTAGCGACTCGAGGGAAAGAGCTGAACTTATTTTGCCATGTGTATTGTATGCTTCTGAACAATAAGGCGTGGCCACCAGATTGATACAAATATAACAAACTTATTTAGTCAAGAATATGAAACCAATGTTGATATAACAGAGAGAATATTATGTAAATATTATAATATAATGTAATAGTTTTATGTTGATGAACAATAAGGCGTGGCCACCGGATTGATACAAATATAACAAACTTATTTAGTCAAGAATATGAAACCAATGTTGATATAACAGAGAGATACAAACTTATGAGTAAAGCACATGAAACCAATTTTGATATACCTGAGAAAATTTTATGTAAACTTATGGATACCTATTTTATACATGTAACATTCATAGGCTATACTGATATAGCTATAATAATGTTAGACAATTGTCCACACTGTTTACCTATTATATCAATGTAACTTTCATAGGCTATACTGCTATAGCTTCAATAATGTTAGTCAATTCATAAAAAGTACAAATTGTTTACTTATTATATCAATGTAGTTTTCATAGGCTATTCTATAAAAGCTATAATAATGTTTGTCGTACTATGTAATTTTTCCTGCCTATTATATCAAAGTAATTTTCATAGGCTGTACTGATATTAACATAACAGGGTTAATTGTCTCATAAAAGGTGAAGGTTGTATAATTATTATATCAATATAAATTTTATAGGCCGTACTGGTAAAGCTTTCATAAGGGTAGTCATAATTTTCATATGATTTTATATAAATATAATATATAATATAAATATAATATTTTTCATAATTTTCCTGCCTATTGTATCAAAGTAACTTTCATACGCTATACTGATATTAACATAACAGGGTTAATCATGTCATAAGAAGTGCAACAAAGATATATTCAATACATTTATGTTAATATCAAGGACAAACACATTTTCACATGAGAAGCGTAGCAAATACAAATTCTGGTTTATTGCAAGTTTATAACTTGCTAGAGGTTCCTTAGTTAGTATATAAAATAATGAGGTTTTTTGTTTGTTGGCTAAGATCTCGATAACTTTTTCAACGATTAAGTTTTCATGCGTTTGCTTAAATAAGTTTTACATAGATCCCTGGGTGTTTTTTGACTATTCTAATTCAGATTGACGTCTTGTGATGGTATTTGTTTTCATATTTCAAAATTGGCTTATTTTAACACAGTTTTATTAATAATTTAATTATTTGAAAAATGTAGTTATATACATATTTGTTTATGTTATTGACGAAGGACAAATTTTATAATAATTCTAATTAAAATTCATGATGTATCGTCATACCATTAAAGTTTAGTTTTCATTAAAAATCTAAAAAATCATAAAATTTGTAATAATGAAAACTAAAAGAAAACGCAAATTTTCTAAGAAACCTTTAAAAAATCAGGTAGAACAGTTCTTTCCTATTTTTAAGAGAGCTTTATATCATAGTATCATAGGAAGACTCTGAAAGTCGCTCAATGTGACGTAATAAAAATGAGGGATTATCCATCTCTTTTTTAGGGGGTTTTCTTTCCCACTCCTCCTCTCATCATCCCTCGTTTTTTTATGACGTCAGAATTTTTTTTTGAGCGACTTTCAGCGTCTTCGTATCATAGCTGCTATTTTATATAACCGTTCTTCTAATAATTTAAATCGACTTTTAATTAGGTAGTGGAGTTACCTACTTTTGTACAGTACAGATATACCCTAACTATAGAATAGCAGCACTACTTTAAAAGTTACTTACTATGCAAATTGCCTTCTCGCGTTTTCTTTTCATTATCTCCTTCGAGTCCTTAATCTTAAAATATTAAATATTTTAAATCAAAGATGATATTGTCCATTATTAGCGAAAAAAACCTTATTTACTTGGTAAAGCTGTTAGTATGTATGTCCGATTGAATATCTTACACTGTTTGAGTAATTTTTTCGCAATTTTGTAATGTTCTATGGCAGGTTTTAATCTATTTGGCAGGGTGATGTTAATACTCATTTCCCCCACTCCGCAATGACAAAAGAATGTCCAATCTAAAAATGTAAATGAACGGGAAAGGTTGTCGCCCTCCAATCTCCTCTCCCCCCCCCCCACAAAAAAAAAAAAAAAAGATTCTTCATAGGACGAAGAGAAAGATAGGTAAAAGTAAGTTTGGCAAAATTAATTTAAAATGTAAAACACAAACAACTCTAAAATTTTAAAAGGAAAAGTTTTCAAAGTAATAAATCATTTCTGGAAATAAAAACATTTAGAAAAACACTAAAATTTATCAATTTCTCTCCCATATTTTATTTGGATCAAGTTACAAATAAAAGTTTTTTTTCAGGCCCTTTATAGACGGTCGGCGGCCAAACGGCTAGACGCACATTCTTATTACTTGCATAATTACTAGCGGCCAAGCCCCTAGAGGCGATTTATTTTAGGCGGGTGGTGGTAACCTCCCAAAAAATAGTTATAAAACTTTCCAGGACCTATGATTAGCTACATTATAAGAAGAACCAAACGGTTCAGCGGTTAGCAAGATCCTTTGATTCAGAAACACACACATTCACACATAGATCATGTTTCTTTAATATGAGGCTAAATGTCAAAACAAAACAACGTCTATAGATAATCTGGAAAGGATATAACCATGAAGCGCGCAGCGGGCGTAAATATGCTAAAACTCTGCGCGTTTTTAACAGACGTGTGCTTCTTGTCTATTTCAGATGATATTTAAGTAGCCTTTCATTAAAATAAGTCATCAGCAGTGCTGTTTTTTTCTATTGAATAAGTTCAATCAATTTTAATTACAATAAGTTGATATATTAGCTTGTTTTGAAAAACTTTTTCCAACCCTACTATTAATGGCGGTCTTTCAGAAGAAAAAATACAGTATTTGCTGCAGGCTTGCGTTAAAGTAACCAAATAAGGCACCATACTTCGTATTTCAGACTTAGTCGTTTTATTCTATATAATCTGTATTATTCAAACCTTTTTGTGAAAATATGGTTTTCTGAAAGACTAACCTAAGTTCAAAATTAGGATTAAAAACCTAACCTATCTTTAAATTAAGTGCTTTTGGCGCCTTTTTGGCCGGATAATCATAGAATTTCAGTTATTACAGACAGTATATCGTATGCGGAAAAAATCGTTTTTTTTAATGGACTTTCTTGTTAAAAGTTTAGAATTAATACAATTTCAAGATTCATTAAGCAAGGTTTGAAATCTATACAACGATTTTTTCAAGAGGAAAATACCGAACAATTTTAAAGTTTTGACCCTGCGGGAACGTAACCCAGTAAACTCACCTTAGGTTTATTTAGCACCCCTTGCCAGTTTTCTAGGCCCAGCAATTGTCGAAAATTTGAAATATCTTGAATTCTAAAAGAAAATAATGTATCAAAATTATCTCTTTTTTCTGTCTGACATTATTTATAAACTTATGCCGATTAATCGAACTGTAAAACTACATAAATTTATCTATATAGGTTTGTCTTCCAATCTACTTAACTGACCGTCCATTCATCTATCTATTCATCCGCAATCTACATATCTCCTTCAATATAATAGTTATTTTTCGCAACGTATTATAAACAGCTTTTCGCGGATATAAAATGTATGTACATTTATAGGATTTTAAAAAACACTGGTTTTATTCTTATGATTGTACATTTTTTAATTCGTAGAATACTGGATATTAATACGATGCTAGACATAATTTTTTCGCATGGCTGAGAACCGGTTCTAATCCACCGGATTTTAATCGGTTACGAGAAAAGTGTTAGCTCCAGTCAAATGAAAGTTTGGTATCCGATAAAGAATCATCCATTATAGAACTTGAAGTGGATTTCATAAGATAAATATTTCTTGTAACTCTATGATAGTATCTTATGTATTTATAAGTGATGACTATTGTCAACAATTACTAATCGTACCTGGACTCTCCTTGATTGTTTTGACTATGTCTGGGACAAACATTTTCTTCTAATTTCAACTGAGCTTCCTCCTCCAATACAAAGAAAATGATCATTAGTTTTGAGTACATTTATACTGCAATAGATTGGATATAGAAAAATTGAATATTGTAAGAGATTCTCGCAAACCTAGATAAAATAAATCCAGGTAGCTAATATAACGTTACCCCCCATCCTCCAACACCCCCTCTCCCTCCCCTCCCCTAGCCATTAGGGAACGTATTGACCAATATTTGAGGGCTGTAGTAGTAACCTAAATAGACGACAAAAATGCCCCTGTTACAATTGATCTGGAAGTCCATCAATATTTCTCTTTTGTATATATTTCTGGGGGAGATTTACGTAGCTGCTATTTCAGATAGCCCGCTATTCTTTTTTAAATTAAATCTGTAGCTCACGTTGTCTTTTAAAAATTCCTACCTAATGCAATGCTTTGGATGTTTGCTTAGGGAAATTTTGTCTGAACAGCATTCATCCAACTTTTGAAAGAAATCTTACTGCTTTTGCAATATCGTGAAGGTTATAGCAGAGGGAAATTTTGTACTGGATTTTATTGGAAAAAGGGGGGAAATTTCTAGGACAAATTTGTCCTTTCTATAAAAAAAAATCAGAGAAAATTTGACCTACCTGCTGTTGCAGAATAGTGGAGGTAGTTGCTGGGGGAGAATTTGCCTGTGTTGGCGATTTTGCAAGACAGGTATCACGAAACAGATCCATTTGGTCCTATAAAAGATACCCCATAAATACATTTGTTGCATAATTGGTATTCAATCACAATTTTGAAAAGTGGTGTTCAAAGGGTTTTGCCAGGAATGTGAACAAACGAGAAAATATTGACTAATGCCCATCTTAAACCTAAATTGAGGGGGATACGTCTTTTTTACCTTGACACCCCGCTCGGCTGTGTTAGGAAAGTGTAGATCCATGTTAAGGGGGGTGTAGGGGGATGGACATTGGCAGTTAGAGGGGTAACCTACCACCTAATTTTGCCAGGAGGGTTGAGTTCACTCTCCTTTCCCTCTTGTACACATCTCTAATTTTTTTAAAAGAATTTTTTTAAGTATAACACAATCAATTAACTTTATTTTTAGTACAAAACCATTATAATTCTATATGAATTAATAATTGATCAAGTTATTAAAGAAACACATAAAAAATGTATCAAAGATGTCACATTAATCAAATTCATATTAGTTGGGTTTACTTTTTTGACACTTTAATGATAGTCAATATAATTTAAGTAGGTATCAAAACAAATTTTCCTACAACTTTACACAGTATTGGGAGGGTGGGGGGAGGGGTGAACACTGTTAAAAAGGGTTCTGCATTTGGGAATAGAACAATGTATGAAGAAAAAAAAATATGCATATTTTACCTGATAACCATTAGGGCAATGAAATGGTTGTAGATTAATTTACAATAATTGTCCCCTCCCTCCCTATACTATATAAATTTTATAAGGGACTCAAACCTGTTGTACATTGTTTTGTGGTTTATTGTTGGCACAGTTCGCTAGTGATTTCAGAAGTTTTTGTTGTGCGCTGGTTTGCTGCTTCAGACCCCGGTCCTTTCGCTCTATTTCACTGAAAAAAAATGTTTTTTAATGTTTTTGAACCATGACCGACAGTCAAAGTAATTTTTATACTTAATGGTCATTTATACAGGGAATCTTCAAAAAATAGCTGCTTGTTTTCAATAGCAGCGGAGAAAATTGCATTTTTTCCACAGTGTTATGGACAGGCGGACAGAAAGAGTTAATTAGTAGGGTATGGTAAAAAACGCCCGCATACAACGCCGGTCATTTTGTTATCCGCTTGCAATCAAGGGCATTGATCAGCTGTACAAAATCTTGGGGGGGGGGGGGACGGTTGAAAAGGTAAAGAGGATTTAATGAAAATCTGCCCAAGACTAATTAAAAGTTGTATGAAAATTGTAGACATATTGGGTCAGTTGTGACAGAAGCACTTTGTTTAGTAAGTAACTATTTGAAATTCTATACAGATTTTAAAATAAGGGCTCTTTACATGTCCTACATCCGAATGTCCGTGTATGTCAAAAACTTAAAAGCGCTTTAGCTTACAAGTTTTCGTGCATTTTTTAAATAACAATTTAATGTTTTTTTTTCACCCAAGCTTTAATTGCTGTGGTACTTATGGGCCAACTTTTAATTTTAAAAATTTGATAATTTTAAGTTACGTATTTACTAATTTCAACTTTTAAATCAAATAGAAATATGTTATTTTAATGTTAACATAAATATTTGAATTTTAAAAGGTGCATTTTACGGTTGGGGAGTTGAATCCATTTTAATAGAAGCAGAAATATTATCTATGATTACGGTTTTGACCCTCTAAAAAACGTAATCTACTATTCTACTTTCCCCATCAACGCCGATATGAGTTTTGTAATCTACCATTCCAATTTTGCCTCTCTTGGTGATGATATCATCAATTCCAATACGATTTTTGAAATGTACCTTTCCACTTTCAAGAGAGGCGAAACTGTAATGGTGGTTTACACTTTTAACATCGACATAATTGAAATCATACATACTATTTTTAAATTATGTTAATCATAGGAATGTATAAAATACTATTTATAATTAAAAAAATTTTATGTAAAATAAAAATAATAACCAGAATATACCATTACTATTATGTCGATTTAAATAAAGAAATCAATGTTTGTGAATAAGCTTATATATAAACATAAATGTACCATTCCAGTTTCGCCTTTATTGAAAGTGGAATGGTACATTTCAAAAATCGTATTGGCGTTGATGATATCATCATCAAGAGATGGGAAAGTGGAATGGTAGATTACGTTTTTTAAAGGGTAAAAACCGTAATTATATATTACATTTCTGCTTCTATAAAAATGGATTCAACTTCCCAACTGTTTTAGAATGAATATGATTTCGTAAATAAACCTTTTTCTCGTATTCATTCGAAACGGATTAATATCCCGTGGATTAGAACCGGTTCTCATCCATTCGAAATATTATGCCTATCATCATATTAAACAAAAACTGGTTTTAATCTTATAATTGTACATCTAATATCCGCTGAAAGCTGTTTATAATACAATGCGAGAAATAACTATTCTGTATTAGAGCAGGGATGCATTAATACCCTGGGTAATGAAAAGTTATAAAAGGCAGGATTTTACTCATTATTGGGGATAATATCAAATTAATATCCGTCGTAATGACAATTTTGGCGTTACTATTAACCTGATTTTTGTACAGAATTCATTGGACATACATTATCATAATATAATCCCTCCAGAGAGTTTTATTCTGTGTGGGCGATACTTACAAAATTTTAATAAATTCATGAACATGAATAGGACAGATTATTTGCGTTTTCTGTATAAAACTACAGTAAATAAAACAAAAAAAAGGAAGCAACATAAAAGACGGGATTAAGAAAGAAAAAAGTGAGAGTTATGCAGTGTTCTTCGATTTTCAATTTTATTTGTTTATGTCAATTTTATGAAAATATCATTAATGAGCTATTATAGAAAGAACTATTTTGCCTAACATTTACGTCAAAATTGTAGCCAACTAGAATCCTATAATAAAACAAGGGTGACAACATCCATAAAAGCTAAGCACTGGAACGGTAGGACAAACGGACATTAACACTTCTATAGTGTCAGAACTGAATAATCAGAATATAAATTGTATAAGAGTCGAAGCAAAATTGTAAGTAAATTTGTTGAAAAACTGCTTGATACAGGATAATATTTATTTACATTTGACTTGATTATAGAGTTGCTTCGCTTATAATATTGTACTTTGTTGTCCCAGGGATCAATATACCAAAAATCAGATCAATAGGATAATTAGATCTATTGAAAATTAGTTGTGAAAATAGTAGAAAAATCGACATGTTTAAAGTGGACGTACGGACATTCTGGTAATTATTACAAAGTTGCTACGCTTTCTAAAGTGTACCTAACTACTACAATAGGAATCACCATGCAAAGTTTGAAATCAATAGGACAATTCTAACGTGCCTAAATGCTAAAAAGCACTATTCTTATTATGCCATAATGACTATAGGTATTAGAAAGCTAAATTGAAATTGAAGTAGGTATCTAAATAGAATTCTCGATATATTTATTTTAAACTGTCTAGAATGTTTCGATTTTTTTTATTAAATACTTGGAACCTGCCAACAGATATAGATCTATATACCAACAACTACCTCTTTCGTCTGCTTCTAAATTATTTTCTGCTACTTGGCTGTGTTAATATAAACGACACCATATTGGTTGATTTTTAACGACTCAATAGAAAGGTTGCATAAGTTGGTTGCGATAGAGAGATACAGTTATTTAACCCTTTCTCCCTCTAGTGTTTTACTCTAATATCCTGCCTCCCTTTTTATGGTATTGACCTGTTCTTCTAATATGCTTCATGAATAAGATTACTTATACGGACATACATGTTATAATTTGATTATCGAGATAAAGTAACAAGTAATAAGGAAAGGGTTATTTTTGTTAGTAGCAAAGCTACTCTATAAATCCGTCTGTCCATACGTCAGCATTGTTTTATGTGAAAGCTTAGCTGCTATTATAGATAGGTGTCTGAAACTTCACTCAACAATCACCTTTTTGGGCCGTTTATTACACCAAGCCCCAAAGTTTTACTATAACGTTTTCTTATTCGTTGGCTAAACAACTTTGGGGACTATATTGAATTTTGATTGGTTGGTTCAATCAAGTTGAGTGACCAAACGTTTTAACCCCTAATTGTAATATAAAAAGATAATTTTGTGTGTCATCAATGGAGATATTCATCAATTTATCGGCCATTGTATTATCCCTTTAGATCCATGATTTTATATCTCATTTTATCTGTTCTGTTAATTGCTGTTTTTTTCTAAGCGCTTCGCTACTAATGTATGTCGATAAATTAATTTTTAAAAGCTAAGCTTTTCTATTATTCGGGTCGGTCCGTCCGTCCAAGATAGTTAGCTTTTATTCGTTAATTTAGGCATGTTAGAATTGTCCTATCGATTTCAAACTTTGTATGGTGATTCTGTAGTAGTTAGGTACGATTTAAAGCGCAGCAACTCTATAATCGTTACCAGAATGTCCGTACGTCCATTTTAACATGTTATTTTTTTTACTTTTTTAATAACAATTTTTTATGTGTTAAAATTATCCGATTGATCTGATTTTTTGATTACTGATTCCTATTACAATAAGGTTCAATATTATGAGCGAAGCATCTCTATAATCAATTATTAAAAATGCCAGTATGTCCTTAAACAGAATTCTGTATTTAAGAATTTTTGCAACAAATTTGCGTATAATTTTGTCAAACCTTATACTTTCATGTTTTGTACATTCAGTTCTGACACTCACAAAAGTTAATGTTCGTCTGTCATATCGTTTCAGAGCTTCGCTTTTATGGATGTTGTCATCCTTGTTTTTCATAATTCGTTTATCCTTTATCCCTTAATTAATTAAGTTATGCTAGCACGTGTAATGGACCCATAGAAAACACCTATTCAAACGTAAATCAAATTAGGAATAAGACGTAGAATACATTTCAACAGCGAGACTATTCTACAAGTCTGTCTATATACATACACTATCGGCTTTGCCCCTAGTCTCTAGGGGCTTTGTCCCAAGAGGTGATCAAAAAAAATTTTGGCGAAATTCGTAAAAGGACCAAAGAAATCTTCAGCAAAAAAAAGGGGGGATTTTTGTTTTTTAGGGGGTAGGGGGTGTCCCACCCCCCAAAAAAATAGCCTAAAACCACCACAGGACCAGTAGGTATATACCCTGAAGAATAGAATCCGATCGGTTCTACTTTGTATTATAGATATATATTTTACAATGTGTAATTGTTAGGTTAGACAAGGGCTGGGGGTGGGGGGGGGGGGGGGGAGTATTATTGGATTGTAAATTATTATAGTATCCAAAGTTTTACTGTCTTTTTTTTGTTGGCTTAAACTTTGGGTACTTTGGTTGATTGGTTGGAAAAACCAGCATTGTTAAATCTTTCAAATTAACAATTTGAATATACAGCGAGAGTAATGTTTATTATCATTGTGGATATTTTCCAAATTTATCGTCCATTCTCCTATCCTTCAAGATACCGAGGCTAGACTTTGACAGTTTTTACAACTTTTTCTGTCGATATAAATAAAAAAATAGCTTTAAATGAATAATTTTGCTTTATAAAAGTTATGAAGCTTCGCAACTGCTCAACTTTGTATTCATTACTTTTTTTTATATCTGGAACATATTTTTTCGTTTTTTTTTAAAAGGAATAATTTGTATTCAGTAAATATAAGAGTCAACATAGTTTGTTTCGATATGTTAACATTCATTTTTATCTATGATAAAATCTTGCTGGTACATCGACAAACCTCTTAAGGGGACAAACCTCTTAGAGAACAAACCTCTTGAAGGGACAAATGAACTAAAGGGACATCTCTTAAGTAAATGCCCTAGGATTTTTCAAAATAATGAAATAAAAAATCTTCCAAATTTTTTGACAAAATCCACTAACAGTAAAACAATTTAACAATCAAATTTAAACTGGCGATAATACACACGGACCGACAAAGACCAAATCCTTATTAATAATTTTTACAAAAATTTTCTTTTTTTTATGTTACATAAAAAAAGATTAATTATGAAATGGTTAGATAATCTTTCATATTATAAAAAATTGTACTGACTTATGTGGTTTTTATTAATTTTCAGGTGTAAAGGAAAATTATATAATTTCAAATAAAGAGTATAAATAATGTCAATCAGGGCCACATTTAATGTTGTTGTCGACATGAAGGACAAGATAATAGTTATTTCTCGCATCGTATTATAAACAGCTTACCACGGATATAGAATGTACAATTATAAGATTAAAGCCAGTTTTTATATTTCGTTTAAAGGGTTATTTGCAATGTCATGCTATTGGATGCTATGGACCAATAGAATAAAGATATTGATAATTAATGTAACTTCGTCTGCTGTCATACCAATAAAACAACGGCATTCGCGCACCCTCTCCCCAAGATATTGAAAAATAGACAAATCTAAGAAAAATTGCGTTCATTATTCTCCCAAATTGTCAACACAGTAGAAATAGTTTTAAATATATCTTCCTATCTCTATATTGCTGCATAAAATAAGATGATCAAAGATTTTTCATTATTTTATAATAGTTACAGTACAAAAGTTATATAATAATACTTTTCTATTTTTAATCATTATAATGTACATTGTACATTAAAAAACTTTGGACACCAGTATAATTAACAGTCCAATGTACCCTCCCCTGGCCTGTCCATCTCAGGGATATAAAAAGAAAGATGTACTATAAATGGATGTACATCCCCAATGATGATATGCAAAATTACCCCTTATGTAATTTAAAGCACAATTCACAAAAGACAAAGGTCGACGTCTGGAAATTTTAGGTCGACCTAAAGAAGCTTAAGGTTGACCGATTTTATAAAGGTATTTGTGGGTTGTACTTGTTTAGGTTAACCTACAGAAAAAAAATCGGTCCACCTTTAAAAGTTATTTGTAAGCTGGGCATAAAATTAGTGGTTGAAACATTAAGACACATAGCATAATAAACCACAAATAAAAATTCAATAGATCTCTAAAGATGTTAAGCCAACAAATATATCATAACTCAAATAATATTCAAGTGTGTTGTTTTCTTATCATTTTACTTTAAATGTCTATGGATGTATAAATGCCTGTGTCGGATGTATTTAATATTTATGACATATAATTGAAAAAGTATGGATGTGTAAATGCCAGTGTCAGATGTATTTTTGACATATGTATAAAAATATTGGATGTGTTTTTGCCAGTGTTGGATGTATTTATGGCAAGAGAATCGATTTTATTGTCAATTAAACAGTAAAAATTCAGTTTCTCATAAATACATCCATTGCACTGGCGAAAACACATCCACTGTAAATTTGCTGGATGTGTAAATGGCAGTCCCCCGCATTGTCTGGTATAAAAGATTACCTGATATCGCCCATGATTACGTTGACGAAAGCATACTCTATGAGGGAGAAGAAAACAAAGAAGGTGCATGATGACATAAACATATCGATGGCCTGAAATAAAAAAAAACAGTTAGTATGAATCCTTTCCTATTAAGCACTAAGGTTTTATTGTCCGTTAAAATCTCGCTAATCACTCAACCGACTGAGTTATATATTGTAGGAAAGCATAAAAAATATTTCAGAATGGTTTTAAGCTATTTTCTCGTATTCATTTGAATCCGGTGGATAGGAACCGGTTCTCATGAATACGAAAAAACTATGTCTAGCATCGTATTATATCCAGTTTTCTACGAATATAGAAATGTACAATCATAAGATTAAAACTAGTTTTTTTAGCCCCGTGGTGCCGAAGGCACCGGCTAAAAAAACTAGTTTTAATCTTATAATTGTACATTCTATATCCGCGGAAAGCCGTTTATAATACGATACGAGAAATAACTATTTTCGTATTCATTCGAATCCGGTGGATAGGAACTGGTTCTCACCCATACGAAAAAACTATGTCTAGCATCGTATTATATCCAGCTTTCTACGAATATAAAAATGTACAATCATAAGATTAAAACCAGTTTTTTAGCCCCGAATTCTATATTTGCGGAAAGCTGTTTATAATACTATGCGAGAAATAACTATTATTGTATTTGCTAATGTCAAAGGGTCGTGTACAAATAGACTTAGCTGGTTCTTTTCCTTAAAGTACTTGGCGAGCACAGAACCCCGTTCCCCTGTTTTCTATGCTTAAACCCTGTACCCAATAAAACCTGATAAAAACACTCGAATAGCTCCCCCACTTAAATTTTTTTTTTTTACTTAGATAAGAGGGGTTCTGGGCTCGACTAGGCACTTTTAAGGAAACCGCCACTTATTATATCATTCATTGTTCTGCTTCATGAATATAGTACAGATATAATTAATCTTGGCTGCGCAACTGTCAGACATAATTGTTCTTGTTTGAAATAAAGACAAAGTTTATGATAAATGAATGCGGTTATCCTTGTTGGGGATAAGTTTTCTGATAATAAAAAATAGTAGAACAAGACAAACTATAATTTTATTGTTTAGCAGGGACTTTAAGAGATAAGATAATGTACGATACATTGATCCACAACCTCACCCCGATGATGATAGACAAAATTACCTCCATAAGCAAATTAAAATTGTTGTTTGAAATTTTTTAACAATGTTAAGTGAAACAAACCATACCAGACTAATATATTAATTATTATCATTTATCTATTCTTATTTAATTTTGTGCTTTGGTAGATTTTTGATTATTTTTTAATAATAATTAATCTTCATGTATTATTTAGGAAGAAATTTAAATTAATGGAGTTATTCGCCCTTGTTAAGATATTTTTTGTTTCTTTCCTTGATATATCCTTGTTTTATTATCATTACAGAGACCCACTAGGCCGAAAATGTACGCAATTTTAAAAGTACACATGGGCAAATAACCTCTAAAAGTCCTTAGAATTTATAATTGATATAAAAATCTGCTATTTGTACATTTTAGTATATACAACACCTTTAATCATATAAAATATTTCTACAGCTCGTGATAGCCCATATGTACAAAATATTTGCTGTACAAAATTGTACCGCTAACTAGCCTATTCTCTGTTTTTATTATTCGTCGGGTATCTGACGTATAAGATTAATATTACTTATATATCACTCATCTTTGATGGATATACCAATAGCATATTTTTACATCCGTAGGGATGTGCAGTATGATATATAAGTTGAAAGGAATTTTAATGTTAGAGGGAGATTTGAAATCTGCATCAAATTTTAAGGATTTTTTATAAAATACGTTTTTTTGTATAATTCTTTATCTAAAAGCGGAAATACAATTTAAGTTCATAAATTTTGACCAATAGGATAGGTGGATTGGAAACTACCTGCGCTCTAATTGGTTGAATGATGTGCGACACTTAAGCTTCTCCAATCAGAGCGCAGACAATTTTCAATCCACCAATCACAGATGTCAAAATTAATTAACTTAAATTGTATTTCCGCTTTTAGATAAAGAATTATAGAAAATACGAATTTTATAAAAAAAATTGTGCAGGCATATCAAGATGTTTACCATTTTTCCTTCTACCTTTTCCGTATTTAAATGTTTATTATTATTGTACATGATATGGTGTCTGTTAGTTGTCGGGTAAGAGTTATATGTATCATAATGCTAAAGACGTTAATATTGAAACCTGCTGCTATTAATCTGGTACTTAAAGTTAGAGTAAGAGAAATGCCGTGACCTGTAAACAGGCGAGGCTCATTACCGTGCACAGTTAGAACTTCAACGCAAAGGTCGAGCAATTAAAGGGTTAATTGTCTGTTGAATGTTACTTAACTTAATATCCTAATTTGAGCGTTAGAGTATCGCATCTTATTAAAAGTGGATGATGCACTTGGGTTCTCTGTATGATGTCTTGAAATCAAAGAAAAATTCCACCCCAAAGAGGTACTTTAAGAACATTGAGTCTTCTTATGTTTCTGTTACTCCGTGTAGGAATGAATATTTTTTTCAGATTATATTTTCCTGTAGCACCAATGTACCAAATTGTTCATAATAGCAGACAAACATTTTTATTCATAACAAAAACAAAAAAATATGCAAGGGCAAGTTTATTTGTCTTCTATTGTTTCCTTTCATTCTATACCTATATGAGTGACTACTTTTCCTGTTTTTTACCTTATGAATTATTTTCGACAGATTTTTTATAAAACGGCTTGCTTTATTGCATCAAGATCCATGACAGATCTATATTGGAATTAAACGTCTATAAATAAGCTCGAGTCTTCCAATAGTAGATTGTTTAATACTTATTGTGCTCCAAAAATCCATAATAAACTCTCATTGATCAGAACGATAAGACCCATTGTTTTACTCTATGAAGAATAAATTCTTTTTTTTTATTTCATGTTGCTATTTGAATTATATTAAAGTATTAAATTTCTATTCATAAAATAGAAAATTTAAATTTATAAAATAGTAAATCAAAGAAAACTTACTTTTAAAATAATTTGATACTAGCGACGCGTCCGTAATGTGTTCAGATATTAAACTAAAATTTAACATTTAACTAAACATTTTAACCCTACAGGACGATAATTTAAAATAAAAAATACTAGGATCCTAAAATATTTTAAGGAAAGAGAGACAAAATTATGAATACGATTTAATATTCAATCTAGCCAATAGCGGGATAATTTTAGAACGCCGCCTCTAGTACATAATAGTGGCTGCACCTCTAGCACATAGTGGCTCTGCATTAAAAAAAAAGCATAAAACCATTCCGAGATCTTCAGTTTCAGAAAAAAATCTCTTACTGATTTTTATAATAGAATAACAATAAAGATACGAGTGTTTCAATTGCAAGACTTAAATTTATATATATAATAGCCTAAAACCATTTCGTTATCTATATCAAGATTCCCTACAAACTGACTGAATGATCCGTGTCATAACTTATAGATAGCTTGCTAATGTTAGAAAATGTTGTGATAAAGTTAAAGAGTTATTGTAAATAAAGGTATATATATATCAAGGATATTAAGCGATAAGACAATGAACGATTAATTGATATATCTAACAAAATCACCCTTACTGTAGATTGTAAATTGTTGATTTAAAAGTTTAGTTTTTAAAACAATCAAGATTTAATAAAAAATTTCTTAGATTTTAATCTAAACGAATGTGTGAACTAGTTAAAAAACTTTGGGTACTGGTTTAGTATACAGTCCAATATTCCCTCCATTCTGATTTACAAAAATATAAAATTAGAAAGGGGAAATAGCACAGACAATAATATTGAGCTACAGCCCTTTCTTCCTCCATTATCCCATCCCTTTATCCTTGTTAATATCTTAAAATACTTACTTTAATGTATGAAACAGGGGGTAATGATTTCTGACTATTAGCATGCTGTGTCGACAGGGTTAGGAGCGAAGTTACTCCCAGTGTTACTCGGGCCGGCACTGCCTCGGGCTAAATAGATGGATAATTAGATATACAGATAGATAGATAGCCAGATAGATAGCCAGATAGATAGATAGATATTAGCAAGCTGTGTCGACAGGGTTAGGAGCGAAGTTACTCCCAGGGTTACTCGGGCCGGCACTGCTTCAGGCTGAATAGATAGATAATTAGATATACAGATAGATAGATAGATAGATATTAGCATGCTGTGTCGACAGGGTTAGGAGCGAAGTTACTCCCAGGGTTACTCGGGCCGGCACTGCCTCAGGCTAAATAGATTGATAATTAAATGACAATATATACAGATGGATAGATAGATAATCATTCAAATATTGAAAATATTTAGTTAAAGATTAAAACTAGGGGTATTAAGAGCTAATTATTTAAAAGACATGCATATTCACTGTACTTATTCGTCCTAGACAATACGAAGATAGAATTGACGGGATGACACATAATGCTATCACAATCTTTAATAAGGGCATACGTACTTTTTGTGTTTGAATATAGAGTAGAGCTGCCATATTTTCTTTGTTTTACAATATAATCAATTTAAGTTTCTTAAATGCCTATATCGATCAATTAGGTTATTACGAACAGACGGACGTACAGACGGGCATACTCTAATTACAGAGAGTAGTTGCGCTAATATAAAAAAAAACATTACCTTAATCCAGAATGAAATCCATGACATGACGACAATGAGACAGGTTGGGATATAGGTATGAAACATGAAGTACCTAGATAGATAGATAGATAGATAGATAGATAGATAGATAGATAGATAGATAGATAGATAGATAGATAGATAGATAGATAGATAGATAGATAGATAGATAGATAGATAGATAGATAGATAGATAGATAGATAGATAGATAGATAGATAGATAGATAGATAGATAGATAGATAGATAGATAGATAGATAGATAGATAGATAGATAGATAGATAGATAGATAGATAGATAGATAGATAGATAGATAGATAGATAGATAGATAGATAGATAGATAGATAGATAGATAGATAGATAGATAGATAGATAGATAGATAGATAGATAGATAGATAGATAGATAGATAGATAGATAGATAGATAGATAGATAGATAGATAGATAGATAGATAGATAGATAGATAGATAGATAGATAGATAGATAGATAGATAGATAGATAGATAGATAGATAGATAGATAGATAGATAGATAGATAGATAGATAGATAGATAGATAGATAGATAGTTTGATAGAGTAATTATGGAAAGATAGCCTTCTTGACTGTGCACACTTTAATAAATGCATATTTTAATCCCGACAATAAATATATTACATTTAAAGGGTTATCCTTATTTAAGGAAGTATGTCTTTTTGTCCCTCTGTCTGTCTCTCTACATTTATATCTGTTTGGCTTTATGTCTGCAATAAAAGATTTTGCTAATCACTGGACCAATGTGGATCTATTTAAAGTGACGATTTTAAAGGTCCTAAAAATGTTTTATTTTTGACTCCACCCCCTATTTTAATATATCTAAGGGGTGGGAGGAACTTTTTACTGGTTATTCAAAAACTTATGTTAATATTTTTCTTTAATTTTTTTGCAATACCAATTTAATCTTATATACCAACTATCTCACTTTTGCATTATGCAAGTTATATATTAAGGTTAGGAAATATATTACAGAAAACAAATTTAGGAATAGCATTCATAAAAAAATATTAATTTCATATAAAAACAAAAAAATAACTAGGGCTGTCCAAAAGCTGAGTTCATGATAATTTTCTCTGCCGTTATAATTAACATATTAAAACTTATAATGAAATAAGTTTTCAAAGATACACCATATGCCTATATGCTACTCTTTTAATTGACATAATTGTCCTTGTTTTTACCATCCTTGTCTTTGGATTTAAATTCAGTACTTTGCAGGGAGGGAGGGTACACTTGAATGTTTATTACACTGGTAGCCAAAGTTTTATAAATTCGTTAGGTCAAATTTGTGGGCTTAAAATCTTTGGTTACTTTTGTTAAATCGTGTTCAACTATTAATGTCTAATCTTTTCAACCAATAAATTTAATCTTTTAATCTATATAGGTGGTCATTTTTTAGCTTCGGTAGGTATGTTAATCAATTGTCCATAAAAATCGTGGTGCATCCGCTCGTCGCTGGGGAGGTGATAGGCTCGAATCTCGTCATAACTAAAGAAGTTAAAATGGTTCCTACTGCTGCTATGTAAGGTGCGCGATATAAATTGTAAGAATAGGGGAAATACCTTGGCCCATAAACAGGCGCAATTCACTAACATGCACAGTTAGGACTTCTCAGTCAAAGGGTTGGTTGTCTGATGGATGTTAATTAACCTAATATCCTTGGGTGTTAGAGTAGCGCATCCCATTACACGTGGATGATTCTCTGGATTCTATAGATGATTACTTAATCCCGCCCTTACGAGGTAACCAATCGTCCATTGTCTTATTCCTTAATAACCCTGATATTTTGCAAAGAGGAAATAAAGATTGAGATGTAAAAAATTACTTTTTGCACACCAGCTATTTTAATATTAAACAAGGATGATCATATCAATATGTATGGTAGCAACAAAAAACTTCGCCCCAATTATATTGTACAAATACTAAAGTAACAGGATGTTTGTGTATCTGTGTTTCTGTACCGAAGGATCCGCTAACCGCTGAACCGATCGGGTTCTCCTTAACAGGGTAGCTTTTCATAGGTCCTGGGAAGGTTTATAACTATTTTCTTGGGAGTTGGGACACCCCCAACCCCCCCAAAAAATGAAAAATACCCCCCCCAAAAAAAAATTTTCATTTTCTAACTAAAATTACAAATGATAGGGGGCAACCGGCAACCCCCCCCCCAAAAAAAAAAAAATTTTCCACCCCCAAAATTTTTTTTTTACTTTTTCTTATAAAATCTAAAATAAGAAATTGGGTTATCAAATTCGACTCCCACCTCCTCAAGTGCCCCTAGAGACCTCTAGGGGGCGTAGCCGCTAGTTGTACTAAAAGACATTACAGATTAAAAGGCATTATTTACATTTCATAACCATGATTTGAGTTTTTTTCATACAAAGTTTGAAAGTGATTCTAATTAACCTGCATTAACTATTAGAGCTACCAGTTACGGACGTACTAATAAAATGTAAAAAAGCTATGCATTTAAGAATAAACTTACCCCAATCTGCGACGAAGTTTGAATACAACTTCCAAACATGTGAAGTTACCAGTACTGTACGTACTTGTACAGTCAGCTGTATAGTTTGATACCAATTCTAATTGTGGAAGTTCTATGCCTGAATAGATAGATAGATAGTTAGATATATAGTCAGCTGTATAGTTTGATACCAACTCTAATTGTGGAAGTTCTATGCCTGAATAGATAGATAGTTAGATATATAGTCAGCTGTATAGTTTAATACCAATTCTAATTGTGGAAGTTCTATGCCTGAATAGATAGATAGTTAGATATATAGTCTGATACCAACTCTAATTGTTGAAGTTCTATGCCTGAATAGATAGATAGATAGATATCTAGTCAGCTGTATAGAATGATACCAACTCTAATTGTGGAAGTAATATGCCTAGATAGATATATAGTTAGCTGTATAGTTTGATACCAACTCTAATTCAGGAAATTCTATGACTGGATATACAGATCACTGTTGCGTGGCCAGTTTTAAGTTTAATTTTTATCCCCTAGGAGTTACTGAACAATCATGACAAGAAAAGCAAATATTCATACTTTTCAATTCTTTACAACTTTGCTTTTATGAAATCTTTCATAAAACCACTCTATATAAGATTTATTTAAGACTGAAGTTCCGTGACCTTAGCAAAGCAACTGATAATAATGGCCATGGATTAACTCCCTTCAGGAGTTGTTTTATTAAGAACTTTATAAAAGCAAACTTGTTCAAAATTTTATATCAATAATCTTTGCTTCTCTTGTCATGATTGTTCGGTAACTCCTAGGGGATGAATATTGAACTTAAAATTTTCAAATCTAATTTTCTCAAAAATTAGATTTGGTTGGATTTTAAAATTAGCAAAGGGTGTTATTAGACCTACTTACTGATACAATTGCAAAGTCATTTTTGCCTAACACTAAAATAAACTTTTTTCATCTGGTCACGCAACAGTGAGATAGATAGGTACTTAGTCAGTTGTATAGTTTTATAATAAGTCTGTTGAGGGAGCTTTGTGCCTGAATAGATAAATAAATATACAGAAAAATAAATAGATAATATGTTAGAAATTAGATGGATAGTTGTAATTTATTCAGTTTTTAATGCATTTGTAATAAAACTTTTTGGAAAAATTTAAATAAGAAGCAAAATGATAATTTAGAGAGACAGCTTAACAAACAACCTTTTGAAATATATAAGTGTAATAACTTTCTTCAGAACTTTTAGACTAAAAGATTAGAAATAAAAAAAATAGCCTTCAAGGAGAGGGCTTGTAGGAGGATGACAATTTTAACAAACCCCACCCAAAAAATAGTATTTAAAATCATTTAAGGCTTACACCATACTGGCAAAACTCAGTTTAGAAATATTGTTTTATAATCACATTTAAATAAATCAATTGCAGACAAATTAATTTTACGCCAGTGTAAGAATAGTTATTTCTCGCATCGTATTATAAACGGCTTTCCGCGGATATAGAATGTACAATTATAAGATTAAAACTAGTTTTTTTAGCCCCGAGGTGCCAAAGGCACCGGCTAAAAAAACTGGTTTTAATCTTATGATTGTACATTTTTATATTCGTAGAAAGCTGGATATAATACGATGCTAGACATAGTTTTTTCGTATGGATGAGAACCGGTTCCTATCCACCGGATTCGAATGAATACGAGAAAAAAAGTTACAAAAATCAAAATTTCACCTGGTTCTACAACCAATGGAATCAAATCATCTGGTAACCACTCAAAGATTAGGTCATCTGTCGTGTGTGATACTAAATAAATAAATATATAAATAGATAGGTAGATAGATAAATAGAAATAGATATTTTTACAGATAGATAGATCAACTGTAAATGAACTTTACCTTAACGGTTATTTGTGTGGAAGCTAGTAAAATTGGCTGACTCAGATTATGACGTCAAAAAAATTAACCAATGAGATGATCTGCATGCATCTAGCAATCTTTAAATGACTCTTGTTACCGCAATTTTTTTACTTCAATATATGACTTTCAAATAATCAATATATGCACATTACTTTAATACGCAAGTAATTACCATTTGGAAAAATCATTAAATTTTCCTTATAGAAATGCTGCATTAATTAAACAATAAAAACTTTATAATATTTTGTATTGTATACCTCTTATACTATGGACAGAATATAATAATACAATAAGATAAATAGATTTTTAGATAGATTAAAAGCTGAGAATAATGGAACATTTAGATTTCACACTTGTCCATAAAATTCTATATTAACGTTTTCTTGTTTGTTGGGTTAAATGAGTAACAAATGTTTCAAAAACTATTTTTTGTAACTTTGTGTATAAAATAATAAACAAAACTACTCTCATATTAATAATTAGTAACATAGTCGCATGAAGTGCGATTAAAGCGCAACACAGCTTAAAAATGCCGCAATAATTGTGAAAATCTTACTTGATTCCATAGATAGTCTGCACAACTGTTCATCATGTGGATACTTGGACAGATAGATGCTAAAATAACTTACTCATACCTTCTTAATTATAACAAAGTCGCATGAAGCTGAAATTGAAGCACGACAAAGCCTAGAAATGCCGCAATAATTGTGAATATCTTACTTGATTCCATAGATAGTCTGCACAACTGTTCATCATGTAGATACTTAGACAGATAGATGCTAAATTAACTTACTCATATCTTCTTTATTATAACAAAGTCGCATGAAGCGGAAATTGAAGCGCAACAAAGCCTAGAAATGCCGCAATTATTGTGAATATCTTACTTGATTCCATAGATAGTCTACACAATTGTTCATCATGTAGATACTTAGACATATAGATGCTAAATTAACTTACTCATACCTTCTTAATTATAAAAAAAAGTCACATGAAGTGGAAATTGAAGCGCGATATAGACTAGAAATGCCGCAATTATTGTGAATATCTTACTTGATTCCATAGATAGTCTGCACAACTGTTCAGCATGCGGGCAATTAGATAGATAGATGCTAAAATAACTTACTCATACCTTCTTAATTATAACAAATTCACATGGATCTGAAATTAAAGCGCGACAAAGCCTAGAAATGCCGCAATAATTGTGAATATCTTACTTGATTCCATAGATAGTCTGCACAACTGTTCATCATGTAGATACTTAGACAGATAGATGCTAAATCAACTTACTCATATCTTCTTAATTATAACAAAGTCGCATGAAGCGGAAATTGAAGCGCAACAAAGCCGCAATTATTGTGAATATCTTACTTGATTCCATAGATAGTCTGCACAACTGTTCATCATGTGGATACTTGTGGAATTTCATGGAACAGGACAGCAATAATGTCAACCTAAAAAATAATTTTTTATATTTTTATATGTATAAAGTACAACGCCATTTATGATTTTCAATTATTATTCAAATAATCTCTTTTTTAAGATTTATTTTGTTTTGGCTTAAAAGGTGTTTGTTACAAAGCTTTTTATAGTGCCTGTCCAATATTACATTTTACTGGCTTACCATTGGTCAATTAGAATGTAAAATGGCCTGCCATTGGTCATTTGTATTGTATGGTGTCATTGTTTTATAGGCACTATAAAGAGCTTTGTTTGTTATATAATTAAAACTTGAATTTTAAACTCTCTGAGTAAATCTATTCTTCCCTTCATATATTTTTTTTTCTTTTTTTATGAATTGAATGTACTATATAGGTCAATTTGTCATGCGGTTTGTGCTAAATCAATTTTGTTACCGCAACTGCCAAATAAATCTTCAACAATTAAATGTAATGTTTTGTTATTAATTAAACTGTGTCAGAATTTATTAAGTAATTATTTTATAGCAACGAAGCTTCTCTATAACTCACCGTATATCTGTAAAGATATAGGATTTCTCGGATTCTATTAAAGCTAGACAACTGAAATTCAGATTATATTTATCAGGCAGATTGGCTTCTATTATTCAAGTTATTTAGTTCGTTGGTCTGTCCGTCTTTCTGTAGATTTGGAAATATAACTTTTTCTTGGCTTCGCTTCCTATTAATTTTATCATTATTTTTGCGTATTTCTTACACTTTATAGAAATGTATTAGTTGTAATATTCTTTAGAGCTGAAGGGGACATTGATCTACAGAGAGGGTTATCATCATTTGAAATGTACATCAATTCATCGTCAATCTTCCATTGTCTTAACCCTTAATATCCATGCAAATCCTTATTTTAACAAGGACAATTATTTCATAAGTAGCTTTACTCTTTTTAAAAGACCACGAAAAGCTGTTTCTTATGCATGAACGGCCGTCCAGACAAGTAAAGCAAAGATATATAGTAGCTTCGTTCCTAACATAAAGTAGCTTAGACTTGTATCATACTGTTTAACAAATTAGAAAATATTTTCTCGAATTCATTCGAATCCGGTGGATAGGAACCGGTTCTCATCCATACGAACAAACTATTTCTAGAATCGTATTATATCAAGCTTTCTACGAATATAAAAATGTACAATTATAAGATTAAAACCAGTTTTTTTTAGCCGGTGCCTTCTATATCCGCGGAAAGCCGTTTATAATACGGTGCGAGAAATAACTATTCTATAATTTTGAAGAATCAGGAAATTACTAGAACATTAATTTACTCAGAGATCTTAAGGGATAAGACAATGGACAATAAATTGATGTACGTACATCCCCAATGATGATAAATTAAAATGCTCTTAACGATAGATCAAAATTATTAGTTGAAAAGTTCAAAATCGTAATTCAAAAATTCAAATTCAGAAAATTACCCACAGGAGGTTATAAAACTTTGAATACCAATGTAATTAACAATCCAATGTCCACTCCCTCCCTGGTATTTACTACTTAAATATCATTACGTAACTTGCTTTTTTATTGTTTGATTAATTTGTGCTATTTGAAGCAGCTTGACATCAACAAAGTATTTGACAACAATAAAATATTTATGACAGTGTAAACAGGAAGACAAAGAAGATGATTAAAGTCCCTCCACAGATTATGACGTCATACGAAAGAATAGCCAATGATAGGCCAGTATACACTGTAATTGACCAATGGTAAAATTTATGCTGGCCTCTCACTGGTTATTATATCGTATGACGTCATAATCTGTGGAGGGACTTTAATCACCCTCAAAGACAAAATAAGTACTTTATAACTCCGCGAGCCCGGATTATATTGATTTTCATTTGATACAAACCGGTGCACGTGGTTCTGAATAAGGGTGAAAATCACAAATAGGTTAATCTTTTTTAAAGTTGTTTTTTGAATATAGAGATAGACATCATGTTACAATCAATCAATAAATAAATACAGGCTCTGCTTAAAAACGTTTAAAATATAAAAAAAAATACTATTTGTTTGCCACATTTTTAAATCAAGATAAAAGATTCTTTCTTTATTTGATATTAAATGCAAAATCCCTAAATATTGGAGCTTACAACTAAATAATAATGATTATAGAGTATTTGTGCTACCATAACATATATCTTTATGAGTAATTATTCGGTTCTGTGCAGCATACATATGGTGAAAGTTTGCGCGGCATTGCACCCATTGCGTAAAATAGCCACTAGGTAGTGAAACCTATTTCTTGACATAATAACAACAACAACCCCATTCTTTTAAAGTTTTGGAAAACTATAACGCCACAGGGGTAGGGAGAAGGGGGGGGGGTGGATTCTTTCCCTTTGAGGCACTATCCATAAAAGGTATTTTTATTATTATTTAGCAACAAAAATAAATGTTTCACAAAAAGTTAGTTTGTGTTAATAAACCCGCGACCGTGGCTTAACACGTAGCGCTTCTGCCCGTCGTCGGGGAGGTGATTTGTTCGAATCTCGGCTAAACACCGCTTCATAACTACAGAAGTTTATAATAGAATCTACTGCTGCTATGGCAGGTGTGCGACAAAAATAGTTAGTGTAGGGGGAATGCCTTGGTTCACAAACAGGCGCAACAGATGTACAGATAGGACTTCTCAGACAAAGGTCGTGCAACCAAAGGGCTGGTTGTCTGTTACTTAACTTAGAGGAAAAGAACCGCAAAAATTGTTTTGTTGAGGTTGAGATGGCCTTACACAGAGTCTAGGCTTCAGCAAGGTTTATGGGTGTAATCTCGTGTAGGTGCAATTGTAATGGAACCAAGGATGCTGTGAGTATTGGTGCAAAAAATATGACGTAACAAAAAAAATTAGCCAATGAGAGTCCACTATAAATTTTACCATTGGTCAATAACGGCCTCTCATTGGCTAATTTTTTTTGTTACGTCATATTTTTTGCACCAATACTCACAGCATCGGAACCAAGTGTAAATGCATATAAACAGGCAATGTACTATTATTTTTCCATTAACATTAGACAAAAAAGATGACAAAAAATTATCCTTGCAACAGAATCTCTATATCTGTTTGTTCCGAAAGATCTCGCTGACCGCTGAATCGATATTTCCGTTACAGTGAAGCTTCTCATCGGCCCTGGTAAGGTTTATAGCTATTTTGGGGGAGGGTATCACCAACCTCCCAAGAGAAATCGCCAAAAAATACCAAAAATGTTTCTAAATTTTCGCTATGTGGCGATATTGTGTAACTTGATGGAAACTAAAATTCCATTTGAAGTATAATGTTACTGGAAACTGCTAGATATCATGATTATTGATTTTAATTATGATTTACATTGGTTTTCGGCAGGTTTTTGGCTACTTTAATGATTTAACCACCTCAGAAAAAGTTTACACTCTCCTTTTAATTTGTCGGTTTTCTAGAGCCGTTTGTGATATCTTAAAGGATATTCTTAAATGTTTGTAATTGAAATAGATTAAAGGAATATTTGAAATAAATTGATCATTATAAAATTAGTTTAATTTAGCAAATTTTGCATGTATAGAAAAACCTGGCAGTTTTTGTTTATTTTAACTCAATTATGTTTGAGGTCTACTTGTGGATGTAATTGATATTATCTAATTAATCCTGTCTTCTTCTCTCTGTATATACAACCAGGAATATGGGGAAATATATATTCTTGAAAAAATTTTAAATACAAGTAACAAGATGTCTGTCTGTATGTTCCAAAGGATATCGCAAACAGCTGAACTATTTTACTTAAGGGTATCAAATCTCTCCCAAGAGAAAACGGCCCTGAAAAAAATATACCCTACCCCACAAAACAAAAATTATACTTTCTATTAAAAACTAAAATTGAAATATGAAGTGGGATCGACTTTTCTTCCCTCCCTTCCACCTTAAGTATTAAATAATTTAGTTTTAAATCTAAGCTTTTCCACAGTTCGTAGTCATTAACGAAAGCTCTATTCGTTAATTTGAGTATGTTCTATCTATTTCAAAATTGCATCATGATTCATGATTCTTGATACAATTAATAAAGCATATTTTTTTTTATCCAAATTTGATACTAACCTTTTTTTGATATGATTATCCTAAAGCATCTCTATAAGAAAAAGATTAAAGAAGTTTTTACTGGACGCACACACTTATACATTCATCAAATTTTATTTTAAAAAAATACAGTTTTAAAATCTAACTTTTACAGTCAAATGTTTTGTAAATGTCAAACTGATCTAAAATAAAAAGAATCACAGCTATAATCGTGACTTAAAATTGAAATATATGTTTATGTTTGTTATTCTTAATGCCTGATATGTTAAGCTTTGCATGTAGTTGATTTCCTTCTTAATACTCCGGTTACTTATTTCTTTAGATGTGAACAATGAATATGTGGCGAACCTCAAATAATTGGAAGGTTATAAATAATATACACATAGTTACCATTGCATTGTGCATTCATTTCCGTACATGTTTCTTATTATCATAACTGCATAAAAATTGCCCCCTTTCCCCTTTTTTACTTTAAAACACTTTTTACTTTTAAACACACAATCTTATTAGTGACAAAGCTACTCTATAATTCACTTTGACTGTTCATCTATTAGTCAGTATGTAATGCTATAGAGAATGATAATTTTCTCGATTGTTATTCCTGATAGACGTCTGAAATTTGTTGTGAAGATTCCCTAAAGCAGTGAGTGTCCAGTTTATGATTTACTTGAACCGTCAGTCTGTTATTTTGATTCTTTACTATTGGACATAAACTCTTTAGAGCACTTTGTCCATGATTTTTGTGCTTTGCTACTATTGAATGTTGTCATCCTTGTATGTTTTATAATATAAAGCAAAAATTATACAATATGCAAATTTGAACTCATGCAAAAATTATCCACTAGGCATATGTGACAGCGGATGTAAAGGCCCATCACCTACAGTAGTTACCATTGCAGATTATTTACACATCTCAAAAAAAAGGATATTTATGTCCATAAGTGAGGAAGCAGTAACCAATTAACCACATTTTGAAAGCATGGAAATATAACATATAATAACTTAATTACTCTGTTGCAGTGACGAACCCCAAACTGTCCCACTTTGAGAAAGACGTCATATACGTTTCGGGAAAGAAAAAAGGGAAGGGGGAAGAAAAAGAGATGGGAGAAAATGGAAGAGATTTTCTTCCCCCCTTCCCTAAACGTATATGACGTCACTGGAATCGTCTTTCTGAAAGTGGGACAGTTTGGGGTTCGTCTGTTGCAGTAACGTACAGACGGACAAATATACCCCAATTATAAAGTAGCTTTGCTGCAAAACAAGATATCAATAATACAAAGTAGAATGATGTCTGTCTGTCTGTCCGTCCGTCCCTTAAGATCTTGGTAACCACTGAACCGATCGGATTCTACTCTTCAGGGAATATACCTACTGGTCCATAATTTGTTAGGAATAAAGGTACAAATATAATTATACATATGACATTTAGTCGGAAAAATAGGGACTTTTTTAACGTAAAATTCCTTGCAGGGTAAAATATCCAAGTTATAACTTTGAGGATATACTAAGAGTGAGTAAAAAAGCAGACTCTTAATTAATGGGAATATTTATTCTCGTATTCATTCAAATCCGGTGGATAGGAACCGGTTCTCACTCTCGGGGCTAAAAAAAACTAGTTTTAATCTTATATTTGTACATTCTATATCCGCGGAAAGCCGTTTATAATACGATGCGAGAAATAAATATTAAAACGTTTCAGATTTCGATCTTATAAAAATGTTATACATATTGTTTTGTCTGTGGCTTTGGGTGTCGATAACTTCTGAATTGATTGATTTCTTCATTCTAGGAAAACTTAACATAGGTCCCGTAGTCGTATTCAAGTTTTAGGCTATTTTTTGATATTCCCAATTCCCCTTTAATTAAGTTCTCTTTTACTGTTTACCAGGCCTAGCTATTCTAACAATCATTTCTACAAAAAACACAACAGCTTTGGAAGTAGGGTGGGGGTATATCTTGTTTTTTTTTATGTAACTGAAGAGGGGTTGGTAAAAAGGGAAGGAAAAGGGGAAGGGGGTTGTGGGGGAAATGTTCTTTGTTTAACTTCAGTAACATATAATTAGTTATAAAAGTCGATCAAAAATAAAAAAGAATGACAACATTCATAAGTAGCGAAGCAAAATATCTATTATGAAATAGACAAACGGACAATGTGAGTTATAAAGCAGATTATCTCTTATCATAACAAAGAAAATAATAAGAGAGATAATATGTAAAAACTTAAAATCACAAAACCTTAAGAAATAAGGTTATGTTTTTGAAAGTTGTAAAAAGAAAAGCAGCTGAAGCTGCTTAAAAGCAGTCAGACTACCATAATTTTTTATACCTAATTCGGGTGCATAATGAAGGGAATATTTGCAAGAATTTTAAGCTAAATAACTTTTGTAGGAGCCGGGAAAATATGTAATGAAAAATAAATCGGCTAAAAAGCTGTTTAAAAGCAGTCTGGGCGCTTTGGATGTTTCAGCCTTCTATCTTTTATAGAAGCTGAAAAAAAAATACATTTCCCCCAAAACGTTTCAACTTATACAGAAGCTTCGCCACCAATAAAAAATATAACTTATATAATAAGTACTAGAGGCTACGCCACCTAGAAGCCTCTAGGGGCACTGAAGATAGGAGGGGGAAAAGTCGACCTCATCCCATTTTAAATTTGAGTTTCAACAGAATAAAAAAAAACTATTTTTGGGGGGGGAGGGGGGTGAAGACACCCTCCCCAAAAATAGCTTAAAACCTTCCCAGGACATATAAGAAGATATATTGTAAAGGAAAACAATATCGGTTCTGCAGTTAGCGAGATCCTTCGGGACAGACAAAAAACGCTTACTACTTTATATAATAGGATAACAATAAGCTACTACAGAAAAAAAGCGGGAAAAAATTAATTAGGAAAAGATACTATTTATGATTGTAACTTTAGTTAGTAAAATGTATCATACATATCCTAATTAAGACGTAAGGACAGACAAAGTATATGACATATTATGCAGCTACGCTACTTGATAAGTTTCTAATACAATAAAAGAAAGTGTTTCACAATTAACCTTGTAATAAGTCGGTAAAAACCAGATCAGAAATAATCCTAGTTTTATATAATTTATAAGGTTAAAGTGTCCATAGTTTTGTTCAGAAATGCAACAAATAAAAGAATATAAGATTCGGATTTTTACCTTTTTAACGAGTCCGCCTGTCTTTAATTTTTATGTGACATTTTTCGAATACTGCTTGAAAAAGATAACTAAAATTTTATTTAAAGATTATTTGACTAATTAGTTCAGCAGCTTTTTCTAACTCTCTTTTTCCGTTTGTCCATCTTTTATGTTTTCATAAAAGTAGTAATTCATTCTCCTAGATTTATTTTCTTTTGCTTGAAGGTAAAAACATATAGATTTACCAAGTTAAAAGTCAATAAAGAATATTGCGTTTATACCATATTACATTTTAGCAAACTGTTATTAGCCAAGGTTTTGTCTATTTCAAGCAGGGATGGAAGGGCCAATAGTGTATAAATCATTTAACACACCCTTCTCCTAAATCTGCTGTCTATAAAAGTTAGAATAACACATATAGAAGGGAAAAGTTTATTTACCGTCCTGTGTCCAATCCCTAGTTTAAACTTAATTTTTTTTCAGCAATTTTCCAATTGATAGGCTACTATAGGATTTTTCAAATTCGCTAGTAACTCAGATCTTATTTTATGGCTGTTTTACAGTTGGTGTTACAGGTATTGATGACGTAGTTGTCTACTTCTTATTTGATCATTACAGTTTTAAACAGGCAATATCAGCAATATATGGATAAGTTCTATTTGATTGCATGACCTTTATCTAGAAGTTATCAAAGTGCATGTTAGTGTTACTAAGTTACACCAGTCCGCGACCGTGGCTCAACACGTAGCGCATCCGCTCGTCGCCGGGAAGGTGATAGGTTCGAATCTCGGTCCGACACCACGTCAAAACTAAAGTCGTTAATGTTAAAGACTATGTCAGATGCGCGACGTAAATAGTTAGAGTGGGGGAATGCCTTTGCCCAAAACATGTGCAACTCGCTACCATGCACAGTTGGGACTTCTCAGACAAAGGTCGTGCATCTCAGAGAGTTGGTTAACCGATGGATAAATGGACGCTTTACACCGCAATCATAAGTATTGTATGTATGTTCCAAGGTGCGTGGAGAGAGGTCTAGTACCCGAAGCGACACCAGCCCCAAAGAGTCTTAACTTACTAAGTTACACCAAGGCAATCCCACTAATCCGTAAATCATAAATGTCACTCACAGCTGGTACATTTTGCATGTCTCTAGTATAGCGTGGCTAAATCCAGAATCAAACCCGACAATTTCCAGTAGGGACATCCAAGTCTTTTCAAGTCCAAGGGAGCAAAATAAGGAATGTGGAGGGGGGGGGGGATCTTATGTATTTTTTTTATTTTTGAGGGGGTTAGAATGAGGGGTTCCAAAATATTAGTGGTGAACACCACTTTACCTCCCCAAAGCCTATGCTGTCCTGATAGTAATTAGGTATTACTTATGCACCTGATCGACCTTGTTTTTTTTAAGAATTGTAATTTTAACGTCGCTTTTTTCCTGTCCTTTATACTCCATAAATTTACTAACAGTCAGCAGTCTGAAGCAAGTACTATCTGATTTATACATTTATAATATCATTATTATTATATCATAATTTTTAGGCGCGAAGCTGATTAACAAAATTAACAAAAATTTTACCATTGGTCAATTACAATGTAAACTGGTCTATCATTGGTCATTTGTATTGTATGACGTCATTTTATATTGGGCATTATGAGTTGCTTATCAGTTAAAGAAAACATCCTTGTTATAAATAAATCTTTGAGCACAAGTGTTCATTAACTCTTTATGACTAAAAATCTTCTTACTCTAAGCAATTGCAAATTTTAAAACCGCAGCCGATACAACTTCAGCCGTTTGTCTGACATGAAGAATAGCTGCCTGTGGCAACCTCTTAAAACTGTACAGTAAAAAATATGGCCTGTTTTTTCCCACCCATAAAAAAGTAATTAGTAGATGCATTAAATAGGAACATTTATAATAATATTAATATGAAATCAATTAATGTAATAAATATTAATATTTTGTGTAATGATGCCTGTAATTTGTTATTAATAAATTATATTTTTAAAAGGAAAGTCTATGCTTATAAGTTTTTAAAAAAAAACTTTTCTATAATTAGGATGTGTACATTTGATACAATTAATGAAATGTTTGAACTTATTTTCAGTTTTAACTATTTTATGATGATTCCAGTAACAATTAGGTATATTTCGTGAATTTCGTGATGGGGTGAAAACAGGGATTTTTATTGCATTTTTAAGGGGGGTTGTTGACTCAACCCCAACACCTTCCGACCGCACGTTATAAATGCAACTCTATGATCATTACCAGATAATTTGCACATGCATTTTAGATTTGTTAAGGCATAAAGCAGGGCTCGGCAGCCATAACGAAATGAACCAAAATGAATTTAACAAAGAATCTATGACATGAGTAATAATAAATCTACCAGTTTAAAGTAATATTAAAATTGAAATTCCTTGGAACTTGGTCGTTCTTGCTAATTGTGTTTTATAACATTTGTAGCCCTAATTGAATGCATTATGTTGTAAAACAAACATTACAACATCCAAAAGTAGCGAAGCAATTAAAAATAAAACAAGGTAAGAACAGACAAACAGACAAAGAATCACCAAGGTTTATCCAAGAAAATGAGTTATTTAGTGAATACTTGTTGGTCTGCAGAATCTTCAAAAAAAAAATTATGTGTCGATCTTTAATGGCAGCTGAGAAAATTACATTTCTGATTTTTCATCGCCAACAAAACTTATTGACTAACAAAATGAGTGAAAGAGTATATGCCATTCTTTGGAATATTTACAACAAATTTCTCATATTCATTTTTAATAGCAAATTAGAAAACCATAAAATCCCTATCAAAAAAAGACGTATACCCAAAGTAAGGTATATAGTAGCTTCGCTACTAAAGTATTGTGTAAAAAGTACAGATGGCAATTTTATAGCTCCAAATTAGTATTTTTGTACATTATAATTAATTGAAAATAGGATGTAATAGATTAACTAAGGGAAAAAATAGATTCATCCTCGTACTGCCAATGACACATGGGAAGCTTCCCTCAATTGAAGAACTTTCAAGATTAAGTAGTTTGAAAAGACAGTCAGAAAACGCACTACATTATATTATAGTTACTAGAATGGTTACTAGTTCTTCGACCCGGGCTTCACTGAAAATTACAACAAATGAAATCTTTTGCTTCATACAAAACCTTACTTTATATTTTGGAGAGAAATAGGTTTTAATAAATAGTTGGGAAAGGTCTATAGAACACGTTATACAAGTGTTTATTTTTAGTGAAGCAGTATCTGCATTTAAAGTAATATATACGCACCATTAGGAAAGTTTAATATTAGTAATATGTGTCATCTTACACCTTATGATTTTTAAAAGCGAAGCTTTTCTATAATTAGGGTCGGTCCGTCCGTCCGTACGTCCGTCCGAGATAGATAGCTTTTATTCGTTAATTTAGGCATGTTAGAATTGTCCTATCGATTTCAAACTTTGCATGATGATTTCTATAGTAGTTGGGTACGATTTAGAAAGCGTAGCAACTCTATAATCATTACCAGAATGTCCGTACGTCCATTTTAAACATGTTGATTTTTCTACTTTTTTAACAACAAATTTTCAAGTGTTTTAATTATCCGTTTGATCTGATTTTTAGTATATTGATTCCTGGGACAACAAAGAACAATATTATATGCGAAGCAACTCTATAATCAAGTCCAAAAATGTAAGTATGTCCATAAACATTATCCTGTTTTTAAGCAGTTTATCAACAAATTTACCTACAATTTTGATTCGACATTTATACATTTATGTTCCGATTTTTCAGTTCAGAAACTATACAAGTGTTAATGTCCGTTTGTCCTACCGTTTCAGTGCTTCGCTTTTATGGATGTTGTCATCCTTGTTACAATAAAATTTTACAAATATTAAAAAAGCTATTTTATATCAAACAGTATTTGGATAAGTGTCAATATTTTAAATATGCGCACAATTTAGAATGTATATGCGATTGATGTCTAATAGCGCTGTGTATAAGTTGGATAAGAGATCTATAGTATGGATGTATATACAGACAACTACCTCCCTTCCTTTTTCAAAGACCTCTTTTGTCTGCTTCTAAATTATTTTCTGCTATTTGACTGTGTTAATATAAGCGACACCATTTGGTTGATTTTCAATGACCCAATAGAAAGGTTGCACAAGGTGGCTGCGATGGGGAGATACATTTATTTAACCCTTTCTCCCTCTAGTGTTTTACTCTAATAGTTGGATTTTAAGAAATATTGTAAATGACTTACTTGACCATGTACATAATTTCTTTGTTCTTGTAAAGCCAAAGATAATGGTTGGGAATTGTCATGGTTTGAAATGTGACTTGTTTGGCATTCTTGAAAAAAGAATCAGGTCTCCAGATATCCTAGAAAGGAAAAATATGATATAAAAGTAACTGAATGTGTGTCTGACAGTCTGTATGTGTGTATCGAAGGATCTCTGTAACTGCTAAACTGTTATTACTCTCCTTTACAGAGAAGCATCTTATAGGTCCAGGGAAGGTTTATGACTATGGCGAGTTTACCAACACCCTCCAAAGAGCAATTGCCTATGGAAAAAAAAGAACCCTCCCTCCAAAAAAAAAAATTTTTCCTTTTAAAAATGAAATTGGAGGGTCGCCTCCCCACTCCCAACCTCATCTAAGTGCACCTAAAGGCATCTAAGGATTTTACTTTTTCAAAGGATTTTAATTTTTTTGCAAATTGTACATGAACCAAAATAACTGATGTAAAAATTAAAGTAACGTTAATTACCAATATACAAAACAAACATATAATAGGGGTGACATAAAGATTACTAGAACATACTATGCATGTTGAACCCGCAGAATTAGGGTAATTTGTTCGAGTCTGGACTCTGTGTATAACTAGAGACGTTAAAAATGGTATGCTATTATGTCAGGCGCGTGATATCAACAGTAAAATAGTGGCAATTCCTTGGCCCATAAATAGGTTCTACCCATTACCATGCACATATAGGACTTCCAGACAAAGGTCGTGCAATCGAAGGGTTGGTTGTCTATCCGAAATGGATACTTTACAATGCAAGTATAAGAAACGGAGTATGTTTCAAGGTACGTAGAAAGTTCTATAACCCGAAGCGATACCCTGCCGGTCATCATACTAAGTAAGGATGTAAAGATAGATTACCTCTAGCCATTGGACAGGTAAAATTCTATATTCTTCAGTCATATTTGCTGGTAACTTCAACCTGAATAGATAAATGGATTGATAGTGAGGAATTTAGATAGATAAAAAGTTAAAATATTATGTAGATAGAAGGTAGATGTCTTATAATAAAGAAACAGTATCAATACCGAAGGAACCCATTAACCGCTAAACCGATATGGTTATCCTATACAGTGCAGTGTAGCTTCTCATAGGTCCTGGGAAGTATATAACTATTTAAGGGGAGGGTACCACCATTCTCCCAAGAGAAATCATCCCAAGAAAAAAATTCCCTCAAAACAAATTTTCTTTTTTTAAAAAGTTAATTTAATGAATAATCTAAATTATAAATGAAATAGAACATTAGGTAAATGATTAATATTGAACCATATTTGCTACAAGTTTCAACCTTAAATTAATAGGATTAGTCAGTTTGGTGGGCTGGTTAGAACCATGGAGGTGGGGATAGGTCAAAAGAAATAAATTTTCATGCAGTTTTCCTATTAAGCAAAATAATTTCTTACGACTTATGTTACTTAACATCAAGAGCTTAGTTTTTTATTCCCTAAATAAATAAGGGAAAAAGTTTTCATCTTTCATTGATATATCCCTAAAATCTTGGCTAAAACTAACTCAACACTGTTAGTTAGTAGTTACCCAGGGAGTAAGGGAGGGGACAATAGGCAATTAATTAAAGTTAAGAGTTTTCGCTAAAAGGCTATGAAATCCAGATTTATCCAGAAAATTTGAAGGAAATTGTAAAGGGTGTGTTAATCAAATTTTGAAAACTATAAAATAAGAAAAAAGTTCTAAGAAAAAAACATTCATTTGAAAATTAGATTACCAGCACATCAGACTGACGTAACCATTCTGTAATTAATTACTAGAAAAATAGTCCCTGGAACCCGTTCACCACATAGACCCATAACCATAAATTTAAGGGTTCCTAGATTGTTTATTACACAAATATCACAATAAAGTTTTTTATCTATGAAATGATATTTTCTAGAGAAAGAAAATTGGTAAAACCAGCCATCTCAAAACAAATTAAGTTTATTGATACTCGTCTGCCATATTCAAAACTAAATCAGCGAGTTAGCGGTATTTGATGTGCTAGTACCCAAAGTCAGTCAGAACCTGCTAAATTCTTGCACATTTCCTTTAAGCCACTACCCAAAGTCTAAGAGTCCTAAAAATTGAATATTCGATCCATTGGCCCCTCCCTTACTCCCTGGTAGTTACCTCTTTCTAACATATTAATAAGGCAAATCTAATTTAAATTACATTTTAAAAACTAGCGGATACGCTACTCGGATCTACGGGCTCTGCATTTGACAGCCTAAAACCATAACAGGAACTATGTAAAGCTTACCTAAAATGGAGAAACCAACCGGTTCAGTAGTTATTGAGATCTTAAGCTTCAGACAAAAAATTTCATTACTTTATATAATAGATTAATAGGATAAGAGAAAATGTTCATGGTTTTAGTCAAAGAAGTGTCGCTAGATTTAGTAAGTTAAGTTCAGGAACAATGTATAAGGCAATGTAGATAAATATCATTGGTTTCAAAGTTTCGACACTTCTAGTTTGCACCAACTAAACAAGATGAAGAACCCCAAACTGTCCCACTTTGAGAAAGACGATTCCAGTGACGTCATATACGTTTAGGGAAGGGGGGAAGAAAATCTCTTCCCTTTTCTCCCATCTCTTTTGAAGAGATTTTCTTCCCCCCTTCCCTTTTTCTTTCCCGAAACGTATATGCTGTCACTGGAATCGTCTTTCTCAAAGTGGGACAGTTTGGGGTTCGTCATCAAGATTTATTAAAAGTATTTTTTAGACAACGATTGAGAAAAATCTTTTGGAATACTGAGTTTATTTTAAAATCTAATGCCCTCTCACTCCCTGGATTAGTATTTCAGAAAGACAGGGAAAAAAACGTATGCCATAGCTTTGCTAGTAAAAAATATTTTTTTGCTTAAAAATCTAAATTTTATTTCTCAACAAGCAGGGGAATGTAAAATTGGCAAATTGAATGAAATTACATAATCTCATTGAGCTAACAGCACAGCAGTGGGGTGTGGCTTTGATACAGCAAAATTTAAATGTGAATCATAAAAATTTTTTTCTTCAGCTGCTACTCTACCACTAGTTGGTAAAAAAAAGCATGTTGATATCTGACAACTGATTCTAATAAGATTTTTAATGATTTCATTTGAATTAATTAGAAAACGAAGTAATTTGTCAATTAAAAAGCTAAAATTAGATTCGATCAATCAATGTTGTAGATTAAGAGAAATTATCTTCGTATGTTTTATCTTAGAATAATGTAATCAAGTTTCTTCATGTTAAAAAGAGCCAATTAATGTACAATTATGTACATAAGTAACAAAACAAAAACAAGTTGTGATATCACCTAAACAGAGGTGGATTAAAAAACTTTTGCCTCACTACAAATTCTTTACCTCACTAAAATTAGTGAGGCTTGCTAAAATTTTAGAGGGGATAATTTTGCCTCATTATTTTAGTGAGGCAAAATGCCAAAAAAATAATTTGAAAATTCACCTCAGTTTTAATCTGTTAAAGTGACAATTTACATCTCTGTCATTAAAAATGCTACAAAATATTCTTTGAATCGAATTTAGCTGATTTGTGACCACATAAATGGCATATACAGCATACGAATGTGAAAAAGTTTAAATTCATAGTTTGAATATGGAAAACTTTCCTCAATATAATGTTTACTTTAAAACTGGATTTTAACAATGAATTTTCACAAAAATGGTGGGTTTTCTTTGGTCATGCTGTTTTTATAGCCTAAAGCGAATCTATCATTTTTTTATCTGTAATCCTCCAAGTTTGAACTCAGTAATAGTGTCTGACTGATTATGACGTAACAAAAAAAATAGCCAATGAGAGGCCGTTATTGACCAATGGTAAAATTTATAGTGGCTAATTTTTTTTGTTACGTCATAATCAGTCAGACACTATTACTGTGTTCTCCAAGTTTTGTTCTCTTATAGGTTGATTCATTCATTTCTTATCGCATACATTTCAAATGGTATAGAATACTGAGTGAGAGGGGACAATGGGCTGTTTATGACCCTAGTCCCCAAAGTTTATAATACCGTTTTCTAATTGGTTGGATTAACAACTTTGGGGACTCTAGTGAGTTTTGATTGGTTTGCTAATTAAGTTAAGTGTTCAAACGTTTCAACAACTATATTTAATCTACATAAGGGGTAATTTTGTGTATCTTCATTGGAATGTACATCAATTTATGACCAAAAGTCTTATATAACCAAAAGAAAGAATTCAAGCTACATATACCTTTGATAAATCTCACAAAATACCAACAAACATAAGGTTTTAATTCTTTGGGATAGGTTGCGACTTTAATTATAACTTAAACTTGGATAAGTTTTATGTTTATCAACACAGCAGCCAAAATTCCAAGTATTTCTCAAACTTATTTTACAGAATAATGCAAATTCACTTTGTTTAATTCAAAGCCATCAAATCAGACTTTATTGAAAACAAGGGTGTAAACATCCATAAATGCTTTAATAATTTTGTAATTCAAACAAAGTTAATCATATAAAAAATGAGAAAACTGTACATTATTTTATTAATAAAATATAAAGGCTTATACTAGCGGCTAAGCCTCTAGAGGCCTCTGGCGAGGAGGGGAGTCGAACCTCCTCCACTTTCCAATTTGGTTTTGAAAAAAAAAGTAAAATTTATTCAAGGTGTGATTTCTCTCGAGAGGATGGTCGTACCCTCCTTAAAAGTAGTTATAAACCATCCCAGGACTCAGCGGTTGAAATGATTATAAGTTACAGAAAAAAACCTTACTACCATATATTATAGAAGATCAACTGAAAAATATTCTATCATGCAACTTTTTCCTTTGATTTACACCCATTTTCTTCTTTACTTTAAGCTATAAAAGTTTTATTCAATTCTCCAACTTTTATTTAAGAATTTTTTATAATACTTTTAAGTAATAATAATAAAAACTTTGCTTTTCATTATCAAAATTTACAATCACTGTAGTCACCATTTTCTTAGATATTTTGTTTCCTTTGCCTTTTTAATTTGAGAAAGAAAGATAAATTTATGTATCTTTATGGATCAAGAACATATTACCTAGTATTTTTTTTTTTAAATCTAATAATTATTTCCTGCTAAATCTCATGCTAAATTTCCCTTTCTGGGTATAGTGGCAACGCACCTTAAGGGGCGATTCTTCGTATTTTTTTCACAGTAGCTTTTCTCCTATTTCTAGCCCCTGCGGGGGGCACTAACCCTGCCTAACCATGTGGGGCAATCACCTAACCAAATATAACCTAACCTAACCTTAAATAACTTATAAAAAGCCATTTTGAAAAAAAAGACGAATCGCGCCATTTTTCTTCCTTACAAATATATTAGAAACTAGTGAATCTAGGGGAGGAGCGGACTGTTTGGTCTGTTTATTACTCAAGTCCCCAAAGTTTTTTAAAAACGTTGTCTTATAATTGACTTAAGAATTATGGGGACTTTTATTGAATTTTAATTGGTTGGTTCATTAAATTTAACGGCCATTGCATTATTCCTTAAGATCCCTGAGTGAATCTATTCGTAATTTAAAATCAACTCTAACTAAAATTGATTTTCTTAGCTGTGATTAAAGGTAGATGTTTAAAATTTCTTGAGAAGATTCTAATGACTAATGAATAACAAATATATTGAAAAAGTGATTATCTTGGCTGCTGTTAATGATAATTGTCTGAAAATTCTCATAAATATTCACTTAATCATTGAGAATCCTAAATATTCCCTATTGTTTGCAATAACCTATTTTATTTGTTTTTGAACTCTTCTTCTTATGAATAATATTTATCCTTGTTTTGATTGATATGTTAGGTAAGGTTAGGTGCCTAAAAAATTTAAATCTAATGTGTTTAAACTTTAGGGCAAAAAGTATCGCACATTGAAGGCTCTCCGCAGGTGTTTGCATACAAGCTACAATTGGGCTTGATCCACCTCTTTTCTTTTGATCCTGATTTAAGATTTTACCATTTGTTGGCAGCACCAGATATGAAAATGCACCAAAAGGTTTAGAAAAACTGTTTTTACACTGTGGTTAATCCTAGGAAGCATTGGGTTGAAACAATAGTTTATGTCGATCATATAAGATTCAATAATAACGGCCATCATTAAAATAAGCATAAGAATAATCCGAAAATGACTCTTTAGCCTTTATGCATTATTGAGTTGTAGCTCTTCTAGATTATTTGTAGGCCTTGTTGTCTCATACCCATATAGGTGTGTAGAACTGCATATGGGGCTAGTTAGAATATAAGTGATATTGGACAAAATCTTTTACAATAACAAAAAGAGATAGGGTTTCTTATGCCTAACATATTCCTTTATATCTATTATTAATTAAATTAGGCTCCTAGGCTAAGGAATTTTTTAGTATTCATTAGTGAACTTAGTCGTTACAACAAGCCGTTTGGCCAGTAGCCAAATATAAAGATACAAAAAAATACAAAATTAATTACTAAAAGCTGCTATAGGATTAGTTACACTGTATAAACATATCTAGGGTTTAGCAACACAGGGAAGGAAATCATATTTTCCTTCTTGCCTTTTCTTTTCATCTTTTTTTTTAGAGGAAAGTAAGTCAAAATTTGATATGTCTTTTTTCTGTTTTTTTATGAATGAAAGTGGAATTCTATACTTTTTTGTTATTTAAGGCAGAAGTAGAACAGCAAAGTAGAAGTTAGAAGCCCGTTAATTTTTTTATTTTTGGGGAATATAGCTACCCTTAAAAATATTAAGGGGGGTATAACCGATTATTCAAAGCTTTTGTTTGTTTATAATTTTGATGTGTTTTTCCCACAAACTAGATTCATGTGTTTGAGGGGCATTTTACCCCCCCCCCCCTTCCCTTTAAATTAAACCCCAATGCAATGGTATAATTTTTCTTAAAAGTGCAGGCTCCCGACGGGAATCAAACCCATTTCATAATGTTTTTATTTGCTTTCTTAATCAAAATCTGTGAGGGAAAAATCCTTCTTGTTTGTTTGCTTATTGACAGCTTCGGATGAGTGTTTTTCCACTCTTAACATCAATAAAAAAAATTAAATAATCAAGTTTCTTTTCTTTTACGTTGAACTGGTGGCTGCTCCCCTTGCATCTAGGGGAATTGTGTTTCAGGAGAAGGGCCAGGGCAGAGAAATAGCCTAAAACCATGACTTAGAAGCTAAATTTGGCTAATCAAATTTCAAACCTACGAGTATTTTATCTAAAATAAAGGACTTAGTCGGTTGAATGGTTTGCATCCAGGGAAATTGTGTTTAAGGGGAAGGGCCAGGGCAGAGAAATAGCCTAAAACCATGACTTAGAGGCTAAATTTGGCTAAGCAAATTTCGAACCGATGAGTAGATTATCAAAAATAAAGGACTTAATCGGTTGAGTGGTTAGCGAAATATTAACAATCAAAACAAAACCTTACTACTTATTATAATAGGATAGCATAGCTGTTCTATAACTAAAGTCTGTCCTTTCTTCATTTAAGACACCATAACAACCCAATTCTCTTAAAGTTTTTTTCAAACAAAAGCATTTGATGACTTTTTCAGAATGGCCTAAAACCAATTAATATCTGCTGGATTAGAACCGGTTTTCAGCCATGTATAGCATCTATATTGCAGACAGTATTCCACGAATATTAAAAAAGAATCATAAAATTACGGGCATTCGGCTTATAACACTGGTTCAAAAGAAATATTTTTTATTTTAATATTCGCGAAAATCTGACTTTAATACTATATGCGATAAATAACTATTATTGGATAATGCTTGATTTAACGAAAGAAATTTATTCTATTTTATTCTTTTTTCATATAGATACTTATTTGGTTATTCTTTTAGCCTAAAGTCCTTAATTTGAATTTAGATTAAATTTATTTGTAAACTAATAAGATGTAGATTAGATTAATTTCGACTAATAATTTTGGCGAGACATTTCAGTTACAGATTATATGTACATAAAACAAGGATGACATATAAAAGCGAAGCTCTTAAACGGTATGACAGAAGAACATTAACTCTTGTTAAGTTTAAAACTAAATATACAAAATATGAATATACAAGTTTAGACAAAATTATACATAAATTTGTTACAAAACTTCTTAAATACAAAATACTGTTTAAGGACATACTGACATTTTAGAACTTGAAATTAGAGATGCTTCGCTTATAATATTGTACCTTATTGTAATGGAAATCAGTTCTCAAAAAATCAGACCAATCGGATGATTATATCACATAAAAACTGTTGTTGAAAAAGTTAAAAATCAACTTGTTGAAAATGGACGTACTGATATTATGGTAACGATTATGGAGTTGTTAAGCTTTCTAAATCGTACCTAACTACTACAGAAATCATCATCAAAGTTTGAAATCGATAGGACAATTCTAACATGCCTAAATTAACGAAAAAAGCTATCCTATACGTACGGGCGGATGTACGGACCGACCCTAATAATGAAAAGCTTCGCATTTTAAAAAATAAATGAAAAAATCTTTTACATTGATTTAGGAGAAGGGGAATCTAAATTGGGGGGGAGGGGGAGGGTTGACCCTTAAAGGACATAAATAGTTGGAAGGAATGTACAATTTTTTCTTGGGAATTAAGTACCCTCCTCCAAAATAGAAGAAAACCTACCCAAGCCTATAAAAAGCTTTGTTGCTATAAGAATTATACAAATATTTATATTTTCCTTATATACAGGTATTACCAGGGATATAGGAATTAAAGTGTAAAGGGTCAAAATAAAGCCTGAGCCTTAAATGAGTAGTTGTAAAGTTTATTCAATGCCTACCTAGTAGGATTTAACCATTGCTGTAAGGACTGGTCAATGGTTGATTTATAATGCTTTATATCAGCTTTTATTGTGTGTTGTCACAAAGTCAGATAGAGCATACAAAAATAAAAGTTTACAGCGCTCTAATGGAATCGGCAAGAAGATTAATTTATATTTCATTTACCCAACCCCGAAAAAAATAGTGTAAAGAGATAATTTATCATACATTATCCTATCCCTTAACCCCTGATTACACTATGAAGGTTTGAGGTATGGTTGTCTAATGAAATAAGTGAAAGTAAGGTAATTTTCTTTTCTTTTTTTCTTATTTCATCCTCACACACACACTAGCATTCAACATAAAATAAGTTAAAGGCAACTAATATTCCCCACTTTCCAAAATAAATGGTTAAATTAATTGATATACTAGCGACTATGCTCCTAGCCTCTTAATTTTGTAGATTTATGGTGATTTTCTTCAAAGTGCCCAGCGAGCACAGAATACCCCCAATCCTCTTACTTTTAAAATAAATTAATCATAAGGGAGGAGGGGGGGTGGTTGTGTTTTTTCTTTCTGCACAACCCTTGCTGGAGGACCTTACCCTGCGGAACAACTATGTGCCTAATATAGATTTACAACCTATCTCCTTTTTTAAAATTGATTTTTAAATAAGGGGGAAATGGATAGGGGGGTTCTGGTCTTACTAGGCTCTTTAAGGGAAACCGCAAAAATTATTTATTAAGATGGAAAAAATTAAATTTTTTGGAAAGTAGATTATTAATCTAAATCTATCCAAACATGATCTTGCCTTTAACTTAATTTTATTCTGGCCCAGTGTGCTTAGACTTGCCCACAATAAGAGTATGTCCATACAATTAGGCAAATCTTTATATCAATGTACATGTGTGGTTAGTTGTCAAGTAAGATAACCTAAACTGCTAGACTGGTTAACAATTTCCCAAATCGACAACTTCACATATACATAGACATCCTGTTACTTTTATATAAGAATTACTTTTAGGATGTTTTGTGTAAAGAAATATGTTATTTGATTATTGATTATATTCTTACATCTGACACATATTATGTTAATATTATCATAATACAAATAGGTACACTGTCTATCTATCTATCTATCTATCTATCTATCTATCTATCTATCTATCTATCTATCTATCTATCTATCTATCTATCTATCTATCTATCTATCTATCTATCTATCTATCTATCTATCTATCTATCTATCTATCTATCTATCTATCTATCTATCTATCTATCTATCTATATATCTATGTATATATCTATCTATCAATCTATCTATCTATCTATCTATCTATATATCTATATATCTATCTATCTATCTATCTATCTATCTATATATCTATATATCTATCTATCTATCTATCTATCTATCTATCTATCTATCTATCCTGGTAGTTACCTATGGTCCTGCCAGCTTTGTCCAAAGAAAATATCAGCCGCATACGTCTAAACAAAAGAAACAGGTTTTATCAACATAGCTACTCTATAATCAATGTCTTACTCTGATGTCTGTGTGTCTGTCTGTAACGAAGGATCTTGCTAACCGCTAGACCGATATGGTTCTGCTTTACAGAGAAGCTTCTCATAATCCTGGGAAGTTTTAAAGCTGTTTTGTGGGAGGGTACCTCTACCCTTTCAAGAGTAATCGCCCCTTGAAAAAAAATCCAACTTAGAAAAATATTTGAAATATTGAAAACTAAAATTGAAATTGAGAGCGATGTAGACTCTCTATTCCCTTTAGTGCCTATAGACATAGCCGCTAGTTATTAATTTTGGAAAAAAAATCCATCTTGACCTTAACTACTAAAGGTCAAAAACTAAAACTTTTTTATTATCCGTTATAAAATGATAATAAAATACTTTCAAAGTCAATATAGAACAAAAAACAGTCTATATAATATAAAAGTATAACATTGAAAAAAATAACTTTTTCTTTCTGGTGGACAAACTAACTTTTATTTCCAAAAGGCCTTGACACTTAACACTGAGTGCTAGAAAACAAAATAAGTTTGGGGGAATTTATGGGATAAGACAATGGAAAATAAATTGATGTACTTCCCTAATAATGATGAACAAAATTACCCCTTCTGCACTTTGAAAAATTTTGACTCCGCTGGTTTGTTCCAAACAATTAAGATTTCATAAAAGTACCAAACTTTTTGGCCAATTAATAAGACAATATGTTCAAAATACTTTGGGATAATATACAGTTCAATGAAACATAATTTGTGCAATTTGTGCAAAATTGTAGATATAAATTGAAAATTTGATGTTTTAAAATTTCTAAGGCTTGCAACATTGGACATAGTAAAATTGTCTGACTCTGATTATGACGTAAAAAGAAATAGCCAATGAGAGGCCAGTATACACTGTAATTGACCAATGGTAAAGTTAATAGTGGCCTCTCATTGGTTAATTTTTTTACGTCATAATCAGAGTCAGACACTTTTACTAGGTTCGCTACATTCATTTTTTCGAAAAAATAATTATCATGCAAAAAAAAGCTATTGAAATTTTCAAAGTTGAAAAATGGATCTTTTGGGTTTATCTTTTAGAATAAACTTTACATAAAACTTTATTTGGTTTTGAAGCAGACAGTGATTATTTCCCCATGTAGTTATAGTACTATCTGGTGAGTATTTACTTCTGCATATTATCACATCAAATTCTAAGAAGACAAAATAGCGAAGACATTTAATTAAAGGGAAAATGATCTTTTTGTTCTTATTTCATATATATTATACATTTGGTTTTAATTAGGAACACTTTGACTTAATAAGAGTATTTGACTACAACCAAACACCCAACTTTACGAAACTACGCAAAAATAAATTACCCTTTTTGCGGTTTTGATGATTTGACACATGTGAGGAATTGAATGCACACTTCTATCTATATTCTATCTATAATGGGAAAGGGAAATGGCACCCCTAGAAGAGAAAACGTATTATGCAATAGACTTTTTGTCTAAAAATGAGCTGAAAAAGTTCTGTGAGAAGCAACCATTAAAATAACTAGCGCCTACGCCCCTGACATCTAGGAGATCAATGTATTTAAAAAAAAATAGCCTAAAATCATCAAGGTCCTATTTAAAACTTTTCTAAAAAAGAGCTAAATCGGTTTAGTCCAAGTAAAAATCCTTTATGAACTATCTATAATACAAAGTAGAACGATGTCTGTCCGTCTGTCTGTCTGTCTGTCCGTCTGAAGCTTAAGATCTCGGTAACTGCTGAACCGAATGGGCTCTACTCTTCAGGGAATGTACCTACTGGTCCTATGGTGGGACACCCCCAACCCCCCCAAAAACAAAAAATCCCCCCTCAATTTTTATTTATTTTTTTTTATTTTGTAGAAAATTTTCTTGGTCTTTTTTTTTTTTTTTGCAGGAGATTTCCTTGGTCCTTTTACGAATTTAACCTTAATTTGTTTTATCACCTCTTGGGGCAAAGCCCCTAGAGGCTAGGGGCGAAGCCGCTAGTTTTATATTAAAGGATTAAATTTTTTCATGAGCACTATCTCTGTATCTTTTTCTGTAATTTTGTAATGTGTTCATATTTCAGGTCATGTTTTTGGTATTCTTATATTACAGAATAAAAAAACAAAAGAGGCATGTAGTTTCGATTGTTAATTTGGGCATGTTAGAATCCTTCTTTCGATTTCAAATCGGACATGTATCAGTTAGTTATAATATGGAAAGCCATGTAACGTCATTAAATGAGGGAGATCAGAGAAGAAGCGGGAAAGAAAACCCCTGAAAAAGAGATGGATAATCCCTCATTTTTATGACGTCATATGGCGGATTTTTTTTCTCGCCATAATTAACAATTATAAATGTTTGTTTGTATAACTGTCTGTTTGGTTTAGTTTTGCTTTTACGGTTGTTGTCATTCTTATTTGAAAAAAAACTTACCATAGATCCCTCATTAATACTGTCCAAACTAAGGACTGTCACGTGAAACAACACTTTTGTGGGGGCGCCTGAAAAAATAATATTTTTTGCTAGGCTACTCTAAACGTGTGATGTGTCGAGCTGTTTGTCCGTATTGTAAATGTCTTTCCTCATCTACAACCTTCCTTTTATATAATAAACTAGCGGCTTTGCCCCTAAAGGCCTCTAGTGATGGGGGAGTTAAATCCCAAAACCAATTCCTTAAAATTTAGATTTTAAAAAAGTTTTTTTAAAATAATTTTTTATTTTAGTGTTTTTAAAAATGATTTTTTTTGGAAGGGGGGATAATTTTTTTCTAAAGCGATCTTCTTGGGAGGGTTGTAGTATCCTCCCCCAAAACAGTTATAAACCTTCCCGGGACCTATGAGAAGCTATCCTGTTAAAGAGAACCCGATCGGTTCAAAGGTTAGCGAGATCCTTCGGTACAAACAAACAAACAGACATCATTATGCTTTGTATTTTAGATAAGTATGTAATCTTAATGCCTTGCCTTATTCAATTACTGTAATAAACCTAATCTTATATTATTGATGAAAAAGCTCCTTAAAATTTGTTGTACAGCGAATAAGAAATCTTGTTTATTTTTAGTTTGGGGACCAAAATAATTTACAGTCCATTAAAAGATAAAAAAATCGTCAAAAATATCAACAAAATCTTTCATTGAATCAATATAATTGTGACATACAGACTGACTGATAGACAAACTTAAAAAAAAACTTACCGCCAGGTTTTGGTGGTCGCATTTTATCATAGTATCGTCTGTCTACGATGTCGTCAAATTTCAATGGTTCATGATCACCACCATTGTTGGAATAGGCACTCTTCTCTGAACTAAATTAAGGAAAATCAATTTTAAAATGTAACGCGGCATTATCAGATATTCGTGCGCGTAAGTTCTCCGTTTTATGATTAGTTTTAATAGATAAAATGGCATAGTAACACCTCAATTATTATTGTATGTGCACTTCTTTTAACTAAAAGATACATAATTGGTGATAATAGCTCAGTAACACCTTTTCAATTATAAGAAAAACTTTAAACTATAGATATTAAAAATGGATTAGTAACACCTCCATTGTTTGAATCGGCACTCTTCTCTGAACTAAATAAAGAAACATTTTGAAATGTTTCGCGGCATTATTAAGTATAGTAATGCTTAAATTCTACATTGTATGATAAGTTTTAATTTAATAATAGAATGGCTCAGTAACGCCTTGATTATTACAGTATGCGCTTTTCTCTGAACTAAATAGATAGATAGTTAATGATAATGGCCCAGTGACACCTCTATTTTTAGAAGAAAAAAAAACAGCACTAAATTTTGAAATTCCTCGTTTTGTGCATTTTATTTGTAATATAATAATCGAAATTAATGGCCAAATAACACCTACACTATCCTTGAAAATGTAAAAGTAACCGGATGTCTTTGTCTGTCCTTAGATTAAGACATCGCTAAAAGATGAATGCCACGTTTCTTGATTGATTGATTGACTAAACAGAGTATACGACTATTTATTTAATCATTTAAACAAAAGCGAAATGATGAACACAGTAATAGTGTCTGACTGATTATGATGTAACAAAAAAAATTAGCCAATGAGAGGCCGTTATTGACCAGTGGTAAAATTTATAGTGGCCTCTCATTGGCTAATTTTTTTTGTTACGTCATAATCAGTCAGACACTATTACTGTGTCCCGAAATGATTAAATAAATAGTTGTATACTCTGTTTAGTCAATCAATCAATCAAGAAACGCGGCATTCATCTTTCAAAAAGACATCGCTAAAAGATGAATGCCGCGCTTCTTGATTGATTGATTGACTAAACAGAGTATACAACTATTTATTTAATCATTTAAACAAAAGCGAAATGATGAACACAGTAATAGTGTCTGACTGATCATGACGTAACAAAAAAAATTAGCCAATGAGAGGCCGTTATTGACCAGTGGTAAAATTTATAGTGGCCTCTCATTGGCTAATTTTTTTTGTTACGTCATAATCAGTCAGACACTATTACTGTGTTCCGAAATGATTAAATAAATAGTTGTATACTCTGTTTAGTCAATCAATCAATCAAGAAACGCGGCATTCATCTTTCAAAAACCCATCTCTGGTCCGAAATTGTCCTCCTTTACAATGAACTTATATAAAAGAAGACGAAAAATAATTATATAAGGATATTAAAATAACCATAATGAACAGTAAAATATAAATTTTTCTGTAGCGTAAAAAAAAAACTTGACACGCGACATAAGAATTCCATTATTATATCTTTACACATATAACGTCATAGACATTTTGTAATACATAGACATTTTTCTAGACACCTTCCTCATTACTAGCCTTAAACCTGCATAGAACCAATTTAAAATTTACTTTGATAACAAAAGCAAATATACTTGAAATTGTATAGTAGCTTTGCTAATAAAACTAGGCCATAAGTTCCAGGGATATTAAAAAGTAAGATAAATTGATGTCCTCTGATTATAATTAACAAAAGTAACCCCTTAGAGAGAATAAAATCATTAGTGTAAATTTTGTATACTTCTGGTCATTATTCACTAAAAATTACCCAAAACGAGTGAGAGTACTTTGGGGACAAGTGTAATTTACAGTACAATGTCCCCTCCCTCCCTGATTAGTTCTAAATAAGGACAAAATAGCTTTGTGCCTTCACCTCCCCATATTTTCAGAACTGCAAAGTATTGTGTATAGTCCCATTCGTGGCAACGCTTCTTAAGGGGTGTTTCGTCGAATTTTGACAGTACCTTTTGATAGGTTATTTTAGGTTAGGTTAGGTGATTGCCCCGTAAGGTTAGAGCCGCCGCAGTGGCTAGAAATAGGGGGAAAGCTGATGTGAAAATACGACGAAACGCCCCTGAAGAGGCGTTGCCATGAAAGGGACTATACCCATTTTCTTTTTTAAATAAGCAGAAGTGAAATGGAAGGGGCAATTTGTGTTTTTATAATAATATATGCAGTTGTGATTTTTTTTTTGGCAAAAATACTAAATAGCAAATAAATCATGAGGGTGTACTTTACAAGATCGACCTAGCTTTTTATTTTGTGGGGGTGTTAATCTTTTCAAAAATTAGTTTGGGGGGAAAGTAAAACACCCCTTTTCCCCATCCCCCCTTTGGACGTAATTGTTTCTTAATCATGAGAGTAAAGTACTTTTCTCGTATTCATTCGAATCCGGTGGATAGGAACCGGTTCTCATCCATACGAAAAAACTATGTCTAGCATCGTATTATATCCAGCTTTCTACGAATATAAAAATGTACAATCATAAAATTAAAACCAGTTTTTTTAGCCCGTGCCTACGGCACCTAGGGGCTAAAAAACTGGTTTTAATCTTATAATTGTACATTCTATATCCGCGGAAAGCCGTTTATAATACGATGCGAGAAATAATTTACTAATTTACTGTAGTAATAAATCTTATGTTGTGATGCATGTTGTGCGGTAGTGAATACACATTCAAAATACCAGCATTAATTAATCTTATTGGATTGTTTTATACAAATTAGGGCTAATAGTAATTATACAGATACTTTAGTATGCTTTTTAGCAGCGGTACTATTCTATAACTATTTTTGCCTTTTTATTTGTCTGTCTAACTGTTCAGATATTGGGAAAATAAGATTCATTTATATATAAATCTATAACACAATGATGTCAGGGCATCATCGACTTTCAAGGGGGTGCGATACCTTAACGCTCAGTGTATGATAAGTAACATCCAACTGACAACCAACCCTTTGATTGCAAGACCTTTGTGTGGAAATTCTAACTGTAAATGGTAGTGCGTTTCGCCTGTTTATTTGTCAGGGCATTCCCCCTAATCACTGTATTAGTTTTACGTGCCAGACATAGTATTAACGTCTCTAGAATGACGCGTCGTGGACCAGTCTCGAATACAAAACCTCCCTGACAGCAAGCAGTCATTCTAAAATCACAGACCAATTGTTGTCGAGTGTCAGAACTGAACAATCGGAATATAAAAGTCGATATAAAAGTAAATTTGTTGAAAACCTGCTTAAATACAGGATAATGTTTAAGAACATACTTACGTTTTTTGGACTTAATTTTAGAGATGCTTCTCTTTAAAAAGATTGAACTTTGTTGTCCTTAGAATCAGTATTCCAAAAAACAGATCAATCGGAATATTATATAAAATAAACAATCATTTGTTGTTATAAAAGTTAAAAATCAACATGCTTAAAATAGACATACGGACATTCTCTCATCAATTATAGTGTTGCTACGCCCGGACGGACGTACGAACCGACCCTAATTATAGAAAAACTTGTCTTTTAATATATTTACCTGAGAGTTACAGTGAAGAATATATTTAGATACAGAAATATTTAAAAAAATTGAAAACCTAGGTGTCAACATCTAAAAATGGTTTTAGCGCATTTTTCTCATTATAGTGAAGAATATATTTAGATACAGAAATATCAAAAATATATTTACTTGAGAGTTACAGTAAAGAATATATTTAGATACAGAAATATTAAAAATATATTTACCTGAGAGTTACAGTGAAGAATATATTTGATACAGAAATATTAAAAATAAATTTACCTGAGAGTTAAAGTGAAGAATATATTTAGATACAGAAATATTAAAAATATATTTACCTGAGAGTTACAGTGAAGAATATATTTAGATACAGAAATATTAAAAATATATTTACTTGAGAGTTACAGTGAAGAATATATTTAGATACAGAAATATTAAAAATATATTTACCTGAGAGTTACAGTGAAGAATATATTTAGATACAGAAATATTAAAAATATATTTACTTGAGAGTTACAGTGAAGAATATATTTAGTTATAGAAATATTAAAAATATATTTACCTGAGAGTTACAGTGAAGAATATATTTAGATACAGAAATATCAAAAATATATTTACCTGAGAGTTACAGTGAAGAATATATTTAGATACAGAAATATTAAAAATATATTTACCTGAGAGTTACAGTGAAGAATATATTTAGATACAGAAATATTAAAAATATATTTACCTGAGAGTTACAGTGAAGAATATATTTAGATACAGAAATATTTAAAAAAATTGAAAACCTAGGTGTCAACATCTAAAAATGGTTTTAGCGCATTTTTCTCATTATAGTGAAGAATATATTTAGATACAGAAATATCAAAAATATATTTACTTGAGAGTTACAGTAAAGAATATATTTAGATACAGAAATATTAAAAATATATTTACCTGAGAGTTACAGTGAAGAATATATTTGATACAGAAATATTAAAAATAAATTTACCTGAGAGTTAAAGTGAAGAATATATTTAGATACAGAAATATTAAAAATATATTTACCTGAGAGTTACAGTGAAGAATATATTTAGATACAGAAATATTAAAAATATATTTACTTGAGAGTTACAGTGAAGAATATATTTAGATACAGAAATATTAAAAATATATTTACCTGAGAGTTACAGTGAAGAATATATTTAAATACAGAAATATTAAAAATATATTTACTTGAGAGTTACAGTGAAGAATATATTTAGTTATAGAAATATTAAAAATATATTTACCTGAGAGTTACAGTGAAGAATATATTTAGATACAGAAATATCAAAAATATATTTACCTGAGAGTTACAGTGAAGAATATATTTAGATACAGAAATATTAAAAATATATTTACCTGAGAGTTTCAGTAAAGAATATATTTAGATACAGAAATATCAAAAATATATTTACCTGAGAGTTACAGTGAAGAATATATTTAGATACAGAAATATCAAAAATATATTTACCTGAGAGTTACAGTGAAGAATATATTTAGATACAGAAATATCAAAAATATATTTACCTGAGAGTTACAGTGAAGAATATATTTAGATACAGAAATATCCAAAAACTTTCTTTCATTTTTTCACGGCTAATGCATTTTGATCTGAAATGTTATTTGATTTATCAATATGCAACAAGGATGACAATATTCATGTGTGGTTAAGCTCAAATATACTAACATTTCTAGAATAATCAGAAGAATCAGCAAATAGTGCCTAATAAATGACGTCATACAATACAATTGACCAATGATAGGCCAGCATATATTTTACAATTGGTCAATAAATTGTATATTGTCCTATTATTGGTCATTTGTATTGTATGACGTCATTTTTTATTAGGCACTATTTGCTGCTTCTAATCGGAACAGCCAAACGTATTGATGGTAAGAATCAGTTAAAGAATAGTTGCCTATTGGTATTGGTATAAATATGCGAACAGTCCGACAAAAAGAGTCCTAAAATGTATGCTTTTTTGTCGAAGGAATCTTCTCTAAAAAATTGAAGTCCCAAACATGAATATGTTTATATTTACCACAGGAATCTTCATAACATCAAAAAATACAACATACGCTGATAACCATTTGAGAATATGTAGACCAACAGAGCAAGTTAATTAACGAGTAACTATACTACTCAAAGAAAAACAATAGTTATAGATAAGTACAATAATAGGATATGCCTGATAGGCATTTGGATGGTAAGATATCTATAATTCAAAGTAGAACGATGTTTGTCTGTCTGTCTGTCTGTTTGTCTGTCTGTTTGTTTGCCTGTCTGTCTGTTTGTTTGTAGCGAAGGATCTCGCTAACCGCTGAACCGATCGGGTTATCATTTACAGGGTAGCTCCTCATATGTCCCGGGAAGGTTTTTAACAATTTTCTTGAGGGGTGGGACATCCCCAACCCCCCTAAAAAATGAAAAATCCCCCTCCCCGAAAAACAAAAATTTTTCCTTGGAAACCAAGCACCTAGAGGCTAGGGGCGAAGCCGCTAATACATATCATAGAACAACTAAATATGAAACTGCTTATTATTTTCAACGGCTGATATTCTTAGTTAACAGCGGGGAGGGGAGGGAGGGGGGAGGAGACATTGGACTGTAAATTACACTAGTACCAAAAGATTTGTAAATACATTATCTTATTTGTTGGCCCAAAAACTTTGGGTACTTTTGTTGCATAATTGAATGGTTAGATCCAGATTATCAGTGTCCAAACTTTTCAACCTTTAATGTCAAGGTGTTATTTTAATCATTTAGTTTGTGCATCAATTTATCGACCATTGTCTTATCCTTTTATAACTATAAATTGGATAATGGTATAGAACGGAAGGAAGTGTAAAAAGACTTACGGATGGACTTACTTATAAGGTAGATTCATAGCTTATAGGATGCCTTTGATCTAATAACAAATTATTGATTACCAATAACAAATATGGATCAAGAAAAGAATAAAAGATTTGTTGTGCCTTACTTAAACCTATCTTTGGACCTAACCCCCTCCTCCCCTCCTTTGTCTTTTTATTTATTTTTTATTTACTGCAGGGCTCTTTTCACATATGATTAACCTAACCTAACCTAAATTTATAAATATGAGAATTAGTCGGTTTTTTCAACCAAATGAGCAAATTTTTTAGAAAATATTCCATTTATTTATAATAATTTTCATCTCTCTATAATCATGAATACTTTTGTATATTGATATCTACCTTAATCCCACTTATCCTATTGTCTTATTATAACAAGGATGACAACATCCATAAAAGCGAAGCTCTGAAACGATATGACAGACGAACATTAACTTTTGTTGAGTGTAAATATACAAAATATGAAAATATAAGGTTTGACAAAATTATACGTAAATTTGTTGCAAAACTTCTTAAATATAGAATTCTGTTTAAGGACATACTGACATCTTTAACACTTGATTATAGAGATGCTTCGCTCATAATATTGTACCTTATTGTAATAGGAATCAATAATCAAAAAATCAGATCAATCGGATGTTTTTATCACATAAAAAATTGTTATTAAAAAAGTAAAAAAATTAACATGTTTAAAATGGACGTACGGACATTCTGGTAACGATTATAGAGTTGCTACGCTTTCTAAATCGTACCTAACTACTACAGGAATCACAATGCAAAGTTTGAAATCGATAGGACAATTCTAACATGCCTAAATTAACGAATAAAAGCTAACTATCTCGGACGTACGGACGGACCGACCCTAATTATAGAAAAGCTTTGCTTTTAAAAATGTATACAATTCTCTCTGTTGCGCAATAGATAATTTAAGCTAGATGGTTGTTATCATGTTTAGGTTGAGATACGATCATAGGAAGGCATTGTTTAAGTTTAGCTTCATGTACAGGTGATTTCCCAAAAAGTACATGTCGAGTACTCAAACCAACACTTATTATCCTTATAATAAAGTAACAGGATGTCTGCTTGTTTGTATGTACCGAAGTATCTCGCTAACCGCTGAACCGATCGGGTTCCCCTTAGCAGGATAGCTTCTCATAGATCCTGGGAAGGTTTATAACTATTTTGGGGGAGGGTACCACCACCCACCCCCAGAGAAATAAACAAAAATAAGAAAATAAAAAAACGCCGCTCTGCGAAATTTTTGCAATTAGCTAAAAATACATATAACTAACAACATTTATCGGTAAAAAAATGTCTTTTTAGTAAATAGCTGATTTTAAAATTGATTGAAAAGAAACAATTTTACGTATCCATAGGGGCCTCTAGGAGCGTAGCCGCTAGTTGAAAATAAAGTGTTAAATTCTTTTCCTTTGCCTAACCACTGCGAGGAAGCCTTAACCCAACGGGGATATCAAGTACCCATTATAACCCTTCCTAACCTGACCTAAGTATTAAATAAATTGCCCCTCCGCCCCTTCTTGTTTTAAATTTCAACATAAGGGTTGAGGTTTATATTCCTAACAAGGCGCTTTGAGGGAAAACATCCATGTTGGATGTTTTATTTAATATCATACTGCAAGAATATTATAAAGTTCTAAAATATAGTATTTTTAATATTTGTAGTAAGTAAATACATATATTTTCATAAATATTTTTGATTAATAATGTTTATTTTGCAATTCTATTGTTGTAAATTGATAGGGAGAGTTGTTCATAAGAAAATTAGGTAAAAATGCTAAAAAAAATTTACATCAACAACTATGTCTTTTTTAAGCCATAAATTCAATGCTTATTTTAGGTTAGGTTAAGTAAAGTAAGTAAGCCCCGCAAGGACAGGTTGGGGTAGAGCACAGCAGGGTTAAAGAGGTTTATTCTCTTGAACTCCATTTTTTATTTTATTTTCATGAGTAAAAAAAACTTGGAACTATTTTTGTTGGGATGGTGGTGGTACCCTCTCTCAAACTAGTCATACACCTTACCAGGACCTATGAGAAGATACAATGAAAAGGAGAACCATATCGGTTCAGTGGTTAGCGCGAGATCCTTCGGTATAAACAGACAGACACAAAAACACACACAGTCATCGTGTTACTTTTATACATTTATGCATGTACAAGAATTTCCATTTCTCGTATTTATTCGAATCCGGTGGATAGGAACCGGTTCTCATCCATACGAAAAAACTATGTCTAGCATCGTATTATATCCAGTTTTCTACGAATATAGAAAAGTACTATCATAAGATTAAAACCAGTTTTTTTAGCCGCTGCCTTCGGCACCATAGGGCTAAAAAAACTAGTTTTAATCTCATAATTGTACATTCTATATCCGCGGAAAGCCGTTTATAATACGATACGAGAAATAACTATTCCCTGCGAACAATACGTGATGTTTGTTCATAATAAGAGCAATGTTGACTTAGCAAAATGTTTTCTTTCAATAAATAATAATAAGGAGCACGTATTAATTTCCTATAAATAGCCTAAACCCTGTCAAGCCTGTTGAATAAAGATAATTTTAAGGATATGAAATTTTATCCCGCATTCATTGTTTAGCTTCCATTTAAATCTATCTGTCTGTCTGTCTGTCTCTCTCTCTCTCTCTGTCTATCTGTCTGTCTATCTCACTCTCTCTCTCTGTCTCTCTGTCTCTCTCTCCCCCTCTCCTTTCTTTCTTTTTCTCTTTTTCCTTCTCTATCTCTCTCTCTGCGCTGCTATCAAACGTCATTATTAAGTCAAAGCTACACTAAATTAGGGCATTACGATTTTATCTTGCGAAAGTAATTTAAGAACTATAAATTCATAAAATTTAATTTTGATGGTTTGTTTTCATTGATTTATGATAAATCATCATTAAAAAGCGCAGCAATAACAAGTATTGTTATTTTTTTAATGTTGAATTTACTTCCACATTCAAGAATATTAATGTAAATATGAAAATAGTACATGCTGTACCAATGACTTTAGAACCAATAATAATAATAATTGTATAAATAGGTAAGGTTTTTGTCTGAAGCTTGAGATCTCTACTAAACTGATCAGGTTCTCTTTTTCAGAAAAGCTTCACATAGGTCATGTTATGGATTTAAGCTACTTAACTTTCAGATTTTAATTTTTTTGATGGTTTTAAACTATTTTTCCAGCTCTTCTCTGCCCCTTCGAATACAGAGCTCCTAGAAGCTACAGGCATAGCTAGTATCTTATATCAGGGAGTAAGGATTGGACAATGGGCAATTAATTCAATTTAAGAGTATTTGCTGAAAGACCTTGAAATCCAGATTAATCCAGCAAAAATGGATGAAATTTTAAAGGGAGAGTTAATACAATACAGAAAACAATGAAATAATAAGGAAGTTCCAAGAAAAAAGCATTCATTTAAAAATTATATTACCAGCACATCAGACTGATGTAACCATTATGTAATCAATAACTAGAAAAATCTCCCTGGAACCCATAGCCCCATAACCCAAAATTTAATTGGATTCTTAAATTTTTTATTAAACAAATATCACAATAAAGTTTTTATCTATGAAATGATATTTTCTGGAGAGAATAAAAATGTTAAAACCAGCCACATCATAACAAATTAAGTTTATTGATACTTGTCTGCAATATTCAAAATTAACAAACGAGTTAGCGGCATTCTGTGCGCTAGTACCCAAAGTCAGTCAGAAACTGCTAAATTCTTGTACATTCCCTTTAAGCCAGTACCCAAAGTCTGAGACTCCTAAAAATTGAATATTCGATCCATTGTCCCCTCCCTAACTCCCTGATCTTATATTGTGTATTTGTAGTAATTCAGTTGTCTTAATACCTTAGCTATAGAATAGCTCCGCTACTAAAACGTAAAATAGTATTAATATCAATTATGTCTGTTGAAAAAACAGATATTACAATATAATTCCGATAATATATATATGTCTGATATCATAATTTTTAGCGAATAGGTCAATGCAATATAAAAAAAAATCAATTTTTGCCATGTAATTGTGACTTTTATTTTATGGGTGATATTCACTTTTTACTAAGTATAATATGAATAAAGAGATGCTTATCTTTCAAAGCTTATTACTGTATTACTGCCAAAATACTCAAGGTTTAATCGTGATATGACTATTTTAACATGTTAAACGTTACAATAATAATAATAGTTGTGCTTTTCGAAGACGAAGAAATTCTCTCAAAAAAATCAGCATGATACGTCATAAAAACGAGGGATTATTCATCTCTTTTATGGGCCTATACCTGCGTTGTCTTAACACTTCAGGGCTACAGTACTCAGAACCCAAAATAATAAAAAACGAAAAACTACTCTTCCCCCTTACTTTTAATTCATTTCAAAATAAAGAAGGTGTTGTTTCTATGCTCAAGATAAATTGCTGTAGTATTAATTCAATATGAAATTGTATCAAATAAAATGTACTGCATATACTCTCAATTTTGCACATTAAAGGAAAACTTAAAGAAATTTAAATCAATTTGAATTTAAAGATAATCCAATAAAGATAGTTAAAATTTTATTTAAAACTTAACACTACTTCTTTTTAAAAAGCTCAAAAAGTATTTTTACATGTACACTCTTTCTCTCTCTCTCTCTCTCTCTCTCTCTCTCTCTCTCTATCTATCTATCAATCTATTTATATATATGTATGTACAAATGTATATAGCTATTTATAGTTCTATTTTAATTAATTTCTAAAATGTATTGCAATTTGATATAAAAACAAAAAATGTAAAACAGAAACAGAAACATAATTAAGAAAAACAATTTGGAACGAACAAGGTTAATATAAAGCACTAAAATGCTTTAGGCCAGTGGACTAATTAATTATAGATTAACCAAAACTGCTTTATGAAACCGACAATTTTCAAATTTACTTCTATTAAACAAGGCAAAATAAAACAGGGCTCGGCAGCTTGATATGAGATGTCTTTTTTAGTTGGAGATGAAAAAAGAGTAAAATTGTTTTTGATGGTACTTCTATCAAACCCTTTTTACCACCGAACCTCAATACCCCCCCCCCCCCCCCCTTATTATTCATAAATATTTTAGCCCCTTTGAGAGGCCCTAACCCAGCTTGGCTCTTTTCCTACGGGGTACCATCACTGCGGACCTCTTCCAAACTTTTCACGACCTAACCCAACCTAAAATCAAATGAAAAATACGTTTTGCACAAAAATTTAGTTTGAGCACTCTAGTAAACGTCTATTTTTACTGCATGGTATTCAACTAATGCTCGATAAATTAGTTTTCCTATAGTAACAGGGAGGAAGGTAGGAGGCATGGACATTAGACGTAAATTATACTGGTACCCGGAGTTTTAAAACACGTTTTCTCATTCGATAGCAAAAAAGCTAAACTTTTAAAACTTTTATTAAATTATAATTGGTTGGTACATACTAGCAGTCTATTAATCTAAAGGAATAATTTTGTTTAACATAATTGGGGTTGTGTTTAATATACATCAATCTATCGTCCATTGTCTTATCCCCGAATATTCGTGTATTGTAACTCAACATTATTTTTCTCTATTACCGACAACCCGACAACAGACAATAAAGTTTTAGAGTAACACCAATAACGTTTTTGTAAAGTAGCGAAACTACTCGGTATTCGCATTGTGCGGTCTTTGGCGTCTTTGCTTTACTCAAAAATCTCTCTCTCTCTCTATCTATCTATCGCTTTTTGTCTACCTTTCTCTCTCTTTCTGTTTACCTCTCCTACTCTCTCTCTCTCTCTCTCTCTATCTATCTATCTATCTATCTTTCTCTTTCTCTCTCTATCTCTTTTTGTCTACCTTTCACTCATTCCCTCCCTCTCTCTCTCTCTCTCTCTCTCTCTCTCTCTCTCTCTCTCTCTCTCTCTCTCTCTCTCTCTCTCTCTCTCTCTCTCTCTCTCTCTCTCTCTCTCTCTCTCTCTCTCTCTCTCTCTCTCTCTCTCTCTCTCTCTCTCTGTGAGGGGATGACATCTGTGATTGGTGGATTGAAAATTATCTGCGCTTTGATTGGAAAAGCTTAAGTGTCGCACATCATTCAACCAATTAGAGCGCAGGTAGTTTCCAATCCACCTATCCTATTGGTCAAAATTTATTAACTTAAATTGTATTTCCGCTTTTAGATAAAGAATTATACAAGAAACGAATTTTATAAAAAAAAAATCCTTAAAATTTGATGCAATTAAAATTCCTTCCAACTGACCACTATTTTTCTAACACTCACCCTAAACAATGTTCATGTATACTCTATATAAACCCTAATGTCCGTCGGTTGCCAATTTCCCTTTTAAAGGTAGACAAAAACAAAACAATAACAAGTAACTTTTATACACCGCAAATCCTAGTACGTCATCCAGAATAGGTGTAACCTAAAGTAGCGATGCTGCTCTATATGTCTAAATGTTAGTCTGTCAGTCCATTGTAGTACTGTAGTTTTCTCAACTGCTTTTAGGGATAAGAGGTGTTTTTATATTAATTATTATAACGTTATTGAGAATATATAATTTTATTTTGAAAAAGTGATTTCTTGGCTTTTGTGTGAGATATTTTTTTCCACTTTCCTTTGGAGTTTCTCCTGGCATAAAAGCACCTATCTATATATTATTTTGTCCGTCTGTCTATTCACCTAAAATACAAATAATCACCAAATTATTAATCCTGAGGGCTAAGACTAATAAAGTAAGATTAAATAAATAGACACTTTTAATCTATGTACACAATAAAATAGAGTTTTAATTACCTTATAGCTTTGATTCTAAAGCACTAAAGAGGTATGTAAAATAATAAGTAGATTTTATTATTTTTCTATTTCCCCCACTGTAAAGTGTAACAAGGATGACAACATCCATAAAAGCGAAGCTCTGAAACGATAGGACACACGGACATTAACACTTGTATAGTGTCAGAACTGAATAATCAGAATATAAATGAATAATAGTCAAAGCAAAATTGTGAGTAAATTTGTTGAAAAACTTCTTGATACAGGATAATGTTTATGGACATACTTACATTTTTAGGACTTGATTATAGAGTTGCTTTGCTTATAATATTTTACTTTGTTGTCCCATGAATCAGTATACCAAAAATCAGAACATTCGGATAATTAGATCACATAAAAATTTGTTGTTAAAAAAATAGAAAAATCAACATGTTTAAAATGGACGTACGGACATTCTGGTAATGATTATAAAGTTGCTACGTTTTCTAAATCATACCTAACTACTACAGGAATCACCATTCAAAGTTTGAAATCGATAGGACAATTCTAACATGCCTAAATTAACGAAAAAAGCTATCTGTCTCAGGCGTACGGACGGACGGACGTACTGACCGACCCTAATTATAGAAAAGCTTCGCTTTTAAAAATACCTAACATCTTAAACCTTGGTCTACCCTTATAATAAAAAAAAAGGTTTTTAATTTTTTACTGTGGACTGTGTTTCCTTTGCAATTATTAGCTAAGAAAAGTTTTGTATAATTTCTTGGAAGTAATTTACTCTGCTTTTAAGACAGAGATATTCAAACAAAAACAAATATTCAAGTTTAGCTTAGAAACCGGTTAATATCCGCTGGATGAGAACCGGTTCTCAGCCATACCTAAGAATCATGTAATATTGATTAAAAATCCAGGGATCTTAAGGGATAAGACAATGAACGTTATATTGATGTACAACCCCCTTATATAATACACAAAACTATCCTTTCTATAGTTTAAAATATTGGCTGAAAGTATTGGAAACTGCTAGTTTAAATCGACCAATAATCAACATTTTGGATAAAATAATTTATGATCCTATCCTCGAACAGTTGGACAGACTAACGTTAATACAAAACTCTTTGAATATAACAAAATTCTTAAGGAACTGGCAAAAAAGTTGAAGTCAAATTGTTTTTGTTCAATAGATATATCCCTCTCCTTGACAGTTGCAGAGGTAGCTGTCATCACAAATAACTTTAACCCGGCGGCAGGGACATACCAACCTAAGAGAAACTTTCATTTTAAATGACTTCCAACTTGTCAGCAGGCCAAAATAATCTTAATTAATCTTTAGATGCAAATAATGGGTGGTAATTGGTAATTATAATACAAAATTGCCTCTTCTGAAGTTCTAATGTCATCATAATTAATGGAAAATACTAATTTATACCAACCAATCAAGATTCAATTAAAGTATCAAGAGTCTTTAAGTTAAAGAATGAAAGACTTTCTGGAAAATACAAAATAAATAAATAATAATAAAAACAAATTGCATATAGATTATTCTTTAATACAGACCTATCTGTTTTTCAGATGTCTTAATATTTATATCAATATATTGCCAGCGGTTATCCCTCTAGTGGCTTTTTAGGGATGGGTGGGGACCCGACCCTCCACTTCAAATTTAGTTTTAAAAAGGAAAAAAATTAAAGGGGTGTTTTTTCAGTGGGAGCGTCAGCTATGGCCGCCTGTTACCAAAACGTCGACACTTAAAATACCAATAGAAAATTGTATGTCAATATATATATTAATGGCAACCAACACCATTTTAGAATGTCTAGTCGATTTTATTTAGATATTTTAATTTCTATCTTAACTTCTTTTGGATAAGCATTATAGCTTAATTTAAATCGAAATCTGTGCGTGTCCTGATATTCTACACACGCACAAAAATATTTGTGCTTCCCTGAAAAGGTGAAGAACCAGAATTTTGTTGTTTATATTATGCGGACAAGTGAAATAACATTTATAAATTAGATTTCTTTATTGTGGCACGCAAAAACACAATCTAAACTTATTTTCGGATCAAGTCGTAGATACTAGGAAATGTATTTCCATTATAGCTTGAAAACCGATTAATATCCGCTTGATCAGATCTGAAAAATCATGTATAGCATTGAATCATATTCAGTTTTCTACGAATAATAAAGAATCATAAGATTATTACCAGTTTTGTTATCTTTTAAATGTTTTTAAATATAATTACGTAGACTATATAAGTTTAACAAAAATTGTCATGGATGACCTAACATCGTCATATTAATAGTATATTTACATTATAACTACATATATATGTTTACGGCATGCCTTAAGGCGCAGTAAAAAAGTTCGCACACCATTAGAATCGGCATAATAAGACTTAAATTGATAGCATAGTTTTTTTTATGTCAAAATAATTATGTATTACTTAAGTTATCGGTGTGTCGATATTAAGTCAGCCAATATCACTTTCTCTAATTCTAAATAGGAGACGTAAATATCTTAGAAATATGACTATAATGTCGAGATAAACAATTGAAATTGTATATTAACAGAATATCAACAGTGTTTACAACAGGTTATGTATAAGCCACGTTGAAACAGTTCCAATGGCTGTATGGTCCAAATACAACACGGACTTGATCCTTTTTTTTCTTTGTACAGTATGAATAAAAAGTTATCGTCACTAATTAAAGACAATTAAAACCACTTGAAGGTAAATGGCCGATTACAAACTAATAAGGGGTTCCTGGACAAACGCAGGAGTCTCAAACGTCGGAGTGGACAAACGCAGGAGTGTTAAGATGTTAATTTAATTAAGTATTTCTATACAGATTAGGTTAGGTTAAGATATGAATGCTTAGCACAAAACTATAAAGAAAATTTATTATTGAAATGTCAAAAAAGCCGAACAGACGTTATAAAAGTAACAGGATGTATGTTAGTTTGTCTGTTTGTACCGAAATCCGCTAAACCGGAACGATTCTCCTTTGATAGGTCTATAAACTTCTCATAAGGTTAATGCCCATTTTGGGAGAGAGTACCTAACCCCTCCCAAGAGATATCATCCCTAGAAAAAAATCACCTCAACCCCCATAAATTTTTTTCTTTTTTTTTCTAAAATTATAGCATATTAATAGAAGTTTCGCTTTAATCTGGCAATGAAATTTATTTGTTAAAAAGGTTTAAAAAGTATTTAGTTTAAGAATTGAATTTCTTTATAATTTTTAACTTGTCTAATCTAAAGTTTAATTTTGAATATACGTAGATGTAAATTCGTTTGACATTTATTTTAAGAAAAATAAAATGTAAGAAAACTCTTTTTATTGGGTTAATAATTACACATATAACAATATTATTTTTTAAGTTTTTTTCGGGAGAATATCATGTTTGATCATGCTGTAATTACTACTGGTCACTGTCAAAAGCTTTGTTTATATCTAGACAACACAAACCATCGGGAACTAAATCCAAACTAACTGTACTCAACTATTTCTCTATCCTCGGCTCACAAACAAATTTTACGGAGTCACTTCAATGAGTCTTGGTTAGTAGATAGGTAGGCCTATCTTAGAGAGAGAAAGAGAGAGAGAGAAAGAGAGAGAGAGAGAGAGAGAGAGAGAGAGAGAGAGAGAGAGAGAACAAGGGATAGAGAGAGATAGAGAGAGAGATAGATAGAGAGAATGAGAGAGAGAGGGGGGGAGAGAGGAAAAAAAGATAGAGAAATAGGTTGTGAGAGGGAGAAAGAATCAAAAAGAAAATGAGAGAGTAAGAGGGAAAGAAAAAGTGAGGTAGGTTGAAATTTAAAGGGAAAAACGAGAAGGAAAAATAGAGAAACAGAGAGAAACAGAGAGAAAGGGGAAATTTGAAATAGTAAAAGATGAAATAAGAGAAAATTATTGAGAGAGGGCGAGAGAAAATAATGAAGGGAGATATATGCATTGGGAAAATGCGAGAAAGAGAGATAGAAAAAGGAAAGATAGAGAAAAATGTATATGATCAAAGAGAGAGAGAGATAGGAAAAGACAAAATGAAAAAGAGAAAAGTTTAAAGGTGCGGGTGGGCTTGATCACCCCCCCCCCCCTCCCACTTTTGAAAGTCGGGGGATGGTTAGAATAAAGGTAGATAAGTATATACACACAAAACAAACTTTTATTCAAATAAACTATTTCAGCATAAGATCTAAATTTTCGGGATAATGCCTCATGTTGCGACCTACAAAAAACGTTAAAGTATTGCTTATTGCAGCTATGTTTAGGATGACCAAAAAAGTCAATTTAGGCCAATGTATTGGTTCAACTTTATGCCGAGCATCCATGCATCGTCTTGTACTAGGAAATGTTGACCGTCTGCTGTTAAAATAGGTTAATGACCCTATGACCTGGGAGGGAGGGGACATTGGACAATAAATTACACGGGTACCCAAAGTTTTACTAAAACAATATCTTATTCGTAAGCTCAAAACTGTGGGCTTTTTTAAACTTCATTGGTTTATTACTATTACAAGGTAAAATAGTCCAAACTTTTCAAGAAATAATTTTATCCACAGAAGAGGTAATTTTGTTTATCATCATTGAGGATTTATAACAATATATTGTTGATTGGCTTATATCTTGAGATCCTTTCACTTTATTTAACAACACCGATGATTCAAGTCATACTTTTTGTAATTGAAGTGCTACTTATGGATATAATTTTTTGGTTTAAAAGAATGAACACTCAAAGTTGAGAGAATTCGCCGATTTTGTAGACATAAGTTCTAATATGAAAACATTAAGATTTAACCCTTGAGTGAGGTGTAAATACTGAAACAGATTGTCCTTGGAACTGACACATTGAGAGAAAATTTGTTGAGGAGTTTACCATCTGTTGAGTATTTCCAGCGCGGGGAACTTCTAACTTATAAAACAAGGATGACAACATTCATGAAAGCAAAGCTCAATAAATCTAACAGTTGGACAAACGACCATAATAATAAAGAAAGATTTTCACTATTTTTAAAATCAAGATATATGATAACTATTCCATAGAAAAAATGTATTTAAAAAAGTGGAAAATGTTAGTGTATAGTAACAATTATATTGAATCTTTGCTTTTCATGTTATACCTTATTGTTCCTTATCATTAGCTTAACAAGATAACAACATCCGTAAGTATCAAAGCACAAATAGAAAAGTTATGGCAGGACAAACAGATAAAGTAAGTTACATAGCAGACAAACAGTGATCATTAAAAAGAGAAGGAGGAAAAGAAAGATGTAAGTATAGAATGATATAATCTATAATACAAAGTAGAATGATGTCTTTCTGTCCGTCCGTCCCTTAAGATCTCGGAAACCACTGAACCATTGGATTCTACTCTTCAGGAAATATACCTACTGGTCATGTGGTGATTTTAGGCTATTTTCTTGGGGGCTGGGACACCCCCAACCCCCCAAAAACAAAAAAATACCCATCCACCCCCCCCTAATTTTAAAGTAAGTAATGAAATGAATGCTCTTTACAATAGAAATCAGCAATGTATCTAAAATCCGTCCTGAAATCCTATTTCTACCATAGCTCGGTAAGGACTGAAAAACTGATGGTTGACGGACAGACAAAGTGAATCATAGAGAAACTTTGCTACTAAAATGGAAAATTACTCCTTTTAAACATTTGAAAATGGACTATATTATTATTACCTACCTCCTTAGAGGTTATTGCATTGAGAAACTTCGCTATCAAATACAAAGACTTACAGCTTTAAAATGTTTTTTTTTTTATTGGACTACTTTACTAACCTCCTTGGAGGTTATTGCATTGACAAGTAAATCATAGAGAAACTTCGCTATCAAAAGTGAAGAACTACAGCCTTTAAAATGATTTTAAATGGACTATTTTACCTACCTTCTTGGAGGTTATTGCATTAACGAGTGAATCAAAGAGAAAGTTCGCTATCAAAAACGAAGAAATACAGCTTTAAAATGATTTTGAGTGGACTATTTTACCTACCTCCTTGAAGGTTATTGCATTAACGAGTGAATCATAGAGAAACTTCGCTATCAAAAACAAAGAACTACAGCTTTAAAATGATTTTAAATGGACTATTTTACCTACCTCCTTGAAGGTTATTGCATTGACGAGTGAATCATAGAGAAACTTCGCTATCAAAAACGAAGAACTACAGCTTTAAAATGATTTTAAATGGACTATATCACCTACCTCCTTAGAGGTCATTATATTTACACACCTTGTCGCACCTTTTTATTGACAAACATAGTAAATTTCAAAGAAAATTCTCTACTAAAAACGGTGAATTACAGAATTTTAAAAAGGACCATTTTACCAACCTTTTTGGGGGTTGCATTTACACAAGTAGACGCATCTATTTTATTGTATCTTTTGTCAATGTTTAACCCATCCTCCCTCTGGGTAAGGTGTGCTTATTATTATGTCTCGTAGTACATCAAGATTTTGGCATACATTATACACATATTTGCATAAATAAAGCATTAAAAGGAAACTCAACAATGTTCTAAATTGTTTAAGATAATAAGGAAAATGTTCATATAAATTAAGAAATAATTATAAACTTTTTAAGAATAAATTAAATATAGTTGATCCACAGTTTGTAGAGTAACAAAAAATAAAACTTATTAGTGAGAGTTTATTTTCAAAAACAGCCCAAAACCTTTGTACAACCAAATAGATTTAAACTCCCTGAAAAGCAGATCCTATATCCGTCCAGCAATTAGGGAGATTTGAAGCTTAATTCGTACGAACATAGAGATATTATTTTAATTTTGATTATAAAATGTATCCTTAGACTCTAGTGGCCTAGTTACCTTAAAATGGATGTATGGTGAATAGACTCAAACCATCGTAGGGCATATACTAAGCTTTCATAAAAGCATAAATGAACCCATTAATTCAAGATTTCCTTTGCCTAAAACCAAATAAAAAAACATGTAGTATTGCATTATATATAACCAAAAAAACTGTAGTTCAATGCTTTCATTTAAACTTAAAAAATTATTCAAAAAAGATGTGAAATTCCATTCCTATTTATTTCTTCATAGTTTTTTAAAAAGATTATTTAATCCATTCATCCAGAGGATATTTAGTGCAGAGCTGGATCTTTAAATCATTTTAGTGGTGAGCTAGATCGGGGTGAGCCAACTTTCCACCAATGAGAGCACAGCATTTTATGAAATGCCGCGCTGTGATTGGCTGAAATTCGGCTCACCCTGATCTGGCTCACCACTAAAATTATTTAAAGATCCAGCTCAGTGTATATTGATGGTATTTCTAATATCTCATATCACTCAGGGAGGGAAGAGACAATGGACTGTAAATTATAAGGCATCCAAAGTTTTATAAATAAGCTCTCTCAATTATAATATTAAAACTTTAGGTACTTTAATTAAATATTGGTTGTTTAAGTTATGGTCATTCATGGGGAGGTAGGGAACATTGGACTGTAAATTAAACTGTGCCCAAACTATTATAAAATTTTTTTCTCGTATTCATTCCAATCCGGTAGATAGGAACCGGTTCTTATCCATACGAAAAAACTATGTCTAGCACCGAATTATATCAAGCTTTCTACGAATATAAAAATGTACAATCAAAAGATTAAAACCAGTTTTTTTAGTCGGTGACGAAACCTCGGGGTAAAAAAACTGGCTATAATTTATCTTTATCCGCGGAAAGCCGTTTATAATACGATGCGAGAAATAACTATTCCTTCATTCGTCAGTCGAAAAACTATGGTTTGAATTAAATCTTGGTTTAAACTTTTCAATAAATAACTATAATCTACAGCAGGGGTAGTTTTGTTTATCATCATTGGGGATGTACATCAATTTATCGACCATTGTCTTATCCCTTTAGATACCTGCATAACACTACTTACCCAAATCAATTGTTAGGTTGTCCTTGCCAAATTTTTAAAGGGGAATTATTTATATTAATAGTAGAGACGCTGCTCTACAGCTAACTTTGTCCATACGGCTATGTGAACAACATGATTTTCTTGGTTGCTATTACAGATAGACGGCTGAATTATTTGATGAAGATTCCTGTAGCAATTCATTTTCTGTAAAATAACTTACTTGGTCTTACTTGGATGTTGGTTATGATAAAAGGTTAAGTCTGATTTATGTGTGTTAAACGTCATTTACTCAGCTTCTATTAGAGATTTAGGAATGAAATTTCTTTTAAATACTGCCTTGCTTTAAGTTTAGTTTACTCTATAGTTTAGTTTGTCTGTCTATTATAAGGGTTGAAGAGAAAAAAGTACGGACGTCCGTGATCTTATAAATTATGGCTACTGGCCATGAGAATCATAATAAGAAATTTTCTCGTATTCATTCGAATCCGGTGGATAGGAACCGGTTCTCATCCATACGAAAAAACTATGTCTAGCACCGAATTATATCCAGCTTTCACGAATATAAAAATGTACAATCATAAGATTAAAACCAGTTTTTTTAGCCGGTGCCTTCGGCACCTTGGGGCTAAAAAAACTAGTTTTAATCTTTTAATTGTACATTCTATATCCGCGGTAAGCCGTTTATAATACGATGCGAGAAATAACTATTATTCGACTTAATTCGAAACTAAAAACATGTGTAAAAACAAGCAATAAATGCATATTACATATCGTGGCGCGGTTAAATGATTGGCATTCTATTCTATACACCATATATCCGACAGACAAAAAATATCATTACCCCAGGGAGGGAGGGGACGTTGCATGGTAAATTATGCTAGTAGTAGTACCCAAAGTTTTCAAAAACAAGTTCTAAAAAGTTCGTTGGCTAAAAAACTTTAGGTAAAAATAAACATAAACATATTTATTTGGGCATAAAAATTAATTAGACATAGTCAAAAAATCAAAAAAAAATATAAATACAAATACAAATAAAATTACTATATCAATAAGCAATCAAATCCTATTCAGTTCTGCCCGGGTAACCATAAATAGATCACTAGGATCTGTCTACTTTGCCCAAAATATATTTGATCAAATCCTTCTGAACCATAATTTTGTTTTTGGCGGACGTCGGCCTGCTGAAGTCATACCAACATCCCGACAGTTCAGCCAGTGCAGTGGAGGCTTTGCAGCACCTGACCCCGCCAAAGAGAGATTACTATAGTTTAATTTCAACAAATATTTATATTCACCAGTATAAATAAAAACATGATCAGTTACCTATTAATATGTTTTATGTGATTACTAGCCGCTTCGCCCCTAGCCTCTAGGGGCTTTGCCCAAAGAGGTTTTATCAAACTAATTTTTCGTGTTTTAGATTTTTAAAAAATAATTTTTTTTGGGGGGGGGGTATTTTTCATTTTTTGGGGGGTTAGGGGTGTCCCATCCCCCAAGAAAATTGTTATAAAACTTACCGGGATCTATGAGAAGCTACCCTCAGCTCGGTTCAGCGGTTAGCGAGATCCTTCGCTACACACAGACAGACAGACAAACAAACATCGTTTTACTTTGTATTAAAGATATCATAATAAATTAATATTAACTATAAATATCTATGTGATTTCTCATAACAGGATTAAAGAGTTGTTGTATAAAAGTTGAATTTTTATTATTATTATTATTACAAAAAAGGGATAATTTAGTTTATTGTCCACGTCATTTGTCCTATCCCTACAGATCCCTGTGTTATCCCCACCAATCATTTATTGTTTTATACATAAAAGAGAAAATATAATAGAAGTTTATATAAAAAAAGATAACGGATGAGCCCATAGCATCTAGGGGCTTTGTATTTGAGGAGTGAAAATAAACTAAAACCATTCCAATACATCTATAATACAAAGTCTGTCTGTCTGTTTGTCTGTCTGTTTGTAGCGAAGGATCTCGCTGAACCGATCGGGTTCTCCTTTACAGGGTAGCTTCTCATAGGTCCCGTGAAGGTTTTTAACTATTTTGGCGGAGGGTACCACCACCCTCCAAAGAGAAATTTAAAAAAAATAGAAATTCTCGATTTTAGAAAGAGAGTTCAACGCAAACATGAACGTCTAACGCAATTTTAAATATTAAAAAAACATTTAAAGTGCCAAAAGAGGCATATTGAGGCATAGCCGCTAGTAATTAAAAAAGAATTGCCTAAAACCATCCTAGGATTTATGTATACTAAAGAATACCTTAATTGGAGAATCGGTTCAGTGGTTATACAGTAAGATATATAAGTTGGAAAGAATTTTAATGTTAAAGGGAGATTTGAAATCTGCATTAAATTTTAAGGATTTTTTTTTTAAATTCGTTTTTTTGTATAATTCTTTATCTAAAAGCTGAAATACAATTTAAGTTGATTAATTTGGACATCTGTGATTGGTGGATTGAAAATTATCTGCGCTCTGATTGGAGAAGCTCAAGTGTCGCACATCATTCAACCAATTAGAGCGCAGGTAGTTTCCAATCCACCTATCCTATTGGTCAAAATTTATGAACTTAAATTGTATTTCCGCTTTTAGATAAAGAATTATACAAAAAACGAATTTTATAAAATTCCTTCCAACTTATACAGAGTGTACCAATTAAATACGGACACAAATTGAAAATTTATCAATTTATTCATTGCTTAGTAAGTTATAAGTGTGTCCAGTAAGATCTTATACACGGCAGCACTTACTGCTATATACTCAATAAAGCTTAGAAGGTTGATATATTTTGGGGGCGGCATCAACAACATAACAAATGCAACATTTACAGAGTTAAGGTGGGTTAAGTACGATAATAATAGATTCCTTCTCTTTCTATATTTTGGGGGATGAAATCAACAACACATTAGATAAACAAAAAAATGTGGTTTTCCTAGAATAATAGTTATTCCTCGCATTGTATTATAAACAACTTTCCGCGGATATAGAATGTACAATTATGAGATTAAAAACCCCCAGTTTTTTTAGCCCTGAGGTGCCAAAGGCACCGGCTAAAAAAAACTGGTTTTAATCTTATGATTGTACATTTTTATATTCGTAGAAAGCTGGATATAATGCGATGCTAGACATAGTTTTTTCGTATGGATGAGAACCGGTTCCTATCCACCGGATTCGAATAAATACGAGAAATATATTTACAAACATATTATGTATTATTGGATGGATCGCACTCTTTCTAAATACAGGTCTCTCCGCTAAAAAAGCCCAATTTTTCAATTTTTTTATTCAAAACAAATAAATCTAAATGTTTGGAAAACCCATTTTGGTGTAAAGCCAGCACGTTTAAGGGGCTAAGCCAAAAGGATATCAAAAAGTATTTTTACCAATTCAAAATGATGGAACCATGCATATAAATATAAAAGTTCTGATGTCAATTTCAAAAAGTGTTAAAATTTTGGGATCATGGAAAGAAAACAAAGTCATTCCTAATTAGGACAGAAGTCACTGGAAATTGATCTAAGGAAGGCTACTTATGTCCTTCATCTAACAAAATCTAACTTAAGGGAGGTGACTTATGTCCTTTGTCTGACAAATTCTTACATTAGGAAGGCTGCTTATGTCCTTCATCTTGCAAAACTTAGCTTTTCTGTCCTTCACATAGCAAAACCTCACAAAACATAGCTTATCTGTCCTTCACATAGCAAATTCTTGCAAATCATAGCAAATTCTTGGAAAACTTAGCTTTTCTGTCCTTCACATAGCTAATTCTTGCAAAACATAGCAAATTCTTACAAAACATAGCAAATTCTTGCAAAACATAGCAAATTCTTACAAAACATAGCAAATTCTTGCAAAACATAGCAAATTCTTACAAAACATAGCAAATTCTTGGAAAACTTAGCTTTTCTGTCCTTCACATAGCTAATTCTTGCAAAACATAGCAAATTCTCACAAAACATAGCAAATTCTTGCAAAACATAGCAAATTCTTACAAAACATAGCAAATACTTGCAATAAGGGTCCCAAACTCAAAAACGAAGTTTCAGCGCGATCCGACCATCGGTTCTCGAGATATGGTGACCTGGTGTCCTTGGTACTGACGGTAAGATTTGAGAAATGGTTCGAATCCTTAGTAAAGTCCAAAAATATTTTGACACTTGGTCCAATTTTTGAAAAAAAAATTACCCAGGTGACACCAAGCGTACCTACTGAGAGGACACCAGGTCGAAAATATTTTAAGTGTCAAAAAATTTTTAGACTTAGCCAAATTTACTAAAGATTCGAATCATTTCCCAAATCTTACCATCGCTACCAAGGACACCAGGTCACCATATCTTGGGAACCGGTGGTCGGATCACGCTGAAACTTCGTTTTTGTGTTTGGGAATTTGCTATATTTTGCAAGAATTTGCTATGTTTTGCAAGAATTTGCTATGTTTTGTAAGAATTTGCTATGTTTTGCAAAAATTTGCTATGTTTTGCAAAAATTTGCTATGTTTTGTAAGAATTTGCTATGTTTTGCAAGAATTAGCTATGTGAAGGACAGAAAAGCTAGGTTTTCCAAGAATTTGCTATGTTTTGCAAGAATTTGCTATGTGAAGAACAGAAAAGCTGAGTTTTCCAAGAATTTGCTATGTTTTGCAAGAATTTGCTATGTTTTGCAAGAATTTGCTATGTTTTGCAAGAATTTGCTATGTTTTGCAAAATTTGCTATGTTTTGCAAGAATTTGCTATGTTTTGTAAGAATTTGCTATGTGAAGGACAGAAAAGCTAAGTTTTCTAAGAATTTGCTATGTTTTGTAGGAATTTGCTATGTTTTGCAAGAATTTGCTATGTTTTGTAAGAATTTGCTATGTTTTGCAAGAATTAGCTATGTGAAGGACAGAAAAGCTAAGTTTTCCAAGAATTTGCTATGTTTTGCAAGAATTTGCTATGTTTTGCAAGAATTTGCTATGTTTTGCAAGAATTTGCTATGTTTTGTAAGAATTTGCTATGTTTTGCAAGAATTTGCTATGTTTTGCAAGAATTTGCAATGTTTTGTAAGAATTTGCTATGTTTTGCAAGAATTTGCTATGTTTTGCAAGAATTTGCTATGTGAAGGACAGAAAAGCTAAGTTTTCCAAGAATTTGCTATGTTTTGCAAGAATTAGCAATGTGAAGGACAGAAAAGCTAAGTTTTCCAATATTTTGCTATGTGATGGACCAAAAACCAATTTTATGCATGATTTTGCTATGTGAAGGATCAAAAAGCTAGGTTTTGTGAGGTGAAGAGAGGCTACTTATGTCCTCAATCTTGCAAAATCTTTGTTAAGGGAGGCATGGTATGCCCTTCATCTAACAAATTCTCACTTAAGGAAGGCCACTTATGTCCTTCCTAGGAAGATGACTTCTGTCCTAATTTAGGAATGACTTTGTTTTCTTTCCATGATCCAAATTTTGTTTTAAATCTTTAATTGTTTTCTTTGAACACAGTAAAAGTGTCGGTCTGATTATGACATAAAAAAAAATTAGCCAATGAGAGGCCACTATAAATTTTACCATTGGTCAATAATGGCCTCTCATTGGCTAATTTTTTTTACGTCATAATCAGTCAGACACTTTTACTGTGTTCTTTTCTTTTCTATCTTCCTATTTTGTATCTCTATATTCGTTGTATAATATGTTTATTAGAGTGTTTAACAATCGTGGCCGGAATTTTTAAATATTGTATTTTTGGCTTTTCCCCAACCTTTAAACTTAAAAGTAGAAAGTCTTTTATAATTCTAGTTAATGTTTAAATATTTTAAAAGCTTCTTTTCAAATAAAAATTATGTTTAATGGAAATTTTAGAAAGTCTTGATTGGACAACCTTTGTCTGAAAGTCCTAAATTTGCATGGAAATAAGTTGGGACAGTGTGTAGAGCAGTAGGTACTATTTTTTTAACCAATAATCTGACAAATTTTAATTTAGAATAGAACCCTACACGGGCGTCCAAGCTTTTTTTTTGGGGGGGGGGTGGTAAAAAATTTGTTAAGGGGGGGGGGGAATGGCGCGCGGAGCGCGCCGCAAATTTTTTTTACCTCTCCCAAAATTTTTACCCCAGGGGTAAAATTTGCTTGGGGGTGGGTATCCCCACTTAACCCCCCCCCTGGACGTCTATGGAACCCTAAACATAACAAAGAACAAGCGGACAATCTGCAATTTACGCTAATGCTACGGTTTCGAAATCCTCTATTATAGTATTTATAGTCAGGGAGAGAGGGGATAATGGTCTGTTTATTACATTAGTCCCCAAAGTTTTATAATAACGGTTTCTTATTCGTTGGCCTTACAACTTTGGGGACTAAGGTGAATTTTGAATAGTTGGATTATTAATTTAAGTGTTAATTAATTTTACGCTAGAGAAGGGATGATTTTGTGTATCAACATTGAGGATGTTCATCAATTTATCGGCCATTGTCTTATCCCTTGAATTCCCTGATTTCTAGTGAGATAAATTATTTGACTACTAGACTGCACCCACAATACAATACCTATTCTAATTGTTATGGTGTCCGTACAAACTAGGGTTGGGCCGGATATCCGGTCTGGCCGGTTATCCGGTCATTTTCAATATCCGGCCGGATACCGGATATTAAAACTATCCGGTTACATGATATCCGGCTGATATCTAACGCCGGATATCCGGCCAGATATCCGGTAATTTGCCGGATATCGAACGTTGGTAAGATATCCGACCGGAACCGGATATCCGACATTAGAAATCAACCGGATATCCGGTATCCGGCCTAGTACAAACCAAAGGAAGTCATGGAAACAATTGGGATGAGGGGGGGGGGTAGGTGTAGTGAAACTCCCAAATTTAGAAAAAGTTTTCACTTCCCCCCCCTTATCTTTAAGTTAGTCAGAAATTTTCTTTGATCATAAAAAAAATATATTAAATATAAAAATCTGGTAAAAAATTATTTAAAGGCCTTAATTTTAACTCAGTAACGGGAGATTTACCAATCTACCCTCTACTAAAAAAGATTATATCATACTAGGATCCAATACAAAGCTTCCTCCAAAAAAGATGAATCTAATTAAATCAGCTGTTTGCGAGATCTTAGGAAACTTTCAAACAGAAAAACATCCTACTACTTTTGTATTAGATTTTTCCAATATGTTTCCAAGAACATAAAATTGGATAAAGTAGATGCTTTTAATCCAAGCATACAATTATAGTGTGTGGTTATAAATTAGTTGCGAATCTTCACAATAACATAAAAAGTCCGACCGTATGTCTCTTTTGGGGGAGATATTCTTTTTTATAGGCAGGCATTGGCTTTTTACGGGCCCCACTACAAACTTTTTGATTTTTTTTTACATCCTATAACATATAACATATTTTTTTTGTCTGTAACGAAAGATCACACTAACTGCTGAACCGATATGGTCTTTTTAACAGTTAAGCTTTTTATAAGTCCTGGAATAGTTTTAATCTATTTTATCCTATAGATAAGTATGGGTAATGGGTATAGTTTTAGGCTATTTTTCTACCCTTCCTTATCCCTTCGAATTTTAAGCCCTTAGATGCTAGACAAGCTATACAAAGCCGCTGGTATTTTATATTGGCTTAAGTAAAGGGCTATAATTCAAAATCTTATATAAGTGGGAAGTTTTGGGTCTAAATTATTATCATTATTGCAAATGCGTCCAGATAGGCCTCTGAAGTTATTTCTGCAAGAAAAATATTGTTTTATTAACTTAGTGTTTTTTTCTATGCTTCCCTTACAGTTATAATGATTGTTGTCATCCTTGTTTTATTTCCTTATCTGTATACCCATGTCTGATCAGTTTTTATCCAGGTCTAATTAATGATCACTATTTAAACAAATGTATTCTTCTTGAGATGGTCTGGATTGAAAATACATTATTGTTTTTCCTCCTATAAAATGAATCTTTATCTCAGCAGGAATGGGACATTGGACTGTAAACCATACTCGTCCCAAAGTTTTATAAACACACCCTCTCATTCGTTGGCATTAAAACTTTAGGAAATGTTATTAAATCTAAATTTGGTTTCAAATTAATTCACCTGATTGATATTTTATTTTTTTCAGTTTTTAGTTGCAATTATTATACAGGAAACATTAAAAGTATACCTATTACCCAATCTTCATTTGTAATACATAAATTAATCTTATCATTAGATAGGCGACGCGTACCTAAATTATATTTATTAAAACCTATTATACTCTAGCTTTAAAGTTTTGAAATAAAATATTTTAATTAATTGAAACCCTACAGAAGTAAAGTTTATTAGAATTTTATAAGAGTGTCTAAAAAATATCTAAAGGAATAAGACAATAGCTGATAAATTAATGTAGATCCCCAATGATTTAAACTAAATTACCCTTTCTGTAGATAACAATTAGAAGCTGAAACGTTTGAATACTCAACTAAATAAACCAACCAATCAAAATTCAATGAAAGTCCCCAAAGTTATTAGATTACTAACAAACAAACGTTATTGTAAAACTTTGGGACTAGTGTAATAGACAGCCCAATGTCTCCTCCCTACCTGAAAAATATCACAGGATTTTCGAGAATAATTAAATGAGACAAAATTGTTATTAAATTGAAATATTGGGTAATGAAATTAAAATTTATTAAAATTAGGTTTAAACTTTACGTAGGACGAAACAGTTTTATAAGTTGTGAAATGGCATAAGGGAGGGGGGGGGGTTAATGCAACCATCTCGTAATCAGTGAGCAAATGGCACTTAGAATTCGAATTTCGATCTGAACTTTTGCATGAGTAATCCTTGGTAGGTCTATTTTCCCTAAATCGAACAAAAAGTTGGAAATGTAACGGCTGGCGGCTCAGCCGTTTAGCCGTTTTTTTTTGCCTATTTTCAGGGTAAATCCATCATCAATTACATAGGAATCAACTTTTTAAAACATATTTTTGGTTTAATTCATGTTAAATAATAGCAATAACCATTTTTAAAACTTCTAGTACCAACAGCTACAGTCTAGAACCGTTTGAAAGCGTTTTGGAGTGGAAAAGAATATTATGTGGAGATAGGTTTCGTGACTAATTTGCAATATAGATATAAAAAAATGACAAAACGGCTGAGCCGCCAGCCGTTACTTTTTGTTCGATTTAGGGATAATAGACCTAACAAGAATTACTCATGTAAAATTTCAGATGGAAATTCGAATTCTAAGTGCCATTTGCTCAAAGATTACGAGATGGTTGCATTAACCCCCCCCCCCCCTTTTATTTATTTGTATTTTTGGGAATCTCAGAAGTTAGATAACTCTAAAGCTGCATAATAACTACAACAGTAAGAAGTATAAAAGTAAAATATTATAGTTAAAAGAAGTGGCATGTTCAAAGTTTTGAGAGTATCTGTTACGAGATTTTTAGTATGAAGAAAAAAGGTTGTTGTTTCAGAGCTTCTCAAATTGTTCTTATCATACTAGCATCTAGGGGCTTTGGATCTGATCTCAGAAATAGTTTAAAATTTCAACAAAAAAAAGGAAAAACACAGTCAAAATTGGGAGGTACTTATTAATTGATTTAGCTTTCCATTTATTGTTATAAATACAACATATTCATATATAAATTCGAATATTACATATCAACTAATACTATTGTATGTTCAATTGTAATGGATTTGTACATGCTATAGTTGTAATAATTGAAATAGTATAATAATCAAATTTATATTAATAATATATTTAGATTTTCCCATATGTGCACATTTTAAATAAAGGGATAGTTATTTAAGGTATTTTTAAAAGCGAAGCTTTTCTATAATTAGGGTCGGTCCGTCCGTCCGTCCGTAACGGATAGCTTTTTTCGTTAATTTACACATGTCAGAATTGTCCTATCGATTTCAAGTTTTGCATGGTGATTCCTTTAGAAGTTAAGTACAATTTAGAAAGCGTAACAACTCTATAATCATTACCGAAATGTCCGTACGTCCATTTTAAACATGTTAATTTTTTTACTTTTTTAACAACAAATTTTTATTGATATAAATGTAAGTATGTGCATAAACATTATCCTGTATAAAGCAGTTTTTCAACAAATTTACTTAAAATTTTGCATCGACTCTTACACATTTGTATTCTGATTATTCAGTTCTGACACTATGTAAGTGTTAATGTCCGTTTGTCCTACCGTTTTAGTGCTCCCTTTTATGGATGTTGTCATCCTTGTTCACACTTAAAATTGTAATCTTTATGTTTTTATTTTAACGATTGAGTTGTTCTAAATAAGTTAAAAGAAAAATTAAGTTATTGAGACTTATTAATTTCATAAGTAAAACAACAATATTATAATTAACATTTAAAGGGTATAATGATGGAAAGTTGTTTAACGACTGCTAGTTGCTAAACGACTGAATTTACATGTCATGCCCTTACACCGTGTTAACCAGCTTAAGGCGGCCTATAAATAGTTTTGAATAGCCAAGATCCAATGATTCACAAGGAGAGCTTCACTGAAGAAAAAAGCGTAAAATAAGTCTTTTTCGCTTTAATGACTATTCCAGATTATTTGTAGGCTTTGTAATGCTTCTTAACTTGGTGTGTGGGCATGAGACGTACGTACAGCCGTTTGGCAGCTATAGCAGCCTTTAAAATTGATATATTTTTGGAGATAAACGTTACCAGGAACATTTTACCGTGAAACGTACTTGATCCAGTCCTTTTTTTAAAATCGGGGTTGCTCCCACTAATTAATAGTATCATCCCTGTCTATAAAAGTATAAACTTACATATTCTTCAAAAATAATTTTAAAAATTGTTTCTCGTATTCATTCGAATCCGGTGGATAGAAACCGGTTCTCATCCATACGAAAAAACTATGTCTAGTCGTATTATATCCAGCTTTCTACGGAAATGTACAATCATAAGATTAAAACCAGTTTTATTAGCCAGTGCCTTCGGCACCTCGGGGCTAAAAAACTGGTTTTAATCTTATAATTGAACATTCTATATCCGCGGAAAGCTGTTTATAATACGATGCGAGAAATAACTATTATAACATTTTTTACCTTGAATGTACTTGAAATTTAACAAGGATAGACATGTCCATAAATAGCGCAGCCGCAGCAAGCTAACAAGGTTTTAAATCAGTAGAGAGCTTGTTAAGCAATTTTCCTCATAGTTCCAATTCAAGCACAGAAATCCTCTACCTCCCTTCTTTTGAAATATATTAAGAAAATGTTTGGGGATATATTTTTTCTATAATTAGGGTCGGTCCGTCCGTCCGTCTGAGACAGATATCTTTTATTCGTTAATTTAGGCATGTTAGAATTGTCGATTTCAAACTTTGTATGGTGATTCCTTTAGTAGTTAGGTACGATTTAGAAAGTGTAGCAACTCTATAATAATTACCAGATGTCCGTACGTCCATACGTTTTAAACAAATTTTTATGTGATCTAATTATCCGTTTGATCTGATTTTTTTGTATATTGATTCCTGGGACAACAAAGAACAATAGTATAAGCGAAGCAGCTCTATATTTAAGTCCTAAAAATGTAAGTATGTCCATAAACATTATTCTGTATCAAGCAGTTTTTCAACAAATTTACTTCGACTCTTAAGCATTTATATTCTGATTATTCAGTCTGACAATAAACAAGTGTTAATGTCCGTTTATCCTATCGTTTCAGTGCTTCGCTTTTATGGATGTTGACATACTTGTTTTTGCTTATTACTATAGATTATGTATTTGGTAGCCCCACAGGGTTAGCACATTGTAGAGGTTAGCTATTATAAAAAAAATCCCTAAACTTATTTTTAAATTTTTTCAAAAATAAGGTAATGGGGGTTCTAGTGCTCGATAGAAACTTTAAGGGTAAGTACAACTTGTTTAACACAACAAGGATGATTTTCAGAGCCGCTTGTTAATCTCTGTTGTAAAGTATGTAATTACTAAAACTTTTACTGCGATAAATTGTGCATCAAAACTTTTTTTTCTCACATGAATATCCTGGTTCAACTTGATGAAAAATACTTACAAAACAAGGATGATAACATCACATTATAGCAATGTTAAACAAATTAGATTTTTAGACAAACAAACAGTGTTATTAATATTTAATAGTTTTTAGTTGTCTAAAAAAAGATTCTATGTAAATCTATCTATCACAAAATTACTTCAATACAGGACATTATGCCCAAACTTAATAGGATTGTATATTCCAGAAATTAAGCTTAATAACTTTATGTATTTGAAAAGTCAAAAGGTTTTGTAATAGACTTTAAGACTTTGTGGTTATGATAATAGAGTTGCAACGTCATCAAAATTGTACTAACTTTTACAGGATTCATCATTACTGATCTACAAACAAAGCTATCAAGTACGAACGTCCGGCCTGAGCATAAATGTAGAGAAGCTTTACTTTTTAAAAATACAGGGAGCAAAGGAAAATATGTTCATGCGAAGATTTGAAGCGGAAAACTAAAAATTTTAATAAAAAAGAACAACAAATTTATTACAGTAAAAGTAAGGAAGGATGGAAAATATCCATTAAAAGCTTAATAATTTGAATTTATAAGAACAGAATCTACATATCCTCTCCCCCTGGTTAAACTGCAATCTATGACGTCATCTCAGTTTGAACTATGTACATTGTACATTTAACTAAATTTATAAATTAAATTGCTATTATTTTGCTGTATATACTATTTTAGTTAATAAATATAATAATAATCCCATCCCTAAATATATGTGCTTTGTTTAACAAATTTTCTTGGGGCTACATGTATGTAAGGATTTAAATACAGTATGACCATTGGCAATCATTGTATATAGGGACATTTGTTAAAAAGAAAATCAATAGGGTGATAATTAGGGTTGGGCCAAATATCCGGTGTGGCCGGATATCCGGCCATTTTCAATATCCGGCCGGATACCGGATATTGAAACTATCCGGCTGGATATCCGGCAATATAATCTTTTATATTTTACAACTAAAATCTCTGGTTTTTTAAATCTTCAATGGCTTTAATTTTCTTATTATTGAAGCTAGAAAAACAATTTTTTCTGAATATGTTTATGTTTTTGTGTAAATTTTATATTAAAATCTCAAGACATAAATTTTGGCGGTGGCAGCAGTACTTGGCAGCTGCCAGCCGCAAACCGACGGTTGGCAGGTAAACGGCAACAGATTTTATGAAATTGTAATATGTCATGAAGATATATAAAAAAGCCTAAGTTTAAAATTTGAAATATTCAAGTAAAAATTTGCGGTCACAGGAACCATTTAAACATATCTGGAGACCTGGAGGTTCAGGACTTGCAGGATTATACCTGGAACCTGAAATCGACTTAAACACCTATATTACATATGAGATACGACTATAGGATATTTTAGTATTAGATAACATGAAATGCTTTGTTTAAGTAAATATTTTTACTTTTTACCTAAATGACCTTACCAGATTTGCTGGTATCCTGTGCTTGCCAGGAAGGAGGTATTAAAAAAATTTCAACTCTCAGTTATGTGTCATACCCATATTTCGAAAGTAACTCAGTTATAGCCCTCTACTTTTTATACACAGAAAATGGGATAGAAAAAAATCAGAGGAGGGGGGGGGAGGCATTCAACACCACCTCCCCGCCAATCCTCCAACCGTTAGAGATTGATATTACAGATTGAGAAGAGTAATAGTTAATTAGATTTATTTACTAAGCTTTTTTGTCTGTAGCAAAGGATCTTGCTGAACTGATATGGTTCTCTTTTAGAGTGAAGCTTCTTATAAGTCCCAGGGTGGTTTTAGGCTGTTTTATTTTTATAAAAAAGTCGTTGTAAGGTTTTAAGTTATTTTTCTGCACTTTCATGTCCCTTCTAATATATATCCCTAGATACTAGGGACGCAGACGCTAGTATAATATAAAACACCAGTTTATGAAGAAATTTTTTTGCGGGAATAGTCCCTTTCGTGGCAACGCCCCTTAAAGAGCAATTATTCGTATTTTCACAGTAGCGTATCTCCTATTTCTAGCCCCTCGCGGGGGACTCTAACCTTGCGGGGCCAATTGCCTTACCCTGCGGGGAAATCACCTTACCAAATATAACCTAACCTAACCTAAAATAACCTATTAAAAGCAATTTAAAAAATAAAACGAATCGCCCCTTAAGGTGCGTTGCCACGAAAGGGACTATCCTTTTTTGATACTTTAATATGTAGTAATTTGGCCGGTTATCCGGCCGGATATCCGGTAATTTGGCCGGATAACCGGATATTTGCCGGATATCCGGCGTTGACCGGATATCCGTACGGATACCGGCATTTGAAATTAGCCGGATATCCGGTATCCGGCCAAAAAAATATCCGGCCCAACCCTAGTGATAATAAGGTTAAGCAAAAAATAATCTAAATCGAACGTTTTGTTAAAGTTAAACTGTCAACAATTATATTTCAGCAATAATCAATGCCTTTCTGACATTTTCCAGTAATGCTTCGAAACAGATTAATACTTTTTGGATTAGAACGAGTTCTGCGCAATACTTAAAAATCATAGAATTAATGCCACTTTAATTGCCATGGGCCTTCGGCCTCTCACAAATGAAGCTGGAGTTATTCTTATAAAAAAAATTCATTTTACTTTCCGCGGAAAGCTGCCTATAGTTCGATGTGATAAATAACTATTAAATGTCGGTAAATTAAACCTAGTACTATAGTACACCAAATATAAAAAACTTTTTGCAGGTGTTTCCAAAACACCACTGTGACCTTTTCATTTTTCAACTCATGTTTTAAGTTCTGTCAAAAAACAATTAAGTTATAATTATTTTATGGAATCTTTAGTAAGATTAAGAATCAGAAATCAACTTCGGACAATAACATACCCTAGTGACTTGTAGAGTATCTTTACTACAAGACCACAAAAATTCTCCTCTTCATACCAAAGCTACATTAAGATACTGGCGCAGCCGATGGTTTAAATTAAAATAAATAGACCCTAAGAAACTATGTATTAATAATATTTCGTGTGATACTATTATAGTGAAAATTGTTATTTGGGGTGCTGAGAAAATCAATAAATAAATATCAACAGATTATGCCTACAGGATCATTATATGGTAGAAGAGCAACTCTATACTTCATGTTGTGCGGCGTCCGTTCGTTTATGACGTTTTAAAACAATACAATTGCTTTATACATGCGTAGCGAGAAAAATAAACTTAATAAACACCCTATCAATCTTTGGCTTTAAAACTTTAGGTATTTTTTGCCATAAGTGGATTGGTTTGTTAAGCAAAGGGTGTTAAAATATTCAAACAATAATTTTATTCTACTATTTAATAATAACCAATAAGATGAAAAAATATTTATTATCATGATTTTCACTGGGTATTATATTATATCAAAATTACATAGGTAAAAATTAATATTTGGGCAAAGGAAGATCATTACTACAATTTCATGACAGATAGGGATACTATTTTATTTTATTTATGACTTAATATTATAAACAAACATATATGGCAAAAAAATTAATGAGTTTACCTTTCCTTGTATCCTTAGATAGTAAAGAGAGAAGGGAGGAAAATGAATTATAAATTACCCCAAAACTTTTATAACTATTTCCTGCATTTGGTAGCTTACAATTGTGTGTGTGTGTGTGTGTGTGTGGAGGGGGGGGGGGAGTTTTTATCATCCACTGTCTAATTTCTGAATAGTATTACAATGATATTAAAAATAAAAACACAGCCATAATTTTTTGTCCATCCACTACACATCCGCCAAATCTCCTTGGTTGAAGTATTTAGCCACCAGACAGATGAACAGGTTAAAGGAGGCAATTTCAGCTTCATATTTCAGCGGAGGATCTTCAGTATTTTCTTCAGACTTGCTTTTCTCCCCTGCATCTGTGTTAACAAAATTGATTTGAAGACAGTTTTTTTTGAGTGTGTATTCGCTTTCGCAAATGTATGATAATATGCAAGACTGCATTTTAATGCTACAACTCAAACTGTACCTTCCCCTTTATTGCAAACTCTTTCTCTGCTCATTCTCTTTTTGTGAATATGGAACAATATCATTTGCGATAATAAATGCACAATTAAAAGTGGAAGTTTATTATTTACAACCGTCCGACGGAACCTCAACATTCGTTGAAAATTCAGTTTCTTTGCAACATAAAGACTAAGCAGTTTCTCTCTACGCAAAAATATCTTATCAAACCCATAAGGAAAAAGGAGAAGAGGATGAATACTCACCCCCTTTTCATGGTAAAATACTACTTCCCCATCCCTAAATATTTAAAGAAAATTTAGCAGGCGAAAATCAAAAGCCGCCCAGGTCTTTTTGTATGTCAATCATAAATAATAATGTGAATAAAAAGAAAACCGATATTTAGCAAACAGCCGTGGGCGGTCAGAATCAGCTAAATGTTTATTAAAAAAAATTCCCCCTTTTTAGAAATGAAAGGATTCATCTTTCATGCACAATTTTTTTAAAATAAAAATAAATTCTTTGTAATTTTTAATTAAAACATTAAAACGACAATATCTAAAAGTAAAAAGTAAAAAAAAATATTTTTTTAGATGTTGTTATTTTAGTATTTTTTATGTTCAATAACAAAATTTTCTTTTATTTTTAATTTAAATATTATATTCTTATTATTAAAACTTTACATATTAATTTTGTAATCCTCCCATTTGGAAAGTGGTGGAATATTAATAAAATTTAGCGCGGCAACAGCGCTAATTAGGCCCCTGGGCCTACTGCCTATTTTCGTCTTCTAGTTGCTTCAATTCCTTTCTTTTATTTTTTTCTCGATGTATCAAACCCTACCTTGTAAACAGACAAACACACAAAAAGATACCATATAATATGTCATATATTTTTCCGTGTAAGTTAATCTAAGAGCAGATACACCACTAATTCAATTACAAAATATGACCAATAACAAACCAAAATCATAAAAATTATATTAAACCCACAAAAGCAATTAGGTGCAATTTTGCAAATTTCCTCTGAAATCATCTAAATTAAAGAAAAAAGGAACAAGTTAGAAAAAAAGTAAAGAACCCTCCAAAAATCTTTTTTCAATTACTTTAAAAGCTGTGGTGATTTTCTGCATAGTGCCTTTAGGAGCAAATGAACCCCTTCCCCTTAATTTAAAGAAAAGGGGACTATTATTCGTTTGTTTCCTTATAATTTTAGGTCAGGTGAGGTTAGGTTATTTATATTTGGTACTGGTAGCCCGGTAGGGTTAGGTCCCCCGCATGGGTTAGGGAAAGAAAAAATAACTACCCTCCCCCCTGATTTTAATAATAAGGGGGAAAGAAGGGGTTTAGTGCTATACAGACACTTTAATGGGAAAGTACCAAAGTGTTGATTATTCATTGTTAAACTTACTCAAAAAAAGTCTTGAGAACTAGCAGCCAATCAAAATGCGCTTTAAAATAGGAATTATGTGAGTAATTTAAAGATTATTTGCAGACTTTTTGAAGGACTGGATGTGAGGGTTTTAATGATCGACGAATGTAGGGTTTGCGGCCAGGTTTTTAGACCTTATCAGACATTTAACAAGGATGTAAATAATTGTTATGGGGTATTCCTCTTATCTCAGACTTGATCCGACTTTTCAATTTAAATTTTTTGACAAATTAAAGTAACTATGCACTGCAGAGCACTAGGACAGTTCAATCAAGTTTTTATTTCATTCATAATCTTTTCAAAAAGGGTATTAAAAGCCTCTCTATAAAAAATACCCCCTCCCCTACAAAAGAGTAGCCCTAGATGCCTTTCGCGGCTTACACAATAGTCATAAATAAATTGCCCCACTGTGAAAAGAAACGAAGGTCCTAGGACAAACGCAGGAGACCCAAACCTCGGAGTGGACAAACGCAGGAGTGGACCCTTAACCAACCTAACCTATTTTAAATGCCTAACCCCTGCGGGAGGCTTATTTGTATATTCATATCTTAACCTAACCTAACCTGTATAGAAATACTAACTTAAATTAATATTTTAACGCTCCTGCGTTTGTCCACTCCGACGTTTGGGACTCCTGCGTTTGTCGTGGAACCGAAACGTACATCCTTAATAATCTTCTGTCAAGCCGTTTAAGAGATCTTATCTATAATTTAAATTTTGTTATTCCTTGAGAATCATTGTCTTGAGATAGTTTGACTAGCCGACTTCTTTCTTGACTACAAAACAAGGCCAGGTCCCTAGAAATAAAAATTATTATTCATAACTTAATGAGGGTTAGGACCTTAGATCTCATAAGGTTGGACGAGAAACGAAGGATTTTATGACTACAACTACAGGTTTAAGGATAGTAAGCCCTGAAACACTGTCTCAACTGAACATCTAGTTATCAATATTACCTCAACTTCAGTTAAGTATGGCATGTGTCCCAGATTTGTATTATGTATTTAAATGATAATGGAATGTACATAACAAACGCTAACTTTATTCGCAAGAAGCTGCGAGTTGCAACACAACAAATTGGAAGTACCTGTATACTTATTTTATTTTAATACTAAAAAGTCTGCTTGTGTAAAATATTAGATAACGTAAAATAGCCCATTTCTTTACTTAGAAGAGCATAACATATATTTTATATTGTAAATAAAATACTAAAAAGTCTGACTATATAAAACATTAGATAACGTAAAACACCTATTGCTTTACTTAAAAGAGCATAACATATATTTTATATTGTATGTAAAATATCTTTTCTTTGAATGATTAAAGTTATGTAAGATTTTCTTTGCCTTTAAATTGTTCCGTTTATACTTACATAAAAATCAACTACTAAGTGTCAAGATAGACAACTGTAAATATTTTACTGCATTTACAATTTAGTAAAACATAGAATAAACAAGAGAAATTGTCTCCATACAAATTTATTTTTAACAGATAAATACTAAAACTGGTAGCAATATTTTTATTCTATTATTCGTAGAAAATTGTCTATAATAAGATACATAATTTTTCAATATAACTTAGAACCACTTCTAATCCTACAGATATTCAGTTTTAAAGCCACACTGGAAAATTTTTCCTTAATTTTAGGCCAAATTTACTTATATACATTTTTAAAAGACTTTCTTAGTCCACTATAACAGAGTGATATACGAACATATCTTAGTTTTAAAAAGATAAGCGACTAAAAAGAAAGTGTACTAAATTGAGGAGTACAAAAAACTATAAATTTAAATTTAGCCTAAGAGGCTTGAAAATTAAACTTTGATTGTAAAATACTTATAGAAAAGAATAAATTGGCTTTTAAAAGATAATTTAACCACTAGATAAAATAAAAGGAGCTCCTAAAAAATGTCAAGTGCAAATATTAGGAATTTTGTTTTATTGAAAAAAAGTTTGTCTCAAATGATTGAAAATTGTCTAATTTGACGAGAACAGGCAAAAAAAGATTCGGCGGGAAACTGCGGTTTTCGGCGGGAGCGGCGGTTCCGCCGCCGTTTTTTCACAGTTTCATATTGTTCCTTTTTAAAGCAACTACCATGCCAAATCTCAAAGCTGTAACTCTTTATTTAATTGAGTTCCTTTAAGTTTTAGTTTAAGTTTCAAAAAGATTGAGATTTACCTCAATATAGATCCCATATCAGGTGTGAGAGGTTTCTCAATTCTGGTAAGCAGGGCATACAGCCAGGGTCCATAATTCTGCAGCCAACCTGTGCTTTGCACCCAGGATACCTGGAATTTAGAAGAATTACCAATCAAAAACGTTTGTCTATTTGCCTGCCTATACCAAAATATCTTGCTTACCCTATCAATGGACATATTATAGAACCACATTTTTAAAGAAGCTCCTAATAGTTCTTTTCGTGGATTAGTTTCTATCTCTATTTCGTTTGTTCACATGAAAAATTTTAACCAAATGATTAAACAATTGATATATTATATTATGGACTTTTCAAGACACACATTTGTTATTTATGCAAAAACCGAACCGTTTTGCCGTTATTCACCGCCAAAGGCGGAATTTTTTTACGTTTTTGCCGTTCCGGAGGTTATAATGGGCATTTGTGGTAAGAAGACGTTGATTTATCAAGATAACTGAGAAATACTTTTATTTATGCATTTTAATTTACTAAATTTCATGTGAAGTAAATTTTTTTGTATATCCAACCGATTTTTGTCGAAAGGAATTTCAAATGCACATGATTTATGTTTCTTTTATCACTTATGTTATAGCAATTATTTATGTTATATTCACTTCATTTTCTTGTTTTAACAATTGAAATCCATCTCGACGACAAACGGTTAGCTGCACAAAATTTTTACTTAATATGAAATTTAGTAAATTAAATTACCTAAATAAAAGTATTTAAGAGGGATCTTGATAAATCAACGTTTTCTTACCACAAATGCCCATTATAACCTCCGGAACGGCAAAAACGTAAAAAAATTCCGCCTTTGGCGGTGAATAACGGCTAAACGGTTCGGTTTTTGCATAAATAACAAATGATGTGTCTTGAAAAGTTCTACAAAAATAAAAAAATAGTCTATGGCCCTAAAACGACTCCTTCCCCCCAAAAATGGGCAAAAACCATCATTTTTTCAAAACATGCACAGGGTGTCCCAAAAGTGTAAAAATTTGTAAAATAGGCAAATATTATTGTTATTAGTCAAAATCTGTATCTATATGACAGTTTTAAGTAACTAAAAAATAGAAAAAAAATTTAAAAAAAACAAAAAAATTTTTTCTCTTTTTTTGAAAATACAGGGTGTCCAAAAAATATGAAATTATTGATCTAGTCAGAAAACACTATGGCCAAAAGTTTTAGCTCTACAGACGCAAAAATCACATTTACAGGGTGTCCCAAAGTGAAATTTGACAACCTTATAGTCCCGGGTGGTCCGAACCGTTATATACCACATATGCACACAGATAAAACACAGGATTTAAGCCAAAAAAAAATGATTTTTTTCAGACAGGTATTTTGGGTATTACGCTAGATATCCAAAATACACTTTTTGTTGGACACCCTGTAAAATTAGAGTTTTGGCCAAAATAGCATTATGTGCGCTTTTTACATGAATAAACGATCATTTTGGTGTATAAAATGTATAGATTGGATGTAAGATTGATGAAAAAATTAATTTTTAAAATTGTGAAAAAATGGGTGTTTTTTACATTTTTGTTACCTACCTTCATAGATAGCTAGATATCTAGACATCCAGGGACTCTGAAACTTTTTTTTGGCCATCCAGCATCCTTGAATGACCCAACGGACCAAAATATAGAGTATTAACAAAATCGGAGAGGTAGTGCAGAAAAGTGGTACATTTGGCAAATAATGCACCAACTATATGTTTATGATATTTATGAAGCAGGACTGATAGGTCAACAGACTAAGAGAATTATAGAATAGCTTCACTTATAAAAATCTGTAAAAAATACAAATCTGACCTGATATTCAAGAATCTGTTCGACAACATGTGTTGGCATCGACAATATCACACTGAAAAAATTATATTACTTTTAAAATTTCAGAATGTTTGTCTGTGCCTCTATGTACTATTAATACCTAGTTTGGGAGAAAAAACAAAGAGAAAAAATTTATTAACCCCCATAACTTTTAAAAACTGAATTTAAAAATGGACAGGGGTCAATCGACCCCCTCCCCCCATTCAAATCAAGTTATCCTAGAGGCCTCTAGGAGCTTAGCCACTATCATTAATCAATCTAATAAGCCTTAAAATCTAGGTGGTTGAATATAGAATGATTATAATCAGGCCTAGCTAGGCTATTGTAACAATCAATTCTACAATAAAGCACGAAACCTTTGGAAGTAAGGTTGGGGTATATCTTTTTTTTTAATGTAACTGAAAAGGGGTGGGTAAGAAGGGGAGGAAAAGAGGAAGGAATTGTGGTGAAATTTTCCTTTAGAATTGTTTGTCAGAATCACATTCCCTTTTCCCTGGATTTTAATATTAGTCATGGATTCCGATGAGTGAGTGTTTGTCCATAAAATGCGAAATCCTTATTTATTGATGGAACCAAGTTATTTAATGTAATATGGTATTAAAAATGTTATACCTTATCATAGGAGGAGTACCACCTTCACTGTTATCCATCACCTCTTTCAAAACCTTCTCATCTAAATGACAAAAAATATTCATATTCAATCAGTTTAACTTAAACTTGGTGCCTAATTTTTTTTTTTATAAGGACAATTTAAAAATATTGAAATATCATGAATTTGTGGTTTTTTAAGAGGGGGGGGGGGGGGTTAATGCAACCATCTCGTAATCAGTGAGCAAATGGCACTTAGAATTCGAATTTAAATCTGAACTTTTACATGAGTAATCCTTGGTAGGTCTATTTTCCCTAAATCGAACAAAAAGGTGGAAAAGTAACGACTGACGGCTCAGCCGTTTAGCCGTTGTTTGCCTATTTTCAGGGCAAATTCATCATTAATAACGTAGGAATCAATTTTTTAAAACATATTTTTGGTTTAATTCATGTTAAATGATAGCAATAACCATTTTTAAAACTTCTAGTACCAACAGCTACCGTCTAGAACCGTTTGATAGCGTTTTGTAGTGGAAAAGAGTATTACGAGGAGATAGGTTTCGTGACTAATTTGCAGTATAGATATCCAATTACTTTTCAAAATTTGTGTTCGATTTAGGGAAAATAGACCTACCAAGGTTTACTTATGCAAAATTTCTGATGGAAATTCGAATTCTAAGTGCCATTTGGTCACTGATTACGAGATGGTTGCATTAACCCCCCCCCCCCCTCTCTTTATAAAGGGAATAGTAGCTTATGCAATTATCCGTAAAATTGTGAGCAAGCTTCCAGTCAAATACGCTTATTGAGTCTAAATGTTAACCAAACGCATACAATTAAAAGCATATTTAACCTTTGTCACAAGATTTTACAATTTTAATTTTGTTGATTGTTGTTCATAGGCAAATAGAGAAAGGGATGGTACAACTGGTTTGGTATTATTTCCTTATTCTCTACAAAATTTATCCACTACCGAGGAAAGAATAATTAGAATATGAAGTAGCTTTATTTATTGTTTATTTCCTTTTCCCTATTTACCTAAATCTTTGGTTTTAATGGATTTATCAGATCCTCTTTTCTGTCCGCCCTCCAGATTTTCATCAATATTCTCCTCATTCCTACGGTCAGATATTTCACTCCACATCTGTGCACCTAAAAAACAAAGATATTAATTAGAGTAATAAACCTTCATGACGTACTGTGTATTATTTTGAATTGTAAATCTTATCTATAAATTAATTTGTCTGTCAGTCCTAAAAGTGATTTTTATGATCAAGTAGTTAGGACTTCTAGACAAAGATCGTCCAACAAAGGATTTTTTGGCTGAATGTAATCACCTTGGGACCCAATACAAAGGCTTTATGTTGTTAGTATGAACACAAGATGTATTAAAAGATCATTGTTAAAATCTTATAATTAATGTTTAAATGCCAAAATAATAATAAATTTAACCTGTCTAAATGAAATAAAACAAATATATTTCATAGAAAATAAAACTTTAAGGATACAGTTTACAATAAACATTGTATCTCTAAATCATATATCTTATTTGCAAGAACAAGGATCATAAATGTCAAAGCAATGTTCCCCCTTAACGCTAGGGCTCTTAGAGGCATCTTAGATGATCTAGGGGCGTAACTGCTAGTATGATATAAGAGAACTAATCCAAGTAATTTTTATTGGCCAGACTAGCCTAAATTGTACAGTAGCAGCGCTAAAAATAATCTATCAACTTCATATTATTCTCTTATGAAAATAAGAATTCTATTTGCCAAATGTATATTAGACCAATCAAAAATATACAAATCATTTATTCTGAGTATCTCCAGTGCAGTGGTAGGGATCCAAAACTTATTTGCAAAAATTATATTCTCAACTGTCTTAAAATTGACTGACAACATTGTTGTTTGATATCATTTTTTTAACAAAGATTACATCTTGACTAATTGACAATCAGTTAAAAAGGCCACTGCAGTTGATGTTCTGAAGCCATGTTGCATCTAGCCTTTGTCAAAAAATTAAATGGCCGCATCAAAATGCAACAACTTGCCGAGTGTTCAAAAAAAAGTCACAATGGCAGACAATAAGAACTAATAAAACTGATGTGGATATATAACCCTGCCATCACACATAATCATAAAAAGTTATTAGTTGTATTATTATCTGATATTGAATGTTTGATTGATCCAATTGAGGTGAGGTGTTTAACAATATAATTTTCTAAATCATGACTACGTCATAAACACTTCTACAACATAGCAGGGATAGACTCTTCATAATTGGACTGTTATAACTAGTTATATCCAGCATTCTACAAATAGAAAAATGTACAATCATAAGATTAAAACCAGTTTTATTAGCCCATGCCTTCGGCACCTCGGGGCCAAAAAAAAACTGTTTTTAATCTTATAATTGTACATTCTATATACGCAGAAAGCTGTTTATAATACGATGCAAGAAATAACTATTATTTCAATGCTTGGGTCCATTTACATACCAATATATGTTTAATACCTAATCCAATTTGATTGAGGACAGATATGAATTAGATTCAGAAAGATAAAGGCTATTATAAGTAGTCATTCCTATGGAATATGGATCCTCAGCAAAATACATGTTAAAATAATTTAATTATGATTATTTATCTTTGAAACAGTTATCAAATTATTAAATTTTAACACACAATACCTAACACACTTAAATATGAAATAAAATATGAAATTATCAAATGTACACTTCTGCATATTTGCAATCTAGACTGTTCTTTTTTTTTTTTCATTTAACATTTGATCCTTTTTTAGTGCACTTTTGATAAACAAACACATGTCAGCTCTAAAAATTGAGTACATAATGCTGAAAACTTTTAAATTCATCTGTTTATTTGAAATATTTTATAAATACAACAATATTTATATCATGAAGCTCATTTCCCTCTCTGCACTTCTCTTTATCTGCCTTGTTGATCTGGAGGTTGCCAGCGGCCAGCTGGAGGTTGTTGTGAAGCAGGAAGATTACAATCGTCAAGCTCTGGAAAGAGTCTGCTGTTTAATTACCCAGTCTCAATGTACAACAAATTGTGCTGGACAAAGCTGTACAGCTACTTGTGCAGGTAATTTATATGGTACACCAACAAACGTACTAATGCGACAAACCTCCTAAACAACAATCATCCTAATGCGACATCTCCTAAGTAAAACCTACAAAAAAAATTTTTTTAAATTAAATCTTCCAAATTTGATTATAAAATGTTCTAAAATAAGAGAAAATATTTTTTTTATTTAAAAAATTAAAGGTAGATTTTGTAATGCAAAGATGTATTGGGTTTGAAACCATACTGTTTGATAGCCAACACAGACTTTGGGAAATCTGTTGGACGGATTTTTAAAGTTTAGCCTATGCTTAAAGTTATTCAAGAAATAAATTTCTACTGATGATAATTGGGTAATATCCTCACAGAAATCCTTTTTCGATTTTTAAAATTTTCATTCTGTAATCTATATGTTAAATCTCCTTCAAAGTTAAACCCCACTCCAGATGTTTAAATCTCAATAACTTTACAACTGGTAATACATTGTTTTTACTAGAAATCATATCTTTATTTCTTTATTGAATTATGTTTTCACTCAATACCCTTTTTTTGTTTTCAGGTAGGTGTGGATTTCTTGGATTGATAACCTGTGGACCCTACACCTGTTCTGGTATAGCTTCATCAACATGTACTGCATCAACTGGTTAATAACTGTAATCTTCATTGCATATTGTATAAGATTCTATCAAAACTAAATCTGCCAAATACTAATAAGCCAATATTCTGTTTTTTTCTGCTACAAGCATATTTATTTACACAAAGCAACCAAAATTAAACTGATCTTCTTTAAATTACAGGATATCTAAATTAACCATGCCACTGCACTGTAGTCTTGCCATGTATCTAACTTGGCTATGTTAAAAACCTACAAATGTTTGTTATTTTTCGATTTTTATTATTTTTTTCTTGTTTTATAAGAAATAAATTTAAAAGCTGTTGGTATGTTCTTTATTTATAAACATGTAAACCTACTGTTGTTTCTACTTTTTTTTGGAAAAACTATCTAGATTACAGGCTTCAGATTAGCTTAAACCTTTGTAATGTTATTTTTCTCCAAATATTATAAAAATCAATAATCAATAAACACATTGGATATTAGTAAATATTGATTAATACAATTTTTTGCACCATTAGTTTTTTTCATAATTTTTGTAACAGTGTAAATATTCGGGGATTTATAGCGATAACTATATATAAAAAGGCTACTTACTATATTTTACACTACAAGACCAGGTAGTGTAAACAAAATTTAACAAAATAAAATTGCAATCTTTCAATTTGCATAAGGCATCGACATTAGAACAAATAAATTTAAAGAAGCTATAAAAAAAAATCATTTTTAGAGGCAGTTGAAACATACTTCTGTTGTTATCAACTTGTCCCAGGAGTTCTTGAAGGCATGTAAAGATATACCCAACCCCTCTTTTAAATTTTCAAATTTATTTTGAATCTAATTTTCCATGGCCAATGAGGTCATAAAGCATTTAAGTAAGAAAATAATAGTGAATATTTAGATTCAATTACTAAAATATGTACATTAAAATATGCTCTAAGCTTTTTCTATTGCAAAGAATAAAAATATAGGAATGAAGAGTGGAAAGTGCAATGTAAAATCCATTTTAAAGCTAATAAAATTTAAGCTAATGTAAAACAGTGAACATAAAATTTCTAATAAATTAAAGTTTTTCATTTTGTTGTCTAAAAACGAAAAAACTTATCCAAACATAGACAAATATGCAAAGGTTCATTCGATTTCAGCAATTAACTGAAAACCTAACCTACCCAAAGTAGTAAGGCTAATAACCTTTCTATTGTCCAATTTTTGTTTTATAAATATTTGTGCATTTTCATGTTCACAATTTCAGGATGTTAAAGATAAACACCGAGAAAATTGAGTTTATATTGGTTAATAAAAAAAAGTTCCTATTTAGCTCTGGGCACGTTGACAAGATGATTTGAACATAATTGACAGATACACACGGTTTATCAGCTTCTAATCTTGGAAATCTTATTTTTTCTACTTTTTTTTGTATGTCGCTGAATAGAACGTGTTTTCAAATTTGTGCAGCTTTTCCTGGTTTTCTTTTTTATTTGCCCATCCTATAATATAAAATAGCAAGTTTTTTTGTCTGAAGCTAAAGATCTCAGAAATTGCTAGTCTTATTGGGTTATCCTTTTAAGGTACGCTTTATAAATGTCTTGGAATGGTTTTAGGCTAATTTCCTTACCTCTACCACACTCTCCTAGATTCTAGGGGCGAGACAAATAGTTAGTTATATAGCTTAACATTAATAAGTATGTGTTTCCAGGAAGATCTCAGAAACAGCTAAACTAGTATATCTGTAGATGAAACTTTTTATTATTTGATAGGGGAGTTGAAAAATTATGACTTTAAAAAAAATTAAATATAGACTTCCTATCTAACTATACATTTAAATGTATATTTCATATTCATGTTTATTTTTCTTTTCTATTTAAACGGATATTAAATTGGATACATTCATAATTTCCTATAAATGTCAAGCACAACAAGGTGTATAAGATCCATAAAAGGATTAGCTCAAAGATTCTTAACTTAACAGTGAACTAAATAAATTGAACAAGGTAAAGATAAAACCGACAATGTGCATGTTAAGGGATTGAATAATAAACAATTTCTTAATAAAACCACCAATTTAATGGAGTATAAGTTGAAAATTATTGGCGGATAAGTTTGGAAATCAATAATTTATACACTCCGACATAAAGGGGCAATATCTTTTACAGTCTATGGCCCCTTATATAGAAAATCGTGGCCATCAATTTTTGAAATGTGCTCTTAAATATCACATACCATATTATATACAGCATTATACAAACGGACAAAACAAGTTATGTAGTAGATTCCTTTCAATCATAGAAAATTTCAGACATGCACATTAAGATATATAAGTTTTCCGGAATTTTAAAGTTAGGGGGAGATTTGAAATCTGCATCAAATTTTAAGGATTTTTTATAAAATTAGTTTTTTCTATAATTCTTTATCTAAAAGCGGAAATGCAATTTAAGTTAATTAATTTTGGCATCTGTGATTGGTGGATTTAAAAAATCTGCGCTCTGATTGGATGGCGTACATCATTCAACCAATTAGAGCGAGGGTAGTTTAAAATCCACCTATCCTATTGGTCAAAATTAATTAACTTAAAATGCATTTCCGCTTTTAGATAAAGAATTATACAAAAAACGAATTTTATAAAAAAAAAATCCTTAAAATTTGATGCAGATTTCAAATCTCCCCCTAACATTAAAATTCTGGAAAACTTATATATCTTAATGCACATGTTGGTTAATCTATGGTAACTCATGTTTTTTTGCACTTATACATACAACATAACATCTGTTAAAAATATCAATATTGGAAGGAAATCGACAAATCTCAGAAAAAAATTTTCCAGACTTTTCTGGTAGAGCAGCTGCTCTAAAACTAGGGTGTGCGTGAACATTATATCATACGTAACACTTAACTTTGTTACTACTTCATTCGTATTACAGAATTGCTCGTTTTTGTCTTGTGCCGTGTCCTTCAACCACATGGTTTTTTAGAAGAAAAAAAAACAATTAGTTAGAAATCTTTCTCAACCCAATTTGAAAGGAAAAAGTTTTTTTTATTAGGTATTCAAAAATTTATTTTAGGTAAAAAAATACTTATTGTCATTTTCATCAATTGTGGAAGTAAAGCAAGCAATATTAGCTTAGTCGTTTTAAAGATCTTTTTTCATCCCTTCATTAATCTGTCTAATTGCCTACAAAGCTATGGTAAATAGCAATTTTATATCAGAAGTCGGGAACAATGATGATTTCTTTGATGATTAAGCAAATATAAATTCAAATTACCATTAGTTTAGATGATTAACAATTTTTCTTCATCTTGATAATCTTTTTTTTTTATTTTTTAGATTATAAAAATAACTATATACTTATAGATTGTAAATATATCAAAATTGGCAAAAAATTGAAAAATAACAAACTCATGGAAAATGTATTTATTCGTAGTATTTTACAAAACAGGAAAATTGTTAAGTTGAAAAAACATTCTAAACTTTCAACACTTCAATTTCACAACTTTCATCTGTAGGTTCTAACCGTACAACAGTATAATCAGTTTGTAGGAAAAGGCACTTCCCTCTACTCCCCCTTTTTAAAAGCGAAGCTTTTCTATAATTAGGGTCGGTCGGTCCGTCCGTACGTCCGTCCGTAACGGATAGCTTTTTTTGCTAATTTAGGCATGTTAGAATTGTTCTATTGATTTCATGGTGATCCCTGTAGTAGTTAGGTACGATTTAGATAGCGTAGCAACTCTATAATTATTACCACTGAATGTCCGTCGTCCATTTTCAACATGTTGATTTTTTTTACTTTTTTAACAACAAATTTTTATGTGATCTAATAATCTGATTGATCTGATTTTTGGTATACTGATTCCTGGGACAACAAAGTACAATATTATAAGCGAAGCAACTCTATAATCAAGTCCTAAGTCAGTGCTTCGCTTTTATGGATGTTGTCATCCTTGTTACAACAATGTGACTTAGCAGCAATAGGCAACATTTTAAAGTCAAATCCATCACCTCCCAACAAGCTAGCGGTTAGTAGATACATTAGACAAACAAAATATTATTTAGAATATTTTGGTGTGAAAAAAGAAACTCTATTTCTCTCCACGTGTTAACTATCACACTACCAGAAGTATGCATTGATATCCACACATTTTCATTTAGTTACAATAGCACAAAACCCCCAGCTTTACTTTCATCATCAAATCTTCCTCAAAATCAATATCTATTTTACTCACATAAAAAAAAATTCTTGCAAGCACAGGCCTTTCCTTTAACAAGTCGATAAAACCGAGAATAATATTGTAGACAATAGGAGCATCTGTGATCAACAAAAGAATTAATCTGAAGAAAAAAAAACATTCATAAAAGTTTCATGATTTGGGGGGGGGGGGGATGCTTCATAGTAAAGATACCTTTGTATCTGGCCTCCTAATATTATTAGTAGCGAAGCAAGATAAAGGGCTGAAATTTTCAGGGATTAATCAATTTTATATTCTACATATTTTCACCAAGTTTTATTAATATTTTTTAATTAATTGGGGTGCTAGATTGATTTTTAGATTTTTTAGGTTTTCATGGTTTTCTCAATTCCTAATCAGGATTGACGGTTGAAATTATCAGGGATTGAGTATGTCATGTTCTACATATTTCCATCAAGTTTCATTAAGATTTGTCTATTAATTGCGGTGCTAGATCGATTCCTAGATTTTTAAGTTTTCATGATTATAAGGTTGCGTGATTTTAGAGGTGTGATGATTTCCCTATTTTACCAATATTAATATTTATTATATGACACTGCTTTATAGTATTTTTTTCCTGATATACAATCATATTTTTTTATCTTCGCTACTTATGGATGTTGTCATCCTTGTTTTAGATTTATTTCGTTTATTGGCTTTACCTTATTCCTGCAATACGATTCTTGTTTTGCTAAAAATTATATGAATAATCAGAAATATCCAACAAACATTATTTCCTCAAAAACTTTTTGCAGAAATCTTTAAATTATCATGTTTAATAAACTGGGAAAAAGTAGTGCATAATATTGCAGCACTACTTAGTCAGATGTCAGTTTACATTTTATTATAGGGAAGAATCCATAAATGCGAATCTAAAACCTACAAGCAGTCATGTCAAGCATTATAAATAGTGTGCAAAAAATGCGGACATTTTTAAATTGAAAATGCGCGGCTAGTGTTAATAGTAGAAAAATACTACGCATACCGTTAGAACCGTTAAGAAGTCTATTTTTAGTAAATATAGAAACGATTCCTGTGCTACGTTTAGTTCACGAGCTACGTGTTAAAATGTCCCTACTGATATAAAACGTAGCACAGGAATCGTTTTTCTCGTATTCATTCGAATCCGGAGGATAGGAACCGGTTCTCATCCATACGAAAAAACTATGTCTAGCATCGTATTATATCCAGCTTTCTACGAATATAAGAATGTACAATCATAAGATTAAAACTAGTTTTTTTAGCCGGTGACTTCGTCACCTCGGGGCTAAAAAAACTAGTTTTAATCTCATAATTGTACATTCTATATCCGCGGAAAGCCGTTTATAATACGATGCGAGAAATAACTATTATATTTCCTAAAAATAGACTTCTTAGCGGTTCTAACGGGATGCGTAGTATTTTTAAAAGCGAAGCTTTTCTATAATTAGGGTCGGTCCGTCCGTCCGTCCGAGATGGATAGCTTTTATTCGTTAATTTAGGCATGTTAGAATTGTCCTATCTATTTCAAACTTTGCATGATGATTCCTGTAGTAGTTAGGTACGATTTAGAAAGCGTAGCAACTCTATAATCATTACCAGAATGTCCGTACGTCCATTTTAAACATGTTGATTTTTCTGCTTTTTAAACAACTAATTTTTATGTGAACTATTTATCCGTTTGATCTGATTTTTGGTATATTAATTCCTGAGACAACAAAGAACAATATTATAAGCGAAGCAACTCTATAATCAAGTCCTAAAAATGTAAGTATGTCCTTAAACATTATCCTATATCAAGCAGTTTTTCTGCTTTGACTCTTATACTTTTATATTCTGATTATTCAGTTCAGACACTATACAAGCGTTAATGTCCGTTTGTTCTACCGTTTCAGTGCTTCGCTTTTATGGATGTTGTCATCCTTGTTCTACTATTAACACAAGCTGCTCAATTTCAATTTTAAAAATGTCCGCATTTTTTTTGCACACCCTTTAACTGTAAGGTACTATTTAATGGTGTTGGATAATCTAGGGCAGATTTGTTTATTCCATACCAATCCCCCTTCCTGGCATCAAATCCTTCCTGAGGTGTGAATTCACTTCCGAACATTAACACCATTCACATAGTTTTCAATATTTGAAAAAGGATGAAATTACAAAATAATTCAAAACAGTCCTTAACTGATTAATAACTGATAGAAAATGGGAAGGGGTAGTTTGTTAGGTATTGTTTTTAATATGCGGTTAATAATTTACCTTTTACACTTTAAGTGCATTGTTCAGCCGCATATTTTGAAACAAGATTGAAAATAAGGGGGGGAGGGGGAGGGGGGAGTGGATAGATTTAAGTTTTTATCATTACTTTAGGACAGGTTAGGTTTGGTTATAATGGATACTGGGTAGCACAGCACAGCAGTATCAATCATAGAAATACACCCTCTTATTTGTTATTTATTTATAGATAAGGGGAGAGATTTCAGGGCTCAATAGGCACTTTATGAGAAAGCACCGATAACGTTTTTTTTGCGTGCGGTAGTGATTAATACACATCCCTTCCTGAGTCAGGAAGGAAGACAAGTTAATTAGGTATAGAAAACTTTTACTTTCAACTTTTTAAAAGCGAAGCTTTTCTAAAATTAGGGTCGGTCCGTCCGTCCGAGATAGATAGCTTTTATTCCTTAATTTAGGCATGTTAGAATTGTCCTATCGAATTCAAACTTTTATGATGATTCCTGTAGTAGTTGGGTACGATTTAGAAAGCGTAGCAACTCTATAATCATTACCAGAATGTCCGTACGTCCATTTTAAACATGTTGATTTTTCTACTTTATTAAGAACAAATTTTTATATTGATCTAATTATCCGTTTGATCTGATTTTTGGTATATTGATTCCTGAGACAACAAAGAACAATATTAAAAGCGAAGCAACTCTATAATCAAGTCCAAAATGTAAGTATGTCCATAAACATTATCCTGTTTTTAAGCAGTTTTTCAACAAATTTACTTACAATTTTGATTCGACATTTATACATTTATGTTCCGATTTTTCAGTTCAGATACTATACAAGTGTTAATGTCCCTTTGTCCTACCGTTTCAGTGCTTCGCTTTTATGGATGTTGTCATCCTTGTTTATAAAACATGAACAATCATGCACATAAATAGCGAAGCATGAACAATTTAACATGATTCTACATGAAACAGAATCAGGGAATTTATTCAGGGATCTAAGGGATAAGACAATGGCCGATAAATTGATGTGTATCTCAAATATAAACACAAAATTAACTCTTCTGTAGATTACAATTAATGGTTGAAACGTTTGGGCACCTAACTTACTGATCCAACCAATAAAATTTCAATAAAAGTTCCTATAGTTGTTAATCCAATGAATAAAAAACTTTATTATAAAACTTAAAGGACTTGTGTAATAGATTTTTCACCTTCATTTCTGTATTTTATTTGTTCAGACTGTTTTTTTAACCTCAAATCTGACTTTTTCAACTCCACTTTTATACATGTTTGATTTTTTCCTCATACATATTTTCAAACACGTGTCCAAATTCTACAAATTCAATTTATCTTTCAATTTGATGCAGGTAATGAAAATAATTTTCTCATATTTTACATTTCTTTGCGGGCCAAGATAGTAAAAAGAAAAAACAAGGAAAATAAAAATTTAACGAAGTAAAAAATAGCATCACAAAAAATGCATTGCTAAACAATTACATTCTTTCTCATATGGCAAAGGCTTAGTGCCAAAAAAGGCAAACTCGACTTCCTTTTACTCCAAACACATACCTAACTGAAGCAAATTCCCTATGATCGCATGTATACTAATGGGTTCAGTGATTTATAAATCTCACAATAATGCAAGCAAACACACATCCTACTAATTAAGCATAAGTGATATTATTACTCTCAAAGCATCGCATGTTGTCTATGTTTTGGCAACCTTAACTGCCACCAAAGCAGTCAAATAGATAACTGTACACAACGGCAAACGAGCAGCCATTTTGAATCAAATACCTTATTTGCAAAGGAATTGGAAGATGAAAGATTTTTATACAGAATATGAGGGTAAAATGAATAGCAACAAAGTTTAAAAACCTGATGTATAAAAAGAAAATCTTCCAAACTGAACAGGAAAACGTGACCAAGGGACAGGAAAAATTATCCAGAAACGCAGCTATAAGACGACTTTATAAAGTTATTTAACAATAGTTACAAAAGCATAAGATGATCGACAAGGTACCTACTTGTTCGTCATGTTTTTGAAACTTTTATACAGAGAAAAAAAATTGTTACCGCTTTTTTACATAATGTACTGGTGTGACAAAAAAAGAGTCAGTTTTATTTAGTTTACCCCTGATATTTAAAAAAAACTTACCAAAACAAAAAAGACACCACAGCATCTCATTTTCTTTATCTGTATCATTGTATTCGTATTATTATTAGGTCATTGAAATTGATTAAATAAATAAATCTTGCTTTTCCAGTTTGTCTGTCTATGAGTAAACGTAATTTTCTCGGCTAATAATAAAGATAAACGGATGAATATTTGTGTTCAGTCTCTTCTTAGCAACGATCATCTAATATTTAACCATTTCTGTTCAAAACTATACAGGGGTGTATATTCTGCACAAGATTCATTTTTTTCCCCTGCTGCAAATTGTTTTATTTTTTTCCCCTCCTAGTTTTTTTTCCAGCAAGGAAGGTGATAAAATGGAAAAATATTTTCAGAACTCTTTATTTTATTCATATTATGCCCCCTACTACATATTTTTTTGTTTTTTCACCAAAGAGGGGAGAAAAATAGAAAAAAAGCTATCAGTCCTCTTAATTTTTACACCCGGGTCAAATTTGAGAATATACACCCCTGAAACTATAAGCAGAATATTTCATTTGAATATAGAAAACATCATTTTTTCGGCTTTACTAAATGATCTGGGTAGGGGCACCCCTGTCCTGGATAAAATGCTTATTTAAAAAAACATGCGCGTTCAGTTTTTTTCATTTCCTGAAAGATTTTTGTCCTCTGATTCCAAAAATATCTTTCCCGAAATCCTAGCTGTTCTATAAGATCTCCAAAAATGCAAATTACTTTTGTCACTGATTTTTCAACTAATAACTAATACAAAATTTTGTTCAAAACATGTTTTAGTTAACAGTAAAAAGTGTCTAACACACCTAAGAATATACATTTCTTGAATGCCAACAAGACCTAATAGTTTCAATAAAATATACCTGCCATTTGGACCGTTATTAACTGTTAAACAGAGCCATATTGAGTTTTAACTAGAAAAGACATTGAAGGAGCAGATTTCAGACTTGACTTAAAAAAACAAAGTTGTAGAACTCGCCAAGCCAAACAATAGTTGTAAGATACACTGTTGCACCAGTGGCGGAGATTATCTGTGTCAAAAATATATAAAACAGCGCATAGCAACATTGTGCCAATTTTTAGACTGGAAGGACTAATGTTATTGTGCTTTTCCAATAAATACAAAATTGCAGATCTTGCTAGGCCTAATAATAATAGACATTATTGGCATCCATCTAGGACACACTTTTCTGAGAAAAACTAAAAATTGTGAATTTAACATGAATAACGGTCAAAACAGTGATTGGTGGGTTACAATTTTTATCTAATTCTGTCCTAATTGGTTTGTTAGTTTGTTCAGACCACACTAATATTAGTGCATCCTGTAAAAAAATGGAGAATATCATTGAAACTTGGACAAATAGACCCAAATGTAGTTCTGTCATCTCAGAGAACAGCTGGAATAAGTTGCAAAGATCACAGAAACTCTCAAACTCATTACTGTTAACCTTAAGATGGCCCCAGAACAACATATATATCAAGAAACAAAAATTTTACCAATCTAAGAACATTGAGTGATGAAATAAAACCAATACCTATTGACTGGCCATCAATCTGACCATACAGACCACTGCTAGCAATGGTAGTAGAGATTATCTGTGTTAAAAGTAAATAAAACCAAACATTTCAATGATGTTCTCCATTTTTAGACAGGTAGATGCCAATAATGTCAATATTAGGCCTTGCAAGTTCTACAACTTTGTATTTAATGTTAAAGCACAAAAAACAGTTGTTTTGGGAAAGACTGAAAGTTGTGACATTTAATGGTTGATAATAGTTGTTGTTGAAGTTAGGACTCAGATGCACACGGAGACTGGAAGTGAGAATCCTTTGGCCAATCTTAGATTGGTAAGCTTTGCACACACCTGATTGTATTCTATGTTAAATTACAAGCTGAACCGCCATTCTCGTGGAAGCTACTCAATTATTACATCACCCTGGCCTAAAGTTTTGGCAGCTGTTCCATATCAAGCCACACTAATTAATGGCACTCTCATAAAAGGAGCATAGACAAGGGAAAGCATGTTAAAAGCTGCTTGATATGTAGAACTTCCTACCAATCTCCCTCCTTACAACCTTAGGGCAGCTCAGTGGTGGTTGTGTGATAATAACCTGACAAATTGCGACAGCATTTGTCAACCAAGTGCAAAGTCTATGTGGGAACTCAGTTTCTCTTAACCACAGCTAACCACCACTATGGATTAAACTGTCATTGGCAGGTTCAAATTTTTGGCTTAAATTCTATTAGGTCTTCATTGGTTTTATTTTCGTGTTTGATGTTCAGGTCCCCCTAATATGAGTGCTTCTTGTCTAAAAATGGGCACAACGTTGCTATTCGCTGATTTATATATTTCTGACACAGATAATCTCTGCCACTGCTGCAACAGTGCATCTTACAACTATTGTTAGGCTCGGCAAGTTCTACAACTTTGTTTTTCTTAGTCAAGTCTGAAAAACTGCTCCTTCAATGTCTTTTCTAGTTAAAACCCAAATTGGCTCTGTTTAACAGTTAACAACGGTCAAAATGGCAGGTATATTTTTATTGATTCTGTTAGGTCTTGTTGGCATTCAAGAAATGTATATTCTTAGGTGTGTTAGACACTTTTTACTGTTCACTAAAACATGTTTTGAACAAAATTTTGTATTAGTTATTTAAATAATTATTGAAAAATCAGTGAAAAAGTAATTTGCATTTTTGGAGATCTTATAGAACAGCTAGGATTTCGGGAAAGATATTTTTGGAATCAGGGGACAAAAATTTTTCAGGAAATGAAAAAAACTGAACGCGCATGTTTTTTTAAATAAACATTTTATCCAGGACAGGGGTGGGGGATGGAATTTATTGAGAAGATTTTCGTTTTTAAGAACATCTTCTCCTTACATTTGTACTTTTTAATTTTTAATTTTTGTGTCTTACTACTTATCTTTTAAATCTTTGATTTGAAAAATAATAATATGCCTGGAATTTTTAAGGGTTTGAATTCTCCTTTACTTTTGATAAGTGATAAATGCCTGAAAATAAAAAAATATTGTTATATGTGGTGACTGTGTGTGGGTGTGTATGTGGTGGGTGTGTGTGTATGTGGTGACTGTGTGTGTGTGTATGTGGTGACTGTGTGTGGGTGTGTGTGTGTATGTGGTGGGTGTGTGTGTATGTGGTGGGTGTGTGTGTATGTGGTGACTGTGTGTGGGTGTGTGTGTATGTGGTGGGTGTGTGTGTATGTGGTGGGTGTGTGTGTATGTGGGGTGTATGTGTGTATGTGGTGGGTGTGTGTGTATGTGGTGACTGTGTGTGGGTGTGTGTGTAAGTGGTGGGTGTGTGTGTATGTGGTGGGTGTGTGTGTATGTGGTGACTGTGTGTGGGTGTGTGTGTATGATGAGTCATACTTTTCACCTTCACGTGACGTCTTAACTGTTCCTACTTTATAATTAGGGTCCATTCCTGCTTATAACAATAATGAAGTTAATTCGAAAAAATCACGAAACCTATAAGTGGTTTTCGACTGTCGTTTGGGGGCAACATATCGAAAAATTGACAACCTCTCCATTCCCCCCCCCCCAAAAAAAAATATCATATAAGATTTATTTCACTTGTTGCTTATACCTTATACTTGTGTCCATCCATCCATTAAAAAGTTAATGTATTTTAAATGCTCTGTTTAAAAATCTCCTATTTAAACCAATGAAGTGGACCAATACATACTCCTAAGGACGTCCAAGCTTTTTCATTTAGGGTAGGAGGTTAAAATTTTTTTAAAAAATTGTGAGTGCCTATGGCATATTATATAGGCAAGGACGCCCAAGCTTTTTTATTGGGGGTGGAGGGTTATGGTTATCACCCCTTTACTCCACTTTTATTCATTCACCCCAATACTTTCTTTCTTATTCACTTAATCACATGGACTCACCTATATATACATTGTATAGTCATAGACGTGCATAAAACATATATCCAGTATCATTAATCCATTATCTTTCCTGTACTTTTGTTTTAATATTGTTGCGCTACTAATGAACATATCATTAATGTTCTTTTTTTTACCTGTTTAATTTAAGCCTTGTATCACTGAACTCAGTTACTTGTTCATTTTGCCACCTAAAAAATAATATTTAGTATTTACAGCTTTTCTATATTCTAGAGGATATGGGGCCTGTAAATTAAACTGGTGGCCAAAGTTTTATAAACATGTTCTTTGATTCGATAGCTTTTATTAAATCTTGACTGGTTGGCTTAAACTTTGAGTGACCAAATTTTTTCAACCAATAATTTTAATCTAAAGAAGGTGCATTTGAGAATAGTTATTTCTCGTATCGTATTATTGTGGTATCTGCCTAGGGTAAATGGCAGACACCAGAGTTCGAATAAAGACTACGGCAGTGTGAACAGACGTGGACACCTTACTATAGAGAAGCTACGCTTCTCTAGCATTCACTAGACAAGAATCAACATCTATTTCAGTTGTCACTTTATTGAAGGTGTAAAGGATACTGGAGTTATATACAACAAACAATAATTACATGGATAGGAATAAATAATCATAACATAAAAGCATAAATAATACATATACAATGGTCAGTTTGGGCAATAATGATTCCCCCATCCCTGGAAAGGGTGGGGGAGAATTAAGAATACAGTTAACCATAATAAACATGACAGATTCAAATCATTAATTCTAAGCGTAGGGAGGGGGTCACTAGACCCCTTCCCCAGGACTCGGGGGAGGGCCATTGACCCTCCACCGAACCCCAGATCAGGGGTGCCATAGACATGGCTCACGGTTGCCGAATACCACAACTCTCCCCTCGGAAGGCTGGGAGATGGTTTCCCTACCAGACTTCCGACAGTGGTTGAGGCCTTCGGCCCGCTCCTTAGGGCTAAAATATATACAAACGATAATGATTCAATGGAATCCTAGTGGTGAGTATCTTCTTAGGGTTGATGGGCTCCCAATGTGGGATAGAAGGCAGAGGCTGACTTGGGTTGGATCCGTTGGTCAGCGCCGGCAGGCATCAGGTTTGCTGGTGGCACAGTTGTGGCTGGAACGGTCAGCAGTGGGGCCTGCGGGTTGTTGTTGGCAGCGGCTGGGGCGCTGGCTGCCAGATTGATTGTCTGAGCAGCGGCCTGTCCTCCTGAGGGGCCGCGGGGTCTGCCAGAGGGCGGTCCTGGCCTACCTGGGCGGTCATGCCCGCTGTCCGTTGATTTCATAGACACCATTTCCTCGGCTGCTTCCCTGCCGATGGGAATGGCATCCCAGTCCACTGAAAAGTCCCGGGACTTGGCATGGTTGAGCCTGGCTCTAGCCATCGCCTTCTTATACAAGGCTGGGTGGTACAGGAACACTTGTGATATCGCATTCAGGGCTGCCCGGACTCCTCCTTGTGCTGCTGCCAGAGAAATGATGGTTAGGTCCCCCAGCAGTTTGAGGATCAGCAGCAGCAAGCACAGGATGGCGGCGCCATCTCCCCACTTGTGGATGGCTTGTCTAAATCCTGCCCAGACATCCAGGGCTGCCTCTCCTTCCTCCGCCAGTCGGTCAATGTTGTAGGACACTATCCCATGGTCTCCTGTGGCCGAACAGCTGCCTTGCTGAACGCAGGAGCCATAGGATAGGCCGGTCAGTATGGCACTCTTGTATGCTGGGAACGCCAGCAGTTGTTGCCAGTCGTTCAACTCAGCCTGTGAATACAAACCACCTGAACTGAAGTCATCTAAGGGGTCTGTCAACAACTGCTTAGGCGTATCCAGCGGGGGTGGCCTCTTCTTGGGAGCAGGGGTTAACTCTATCCAGCCTTCCTCCGCGTGCACAGTCAGGGGGTAGGTGGAGGAACAGGGAATCTTGGTGGCGTGCTCACTGTATACCCGCGTCACAGCGTCTACAAAACCTGTGGGCTCCACTGGCACTTTGTCCCAACACTCCTTGTGTTCGCGGACAACATACTTGTGCCTTTGGCAGGTCAGCTGCAGCAGGATGTCTCCCCTCAGTACCGAGAACGTGCTCCCCTGGACACGCACCGGGTGGGCCGGATCTAGTTGCTGGAGCTTCCAGCAGTTGGCCGCTACTTCTTCTGCTGCAGTGCTTCTCATGCGTGTTTCCAGGGTAAATCCAATATAACCGGCATGGATCTGTGCTTGAAGGGGAACGTCAACATCCCTGGCCGACACTCGGGGCAGCGCAGCCGCGGCTGGGTCAGCTGCCACAAACAACGCTGGATGGTTGGTGGCATGGGCCTCGAAGTCGCAGTTCACAATTGAGGTGGGGCTGGTCATGTTGATGAAAAACTGGGCCTGATGGTCAACCAGATATGCATCCCTCACCAGGCTGGGCTGGAGGCTGCGGATCAGCCTCAAGGGGCAATCTCTTCCCAGGTGGTCCCACACGTAGGTTGCTTCCCCAGTGATACAGGACAGCTCAGAATGGGGACAATCGAGGGTCAGGTGGTCAGACTGGGACTCCACCCGTCCATCCTCCACCACATAGGTCTCCTCCTTGACCAGCAGCCGCCGCTCCTGGAGCACTAATTCATTGCGGTAGAGCTGGCCCTCAAAGTGGACGTCCTCCCCCTCGCAACCCACCCCCTCGGGGCTGTTGACGAGGGCGCCCACCATATCAATGGTGAAGAACAGGGGGTGGTTCAGCTGGAACGTCAGTGGCTGGGTCTTGCCTGGCAACGTGTATACTCGATTCCTGGCCAGGTCTCGGCACGCTTCTGGGTCTATCTTGGTTGGCCTCATGAGGGTGGGGACCGAGGTCACCTTGAGGTGACCCCATACCCCACACCTGAATGTCCACTGGGACACGGTGAGCTGACAGCTGAACCCAGTGGTTTCCCTCACCTTGACTTGCTGCAGGACGTGGATGTCATGGCCCAGGGGCACCTCCTGGTGTAGGGGCTCCGTGTCACACATCTTTTCTTTGTTGTAAGACGTGACATGGGTGGGGTTGGCACAGTCCCACCCCACCAGGACGTAGCTGGTGGTAGGCCACACGGCTGCCAGCAGGAGGCCCCACAGGACCATCCACCAATGGGAGAGGCTTCCAGGTAACCATCTTCCTCGTGCACGCGGCTGGGGATCTCCGGCTCTGGTCACGGCTGCTTCTTGGGGCTGGACACGGCTGGGCTGCTCCTGGCTAGACACCAATTTCCATTGAGCGTTATCTGTATGCGGCCGAGGCACCCCGATACCCTCCCCAATGACAGACTGGCAAGCGACTGGCACTTGCCTGGGTGTCGGCTCCCCTAGCCCTAAATGCTCCCTTCCCTGGTCCAAGGCATGCCCAGTGGCATGGGGCTGAAGTGCATGTGGCACAGGCTCGCCCTTACTCAATGCCCTCCCCTGCCCTAGGAACTCAGGTGCATGTGGCACAGGCAAGTCCTTATTTTCCCAATTTTCAATCTCCCCAGCCTCAAGTGCAGGGGGCACAGGCAAGGCTGGGTGTTTACAAGGTTTTGGATTCAATACATTTAACAAATTCAACTTATCCTGATGGTGAGCCGCTGGGTTCCCTTGGCTGGTAGAGGGCTCTGGATGGCATGTAGCTGGACTCTCCCTGCAGGCTGGTGGCGCTGGCTGGCATGTAGCTGGGCTCTCCCTGCAGGCTGGTGGCGCTGGCTGGCTGGGGGTGACGGGTGTCACCCCTTCCTCTGGGACCGCTGGCTCGTTCCAGGACTCAGGTCTCTCGGTGGCGGCGACGGTTGTCGCCCCAGACATCAGGTTGGATGCTGGCTCGTTCCAGGATCCAGGTATCTCGGTGGCGGCGACGGTTGTCGCCCCAGGCACACGGTGGGAGGCGCTGGATAGCACCCCCCCATCATCCCAGGTGGCGACGCCGGGTGGCGTCCCATACATCGATGCAGAGGTGCTGGCTAGCACCTCCTGCCTCTCTCGTTCAGCGGCTGCCAGGGCCTCCCCATACACCGTCTCAGGGACGCTGGGCAGCGCCCCTCCACTCTTGCTGGGTAGGCTCAGTCGGGCAGGTTCCATCATGTTGAGGCTGAAAGGCTGGGGCCTCAGCACCTCTGGCTCAGCTATGTTGTTGGGCTGTATCAGCTCTGGCCCCAGATGGTTAAGACTGAAGCCTAGGCCAACCCGGTTGGGCTCAGCCGCGCCGCCCAGTACGTTGATCCTAGCTGGGACAGTCCCGAACTGCGGCATCCCATCGGCTCGGTCCGCAGCTCTGGGGGCGGCTGCTTGCGGTGGTGGTGCTGGGGGCGCGCTCCCTTCCATATGGGCCACTCTGCTGGGCTTCCCTGAAGGGGCACCTTTGTCGGCGGTGCGCCTGCGGCTGGCTACCTGGGCCCAGTCAGCTCTACACTCGGCCGCCGTGTGGCCGTCATAGTGGCAACGCTCACACTTGGCAGAACGGTCACGGCGTGGCTGGGTGCGCCTCTCCTCTAGGCTAACTTCCACAGGCGTTGGACAGTCTCGAGCTCGGTGGCCTCTCCCCTGGCAGCGGTAGCAGCGGCCTGGAACCTTGTCATCTGGAGCGACCTTCCCCATCTGGTGGAGACCCGGAGCCAAGGAGCCAATCTCCATTGGCTCCGACTCGTCATATTGGGGCAACTGGATGCAGGCAGATCCAGTCAGCCCGTCGGTCGAGTCCACTAAGCACACACCTTCCTTCAGCTGCTTAGTAACCATGGTCACGGTGAACATGGCCTTGCGAGTGTACTCAGGTACACTCGCAATTTCATGGTTCATCATGAGGCGTTTTACATTGGCGTTACGAATTCCACGGTTTAATTCGTCCACCAACAATTCAAGATCCTCATGATTGTAGGCGTCCCTATACAAGGCGCACTTTGTTGATATGTACGCCTGTATAGGTTCTGTCGAGTGTTGCTTGTAGTCCCTAAACGCTTGTTTAAGCGTTTGGGACTCAAAAGCAGGGCGAAATAACAATTCACACTCGGTCTTGACCTGTTCGTAGGTCAAGGCTTGGCCTGCCTCGCCAAACAGATGGGACGCCATTTCCGCCGCTTGCCCTACCAATGACAGTAGTAGGGCGTTGCGGCGGTTGAGGGAATCATGAGGTGGCACGCGGTAAGCCGCCCATGACATCTCCAGTCGGCGGATATGTGCCGACCAGGACTGCTTGGGCGGCCCTCTAAACTCCGGCAGATTGCTCAGCATCAGCTTGCGGTACTCGGCTGGAGCCGGCTGAGGGTCATCCTGGAGCCATCCTGGGGCTTGGTCACCTCCTGGGACTTGATGCTGGTCCATTGGGTCAACGGTGAAACGGCGGGCACAAAGTTATACAGGACTACAATGAATGGGTTGTCACTTGAGGCTTCCTAGCCTAACAGCCAACACTGTTTGTATCACTAGGTTGGGAGTTTTAGTTGCAAAGATATAACTTAGCTGTACTTATCAATAGTTAGGTGTTGAGGTAGATAGATGTTGAGGGTCTGAACTGCTGTCAGGAACTGATTGGGTTTTCCCTTATCACACTAGAGCTAGGAGGAAAGAAACTTGCAATTCTTTATTTGCTAAAAATACCCCTGTTAGATGCTATGGAGTAGCTCTGCTCTGGTGTGAAAGTGTGTGTGTGTGTGTGTGTGCGTGGAATCTTCTGTCCTTGTAACGCGCGTTCGCGCCGTCAAATCCGCGCACACGGGGAAAACGCGCTCTCACCCCTCAGCTCGCTCCCTCATTGGTCCGCTTCGTCCGTTGGATTTATGATGTTTTCCGCACTTTGTTGCGCTACCCGTGAATGGCGCTCTGTATATCCGATCGCTAGCTCCACACTACAGACGGACTTAGTCTAGTGTGGGTAGGAAGGGGGAAGCGCGTGAGGGGACGGGGGTAACTCCGTCCGTTCCCACTGTGAGGGAGGGGGTAACTGTGTGCTGGTGTAATGGGGCCTTTGCTTCTTAATCTTAGGCTTATCTGTTATATAACCCTGATTGTATTTGTCTTCAAATGGAGAGGGGCCCCCTCCCCTTCCCTTGGAATAAGGGGTGTATTGTTATTGTGCTGTGGGCTTGAGATTGTTTTGATTATATTACATCTAGCTTTTATTGCTGTCCTTATCACAATTGCATAACAGATTTGTTGACCAACTCTGTTCTATTTTTAGCTGTTATCACAATACACAGTAATCCAAGCCTGTTCTATTCTTAGATTTATCACAACACAACAATTTGTTTGCCAAGCTTTGCTCATAAATCTATTGTTTGGCCATCACATTAGGGTGGTAATCCCTGCAAATGTGATATAATATCTGTCTTCTAGATGGGTGGCTGCGTTGTAGCTTCTCAGGATACTCGGGGTTGACGTAGTTTTTCTCTGTTCTGGTGCACTACACCCGTATGTTAGCTCGCAGCTTGCAGCTATGTGGCATGTTTCAGCCTATCGGCGGCAGGGAATGTCCCGTCCTGCTAGCGCCACTGGTTCGGATCCTGCTATTTCTTGCAGTAAAGTTGGCCTATTTTCAGCCGTCTACACGTATTTGGCTTGTTTCAGCCGGTCCGCAGGCCTGTTTCAGCCCTTTTGGCGCTCAATTCTCCGTTAGATATCAGCGCTGCTCGCGGTTATTCGTCAGATTTCGCTGTTTTGCTTCCACAACTGCCGGATGCAGAGTTAAACTTTGCTGTCCAGGGTGGGTAATTCAGGTTGCTTGCGTCAGTTTTGCCAGATTCACTGCTGGGAGTACCTTAGCCTCAGATGCGCGTCTGCTCTACACTTGTGGTTCGCCGTAATCTCACACAGCTGTCACCAAAGTTGTGGTATCTGCCTAGGGTAAATGGCAGACACCAGAGTTCGAATAAAGACTACGGCAGTGTGAACAGACGTGGACACCTTACTATAGAGAAGCTACGCTTCTCTAGCATTCACTAGACAAGAATCAACATCTATTTCAGTTGTCACTTTATTGAAGGTGTAAAGGATACTGGAGTTATATACAACAAACAATAATTACATGGATAGGAATAAATAATCATAACATAAAAGCATAAATAATACATATACAATGGTCAGTTTGGGCAATAATGATTCCCCCATCCCTGGAAAGGGTGGGGGAGAATTAAGAATACAGTTAACCATAATAAACATGACAGATTCAAATCATTAATTCTAAGCGTAGGGAGGGGGTCACTAGACCCCTTCCCCAGGACTCGGGGGAGGGCCATTGACCCTCCACCGAACCCCAGATCAGGGGTGCCATAGACATGGCTCACGGTTGCCGAATACCACATTATAAACGGCTTTCCGCGGATATAGAATGTACAATTATAAGATAAAAACTAGTTTTTTTTGCCCCGTGGTGCCGAAGGCGCCGGCTAAAAAAAAATAGTTTTAATCTTATGATTGTACATTTCTATATTCGTAGAAAACTGGATATAAAACGATGCTAGACATAGTTTTTTCGTATTCATGAGAACCGGTTCCTATCCACCGGATTCAAATAAATACGAGAAACATAATTATGGATGTCCATCATTTTTTCTTGTCTTATATTTTCAGATTCATGAAAAGGTATAGGTAGTCAACGTGAAAAATAAATCTAAGATAATATTTGGGGAACAGATAAAATTGTCGTCTTTAGAGTGAAGCGTTGCCCCCAAAAATCATGGAAAAATCAGCTGATATTACCAATTTTTTATTAATTTAGTTTTTTGGTTACAGCTACTTCAGATTATTTTTGGAACAGTTTATGTCAATCAAATAAACAGAACGTCATTAGGCTTACATAATTATTAATTACCTTAGTAAAATCAAATCTAACAAGGGAGGCAGGGGACATTGGACTGTTAGAAACACTAATGTCCAATGTTTTACATTCCCTTTTTCTTATTCGCTGGCTTAAAAACTTAGAGTACTTCAATTATATTTTGATTGGTCTTAACATTTCCACCAAAACTTTCAATCTACAGAAGAGATAATTTTGTCTATCATCATTGGGGTCCCATATAAATTTATCGTGCATATGCTTATTCTTTAGATTCCTGACTCTAATACAGCTTGAATGAAGAATATTACTTCTAAGAAACCATTAAAACGTTATTCGTCGATTAAAAATACGCCTATTTCTTACTTAACGTCCTGAAAAGTACACAAATGCAGTTGAGATTTATCCAAAAAGTTTGCAGAGTTTTTAATTGAAATTGACAGTGATAATTTTTACACTACCAAATTAATTTGCAAGCAAAGAAATGCATCCAAGGGACAATATGTAGAATATAGATTTGTAATCTTTAACAAGGATTACTTCAATAAATGGGAGGCTTTACAAATCAGAAGTAACAATTTAAATTAGAAGAAACAATTTAAAAATTAAGGTATCAAAAATGACCAGATGTTGGGCTAAAAACTTATCGTCCTAGAAATTACCCTTTTAAAATAAAATCAAAAATCAGAATATTAGAATTAGAATAACAAATTTATGTCATGATAATGAACACGCATGTTCAAAGACTTAAGTATTTTATTATTTGTCGTTAATAGAATATTTCACAAATTTTTTTACCGATAGAGTTTTTGCCATTAAAATATTTAAACTTTTTGAGAATTTACAGAAATATTATTTTCCCCGAGTGTCCTTTCAATGCATGGTAGGTATACATACAATGGAATCTGTCAGAATAACTTTTATATTGACACTTTCAATTATTTATCCTTCCTTCTTCACATCATTACAAGCAAAGCTACTCTAAAACAATTGTATATACGTACGTCCAATTAAGCAGGAAAGCAAAACTTTTACATAAGTTTTAATGGATTTTTAAAAAGAAACAGATTAGTTTTATGAAATTTAGGCCTTACTATAGTCAATTAGATTACTAATACTTATTGACATAAAAAACCTATAGGTAGCTTAGAACGACTAGAAATTATTTTCAGACAGACACACTTACTATAGTTAAAACTACATTTCATTATACTTACACCCTACTACTTAGGCAGATAAGACATCCAATTGCTGCAAAGAATGTTTGAAAATCATTTTAAGTTAGGTTTAACAAAAATTAGTTGAAAAATAGCAAAGGAGCAGGATACCGAACAAGGAACTTTAAAAGTATGGGACATGCATAGAAAAACTAAAAAGCATACATCTTTTTTAATTTATTGATCGTTTATCGCTCAATATGATGTTATATTAGTTACTTAAAACTGCGCCACTTATGGACCTAATCACTCTTGTTTATTGTTTATCTTTCCTTCTTTATTAAGATAAGTGAGAATCACAACAGTAAACTTTAGATGAAAGATACAATCTAACTAAATTATCATCCACTCAATATTTGTATCCTAAAGGTGTGTATTGTGTATTTGTATTAACCAGAATTAGAAAAAAAAACGTTTTCAAAAAGTAACTAAACCAAGGGTTTGATTGGTCTTTAAAATTTTATTTTCTAAAATGTCGATAATTATTAAGTATGTAAGTGATTTAAGGGCAGTCAAGATATAAATCAGACATTTGAAAATGTATAGGTATTTTTTTATAATAATACTCATAAGAAAATTACCTACTTCTACTGAGTCAAAATAGTGTGAAAATTGATGAAAAAAGGTTTCTAGGAGGTATATTTAAAAATAGTTTTTTTTGAGTTTCCGGTATCAACTAAGATCATAACAGGTTTAATATTCATCTGACGGAGAAGTTATAGGAAAGGATATTAGTTACTTACTTCTTACTTGGCAAATAGGATTCAGGTACTTCTGGTTTCACTCTTCCACAGCCTAGGAAAAAAACAGAATTTATTTTGACTTAAGTGTTTTATGTATGTGGATCAGATACAACCAAATTATGGTCATAAATAACCTCCCCTTCTCCCCCGAGGCCTCTATTATATTTGAACTTGGTAGGAGGGGAAGGGGAGGCGGTTGTCGAACCATTCTAATTTTCAATTTTAGGTTTTATTTGAACAATAAAAAAAATTGGGCGAATTCTCTTGCGAGGTTTAAGGTACTCTTAAAAACAGCGTTGCGGAGCTGTCTGTGAAGATGGCGGCCCCAGCTCCGACCTAAAATCAAGAAAAACTCAACATATTTTTTCCCCTACGTCTATTTTTTACTTTTCAATTTTCTAAAAGTTCAATTTTTGATAAAAATGGACTTGAAAAACTTAAAAGGGACATTTTCACATGACAAAACAGATTTACCAAATTATAATTAATAAAAAATCTCTTTATTTAGCTAATTCAAATCCGGAGCCGTTTTTTAACGGATACGGCAAAATATGGATGCTCCACGGCTCCCGGCTCCACAACACTGCTTAAAATAGTTTAAAACCTTCCCAGGGCCTATGAGAAGCTTAAACTGTAAAGGAGACACATGTCAGTCAAACAGTTAACAAGATCCTTCGGTACAGACTGACATCCCGTTACTTTTAAATAAGGAGAATTGATAGACAATACCTGCAAAAGTGTCAATACATGTGGGGGCTTTGATTTTCTTAGAATCTATTTCAGCTGTTACAGTATCAGGTATTCGTTTTCTTTCCTAAAATATATCATATGGGTAATGCAAATAAATAATTCATAATTTTATTGCTATAACTTCTATACAAAATTTTGAACTTTTAAGTTTAAAAGAAACATAGATCATCCATGAAAACACTTTAAGATTTTTTTCTTGTACCAATTCTCTGTATAATAAATATTTAATTCAAAAACTTATTATGACATTCAAAGTAGTGATTGGAGGACCTGTACCTAGGGAATAGAATAATACATTTAAAAAGTTAAAGTTATAAAGTAAGGGTAAGAGGGTAGGGTCCATGATCCACTAACACTTCCAGGGGTTATACCAATCATTACAGTACGGTTAATTGAGAAAGAAAAGTATTAGAAATAAGATAGGTAAGTGTCAAGTTCAAATACTTAAAAATAATATTAGAACACAATTCACAGCGAAGTGTATATCTTCAAAAAATCAAGTTTTAGTAAACTATCATGCTATAAGTAAATCTTTGTAAATTCAAAAATACATTTTAAAGAGATTTTCAAAAAAGGAATTTGAAGATATTATTAAAATGTTAAAATCAACTTTTTAATAGTTTTTAGTCGCAAAGATTTACTAAAACTCCCCTTGTCTGCCCGTCTGACTTTCTACGAAAAAATGACTTGTTTTTGGCTGCTATTAAAAATAAACATTTAATTGTTTTTATAAATTTTTTTATGACAATGGACATTCACTCAATAGTACAATACGTTGGTCCGTTGGTCTGTAATGCATGAAAACAGATGCTATCAGTAAAAAAATTGCTTGATTAGGATCATACACCAAATTGTTCACTTGGTCCCTTAGTTTGTCTCTAATACTCTAAGGACAACATAGTTCCTTTGTGTTGATGTTTCTAATTCTATGCTTCGCTACTAAAGGATTTAATTATTCTTATCTAATTAAGGCTTTTGACCCTAATCTTAATTTGTTTTGTATCAAATTACATTCCTCTAAATTAGGTAATTGTTTAAACTTAATTAACAGTGAGAAAAATAATATAAACCGTACAATAAAAAAATCAGAAAATACCTATCAAAGTTTGCAAAAAAAAAAGATGAAAAATCGAAAATTTATCTCGTTTTTCGTGGACGATAAAGGTAGAAATAACTAATTTGACCAAGTTGTCTTTATATTGCCAGAATAATATAGAAACCCATTCCGGTGTCTGTTACATTGCGAAAATACAAAAAAATCCATGGTTGTTATTGCTGCGCTTGTTTTTCTGTTGCCATTCTTGTTCTATTACCTTTATGACCGATTTAAGATAAGCAAATCCGTCCATAGGAGGATTGTCATCGGAGTTTTCTTCATCTGAACTGTCATCGGGGATTGCTAACGCCTGAAAAATCGTACAAAATAGTAGCGAAGCTACTCCATGACTTCTTTTGTCTGTCTGTCTACCAGATGGAGGAGATGATTACTGAGCTTCAATTCAAGATAGAAGGTGAAACTTCACATTACTAGTCTTTAATTCACTTTGTCTGTTAGTCTGTTAGAACTGCTATCTGAAATCAAATAGTCTTGATTATGATTATGGGTGCGTTTAGAGTCTAGTCTCAATTTTAAAATATTCTGTACCTGGCTCATATATTCGTCCGTCAGGCTGTCCATCCATTCATTAAGCAAAGTTGACTAGGGAATAATTTAGATACTTTAATCCGCTTGGATAGTAGATACATATGCTTCTATAATTTCTTGTGAAGATTATCCTGACAAAAGTGCATTAAGGCATTTAATTGCGTCCACCCTACAGTATCCATACAAATGTGATATACAAAGCTGCAATATGAGATGGGAGACCAAACAGCGTAGCTGTTCTTCCACTTACTTTTGGCATCAGATCTTCTGGACCTTCATCATGTTTAAACTTTAACGACATTTTTGTAATATCTAAAATTAACATTTTATATATAAATCATAATACAAATTTTATTACTATAATTAGATTATTTTTAATAACTTTTGATATAATATTACAAATATTAAACTAAATCAGTGTTTTAATCATATTACATTTAGTGTATAAAAATAATTAACGGTATTATTAGTAAATATGTTATTTTAGTAATTAATAACAAATTGTATTCTTTTTAGCAACTATTTCTTGTTATTCAAAAGGCACTTCCAAATATCAAAATACTGTTTAATATTAAATTGCATTATCAAAGCTTAAAAATTCTAAATTTGTGCTTATTGTAGAGTTTTAAAAGTAAAAAAATACATAACTCCCCTTATAGTTATAGCATTGGTATTTGGCAATGGAAGTTGCTTTAATGTTGTCTGTGCAATAGACCGACTCAGAATTACCACTTTTTTTTAAATTCAATGGGCGCGCTATTTCAACCCATTCCTTTTATGATATAAAGACCAATGATACCAAAAAAAGTGTTCTGGTAGCTTTTTTTCAGCAATATGTCAAATTCGATTTTCATAAAAAAGGGGAAGGTTCCCCCCTGGGGGTGAAATTTTTTTTTCTTTCAAACCATGGCTTTATACACCTTCCTGAATTCGTCTTGAAGAGTACATTAAGGATCAAAAAACGATTTTAAAATATTTTGATCATAGCAAGAGCTATTCTCAAAAAACTAACAATTTAGGCCATTTTAGCAAAATCAGGTGATTTTGACGGTTATTTGAGGATAACTTTTTCTGGGATCAATATTTTTAAAAAACGTTTTTTGATTCTTAATGTACTCTTCAAGACGAATTCAGGAAGGTGTATAAAGCCATGGTTTGAAAGAAAAAAAAATTTCACCCCCAGGGGGGAACCTTCCCCTTTTTTATGAAATTCGAATTTGACATATTGCTGAAAAAATAGTCTGAGAACACTTTTAAAGGTATCTATAGTCTTATATTTATGAATAGAATGGGTTAAAATAGCGCGCCAAAAAATTTTGCATCTTGAGTCGGCCTACTGTGCAATGTCCATTTTCAGTAGACCAGGGAGTCCCCAAAGTTTTATAATAACTAACAACTTTGAAGACTTTAATTGAATTTTGATTGGTTGGTTCATTAACTTGAGTGTCCATTAGTTTAGTTCCACACAACATCAAAGCAACTACTATAAATACCTTATGTTGTTTTTTAAGTTAAGATAATCTAACATATTCATAGTACATATCAAACATTACTATTTTTATACATATTATATTTAGAGATCAATCACATTTGTTTTATGCTTTTACATGCATACTTTAGTGGTGTGCCTTCAATTCCGCAAATGTATCACATTATCAGAATGGCAAAATATCAAAACATCACCAAGTACTCCATTTTCATCAGTAAACACAAATACCTCCACTTAATTATTTGCTGTTGTGATTGTTATACAAGAAACCGTAGGTATTCAAATCTGTGTGCAGGGTAGCAAATGTTCATTTGTTTATTTACAGTTTTATTTTGGTTAATCTCAGTTTATAATAATCTATCTAAATTGTATGTAGCTAGTTTCAGAAAGATATGTTGCTGTTCTATGACGCGAGAATTGTTAAACTGGAAAACTAATTACTGCGCTACTGTTAATGGTGAATTTTTATTTAACAATATGCGGAATTAAAAGCACACCTTTTTTGTACAAAAAGTTATTAGGGATGAAGACATAAGTAAAAAGATATATCTTTATTTTCAAATTTGTTGGTTTTTGAAAGCGAAGAATAAAGATATTACATGAGTTTTAAAGATAAAAGGAAAAAAATTTCTATAAACAGCCGTATTTAAATTTTTTTTCTGAAAGCAATATTTTCAACTGATCAAATACTTCCTTCACTTATCCCCGTTACAGCATAAATCCGCTAATTTTAAAGAATATTCGGGTATAGTATAGTCCCTATCGTGGCAACATTCCCTAAGGAGCGATTTTTCGTATTTTCACAGTAGCTTTTCTCCTATTTCTAGCCCCTGCAGGGCCAATTGCCTAACCCTGCAGGGCAATCACCAAACCCAATATAACCTAACCTAACCTAAAATAACCTTTTAAAATCCATTTTAAAAATACGACGAATCGCCCCTAAAGGGGCGTTGCCACAAAGGGGACTATACCCGAATATTCTATTCTTGTTAATCTTTCTTCATATTAAAACTATATAAAATTTACATGATAAGTACATAATATAAACTTCCATAATTTTCACATTCAGAAAATGATTTTTATGAATTATTAATCATACCAACAGTACATAGAAAACGTATTTTTGCTCAAGCTTTATAATACTTAGGTAGGTATACATAATTTTAAATCTAACAAAAGAAAAAAAATTCCGTTAGTTTTGATAAGAGGACGTTTAAACTTATTTTTTTTTTTTTTGGGGGGGGGGGGTTAGATATACCACACTTTTCTGGGATCTTGCTGAGTCAAGTATCAACTGTTGGGAATATCAAAGGATGACTCCATGCAAAATTTGAGCCGGATCCGGCCAAAACCGGCCGTGAATTTTATGAAAAACCGGTTTTTTCCGGTTATTAGGGGGTATCTGTAAATCGATTCAGCTGGAGCAAAACCGGTTAGAGGTACAAAAAATTTTACTTCACATGAAATTTAGCCAATGCAATTGCCTACAAAAATGTACTTCATCATCAACTTGATTGGACAACTCTTTCCCCTCCTAAATGTCCATTAAAACCTCGGAAACGGCAAAAATCGCCAAAAATCACGCCTTCGGCGGCAAATAACGGCTAAACGGTCAGCCGGTGGCGAATGAAACATAAATAAAGAAATGTCTGCCTCAAAAAGTTGTTCAACACCAAAGAGATGCTTGAAGTCTCTAAAACGACTTCTTCCCCTCCTTTAAGGGGAAAAACTGAAAAAACGTGATTTTCAAAAGTATGCCCACTTCGTGGGTGTGGGGGGCACTGAACCCGTCACCCCAGGGTCACCAAATATAAAGTCTAGGCGGCCCACAATGCTGAATTTTCACCAAGTGAAAGTCTTGTGTCATTATCTCTTATGAGAAAAAAGTTATTAATTAATTAAAATTTCAAATTGTGATTTTTTGATGGATTTCTTTGATGAAATGACAGGCCGGTCAATTTTTAGGCCATTTTTTGCTGTTATCGGCCCGCCACGCCCACCTTTTGTCCGACCTAAGCCTGGTTATTTGTAAGGTCTAAGAAAAAAAAAATCCCAGATTGGATGAAGCACGACGTCGCTGCGTGCCGTCAAAAATCGCTGGTCGGCTCATTTTGCCCCCTCAAACCCTCACCTCGTGCCATTTTTCTGTGTAAAGATTATAATTATAATCTTTTGCGTAAGTCTGTTTTTTTCCTAGACCTCACAAATAACCAGACTTAGGTTGGGCAAAAGGTCCCGTGAGATTATCTCAAACCGTTTGGGCCTGGCGGGCCAAAAACCGCAAAAAATGGCCTAAAAATTGACCGGCCTGTCATTTCATCAAAGAATTCCATCAAAAAATCACAATTTGAAATTTTAATTAATTAATAACTTTTTTCTCATAAGAGATAATGACACAAGACTTTCACTTGGTGAAAATTCAGCATTGTGGGCCGCCTAGACTTTATATTTGGTGACCCTGAGGTGACGGGTTCAGTGCCCCCCACACCCACGAAGTGGGCATACTTTTGAAAATCACGTTTTTTCAGTTTTTCCCCTTAAAGGAGGGGAAGAAGTCGTTTTAGAGACTTCAAGCATCTCTTTGATGTTGAACAACTTTTTGAGGCAATCATTTCTTTATTTAAGTTTCATTCGCCTCTGGCTGACCGTTTAGCCGTTATTTGCCGCCAAAGGCGTGATTTTTGGCGATTTTTGCCGTTTCCGAGGTTTTAATGGACATTTAGGAATGGAAAGAGTTGTCCAATCAAGTTGATGATGAAGTACATTTTTGTAGGCAATTGCATTGGCTAAATTTCATGTGAAGTAAAATTTTTTGTACCTCTAACCGGTTTTGCTCCAGCTGAATCGATTTACAGATACCCCCTAAAAACCGGAAAAAACCGGTTTTTCATAAAATTCACGGCCGGTTTTGGCCGGATCCGGCTCAAATTTTGCATGGAGTCATCCTTTGATATTCCCAACAGTTGATACTTGACTCAGCAAGATCCCAGAAAAGTGTGGTATATCTAGGGGGGGTGAGGAGGTTAAAATGGCATTTTTTGCAATAACGTTGCATTGAATATCATCTATAAAATTTTTTGTTTTCATTATCAAATTATTACTACTTAAGGCTATTGCTCAGGTTTATTATCAATCAATAAAAACAAACAACGTATCTTCTATATAGCTTCGTTTCCTAAACTCTGTGACCATTTTATTAATATGTATGTATGTAACTAAGTAAAGACGATTTTTTTGATTTATTTTCGAAATTTTTAGATGTTTGAATGGTTATTTCTTTCATCGTATTATAAACGGCTTTCCGCGGATATAGAATGTACAATTATAAGATTAAAACTAGTTTTTTATGATTGTACATTTTTATATTCGTAGAAAGCTGGATATAATACGATGCTAGACATGGTTTTTTCGTATGTATGAGAACCGGTTCCTATCCACCGGATTCGAATGAATACGAGAAAAAGGTTTAATTCATCCCCCCCCCCAAAAAAAAAAACTACAAACGTGCTATATTTCAATTTTCAAAGAAATGAAATTAGCAGGAAGCCCGTGGCTCCGCTACCAAGATTCCCCTGGTCCTGCACCTACCCCCCCCCCCCCCCCACCCCCACTTTTTTTTATTTCATCTCTGCGTGTTTACCCCTTTAACATTGCATTCAGAATTATTCATCACAACTTGTTAAAATCTTTTATTAGGTTAATTTTTTGGTTCCTTAAAAATATTTTAAAATACTTTTTTGAAAGTTAGTTGTACTTTTAAGTTTGAAATTTTTTGGTTATCAATTATTAAAAGCGAAGCTTTTCTATAATTAGGCTCGGTCCGTCCGTCCGTCCAAGATAGATAGCTTTTATTCGTTAATTTAGGCATATTAGAATTGTCCTATCGATTTCAAACTTTGCATGATGATTCCTGTAGTAGTTAGGTACGATTTAGAAAGCGTAGCAACTCTATAATCATTACCAGAATGTCCGTACGTCCATTTTAAACATGTTGATTTTTCTACTTTTTAAACAACAAATTTTTATGTGAACTATTTATCCGTTTGATCTGATTTTTGGTATATTAATTCCTGAGACAACAAAGAACAATATTATAAGCGAAGCAACTCTATAATCAAGTCCTAAAAATGTAAGTATGTCCTTAAACATTATCCTATAACATGCAGTTTTTCAACAAATTTACTTACAATTTTGTTTTGACTCTTATACTTTTATATTCTGATTATTCAGTTCAGACACTATACAAGCGTTAATGTCCGTTTGTCCTACCGTTTCAGTGCTTCGCTTTTATGGATGTTGTCATCCTTGTTTTTTAAATATTTAAATAGAAATAAATTCTAAAAGTATGACTAGTTATTTGCCATATTTTGAAAGGCGGGAGAACTAATTGTCATTTATAAAAATTATAATTTTTAATTTAAAAGAAAATATCAAATATTAGTAGCGCAGTTTCTATATATTCACAGATATCTGTAGTTTTTTGTAAAAGGTTTACAGCTGTTATCGTGAAAATATTATCTGTTAAATTTTGTTGCCACGCCGCGTTGCTACATAGTACGAAATAACGTAACAACAAGTTTTCTCATTAATGTTACATTAATAAAATATAATTCAATTAGTTTCTCACTTTCTGTACAACATTTGTATAAATCTTACATAAATTTACTTTCTAAATACATTATTTTTAAACTTACGCAGAGCTGGATCTTTAAATCATTTCAATGGTGCGCCAAATCGCGTTGAGCCAACTTTCCACCAATGAGAAATGCCGCGTTGTGATTAGCTGAAATTCGGCGCACACCGATTTGGCGCACAATTGAAATGATTTAAAGATCCAGCTCAGGTATTGTCCAATAATGCTATATAAAGACATGGCAATGACATCTGAAGATATTAATTAGACTTTCTACTATGGAATTTAAAACAATTTTGCGTTTATATATCACGGTTGGTTTTTTATTAAATGAATAAGTTAGGGTACAATGTTTGGCACTTTCGATATAAGTAAATGATAATAAACAAGGATGACAACACCCATAAAAGCGAAGCACTGAAACGGTAGGACAAACGGACATTAACACTTGTATAGTATCTTAACTAAATAATCAGAATTTAAAAGTATAAGAGCCGAAGCAAAAGTGTAAGTAAATTTGTTGAAAAACTGCTTGAAGCAGGATAATGTTTATGGACATACTTACATTTTTGGACTTGATTATAGAGTTGCTTCGCTTATAATATTGTTGTTTGTTGTCCCAGGAATCAATATACCAAAAATCAGATCAAACGGATAATTAGAACACTTGAAAATTAGTTGTTAAAAAAGTAGAAAAATCAACATGTTTAAAATGGACGTACGTACATTCTGGTAATGATTAAAGAATTGCTACGCTTTCTAAATCGTACCCAACTACTTCAGGAATCATCATGCAAAGTTTGAAATCGATAGGACAATTCTAACATGCCTAAATTAACGAATAAAAGCTATCTATCTCGGACGGACGGACGGACGGACCGACCCTAATTATAGAAAAGCTTCGCTTTTAAAAACCCATAGAATGCGATAATAACTTCAGAAAAATCGAAGAAAATAGTTTTCATACTTAATTAACGTTTTAAAGTTTTTCTTCAAAAAGTTTAGATAAGATGCCTTTAAAAGTCGTCTATGATTTTGTCAGGGATAAAAATGTAACTTTAAAATAAGAATTACAACATATTTTTTCAATTAGTACAAAGTAAAATTTTGAACATTTTATTGATCCGTATATTTTTTTAAATGTGAAGTAGAAACCTGAATATTTTATCATGAAAATTGTGTTATGATTTGATTGTCTGCTAGATTACAAGAAAAAAGATACTGACAGTACTTGTTGGTTCTTTAAAAAAAATTAGGTGGAATACTTTCAGAACCCCTCTTTTTGCAACGTTATTTCAATAGAACAGAGCCGTAGTCTTAGTGTACTCAATATATAGACAGCCAACCATTGTTTTAGAATTGTTCAATTTTTTTAACTTCTGATAAAAACAGAATTAATGGTATTTTTGTAAATATTATACCTCCAAGAAATGGCTATACTTCCCAATCATATGTTGTGTGATATTTAAGAGGAATTATTTTGATATAATGTCATTAAAATATTCGTTGAAAAAAGTGCTATTCTAGCTTATACTTTACATTTTAATGTGTATGATAATTCAAATAAAAGATAATGAAGATTTATATTATATTTAATTGTTATAATTATAAAGAAAAACCTGGAAACAGTAAAAAACTGACTTTATTTGATTGACGTAGGGAAAATTTTGTCAAATATTTGAATAAAAAAACAATATAAAACAAAATAAATTATCCTATTATATAAAGTACTAAGCGTTTTTTGTCTGTCCCGAAGGATCTCGCTAACCGCTGAACCGATATTGTTCTCCTTTACAGTAAAGGTTCTTAAAGTTCCTGGGAAGGTTTTAAACTATTTTTGGGGAGGGTGTCTTCACCCCCCTCCCCCCAAAATATATTTTTTTACTCTTTTGTAACTCAAATTTAAAAAAGGATGAGGTCGACTTTTCCCCCTCCTACCTTAAGTGCCCCTAGAGGCTTCTAGAGGCGTAGCCGCTAGTTTTTAATATAGTCACAAAAAGGCTTAATGAGTTTAGGAAATATTTCATTCACTAATCATGTCATTTAAACTCTATTACACATAATACAGTGTAAAAAGATGTCCTCGTTTTAATTTTAAGTAATTTCAAATGCATTTTAATACCTTTTAATGATTTATTTTTTGAAACATCTTTTTATAAAATGTTATTGATTTTTGAAGTTATATGTTAAAATGTTTTTAAATTTTGTTAACATTTTGTTTTAAATGTAGAAAATTGGTAATTCTAAACATTCAAAAAATGATTTTATTAAATTTTCATCACTTAAATTGCATGTTTGATGAAATTTTCAACTGATAATCCAAGAAAAATCGTTTAAGTTTTATTATATTTTACTTTGAAATGTTAAAAAAATATAATTATTGTCAAAAATGTGGAAGTTATACTTTCCTCAAAAAAAGACCTAAAACATGCAAATTAACACGTGTAATGAGATTTTTTTTCTTTCAGGTTTAATTTTAAGTAATTATTGATATTTTTTGTAAAAAGGATTTTATATAAAAAGTTTTAAAACTCGAGTTATGTAGTGGTTCTAAAAAAGGTTGCGAATTTATGCAATTTTCTTGCAAAAAAATTTTCTAAGATTTTAAAAATAGCAAAGGGTGTTATTAGACGTACTTACAGATACAATTGCTGAGTCATTTAAGCCAAACACTAAAATAAAGTTTTGACATCTGAGGGTCCAACCGTGATATTACTTCCTATAATATGAATAAACTATAATATTAACCTTATTAATCAGTTGCTTTAATAGAACCAACGTATTTGCCACTCAAATTGGCCTAAGTAAAGAGTTTTTACAGAAAAAAAGAATCAGTCACCCTCCTTTTAAAAGGGATCTTAAGGGATAAAACAATGGACGATTGATGTATGCCCCCAATTATGATATACAAAATTACTCCTTCAGTTGATCAAAGTTATTATTTAATTTTTTGGGTACTAGTAGTTTTGAACCAACCAATCAAGATAAAAAATTACCTACACAAAAGTTTTAACCTAACTAATAATATGTGTGAATGTAAAACTTTGGGCATTAGACTAGTGTAATTTTCAGTCCTAAAGCCCTCCTTTGTATTTTTAGATTTCATTGCAATTTGTCTTAGTGGCATTAAGGGACGACGCCTTATACAATTAAATAAGCTCATTATTAAAAAGACATTTTTTCATAAAAAGACGATAGAATAAAAGTACTGAATAAATCTCTAGCGCACTATTACATCATATAAAATAAAAACATACTTTTAAATAAAATAATACATTTGCTTATAAAATATCTTTAAATTTCACTGGTACCAATAATTATTTTTAACACAGTACATACAAAGCTTGTGTCTACTTTCAATTTAATCAACTTGAAAAAAGAAATCCGTTACTTTTATAAGTAAATTAAATGTCTATAAAATTAAAGAGGCATTTTAAAAAATAGAGGGAAAGTGGTGGAGGCAACCGTATATAAGCTATCTCTTAATCAGTGCAAAATTGGCTCTTGAAATTAAGGAAAAAAATTGTTAAAAAGTTGCGGCGAATGGTTATATCTAAGCAGCTGGTAGAATAAAAGTAGCAAATGCTGATTCTTTTTATGAAATTAGAATCCATTGGAATTAACGCACTTATTACGAGATAGTTTCATTACTTTCTTCCTTTCCCCAACCCACAAAAGAAAACAAAAAATATTTATAAATTTCAATAAGAAATGGTAAATCATATAAATATGAAATTTACGGTATTTTAAGTAGACAATAAGAATTGTATTTTAAATGTACAGCAGAAAAATACATCACAGTTATGTGGTCAAATTCACTTCAATATTTCATTTATGATTAAATCTTATTTTTGGAAGGAATGATGACGGCGCATTTAATACTTTGAAATCTGAATAAAAAAGGCTTTATGAATTATTACATTTTACATCTAAAAATCATTTCATGAAACATTTTACGAATACCTAAACATTTCACTTTAACGTTTATTCTACATTAATCCTATTATATAAAGTAGTAAGCGTTTTTTGTCTGTCCCGAAGGATCTCGCTAACCGCTGAACCGATATTGTTCTCCTTTACAGTGAAGCTTCTTATAGGTCCTGGGAAGGTTTTAAACTATTTTTCGAGAGGGTGTCTATATCCCCTTCTCCCCAAAAAAATTAATTTTTATAACTCTTTTGAAACTTAAATTTAAAATAGGATGAGGTCGACTTTTCCTTCTCCTACCAGTGCAGTGCTCCTAGAGGCTTCTAGGGGCGTAGCCGCTAGTAAGATATAAAGTGTTGCTTTTTGTTGTTGATAACAATCATAGCTAATAATATATTTTAGAACATGAGAAAATTCTCCCCATAGGAACAACGAAAATGTTTAGTTTAAACTTGTTAGTAAAGGGAATCTACGCAAAATATCTTGTTTATATTCAATTGCAACAGAGAAATCATGTTTATCCTGTGATTCTGCAGACTGGCAGGCAGACGAAAGGACGGACAATGTAAGTTATAGAGTAGCTGGGCTATTAATAGGATTGTATAATGGACCTTAACAGCAGGATGAATGATGCGCCTGTGCCTCCATCAAACCTGGACGGCCCAGTCCTGTCCGCTGGAAATAACCAGTTTTAATACCGTCCCAACCATCCTGAAACAATCAAGTTTTATTTCATACAAAAATCAAGGAACATTTTAGGTTTTAAAGGAAGAAAGGGAATAGCATAAGAAATATATATTTTAACTTTGCTAAGATGTTGTGTCATTGTTAAAACTGGAAGAAATACAACTGGATGAAGTTACAGCCTATATCATGAATACATCTAACACTGGCATGATACAATTACATTCAAACATATATATCTACTTCTTGTCAAATTAACTTCTAAACTTTTAAATGCATACATCTTGCACATTATATTCATGAATTTTAATTATAATTCATTGGCATATTTCCAGGGATGTGGAGCCGGAGCCGCAATATTTTGCCGGAGCCGTTATTTTTCAGAGCGGCTCCGGCTCCGGGGATAGATAAAAAAAATAAATTGAAAAAAAAAGTTTTTTATACCTTGATTAAACTTTATGTTTAAATTTTATACCTACCTAATTTGGAAACCCTTTTAAGTTTTCAAGTCCATTTTTCTCAAAAATTGAACTTTCAAAGGTCATAAATCGACACACACACTCACACAAACACAAACACATACACACACACACACTGGCGAGCTGAAATAATTTTTAAGTTACCTCCACTCTGTATTCCCCAGACTTTACTTTATTGTAAATATTCTAAATTAATTCATACATGTAACATACCTAATCAAAAAAATTTCTTCAAATATTTAAGTAGAGATTTATCTTTGTGTCTGTCTGTACTGATAAATCTCGTTAACCGCTGGACCGATTGGGTCTTTAATAGAAATGATTTATATACATGTAATTAAAACATAGGTATCCATACGGCACTTTCTGAAATTGAGTATCTTAAATCAAAAGTTTATTTTTCTTTTATCCTTTTTAATAAAGTAAAAGGTATGTCTGTGTGTACCGAAGGATCTCGCTAACCACCGATTTAGTTCTCCTTTACAGGGTAGCTACTCAGAGGTCCTGGGAAGGTTTATAGCTATTTTGGGGGGGAGGGTGCCCCAACCCTACAAAGAGAAATCGCTTCTAGAAAAATTCACCCCCACACAAATTTTTTTAAACTATGTATTTCTTTAGAAAACTACAGTTGAACATAGGAGGGTGACTTCCCCCTTCCCCCCCTCGAGGACCCCTAGAGGCCTCTAGGAGCGTAGCCGCTAGTGAATCACAAAAACATTAATTTCTAGGAATAAAAAAATCTCATTGTAACGAAAGGTAGGTACTCTGCTGTTCTTTTTCATAAAGAAAAACGTATTTTTTGACGCAATGCTGTACTATTCATTGAATCATTGTTGAAATTGTCCTTAATTTACATATTTTTTATCGGGTATAGTCCTTTCCACGACATCCCTCCATAAGGAGCGATTCTTCGTATTTTTCACAGTAGCTTTTCTCCTATTTCTAGCCCCTGCGGGGGGCTCTAACCCTGCGGGGCCAATTACCTAATCCTTTGGGGCAATCACCTAACACAATATAACCTAACCTAACTTAAAATAACCTTTAAAAAGCCATTTTAAAAATACGAAGTATCGCTCCTTATGGAGAGATGTCGTGGAAAGGACTATACCCTTTTTATCTATTAAACAAACAACGTTTTAAGCATGAATTCCTGAGAAATGACTGTAAAGGCCTCCTCAACATTCAAGCCAGTCTTTGCGGAGGTCTCTAGAAAGGGGACTCCATGATAGTCTGCCAAGTCCTGGGCCTCGTGCAAGGATACTTCTCTGTAACCTGGAGGAATGTTCGTTATTAGCAGTGATTTTAAGGGATAAGACAGAAGAAAAATTATTAAAAAATTATTGATGGAAAAGTTAGGACACTTAAGGTGATAGGTATAAAAAAGTACCCAACGTTTTAAAGCAGACAAATTGTGTGAAGGAGATTATGATAATAAGACTTTGGGTACCAGTGTATTTCAAAGTCCATTCCCCTCCCATCCTGTTCAATAGACACTTTCTATACATGCACATGTAATCATTAGTTATTTACTTCAAATATTCACTATATGGTATTACCTTGAGAAGCAAGATCGTGTTTACATCCTACTAATAATAAAGTTGCTTCATGAGGAGCTATGTGTCGTTTAGCCTCCACCAACCATTCAGGTATGTGTTCATAACTTTCTCTACAATATTCATTTTCATTCATTTCAAGAGCTTCATTAGAATCTGGCTACTTAATTAGTGGACCATTTGGGTAATTCTTAAAATGAAACCTTTAAATATGAACTGTAAAGATTTTTTCTATTTTTGGGGATGGTAACTTTACAAACCCCGGAGTTTTTGCCCTCAGATTTTTCTCTCCTAAATCTCATAAAGATATCAAACTTATCTCCTAAATTCAACTCCTTCTAATTGTCAAAGATGTTTTCTTTAAAAACTTGGAGTTAAAATCATAGGTAGTATCTTTATGATACATGTAAAAAGATGAAAATGAATAATTTCCTATTGCAAATATCATATGCTAAGACTGCGCCTACAGAATTTCTGTAGTATGACTTTGTTATACTTCGGAATCTTTCCTGTAGAGATAATAAACATCAAATAATATAAGTTTAACTGCTCAACAACAATGGTATATTAGAATGCGGGACTTTTACTTTAAAAATTTAGATGTGTATTAAGATAATATTCTAAAATCGAGTGTATACGCTCGTCAAACGGTCCGTCACCCAATATTAGCTACCTTTTTAAAACATTTGCTAAGTACAAAAGGCTTGACATTTTAGAGTTTTTAACATTACAGTAAGTTATGTTTTACTATTTTTTTAGCCTTGCAATCTTTCATGTAAGTCAAACAACTTTGATATTTGATTATTAATTATTCCTGTCCAGCAGTGTCCCACAACTGAAGTTTGACTCGACATCCATCTCGTACCTAAAAATATAAGCTTTCAACAAATTTTTATTAGGTATTGTATGCTGTTAGCATTACACAAATTCTAAGAGGGTGGATAATTGTGAGTAGGTTTTTATCTTCGGTTTAAAAAAATCTTGTCTGATTAATGACTTAATCAATTTAAAAAGAACGTCAACATCCAATAATAGGGCATAACACAACAAACGTACAGACATGTTAAGTCGATGATAAATGATGCATGTTGGTCGAAATAATTAATACTAAAAAGAATTTTCAGAACCTTTACTTACATAGAAGTTAATAAATTCACATTTTTTATGAATATGACAGGCAGATAAACTAAAGAGTAAATATAAAAAAAAATGTAGAAGCAAATCTCATTTGGCAACAAAGAAAAAAAAAATTCTTCCAATAAAAAAAGGCAGCGGCACCGCCGCTCCCGTCGTTCACCGCCATTTTACGCCGCCGCAAAAAAATTTTTTTATTGCATTTCTCCCCGAATTAGGCAATTTGGAATCATTTGGAAAAATGGTTGCTTGTAATCACTGCGAATTTTAAAAGAAAAAAAGTTGACCTTCAAAATTTCACCTTAAAGTGATACTTTTCTAATAGTTTATAGTCCACTAACTCGTAAGCAGTAAGAATTCAAATCCATTAAGTCCCTTCTAACGAGATATTGGCAACTTTTTGCACACATTTTCGCAAACGGCAATTATTTCATTTATTTGAAGTTTTGGATATTAACATTTTCATAAAAGTTTTCAGTAATAATCATTTAAGATCCATTGTTGAGAAAAAATAACTGAAAAAATGTGTTTCCATGCAAAATAAGCTTAAAATCTAATGATTTTAAATATTTGCGATTTAATGGTAAAAAAGAATATTTTTTGCTTTTTGATAGCCTGAATATGTTTAATTTTGTTTTTTTATATAATCTATTCTTTGAAAAGACATGCATATTCTTGCAGATTTAAAAAAAAAATTAAAAAATCAAAAATCGAAATTAATCAAAATTTATATATAGCTTTTGAAAAATACTTTTGATATTTTTAACCTATATAATCAATAAAATCAATGAAAAATAAAAAAGTTTTATAAAACAAACTTTTGGAAAAGGTTTAAGATAACTTCATAAAATTAGCATTTAAGTAGGATATTTTTCTTGTCTATTTTAAAAATGCAAAATAAACATAGTTAACGAATATCTAATTAGCAAGAATAGTAATAAAATATTTCAATAACTACTTAAACCTTTTTGTGGCTATGTTATTTATTTAAACAGAAAATCTATTTTGTCAGAATTATAAAAATAATGAAATATTTTCAAACAAGCTTGCAAAATAAACGTAATTTTATCAAACTTCCTCACAGTTTTTAGAAGATATTGTTGTAAAATATTAAATATTAAAATAAAATCTTTAATTTACAATGTTTAAAACACCTAAAAGTAAATTCTAAGCAAAATTAGATTTATTCTCTAGATTTAGAGTAGCTGCGCTACCTAAAAAAACATCTAGTATTGAAACCTACAGCTGATCAAAAATCAATAGTCATACATTGGTGGTTTACAGATATCTAAACATATATATACACCTTACAGATTTATTTTTAAGATGGAATGTAAAGTATATTATACGAGATGTCATTTAGTCAAATTTTAAACAAAATATTATTCATTAATTCATTAACAAAAAATAATGTTATAAATTTAAACTCACAAAGAGACTATTGTGTATTTTAATATTATGTTCTTTCTGGAATCTGATTCAAAACAAACTTTTTCTCTCATTCAAGTCAGGGATGAGTTTAGTACCAAAAAAAATAAAACAAGTTGAAATACTTTTGATTTAATTTGATATTATTGTATAATATTTTCTTTTATATATAATTTAAGAAATATATTTATAAAATATTTACCTGTCTTAAAGACGACATATAAAAACAACATCCTTATAAGGAAATTAAAATCTATTTTCAAAATTTTCAAATTCATTTTATGCTTAAGAAGGGACGAGAAGGAATTGAAATTCAACATTAACTTGTTATTTTGCTTGTATATTTATCATATTTGTTTACAGTTTATTGGTAAAGTTTGGTAATTCTTTATTTCGAGTCTATGCCATTGTGTAATGATTCCAAATTGCCTAATTCGACGAGAAATGCAATAAAAAATTTTTTGAAGGCGGCGGAATATGGCGTTGCACGGCGGGAGCGGCGGTCCTTTTTTTTGAAAGACACGAAAAGTTTGGGTATTTAGTGACACAACCAAATAGATTTCACTCTATTATCTTTAAAAGAACAGGAGAAGCACTAAATTTATGTTATACCTTAATAAACGAGAATTTGAAAAAAATGACAAATAGTCCCCCCGCAGGGTTGCTTGTAAGGGGAGAATGGCGGTGCCGCCGCCGTTTTTTTGAAAGATACGGAAAGTTTGGTAATTAGTGACACAACCAAAAAGATTTCACTCAATTATCTTTAAAACTAAGGGAGTAGCGCCCAAAATAAAATTGCTGGTATGTCGTGTGCAGAGTCACCACATTTTAACCCCCCCCGCCCCCCCTCTTTTGACACTAGTAATTAAAGAGTAGCATCGCTTCAAAAAATAGTTGGATCTAAGGTACCATCAAGAAACTACAAGAATGACCTGAACCAAACGAGCAAAGAAATCTACTCCAACTGTTGGATCGCTGACTTCTGCAAATTTACCCTCTGTGATACAAAAAAACATTAATTTATTTTAGTCTCTATAAGAATGATTCTATCGTTTTCAAATATCTGTTATTGTGATTTTTAGGAAGATAAAGTATACACGCTTGGTTTTTTATTAAATGAATAAGTTGGGGTACAATGTTTGGCACTTTCGATATAAGTAAATGATAATAAAAAACCCATAGAATGCGATAATAACTTCAGAAAAATCGAAGAAAATAGTTTTCATACTTAATTAACGTTTTTAAGTTTTTCTTCAAAAAGTTTAGATAAGATGCCTTTAAATGTCGTCTATGATTTTGTCAGGGATAAAAATGTAACTTTAAAATAAGAATTACAACATATTTTTTCAATTAGTACAAAGTAAAATTTTGAACATTTTATTGATCAGTATATTTTTTAAAATGTGAAGTAGAAACGTGAATATTTTATCATGAAAATTGTGTTATGATTTGATTGTCTGCTAGATTACAAGAAAAAAGATACTGACAGTACTTGTTGGTTCTTTAAAAAAAATTAGGTAGATTACTTTCAGAACCCCTCTTTTTGCAACGTTATTTCAATAGAACAGAGCCGTAGTCTTAGTGTACTCAATATCTAGACAGCCAACCATTATTTTAGAATTGTTCAATTTTTTTAACTTCTGATAAAAACAGAATTAATGGTATTTTTGTAAATATTATACCTCCAAGAAATGGCTATACTTCCCAATCATATGTTGTGTGGTATTTAAGAGGAATTATTTTGATATAATGTCATTAAAATATTCGTTGAAAAAAGTGCTATTCTAGCTTATACTTCACATTTTAATGTGTATGATAATTCAAATAAAAGATAAGAAGATTTATATTATATTTAATTGTTATAATTATAAAGAAAAACCTGGAAACAGTAAAAAACTGACTTTATTTTATTGACGTAGGGAAAATTTTGTCAAATATTTGAATAAAAAAACAATATACAACAAAACAAACTATTTTTAATATAGTCACAAAAAGGCTTAATGAGTTTAGGAAATATTTCATTCACTAATCATGTCATTTAAACTCTATTACACAGAATACAATGTAAAAAGATGTTCTCATTTTAATTTTAAGTAATTTCAAATGCATTTTAATACCTTTTAATGATTTATTTTTTGAAACATCTTTTTATAAAATGTTATTGATTTTTGAAGTTATATATTAGAATGTTTTTAAATTTTGTTAACATTTTGTTTTAAATGTAGAAAATTGGTAATTCTAAACATTCAAAAAATGATTTTATTAAATTTTCATCACTTAAATTGCATGTTTGATGAAATTTTCAATTGATAATTCAAGAAAAACCGTTTAAGTTTTATTATATTTTACTTTGAATTGTTAAAAAAATATATTATTGTCAAAAAAGGAGAAGTTATGTTTTCCTCAAAAAAAGACCAAAAACATGAAAATTAACACGTGTAATGAGAATTTTTTTCTTTCAGGTTTAATTTTAAGTAATTATTGATATTTTTTGTAAATAGGATTCTATATAAAAAGTTTTATAACTTGAGTTAAGTAGTTGTGCTAAAAAAGGTTGCGAATTTATGCAATTTTCTTGCCAAAAAAATTTTCTAGGATTTTAAAAATAGCAAAGGGTGTTATTAGACGTACTTACAGATACAATTGCTAGGTCATTTTGGCCAAACACTAAAATAAAGTTTTTACATCTGAGTGTCCAGCCGTGTATAGTTAAGAATGTTTAACTCTATTTTTATAAACAGATTGAATCTACATCAATAATTTATTAAATGATTTTGCCATTGCAAAATGATATTTAATTGACTTTTAGTTGGATAATTAGAAGTATTTGCATATAAGATTCATTTTCATTAGGTATTAATGTTTTCCTGCAAATGATTTAAGAAGAGATGATTTGCCCACCGTACTATCTCCAATAAGAATCAAACGAAACTGATAATCAAATGTTGGGTCAACCATGTTTGAAATGTTTTAATTCTTCTGATGACAATAAATCCTAAACAATAGGTAAATGAAAAGAAAAAAAAAAGATTAATAGAAGCAACTATTTCATCAGTAATTTTAGGTATTTTTTCCAGGTCCTATAATTAAAGAAATTAGATGTCATTGAAAGTAATATACTTTATCTAGGAGATTAAACAGAAAATCTTAAAAGTAAAATGAATTAAATATATACCCCATAACTTCTTTAGGTAAATGTTATTAGTTAAAATCAGTGGTTAAGAGCTAATAAAATTTTTTTTTAAAAACACCTCCTGATGCTGAATAAAAAATAAAGACGATACAATAAAAAAAAACTGTAATCCTCTTAATTACCTATGGAAAAATCACTAGGTAAATATTATGTATTGCGTCAATAGTTCTGATTAATACTCATAAGTCCGAGGAAATATGTGTTATTATCAAGAACAAAGCTTGCATGTCAACATTTTACTCATTGTATACATTCTGAAAACTAATTGAAAGATATTTAATAAAGCAATAAAAAAAATGCCTGCTATCACAAGATTAATTTTTTTAGATTAGGTAAGCAAAAATAACAATCAAAACAAAATATTGTTTCATATAATAATCAAACACTTGCAAGTTCTATTTAATGATGAATAACAGAGAATGAATGCCAATAAAAAAAGAGCTTCCAAAATATGAGTGCATTGCATACCTAGCTAAAAAAACATTATAAAAATACTATTATAACGCGAAGAATTATATGGGCATAGATATCCAAAGAGTCTCTTTCTCTGCTTTATGTTCAGAGGCCGAGAAGTAGACCAATACCATTCCAACGGTAGCTATAGAACTCTTAACGGACAAAAAAATAAGGCTAAAGATAAATTCGTTTTAAAAAAATATATTCAATGTAAATTCTTTTATTTTAAATTTTCTTTGTACTCTACGTAATACTTCTTTACATATCACTTAGAAACAACAGTTATGTCAACTATACATATTTTTTCTTCGGTTTTACGACATATTTCATATTAATAACCACAAAATTGCAAACTAATGTTTTGATTTCGAATTATTGCGTACTTTTGCGATTTTAGTAAAATTATGAAACATGACAAAATTCTTCTTGAAGGAAGTTGCAAATAAAACAAAATACTAAATATTTTTACAACATTTTACTAAAATCCGTTGAGTGCGCTAATGCCGCGAACCGTGTTAAAAATTTTCTTTATTTACTTACATCCCATTGGATATTCGAAGATTTATTAATTTTAATTGGTGGATTTCTTTCCTTCCCGAATTTTTATTGGTTGATTAAATTTTGTTTATAAAACTCATAATTTCATGCAGAAAATACATCGCGGCAATGTGCGCTCCAGTAGAAAATTAAAACAGATGTACCAAAGACATCTTTTAATTACGCACATTCTAATATAATATAATACCTAAAACTTTTTTTATACGTACCAAAGATAGAATTTTACATGTGATAACGAAGGAAAAGGTATTTTTTTTCAATAAGAAATAGAGTTTACAAAAGCAAAACCTTATCATAAGTGAAGAAAATGTCATGTATTAAAATAATGTTGCGGCAACTCTGTTTTTGCTATCCGTCCTTGTAAGGGTAAAAGCCGATACAACTTTACGAATACCGTATACGATAAAAGAAACAAATACTCTATTTATGAAAGAAAATTGTTAAATTAGTAAGAAAATGAATTATAATATCCTTTTAATGAATTTAATTATCGAGGTTATAATATATTAGGTATTGTAAAATAATCTTTAGATACATTTATATTATTTATTAAATTAAAAATTTTATGGAATATTTCAGTAAAAAATATTACAAAGATTATATAAGATACCGACCAGTTGACCTTCTAAGAAGTTTGTCATATTAATATTTTAATGATATTTTTAATTTTTAGCTCTAAAACTCAAATATTACTGAAGTAAACTAATGTTTTGTATTATCCTAATTATAATATAAAATTTTTTTTTCTGTAGCTTGAGATCTCGATAACTACCTAATTGATTTAGATCTACATCTTAGGGAAGCTTCACATGGATCTTGAGATGGTTTCAGGCTATTTTTTCCCTTCCCTACTTTTTCGCGCGCACCAGGAACCTTAATGCTAGGGGTGCAGCTGTCAGTATAAAATATGTGAAGACTTAATTGAAATATTTGTACCTAATATAAACGGACGTAATTTAGATGTTAATATTGTAATTCAATTTATATGTTTTCAGATTTTTAAGGTAATGAGTTTGAAATGGATTATGAAGAGTGTAATGCTAGAGGCAAAAAAAGACCATATGATACACCCATATCTGAGGTTAGGCTTTTAGAGCAAAGTTTTTCTATAATTAGGGCATGTTAGACTTGTCCTATTGATTTTATACTGGATGCGGTGATACCTGTAATAGTTAGATATGATTTAGAGAGCATAGCAACTCTAAAATCATTTCCAGAATAAACTTCCATTCCTTCAAAACAACCTGAGTTTTAACTTTTTTTTATGTGGTGTTAAATCAGCTGCAATAATCCGTCTCATTTAAAAGGAAGTTTTAGCTGACAAAGAATTTTGTTTGTATTTGGTCACTTATAATTCAGTCATAATAGCAGCGATTTAACCTTTGGACGATTTAATTTCAATTATTGGTTATCTAGAATTTCCATATTTATTGGTGGAAATAAATGCTTGATAACTATGTTAAGGATTTTATGAAAAGAGGGACCACTTGATGAACCGTGCAGATTTTTTGGACTTAAGCTTTTATGGGTATGAACATCTCATGGTTTCGAAGTCACCCCCCTACCCCCACCCCCTAGCCCCCCTGGGCTCAAAAACCCCCTAAAAATGAACCTAACCTTAATTTTCTCAAAAACTATTTGACCAATAGATATGATTTCTTAGAATTAAGCTTTCATGCTAATCAACTATCTATTAGATTAGAAGTCACCCCCCCGCTACCAACCCCTAGCCCTCCGGGGCTCAAAAAAACCCTGAAAATAAACCTAACCTTAATTATCTCAGAAACTATTTGACCAATAGATATGATTTCTTAGAATTAAGCTTTCATACTAATAAACTATCTTTTAGATTAAAAGTCACCCCCCTGTTGCCAACCCCTAGCCCTCCAGGGCTCCAAAAAACTCTGGAAATGAACCTAACCTTAATTATCTCAGAAACTATTTGACCAATAGATATGATTTCTTAGAATTAAGCTTTCATGCTAATAAACTATCTTTTAGATTAGAAGTCACCCCCCTGCTGCCAACCCCAAGCCCTCCGGGGCTCAAAAAAACCCTGGAAATGAACCTAACCTTAATTATCTCAGAAACCATTTGAGCAATAGAGAAGGTTTCTTAAACTTAAGTTTTTATGCATATAACTTGACTTATAGTTTCGAAGTTACCCTCCTGCCTCCAACCCCTAGCCCTCCGGAGCTCAAATTAACCCTAAAAATTAATCTAACCTTAATTTTCTCAAAAACTATTTGACCAATAGATATGATTTCTTAGAATTAAGCTTTCATGCTAATAAATTATGTTTTAGATTAGAAGTCACCCCCCTGCTGCCAAACCTTAGCCCTCCGGGGCTCAAAAAAAACCTTGAAATGAACCTAACCTTAATTTTCTCAAAAACTATTTGACCAATAGATATGATTTCTTAGAATTAAGCTTTCATGCTAATAAATTATGTTTTAGATTAGAAGTCACCTCCCTGCTGCCAACCCCTAGCCCTCCGGGGCTCAAAAAACCCTGGAAATGAACCTAACCTTAATTATCTCAGGAACCATTTGATAAATAGAGATGATTTCTTAAACTTAAGTTTTTATGCTTATAAACTGACTTATAGTTTCGAAGTTACCCTCCTGCCTCCAACCCCTAGCCCTCCGGGGCTTAAATTAACCCTAAAAATGAACCTATCCTTAATTTTCTCAGAAACCATTTGATCTTTTATGGTTTAGAAGTCTGTCAAATGTCCAATTTTGTTGCTTCCTTTATTCCAGGGACGAGGTATAGGACATCTGATTTCCAGGGAAGGATTAATTTTATACCTCAGATACAATCCACTTTCAGTCATTAGATACAGTCTCAATCTGATGTAGGTATTCTCTTCTCATCTTTACCAGGAAGCTTTACCATAGTCTTCTGCAATAGGCATTGAACAATTGGTAGAAAAAGAATACACTCAGGTAGTTGATATACGTTGGCTTAGCTGATTGGCTTGCCAGGACTTGATCAATAAACTGCAAAGAAAAATAACAAGATTAATTTTCTTGAAAGTTTATGCATTTGGTAGCAAGTTTAAAGATCATTCCATAAAAAAAATATTCTTTTAATTGCAAATTATAAATGTTTTAAATATATGAAAATACGGTGCTACAAAAAACACAATAAATTATGGTGCTACAAAATATAACCCGGAGTTTACTAGCATATTTTATAAATTAAATACAAATAAAATGACTTTTACCTAGTCAGGGATTGCAGATTTCTTAAATAGGAGCTTTTTCATCATCACACTTTGCAAGTTGAACTTTTAAATCTTAAAAGGAAATAAACTTGGTAAGTAAAAAAAAACATTATTTTCTTTCTTTTTCAAAAATCTTTAAAATGATAAATTTTCATTCAATATTAAATAATCATTGTACCTTACTCAAAAACCACTATTGTTTTCGGGCTTTTGCAGGTATACAGATAGAACAAGAAGATTCCAGATACAATCAGGTACAACTAAAAGATTTAAATATTCTTTATTAACTATAACTTTTAATTGTCTTTCTATTTTTTGAAATATCTTGAATCTTTTTTATATTGCATATTAACGGCAATTTTGATAATACATAAATTAACAAAAAATGTATAATAATCAAACAAACCTCAGAATTCCTTTAAATGTCCTCTAAGGGCTCAAATGTTACAGGTAACAGGAAAACTTCATTTTCTAAATACAATATAATCTTTTCAATTTTCTGTTTTTTATAAAGTAAACTTTTTAACAATGATTTTAAACAAATATTGAAATTGAGTTATGACCATCTTGGTCCTGCTTTAATGCTAAAATTACTTTTTCTTTTTAAATATTTACATAATATGAACTAAATACTTACAACTTCCGTGGCCTGGCTAAGCAGCTCCTCTTTGCTATCCACAGCGGGAGGATATATGCCGGCAAGTTCACGGAATCCAGGTAATGTCTTTAAAGTCTGAAATTAGTAGCCATTATTGTCTTTTCTAGCTAATTATGAATTTCAAACGATAAAAACATGTACTTTACTAATTCTGGATCCATCTTCTGGAGTTGTTTCAAAAGTTGGAGGTAGCAGGTAATTTTCTCCACACCTAAAACAGCATCAGTTGGACATTTGACACTGCCGGGCGGAAGAAAAATTACCTGCAACCTCACTCCGGGTTTAACTATTGGCAGAACTTGAGGGATAGTCTAGTGATGACACACCCTCTTGCTATGCATTTACAAACATAAATATTTTTATTTATTTGATAGTTTTGAAATTACTTTTTGTACTTCAAGACTTATTTAAAGTGTACAGCTAACGTAAAATGCAAGAAATGCAATAGTATTTTTATTAACAAAAATTGACGGGGCACAATGGCCCAAAACTGGATAAAACATTAAAATAAAAATGGTGTAAAATATTCCATAATATTAAGATAAAACTGGTTTTATAAAATGAGGATAAAACTGAATGAATGTTTTTTATAGAATAAAACTTCGGCAAATAAAAGTGTTTTTACATATAAAAATAACATAAAATTCACATGTTTATTAACGTTTATTTATCACCTTTGTACAAGTACATTAAATCTGCTCTCTTGGCTGCTTGGTTTAAGATCTCTGGAAGTGTCAGCTCGTCCTCAGTGACAATGATTGCAATGTTGCGGACAGGACGGCGGGTCTGGCGGGTGCCTGCCTCATTGGCATTCTTGTACTCAACCATAACTGAACGAATGACTCCATCCTTGCTGGTAAACACCTCAGAAATTATCCCAAGCTTAAAATTCTGATTTCCGACAAACTTCTCCCCCTCTGACTTGCAGAAAACAACGACATCTCCAACTTTAGGTTGCTGCGTCGTCTTGTCAAATCTAGCGGCTTTTGGGATGTAGTCAGCAATCTTCTCAGTAGTCCAAACCTTCCACCATGACTCATAGACTTGGTCTAATTGAGCCAATAGTTTTGTCGGTTTATCTACACACACAGGGGAATTTAAGCTTCTATTACTTGCTCTGCCAAACATTAATCTGCTGGGGGTGATCAAATCAATGTGATCAAGCTCGCTGGTTTTAGATCCAATACAAATAGGCAGATTATTTAACTCGTTACATACAAATGACAGAGCAGTTTCATAGGCCAAAATACTCAGTTTAACTCCACCAAATGTCAAGAAAAACAGCTTTTTAACTTCAGCAATAGATCTCTCAACAACACCTTGATAATTTGAACCACCTGTTGGTCCAACCTGATACTTGATTCCAACAGTATGCTTACCATTTAATGTTCTGGTCAACCTGGTCACATTTAACTCCATCCTGTTACACGCTGACTTTAACTGGCTACCTGGATCAATGTAGATCATGTCTGGAACACAGTGGTTGTGGCAGAATCTTGAAAAACACTGTAAGAAAGCCTCTGTTGAATAATCTTGCATAATGTGAGCGGCTAGGGCACCAGATCCAGGGTCACGGAAAATGGCCGCCCAAACTTTAACAGATGAACGGTGGTTATGCTCACATCTGGCGATAAATGGTCCGCAGAGATCCACTTGGGTGTTAAAAAAGGGTGGTGCTACAGTTATCCTATTTTCATGAACAGGACCCATTTTTACCTCCAACAGTCTGGCCTTTCTTTTTACACACAGCTGGCATCCTAGTCTGATTTCCTTTGCCAGATTTCTACCTCCAATAATGAAGGCAATATATCTGGATTCAAGGAGGGTGTGTTGAGTCCCTCTATGGTTGACAAGATTTTCATGGACATGTTTCATAATTGCATATGAAATTGGGCTGTACCTGTCCAATACAGGTCTGACAAATGTAAGTGGCCGCAGATCTGGGAAAACATTTTCAGGATCCAAAATATTCTGTCCATCAAGAATTCTGCCAGTGTAGTAAATAATTCCGTCCCTTTCAACAGTGCCAGAAATGTCCTTTGACTTAGTGAACTTCTTTACTTCAGCAGTTCCGATACGGAAAAAGTAGTCTTCAGCAGCTTTAATTTCCACAGAACTCAAACGATCCTTTATATTGACATTATTTGGTAGTTTTCCACTTATATCCTTTGACTTGCTTAAGAGCCACAAACCAAATCTTTTTAAATAACAGCATCCTTGTATTGTCCTCCACCAACCATAACGATTAGGGTCAATAACATACTTGCCATATTCATATCTAGCGGTCAGCTCATCCTGCAGGCTAACATTAACAGAAATAGACTTAATTTCTTTTCCAACCTGTTCTTTATCTTCCTTAGTCAGTTGGATACTCTGAACCTTTTTAATTGGCCAGTCATCAGGACTCAGGTACATCCATTCCTTTCCTCTTTGCCAGGCAGATTCTGGACCAATGTCTTCAATTGCTACTCCTGGACGGGTTCCAGTATCAGCCACATTTAACGCAGTTTCAACATGATACCACTGGTCCCTGGAACTGAACCTCAGGATTTCAACAACAGCATTTCTTACACCAATGGACATTGGGCGGCTATCTTGATTTAGCCAGGAAAGTACAACAGAGCTGTCGCTAACAAAATATGTGTTATTAATCTTGCCTCTGTAGTTATTTATTATGACCTTGGATAATAAAGCCCCCATGACGGCAGCCTTTAACTCAGCACGTGGGATGGTTGAACCTGTGATAATCTTGGATTTGCCAGCAATTAGTTTAACAGTAACCTCGCCATCCGTTGATATGTGTCTTGCGTGGCCACAAGCAATAGCTATATCCTTACTTGCATCAACACTAATAATCAAATCAACACTATCTTTACCAGCAGCCGAACGGGGAAACTTTATCTTCGGTAGCTGTTGCATCAATTCCAAGTTCTTAACCCACTTGTCCAGGTACTTATCAGGTAAACCATCATCCCATCCTACTTGTAAGTCGATTATTTCTCTGTAGTCAAGCTTAAAGTTTCCAGTAACAGGGGAAACTAAACCCAAAGGATCAAAGCTGCGAGCAATGTGGGACAGAATAGTCCTTTTAGTGAAGTATCTACGAAGTGCTTCCTTAAGGTCTCCACTAACAGGGTCAGGTCTTTTTCCACGCTTGCACTTGCCAAAATACAAAGGCTTTTCTTCAAGAGACAGGACATCTTCCTCTGGTGCCCAGGTATAGCCAAGGATTGAAACATTTACACCATCTGAAGAGACTTTTTCATCAGGTTTTTGTCCAGACAAGACAAAACTTTTAACTTCCATATTGGCAAGGTCCAAGGTAAAATTGATACCATTAATAACTTCTACTCTATCCTCAATGGTATCCATAGCATCATTGGCATCATCCACATAACACTTTTCTATCAGCACCTCAGCTCCTAGTGTATATTCAGGATGATTTAGTTTACAATAATTGGCAACTTGTGTAATACCTTCGGTTGTTTGGTTGCCGGAACTAATTACACCATAAATAATGGTTAGCATACATCTTTCCTCCACTGGTTTACTCGGGTCAAGTTCATCAATCCAAAGATATTTATGCCATCTGTAACTCTTTGGGTCAAGTTTTATCTGATTGTATGCCATTTTAATATCGCAGCAGAAAGCATACACACCACTCCTGAAGTTCACTAAGAGATTAAGGATTTTTTCCAATCTGTTACTGCCCTTAGCCAGACAGTTATTAAGACTTTTGCCGGTGGTAGAGTTGCTGGATGCATCAAAGACTGTTCTTACGGGTGTGCTTAAACTGCCTTCCTTGTGAACAGTTCGCCAGGGCAGATAATAACAGCCTTTATTCTTTTCCATTTCAAGTTGTATTTCTGGCGGTAGTTCTGACACTCTACAGGAATAACCATTTTCAACCAACTTATTGTGCGACTTTAGAACCTCTTGCCTTTTTTCAGGATTTCCCTGTAATTGTTTCATTTGACTTTTTAGGATAGCCAAAGCAACATGATGATTTTCTCCTAGCTCAACATCAGGGTCACAAATGAATGGAAGTGTACCAACGACCTTTTTTTCCTCAGGTGCAAATTTGACAGATTGACTGATTATCTCATCCTCCCTCTCCTCTTTTAGGCTCTGATGCTCCAGTTGGTTGCCCTTCTTACAGGTAGGGCAGCCTCTGCAGTTAATACATCTATAGGGGGCTTCTGTTCCAACACCTTCCAGCTCAAAGTATCGTCTTTCCATCATTTTAGCATGATTTATTGAATGTTGCGTTTCTGTCAGTCCAGCCGTATCTTCAACAACATCCATATCTTTTGTTGGCATATCAACACTCCAGTCCAGAGATGACCACAATGCACGTTTATGGCTCTGATAGGCCCTTAATTCACAGGTTAAAAATGCTGCTGACCCCATAAAATTGGCAGCATGGGCAGCTAGTCTCCAGGCTTCATGGGGACCGCCAAGGATTCCACGGTGACCACCCATCCCGGCAAACTTGCTTTCATACAGACATAAACCACTGGGCAGAGTAGCAACCACAGTAGGGAACAAATAATTATATTTTGACCCAAGTAGCAAGTCTACTTCAGAACCACCAACAGATTTAGGTACAGTTGGCAATTTGACAGTGTGTCCATAAGCTTTAACAATGTCATTATAGGCCTCAGTTAACTCCCAGACTGGGAACTGGGTGGTGACATGATCCATTTGTATACCACTGACGGTGGCTCTTTTGTCAGTCCCGGCCATTGGTAGCTCAAATTGCCGGTCACCATATTCTAAGTATATTGACTTTCCTCCAGCGACATTTAAAGTTGTAGGTCCAGGCCTAATCTCCCTAGTGTCCATCAGATTAACAGCTCTCGTGCTCAAACAGGCAGATCCGCAACCACTGTCATAAAAAAGTAGTATAGTTGGACCTCCTTTTGTTATCTCTAACTCTTGACACATAAATATACCAGGGTTTTCAACATCTGGGATAACATTTGCAGGTAGGTCTGTTGCCGTCACCTGACTTCCAATGTCAGGTAATGTTGTGTATGTGTCAACAAACAGAAGGTTATCGCCGGGAAGCCTGCTGCTATCAATAGAGGCCTTGAAGTTATCAAGCCTCTTTTTGTTGGTATTACGATGATAACTACAACACAAAATATGCCTTTGCCTTCTATGGTGGACTTTACCACAATTATCCAAATTGCAAAAGTGGTCTGTTCGACAGTCGTTGGCATGCCTGTCCCACCATGACTGCAGATCATTTAACTCAACATTACTGTCCATTCGAAGGCATCTATGGCAAACTTTTTTGGAGGTAGCCAACTTTGCCCTCTCCTTTATAGGCGTGTCCAAGAAATTTTTGCAAAAATACAGGTGGGTATGGATGCCGTCACATTCCCCACACATAACGTCGATTGGTGGATAGCCGTCGCCCGTCTGTTGGAGTTGTGGGGTTTTTTGCTTATCTTCCTTTCCATAACTTTTCTCCCGTGTCTGTTTGTCAGTTGGTTTGTTTCCGGCACCCACAGAGAGGACAGTTTCCTTCTCCTTTTTATTTTCTTTCCATTGCTTCTCCACCTTCTTAGTTTTATCTTCACCAGGCAGAGAAATTGCGGGCATGGACAATTGCCAACTAATGTCACTAACTTGTTCAGTAAGAAAAGTGATACATTCATCAAAACATTTGTGTTCATCCATGAGACCCATTCCAGATTTAAATTTTTGGTATCGCCGTCCCAACTCTATCTGGCGCTCGCGGTTTAACAGCTGTTGGACCAATGTGTGAATGTCACTTTTTGTATATAAATAGCTTGTGACGTCATTATTCTCGGCAAATTTCTCAACCTCTAGCAGCTTGGCTTGAACCTTATATAACCAATCTGCTTGTTTTGTCCTCTCAGAATCTTTGTAAGGACATCTGCCGAAATGGAAAAACTCATCCTTGTATTTGTTAAAGATCATGGGAATGTTTCCATACCTTTCTGATAACTTGTCCCAACATTTTTCAATAGTTGTTTCTTGCAGACAAATGGCGGCAGGGAGTCCCTTTAAACATTTTTTCTTCAAAAATTCCAAACGGTCAGAGTTGGTAAGGTCAGGGATAGAACCAACGTAGATTATAAATTGTTGCTTGAAGGTGAAATAATCTAACCCCTTTTCTCCACTGAATTCCGGGACGGTCAGGGACTGGGCCTTATGTTTACTGGTGACACACTTTGTTTTTAGCCCAAAACTTAGCTCTGCTTCTTTTACATAGTCGCGTGTTTGCAAGTATTGTTTATCAAGACTATTTTTAGTTTCTTGAAGCATTGTAGCCGTTTCAACTTCATCAAGCTCCATGGCGTCAACAATTTGTGTGTCAAGCCTCTTAAACAACTCCAAAGTCTCTTTCTGTAACTCTTCAAAATCGTACAGCATCTCCATCAAGTGTGCGTCAGATTCAGGGATCCTGTTTGTAATGGCATAGAGTAGCTCCTCCACATTTCCAGCACGCGGGACGTCTGTGGTTTTGGTGGCCTCAAGTCTCATTAATTTTACTTGCCGTGTAGCATCATTCATCTTGTTTGGATTGACAGGATAAACCCTAATCCCTGTTGGAAGATTTCCAGGGGCGGCGGCTGCTGGTGCAATAGCTGGCGGCGGCGCGGCTGCGGCCTCACGTTCAGTTACACTTCTTTCATAAAGGTGGTCGCAAAGTTTAGTGACCAACGTCCGTATATCACTTAGCAGCGTTGTTGCGGAACCGGCCTTCTCAACAAGGTTTCTATCCTCGGGCGGGTTGGTTTCAAAATGAGCTCGGACGTCACTAAGCAGACTTGCTGATAAATTTAAATCTTCTACAGCACGGTCTAGGACGGTGGTTTTATACTTGAAAGAATCGTTCCCTTTCTCTTGATGGTTTTCAAAAAGGATTTGGGCTTTACAGAGGGACGCAAGTGCCTGTTTTACTTCCCCTTCATAAACCATATTGGGGGTTTTTACACGGACGGTGTGGCTAATTTCAAATTGTCTATTATCTGAGCTAAGTATTGTTTCTTCAACACTATTATCCCATTGTAGGGTGTCCCCACTGCTTTCACTAACGTCAGAACGCGTGGGGGTGCTGGCAGCAGAAAGGGGGCCCGAAGGTGAACTGGCGGCAGACAGAGAACCAATAGGAGCTCTGGCGGCAACAATGGGACGCGACGTTGAATTGGCGGCAGACAGAGGACCAATAGGAGCTCTGGCGGCAGAAAGGGGGCGCAACGTAGGATTGGCGGCAGACAAGGGACCAATAGGAACGTTGGCGGCAGGTGGGGGGCCAGTGGGAGAACGGGCTAAACTTCTCCTTGATGTAAAGGGGGACGTCGGCAAGTCAGACTCAAAATTAGCGCTCGTTGAAACTGGCGGCCTTGGTGTAGTGTTGTTTACGGGATGGGCTCTGTCTCGGCGCAATGGGGGCAAGTTATCTAGCCCAGGGTCTGTGAGTCCAGAGCTTCTCAGGTTCATGGAATTGTCTACTTAATCATGCGGACTTATGGAAAATTAGAGTTATGCCGCTTAAGATCCTTAAAACTGCCGATGTCTCAATCTCAAGTTAGGGCCCACAAGGTTTAACGTCTGCATTTTGCCCGACGGGCGGTAGCCATATATCGGGCTACCGCATGAGACTAGTGGGTTGGCGCTTTTACGGCCGTTTTTATTGAGCAAGAAAAAGTTCAACTATAAAACAATATATATAATATATAATAATGCAAATTAGTGTGATGTGCTAGCAACCCCGCGAGGGACGGCTAGTTCGGCTTTAGCTTCGCAGCTGCTGCCAGGTGGGGCTCCCAGGCAGGTCCACCTTCAGTCCTCCAGGTTAAAACGTGGCTGTTAGACTCTTCAAGCTATAATTGACCGAGCTTGGAACCATAGTTTATTGATTGTCAAATGTCCAATTTTGTTGCTTCCTTTATTCCAGGGACGAGGTATAGGACATCTGATTTCCAGGGAAGGATTAATTTTATACCTCAGATACAATCCACTTTCAGTCATTAGATACAGTCTCAATCTGATGTAGGTATTCTCTTCTCATCTTTACCAGGAAGCTTTACCATAGTCTTCTGCAATAGGCATTGAACAATTGGTAGAAAAAGAATACACTCAGGTAGTTGATATACGTTGGCTTAGCTGATTGGCTTGCCAGGACTTGATCAATAAACTGCAAAGAAAAATAACAAGATTAATTTTCTTGAAAGTTTATGCATTTGGTAGCAAGTTTAAAGATCATTCCATAAAAAAAATATTCTTTTAATTGCAAATTATAAATGTTTTAAATATATGAAAATACGGTGCTACAAAAAACACAATAAATTATGGTGCTACAAAATATAACCCGGAGTTTACTAGCATATTTTATAAATTAAATACAAATAAAATGACTTTTACCTAGTCAGGGATTGCAGATTTCTTAAATAGGAGCTTTTTCATCATCACACTTTGCAAGTTGAACTTTTAAATCTTAAAAGGAAATAAACTTGGTAAGTAAAAAAAAACATTATTTTCTTTCTTTTTCAAAAATCTTTAAAATGATAAATTTTCATTCAATATTAAATAATCATTGTACCTTACTCAAAAACCACTATTGTTTTCGGGCTTTTGCAGGTATACAGATAGAACAAGAAGATTCCAGATACAATCAGGTACAACTAAAAGATTTAAATATTCTTTATTAACTATAACTTTTAATTGTCTTTCTATTTTTTGAAATATCTTGAATCTTTTTTATATTGCATATTAACGGCAATTTTGATAATACATAAATTAACAAAAAATGTATAATAATCAAACAAACCTCAGAATTCCTTTAAATGTCCTCTAAGGGCTCAAATGTTACAGGTAACAGGAAAACTTCATTTTCTAAATACAATATAATCTTTTCAATTTTCTGTTTTTTATAAAGTAAACTTTTTAACAATGATTTTAAACAAATATTGAAATTGAGTTATGACCATCTTGGTCCTGCTTTAATGCTAAAATTACTTTTTCTTTTTAAATATTTACATAATATGAACTAAATACTTACAACTTCCGTGGCCTGGCTAAGCAGCTCCTCTTTGCTATCCACAGCGGGAGGATATATGCCGGCAAGTTCACGGAATCCAGGTAATGTCTTTAAAGTCTGAAATTAGTAGCCATTATTGTCTTTTCTAGCTAATTATGAATTTCAAACGATAAAAACATGTACTTTACTAATTCTGGATCCATCTTCTGGAGTTGTTTCAAAAGTTGGAGGTAGCAGGTAATTTTCTCCACACCTAAAACAGCATCAGTTGGACATTTGACAAAGTCACCCCCCCTGCCCCAATCCCCTAGCCCCCGGGGCTCAAAAAACTACTTTTCTAGGAGAAGAAGGATGTCAATCAATTTTGTGAGAGTTGGGACTCAATACTTTCTTTATTGAAAAATCTTACAAAGCAAAGCTTTTATTTAATTAGATATGGTCTGTGAGGGTTAGCTTTTTCCCCGTTCATTTTGACATGTTATAAATGTCCTATTGATTTTAAACTTTGCATGATGTTTTCTATAGCATTTAGGTACGTCAGTCACAAACGGATAGCTTTTTTAGTTAATTTAGGCATGTTAGAATTGTCCTATCAATTTCAAACTTTCCATGGTGATACCATTAGTAGTTAGGTACGATTTAGAAAGCGTAGCAACTCTATAATCATTACAAGAATGTCCGTACATCCATTTTAAACATGTTGATTTTTTTACTTTTTTAACAAAAAAATTTTTTGTGATCTAATCATCCGATTGATCTGATTTTTGGTATGTTTATTCCTGGGACAACAACAAAGTATAATGTTTCAAGCGAAGCAACTCTATAATCAAGTCATAAAAATGTAAGTATGTCCATAAACATTATCCTGTATCAAGCAGTTTTTCAACAAAATTACACTTACAATTTTGCTTCAACTCTTATACATTTATATTTTGATTATTCAGTTCTGACACTATATAAGTGTTAATGTCCGTTTGTCCTACAGTTTCAGTGCTTCGCTTTTATGGATGTTGTCATCCTTGTTTTTTTAACATTGATTGATTTTCTATCTATATTTCACATCTAAAACATAATTTATTAGCATGAAAGCTTAATTCTAAGAAATCATATTTATTGGTCAAATAGTTTTTGAGAAAATTAAGGTTAGGTTCATTTTTAGGGTTTTTTGAGTCCTGGAGGGCTAAAATTTGGCAGCAGGGGGGTGACTTCTAATCTAAAATATAATTTATTAGCATGAAAGCTTAATTCTAAGAAATCATACCTATTGGTCAAATAGTTTTTGAGAAAATTAAGGTTAGGTTCGTTTTTAGGGTTAATTTGAGCCCCGGAGGGCTAGGGGTTGGAGGCAGGATGGTAACTTCGAAACTATAATTCAAGTTATATGCATAAAAACTTAAGTTTAAGAAACCTTCTCTATTGCTCAAATGGTTTCTGAGATAATTAAGGTTAGGTTCATTTCCAGGGTTTTATTGAGCCCCGGAGGGCTAGGGGTTGGCAGCAGGGGGATGACTTCTAATCTTAAAGATAGTTTATTAGCATGAAAGCTTAATTCCAAGAAATCATATCTATTGGTCAAATAGTTTCTGAGATAATTAAGGTTAGGTTCATTTCCAGGGTTTTTTTGAGCCCCGGAGGGCTAGGGGTTGATAGCGGGGGGGTGACTTCAAATCTAAAAGATAGTTGATTAGCATGAAAGCTTAATTCTAAGAAATCATATCTATTGGTCAAATAGTTTTTGAGAAAATTAAGGTTAGGTTCATTTTTAGGGGGGTTTTGAGCCCCGGGGGGCTAGGGGGTGGGGGTAGGGGGGTGACTTCGAAACCATGAGATGTTCATACCCATAAAAGCTTAAGTCCAAAAAATCTGCACGGTTCATCAAGTGGTTCCGGAGAAAACCCCCCCCCCCTGCATCAAAAAGTCTTCAGTTACGTCCCCCTTTTATCTTTTTTCCAGTGGACATAAACTGCAGCACTACCTAGTTTCCTCATTTCTATGTTATTTTAGGAGAAAGAAAGTGTTAAACCGAAACTTGAGATAAAAGATGAATACAAAGAAAAATCCAAACCAATTGATGATAACATTGAAGTTATTACCTTAGATGATGATGATTCAAATGACCTTGTTGTAGTAGAACAAGAAACTCATGTCAATTTATCAACAGTCATTAAAATTGAAAATATTGCACCAACCCTTTCACATGAGGACATAGTTGCGAATGATGATCCGTGTTCAACTTTAATAGATGATGATTTTAATCAATCTGTAGTGGTAGATCATGAAAGCCAAATTAATGTAGCCAAAGTTATTGAAATAGAAAAAATTGAACCATCTCTTGGGCATGATGACATTGTTGAACCAGAGGAATTGTCCTCAGATATTAATATTCATGTGAATCAGGCTAAAAAGGTAGATATTTTTAATTCCAGCTACTCTATAATCAGGATATTTCAATATGTTTGTCTGTCAGGATACATCCTAAAGAGGACTATATTCTAGGAGAGCAAGTTATGCCAAGCACCTTTCATCTGTCATTTAAGAATTTTCTTGGGGTTGATATACTCTTGGTTTATGGTATAAATGTCTAAATAAATGAAAAAAAAGTTAGGGTCTTTGTTAATAAACAGGGTCTTGACAATAAACCTAGTTTTTCCCCAAGGAGGGGGAAAATATTTTCAGTAGGTACCTACTCTTTATTTTACTTATTTTTTAGTCCCAAATAATTTTCTAGTTTTTTTCCACAAGGAGGCGAAAAAATGAGAAAAAAATATTTTCAGTACTAGGTACTTATTTTTTTCTTTCCTCCTACCACTTGTTTTTTTATTCTTTTTTCCTCCCCATTTAGCCGGGGGTTTATACAAAATATACCACTGCAAAGAAGACATCTTAATTTTTAATCAAGTAGGTAATAAAATTCCGTGTAACTGTAAATTAATAGGTGTGATTTTTCATTATATCTTTTCAGGCGCATTTGACAATAAAACCTTTGGAATCCATTCTTGCAATTCCTACAAAACCTATTCAGGTGCCCCCAAATCCAAGACCAGACAGACCAGGTCGAATTACAAACCAGCTCAGCTTTCTGAAGGAAATCATTTGCAATGAATTGTGCAAAACAAAAGAGTTACATGATTATTTCAAGGAAATTAAGAAACCACCATATTATAACAACACCAAAGAATGGCTGCATCTTGGAAACATAGAGGAAAAGTTAGCAAAAGATGAATATTATTGCGCTATTGATTGTATCCAAGATTTTGAAAGTATGATTTTAAATTGTAAAACCTGGTTCGTGGGAAGAACAAGGATTGTTGAACAAGCTAAGATTGCAGAACATTTGTTTAAGTCAAAAATAAAGTCTCTGCCAAAAGTAGAAAGAGTCACAAAAGTCATAAAGGCTACTCCAATGGCTTTGAATCCTATTTCTACAAATACTACTCAGAACCTATTGAATCCAACTCCCACAAAACCTGCTCAGGTGCCCTCAAATCCAAGACCAGACAGACCAGGTCGAATTACAAATCAGCTCAACTATCTGAATACATTTATTTGCCAACAACTGTGGAAAAAGAATTTACACACAGACACATCTTTCCAAAACATTGAGAAACCACCTGAATATAATAACGCCATAGAATGGCTAAACCTTACCAATATAAAGGGTGAGCAAAAAAAAATGTGTACCTTTTTAAAATTCAAATTGCACAGCTTGTGTTAATGGTAGAAAAATGTTATGCATATCATTAGAACCGCTATGAACTCTATTTTTTGGAAATATAAGAACGATTCCTCTGCTACTTATAGTTAGGGAGCTACTTCTTCAAATGTCCCAATTGATATAAAACTTGACTTGCGAGTAAATTTTAAAATATAGCTAAAAATTAGAGAAGATATTTTGCAAAAAGAGATGCCTATATTTTTAAATTTGAAATTGCGCAGCTTGTGTTAATAGTAGAAAAATGTTACGCATACCGTTAGAACCGCTATGAACTGTATTTTTTGGAAATATAAGAACGGTTCCTGTGCTACGCATAGTTTAGGAGGCAGATGGTAAAATGTCCTAAAATTTACTCGCAAGTCAAGTTTTAAGTCAGTTAGGACATTTTAACATGTAGCTCCTAATCTATGCGTAGCACAGGAATCGCTTTTACATTTCCTCAAAATTGACTTCATAGCGGTTCTAACGATATGCATAACATTTTTCTACTATTAACACAAGCCGCGCAATTTCAATTTTAAAAAGGTACGCATTTATTTTGCTCACCCTTTAAAAGAGAAGTTAGTAAAAAATGAATATTATTGCGCCACGGATTGTATCCAAGATTTTGAAAGTATGATTTCAAATTGCAAAATCTGGTTCAAGGGAGAAAAAGAGATTGTTAAACAAGCTAAGATTGCAGAACATTTTTTCAAGCTAAAATTAAAGTCTATGCCGAAAAAAGAAAAAGTCAAGAAAGCCATAAAAGCTACTCCGATGCCTATGAATCCAATTTGTACAAGTTCTACTCATAAGCCAACTCCTTCAAAGCCAGTTCAGATGCCCCTGAGTACAAAACCTAAGACTATGCCAGAAAAAGAAAAAGCCAAGGAAGTCATAAAAGCTACTCAGATGCCCTTAAATAAAATTCCTAGAAATCCTGTTAAAAGGGTAATATTTTTTTAATGATTTTAATTCAAAATATTGTTTATTTACAAATGATATCTTTTCTAAAATTATTAAGGCTCTAGGTACTTTTTATTTTTCAATCAAAAGCCAATAATTACCAAAGCTTTTGTAGATTCTATATAAGTATTGAATAATTTCTATAAATTTGTTAGATGTCTTTGGTGATTCATGAAATCCTCTTTATTTTTTTAGGAAGGGTTGGATCAGTACAACTTTCTTCATAGTTTAACTGTTACCCTCTGTAATCGCATGTTGAGTCAGCCTTTTATTAGATCTCCAGACTATCTTCAAATTGCTTCATTCAAAGTGGATTTATCTACAATTAGGCAAGGATAAGGAGCAATGTACAAAAAGAAACACTTGAACTTTTATAAATAATAGGTGGGAGGAGGCTTACATACACTAGCAGAATAGGGTACTATATTAGATAATTTTGATTCATCTGAAACAAACTTATTTTTTTTTTCTTCATAAAAATTTTGTTTTTTTTTATGAGAGAAAAAAGTAAGTATGTCTTAGATGATTCAAAATTGTCCAATTAGGTTAGAAAAGGAAAAAAATATCAGCAGGAAACGCGGATTTTCGGAGGGAGCGTGACGTTTTTTCTTAGTTCTATATTGTACAAGGAGTTTCAAGAGAAATGTCTTTTTTAAAAACTTAATTATGCATAGAAAAAAAAAAACAATTATACAACCGGTTTTTAAGGCATAATTTGATGAAATTATCATTTTTAAATATTTGAAACATAAATTCCCCAGAACAGGTTTTCCAAATATAAAGAGCATTTTGTGTAGGTAATTATTTTTTTTCTATGCATAATTAAGTTTTTAAATAAGACATTTCTCTTGAAACACCCTGTACCTCTTAAAAGCAACTGCCATGCCAAATGTACTTTTTTTGGTCTTCTTCCTTTGACTTTTAATTTTGGTTTCAAAAAGTGTCACATCCTCCCCCACCCCCCAACCTTTTAAAAATTCCTTTACATGAATGACACATATTGGTTTTGAGTGCAACCTTACTACGTTAGTACGTATCCTTATACCTTTGTAATTAGAAACAAATTGAAGCACAATTGGTACATGTCAGCATCAGAATGTATTTTAGACATTCAACAGTTTTTCCACAAATGCAGAGTATACACCCAGATGAAAAATCTATCAGCCACTGGAGAAATGTTTTCAGAGCTTGAGAACTTATTTTATGAGAAAATGAAAGATTTTCCTAAATCAAAATGGAATCAAATGGTAATAATCTTTTTAAATTTTAAATTTTTTTGTATAGACTTTTTTATCTTTATTCACCTACCTATAGTAAAACAGGAACGAAACAAAAATTTGATATGTGGTGAACCATGTAAGAGCAGAGATGGGAAAAAAACAGGTTTTTTTAAAAAAGATCAAACCAGTGTGTTTTTTTTGGTTTAAACCGGTTTTTATTGGTTTTTATTAATAAAAACCAGGTTTTTTTGGTTTTTTAAATAATTTTTTTGTTTTTTTTAATAATATCTAAATTAAAGTATTCTAATTTAGTATTTTAGTATAAAGATTTAAACTATTAAAAGAATTTTGAATTAGGTATTTATGTTTTTTGACTGTATTTTTTACATTATAAAAAGACTAGCGGCTAGGCCCCTAGAGGCCTCTAGGGGCACTTGAGGAGGAGAGAGTCGAATTTAATAATTGAATTTTTTATTTTATATTTTGTAAGAAAAAGTAAAAAAAAAAATTTTTTTTGGGGGGGGCGAACATTTTTTTTTTTTTTAGGGGGGGTGCCTCCCCACCTCATTTTTAAATTTAGTTAAAAAGTTTTTTTTTTAAATTTTTCGGAGGGGGAGTTGGGGGTGTCCCACCTCCAAAGAAAATAGTTATAAACCTTCCCGGGACCTATGAGAAGCTACCCTGTTAAGGAGAACCCAATCGGTTCAGCGGTTAGCGAGATCCTTTGGTACAAACATACAAACACACATACAAACATCCTGTTACTTTATTATAAGGATATAACTGGAAAGATAGGCCTTTGTATTAAAAAAAACCATTTAAACCATCCCACCTTGGTTTTTTTGTTTTTTTTAGATTTTTTTTTTTTGGTTAAAACCACTTGATTAAAACCACGTGGTTTTTATTTTGCCATCCCTGTGTAACAGTACCTATAGTTTGACATTTTATCAGTAAATTCACTTTTGATCTACTGGCCATGTATTTTATTTGATAAATATTAAAATTGATCTTTAAATGTATTTATGACTAGGGACTAGTTTTTTAAATAGATTACCTAATTTGAAAAAATTTAAACCGTGCATTTTGATCAATGAAATTTTCCGAATTTGATGATAATTGCCGTTTTTTTCCCTGCAAATTGGACTTAGTTGCTTTCGACAAAAAAATGTAAAAAACAATTAACATTTAAACAAGGATGACAACATCCATAAGTAGCGAAACTAAATAATTTGATTGTATCTCAGGAAAAAAAATACTATAGAGCAGTGTCATATAATAAATATTAATATTGGTAAAATAGCGAAATCATCACACCTTTAAAATCACGCAACCTTATAATCATGAAAACTTAAAAATCTAGGAATCGATCTAGCACCACAATTAATAGACAAATCTTAATGAAACTTGATGGAAATATGTAGAACATGAGCATACTCAATCCCTGATAATTTCAACCATCAATCATGAATAGGAATTGAGAAAACTATGAAAACCTAAAAAATCTAGAAATTGATCTAGCACCCCAATTAATAAAAAGATATTAATAAAACTTGGTGAAATTATGTAGAATATAAAATTTATTAATCCCTGAAAATTTCAGCCCTTTATCTTGAAAAGGAGTTGAGAAAATCACGATAACGTAAAAATCTAGGAATCGATCTAGCACCCCAAATAACAAACAGACGGACAAAACAATGTATATATTAGAAGGGCGTATATAGTGGGAATCTTCACTAAAAATTTCAGCTGTCTATCTTGAATAGGAGCCGAGAAAATCACGTTTCCCCCAATTCATTAATTATGGACTGGCGGACGGACTTTGTGAATTATAGAGTAGCTTCGCTACTAAATATCTAGGAATAGCTCTTGTTCGTGAATAGTCCCTTTTTAACAATGCAATGGTTACATTTTGTTGGCAATTCATTTTAGTGTGCATTCCCTTCAATTAATATTCAGTTCTCATTCTTTGAATTTCAGATGTTTCCAGATGTCAGAATCAGAACTCAGCTACATTATATAAATGCAGTACTAGATAGCTTATGGAGTGGCAGACGGTTTAATGAGTCATTATTTAATTTCACGATAAACCGCATGAGCCTGGATGCAATCAAGATAAGACTGATTAATGATGGGTTTCACTCGGATCAAGAATGTATTCAAGACTTGACGACTATTTTTGATAACTTTAGAAGTATTTACAAACCAAAACAAGAAAGGGATAATGCAAATGAGTTTGAAAGATGCTTTTTTGCAAGACTTAATTCTCTGCCTTAAAGGAACCATGCAAGAAATATACCGCTTTAACTGCTGAAAGACTGCCACGAGTAGACCCAATACCCAAAATTTGAAGCCTCCAGCTTCAATAACAAAAAAGTTATAGACATTTCAAAATCATATTTTTAGTACAATGAAAATTTTGAAAGTTTTTCATTGCTAATAATAGAATTTTCATAATGATAATAAGTCGCCTAGAAAGAAAATTATAAGCTTATTTTTGGCAGAAACTTAGAATGCCAGTAACTGATAACATTTTTACAATAAAAACACTCTTTTTTTTTTAGTCAAAATCATTTTTAAAAATTCAGTTTAATTTGCGTTGTATTGAGAGTACTGTAGCGTGAGAATGCCAGCCTCTAGGATTTCCAGCCAATCATAAGGCTGAGTCCGTGCTAAGTCCTCTGAACAACCAATCACAGCTGAGCATCTGTATTACTTACATTAGTTTAATTTTTCCCCGCTATGATTTTACGCTTTGAAACGCAATTTAAACTGAATTTTATCATGACATTTTGACTATAAAAGGGATGTTATTATTGTAAAAGTGTTATCAGTTACTGACAGTCTAAGTTTCTGACAAAGATAAGCTTTTAATTTTGCTTCCAGAAGACGTAATTTAATATTGAAATTTCTATCATTAGCAATGAAATCTTTCAAAACTTTTATTGTACTAAAATAATCATTTTGAAATGTCTGTAACTTTTTTGTTATTGAAGCTTGAGGCTTCAAATTTTGGGTATTAGGTATACTCGTGGCAGGCATTCAGCAGTTAAAGCGGGGTATTTCTTGCAGGGTTCCTTTAATGGGAACTATATATCATATAGAATTTCAAGGTGTTCAAATCCTTTGTCTTCTTCTAAGCTGTGATTTAAACTTTGATACCTACAATTTTAATTTCAAAGACTTTGTACCTGAACACTGAGTTTCTACATAATTTTTTTGTCGCATGATTATCATTCTCTAATTAGAATGTTCTAAAATGTTACCTTCAGACCTTATTATTGATTTTACAGAAAAATGTGCTAACTACTTTCTATTCAAAGTCCTAGTCTTTTTTCGTCTTTAGAGGCATTTTTATATCTTTTAATGTAATGTACATACCTATAGATATGCTTACTGATATTTTTTAAACTTGTGTACCTAATTCTCATATTTTTGTGTGAATTTTTATAAATATTTTTATAGTTATGTAAATTTTAATATATGGGAAAACTCTTTTACTTTCGATGAAAATTGAAGATATTTGAAAAACTGAAAATTTATCATCCAACTTATGTAAAAAGCTTTACTGACCTTCTAGCTCTGGTTATATTGAATAGTTTTATTTTCAATGTATAATAAAGATATATTTTTTTTCAGAATTTTCTCAAAGTAGCGCAGCTACTTTAAATTAAAATGCCTGGAAGAGGTCGGGGCAGAAGTACTAGGGCTAGTAGATCAAACAAAACTGAAGACGATGCCTTAAGTAAGTTTTTATGCTGTGATGTTTAATGTGAATATTAACAAAAAAAGGGATAGTTTTACTAAGTGCATTTAAAATGTTCGATTGCAAGCATAACACAGTTATGGAATCTCAACGACAAAGATTTTTTTATCCAATCTTGACAAGTGAGGTATTTTTGGAAAGAGGAATATATATAGAAAACGCCTATGAAAATTAGAAAATCCGCAGAAATCAGATTTGCAAGTTATTTGCAAAAATCTGCAATGCTAATTTGCAAAATTAATTTCATGCCTTAAATGACTTATTTAGAAAAAATCTTTTTATGAAATGTGTTTATTTATAAGTTTAGAACATACTTAGGGCAAAAAAAATTCTTTAGTGTTACTTTTTTCACCTTATATATGAAAAAAGCAGTTTCTCACATTTTAAGATAAAAAAAGGTATAGAAACAAAAAATATGATTTTTCTTGATGTAAACACAATAATTGGCATAAAATCTATCATCCTAAATGTAAAAATCAACTATAGAATCCTTTTTAGAGCTAATATAGTGCAAAAAGTAACCAATACATTTTTGCAAAGTATGAAAATCTGAAGAAAATAGTTCTTTTTGCTTTTGATATACATATCAGATAAATGTATATAAAAATAGTGATTAAAAACTATAAAACATGTTATAAGTTTTTTCAACATTGTCATTGATTAAATTGCACTTTTAGGTTTAAGAATTACCAAAGTAGTGCATAAAAACTCTTTTTATGATGTAATTAAACAAAATAAATGCCAAAAAACCAACTACAAAATGGTCTACTGCATTATAAAAAACGCCTAATTGTTGATTTGAATTTATTTTGTTTTATAACTTAATAAAAAGAGTTTTTATGTGCTACTTTGGTATTAAGTAAACCTAAAAGTGCATTTTAATCAATGATAGGGTTGAAAAAGTTATAACTTGTTTTATAGTTTTTGATCACTAATTTTATATACATTTATCTGATATGTATATCAAAATCAAAAAGAACTATTTTCTTCAGATTTTCATACTTTGCAAAAATGTCTTGGTTACTTTTTGCACTATTTTTGCTCTAAAAAGGATTCTATATCTGATTTTTACATTTAGGATGATAGATTTTATGCCAATCATTGTGTTTACATCAAGAAAAAACATATTTTTTGTTCCTAAACCTTTTTTATCATAAAATGTGAGAAACTGCTTTTTTCATATATAAGGTGAAAAAAGTAACACTAAAGAATTTTTTTTGCCTTAAGTATGTTCTAAACTTATAGATGAACACATTTCATAAAAAGATTTCTTTTTAAATAAGTCATTTAAGGCATGAAATTAATTTTGCAAATTAACATTGCAGATTTTTGCAAATAACTTGCAAATATGATTTCTGCGGATTTTCTAATTTTCATAGGCGTTTTCTATATATATTCCTCTTTCCAAAAATACCTCACTTGTCAAGATTGGATAAAAAAATCTTTGTCGTCGAGATTCCATAACTGTGATAAGTTACAAGATTACCATCTAACATATTTGATTTTGTATTATAATAAATAGCAATCAATCAGGCACGACTAAAATAGTCATCATGTTGTTTTTGTGAAAACAGGACAGCTGTTTATGTTGCATATATCCAAAAGTATGATTTTCAAGTCTTGATATTTTTAAAACTACCTGGTAGAAAATTGAAATTCTTTCAATAATATGTCCTATAGATGTAGTTTAAACTAATAAACAGAAAAAATATGCAGTTCAAGTTTAAATGCACTTCATGCAACTACCCCTTTAATTTTTTACCTTATCCTATTATATAAATTAGTTAGCGTATTTTGTCTGTCCCGAAGGAATTCGCTAACTGATGAACCGATTTTGTTCTCCTTTACAGTGAAGCTTCTTATAGGTCCTGGGAAGGTTTTAAACTATTTTTGGGGAGGGTGTCTTCACCCCCCTCTCCCTAAAAAAATATTTTTTTACTCTTTTAAAACTCAAATTTAAAATGGGATGAGGTCGACTTTTCCCCCTCCTACCTTAAGTGTCCCTAGAAGCTTCTAGGGGCGTAGCCGCTAGTTCTTAAAAAAGTATTGATGTACACTAATAAGACTTATTAACGACCAATGATATAGCTTTAAACATTGTATTAGGTTCAAAGAATTTTTGTTCTTCCTAAGAAAGTATTATAAACTTTTTACTTATCAAGTAGTTACTTCGCGGTCAGGAAAATAGTTAACCCCTCTCCCCCCCCCCCCCCCCCTCCTGTATAGAGCCTAACTGAAAAGTAAAGCCAATTTCAGCGATCTCTAGCTTCAGACAAAAAAAACTATTGCTTTATATTATAGAAGATGGGACATTTTTCATTTATTTTTCATTTTTATGTATATTGCGTGGGCATATAAAGGGGGGAGGCGGATGTGCCATTTTTTTAATCCAAACATAAAACGTGAATGATATCAGCCCACTAAAGGGTTGTAACCACCGCTCCCGCCAAATTTTTTTTTGCCTTTTTTCGCCAAATTAGACAGTTCTCAATCATCTGAGATAAACTTTTTTTCTTATATTATATTTTCACCTTATATTTTCACGTGATACTTATAATATTTCAAACATGTCGATATTAAAAAAAATTGCAATTGTAAAATCTTACAATTGTCAAGTCAAAATATAAGCGAAATTTTTATGAAAAAAAAAGTTTATCTCAGAAGATTGAAAATTGTCTACTATGGTGAGAAAAGGCAAAAAAGAAAAGATTCTATTTTTGAAAGCTTGTAAATTGAAGGGAAGTTTTTATTTATCTGCAATTGTTCTTTCCTGTAATGATTTGGGGTTTCCATCTAGTTTAGATAAATAATAAAATAGCATTTCATAGCACTTAAATGTAGCTTCTATTTAAGTCAAATGTATTATAGTAAATCATGAAGACGGTAAAGCTACCACTGATGATACAAATGTTGATGAATCAACAATAGAAGAAAATGACAGTGAAAATGCATCAAAAGATTCTTCAGAAAATATACCTACAGATGATCCATCAACAAATGCAGTTGAAGATGGTGGTAATTCTAAGGACGAGGAGATCAATTCGTCAACTGATGATAAGCCTTCTACAAATGAAGAAAATAATACTAAAATAGCAGATGATATTACAGAGCAGTCAACAGAAGTTGAATCAGAAACAAATGTTGCTGATAATGACAACACAGTTGCTGCCAATGAACCAGACTCTTCAGATTTACCTCAAGATAATACTGAAGAAAAAGATGATAAGGAAAAGGAAATAGTGGAAGTTTATGCTATTTCTAATGAGAAAATTACAAATGAAGTCCCTTCAATGGAAGAAAATATTGAAAATCTGGAACCAAATGTTACAGACAGTCAGAAACCAGATGAAAAAGAAAATCCGCAACCGGATAAAGATGAAAATCCGCATCCTGATGAACTTGAAAATCTACAATCAGATGATAGAGAAAATCAGCAACCAACTGAAATTGAAGAAATGCAAACAAAGGACAAAGAAAATTCTGAGTCAAATGTTACTGATGATAAATCAGCTACAGAGAATGACAAGGATCAAGTTACAATCGATGGAGAATCCACAGAAGGAGTTGAAGGAGGTAATTATATTATTTTATTATCTAATATTTAGGCATTCATGTTAAAAATGAATAGAATATGGGATTTTTTGTTATTAGGAAAATCATCTGTATCAAACGGCGGTTTTTGGTGGAATATGGTAAAATTTGGTAATGATTTGATTTTACTTATCACATTTATAATCTACCTCACCCCTAAAGCAAACACTAATACTTTGTTCTGATTGTTCACATTTGACAGAAATGATCTAAAACTTTAAGGTGTTCCTACTGAAGTAAAAAGTGGACAGATAGCCCATGTAAGGAGATATTCTGCACCCTGGATGTTCAGATTTAAAGAAAGAATTAGAATTTTGCTTAATTGTGAGGTAATATACTTGAAAGTTCTTCAATAGGGAAGTTAAGTTTGAATATATTTGTAAACAATAAGTACTTTTTATAAAGGATATTGCTAGATTTCTACAGGGGTGTATATTCTGCACAAGATTTATTTTTTTCCCCTGCTACAAATTTTTTTATTTTTTTCCCCCCCTAGTTTTTTCTCACCAAGTAGGGGGGGAAATGGAAAAATATTTAAAGAACTCTATATTTTATTTATTTTATCCCTCCTACCACACATTTTTTTTGGGTTTTTTTTTACCAAGGAGGGAGGGGGGGGGGGATGGAAAAAATGTTTTCAGTTTTCTTAATTTTTACATTTTTTTTCCCTCCAACCACTTATTTTTTATTCCCCCCCCCCCCTGAGCAGGGGATCCCATGTAGAATATACACCCCTGGATTTCTATTAAATATGTAACGGTTCTATTTCAAAATCTATGATAGTCAATAAAGAGGGGAAGGGGGAGATAACAGACTATGATTGGCTAAAAGGTTTTCATGCTTTGTCTGATGAGAAACATTACTACTATGGTTGGGCCGGATACTTTTTTGGCCGAATACCTGATATCCGGCTGATTTCTAACGCCAGAAATCCGGCCGAATATCTGTGGAACACCGGACTAGGAATAAGCCAGATATCCGGTATCCGGATTGTTTCAACAACCGATATCCTGCCGGATATTTAAAATAGCCGGATATCCAGGGCTGTGCAAAACCCGGGTTTTTTTTTAAATACCCCGGGGTCGTGGAAAATAGGGGTTTTACCCGGGTTTTAGGGGTTTCTTGGGGTTTTTTGGGTATTTTGGGTTTTTATAGTTTTTTATACTGTAAAAGCTTGAATAATATATTAAATATAATAGACGATTCTTTCTATGGCGCAGCGAGTTTCATAGTATTTTCAAAGTAGCTTTTCTCTTATTTCTACCCCTGCGGGGCAATCATAACCCCTTAACTAACCTAACCTAAAATAACCTATTAATAGTTACTATAAAGGTACAAAGAAAACCACTGTGCCATGAACCAATTAGGTCCTTTCTTTTAATATTTAGAAACAGGCTAGGACATAAGAAAGATGAAAAGTTGGCTGCTATATACAGGAAAAACAGAAAAAATGCAAAAATCTAAAGATCCTAAAATTGCTTTCTTGCTGGTATATCTCTTCCTTAGCCCATGCCAATGGCAAAATCAGGCACAAGTAGTAATAGCAGCAGTCTATTCCTTTGTTAAATACAGGGGTCAATGAAAAACATTTTTTTTTTATATAAACAATGATAAATAAACTTATTTTTGAAACAATTTTACTTTTTTTAATAAAACCCCCATAACCCAAAACCCCATGGTTTTTTAAGGTGGGTTAAAGAGCAAAAAATCCGGGTGGGTTTTGGGGTGGGTTTTTTTTGTCTGCCAACCCTGCGGATATCCGGCCTAACCCTAATTATTACAGAACATCAATCTTTTGTAGTTGTGTGAGAATATTTGTCTCCGTGCGGTCAACCTTCCTTGTTGTGGGTCTCAAGCCTGTAGATCATGTGCTTTCAAGGAGGTAATACAAATTCTAATTCAGGGGTGTTTAGTGAAGTTTCTTAAAGGTCCTGGGATTATAACTATTTTGGGGAATGGTACACATTATATAAGTCGGTTGAGGAAGGGGGGTATATTCGTACAGACATTAAGCAAACATAATATAGTTAAATCCTAAGCATCATTCAGATCAATATTTAGACGCATGGACAGAAATTAAGATTATCACAGGGGTGTATATTCTACATGGGATCCCCGGCTCAGGGGGGGGGGGGGGGAATAAAAAATAAGTGGTTGGAGGGGAAAAAAATGTAAATATTAAGAAAACTGAAAACATTTTTTCCATTTCCCCCCCTCCTTGGTGAAAAAAACTAAAAAAATGTGTTGTAGGAGGGATAAAATAAATAAAATATAAAAATCATTAAATATTTTTTCATTTCCCCCTCCCCCCTACTTGGTGAGAAAAAACTAGGGGGGGAAAAAATATAAAATTTTGCAGCCGGGGAAAAAAAATATATCTTGTGCAGAATATACACCCCTGGATTATCATAAATGCAAATTTAAATAGGCGCCAATTTTCATTGATTTTTCTTTAGGTTACAGCCAAAAGAGTTTGTTGGCAGTGTAATGAACCTGCAAAAACTGAAAGCTTCCAGAATCATGAAGATTTAAGGTTAGATTTATTTTTGTAAAGTAGAAGGGGGGGGGGGGGTAAGACAAATTAAACTCTCCAAATTTCTATGCTTCAGTAAAGTTGTACTTGGTTCAACTCAAAGTTGTCGTAACTCTAAAGGGGGGTGTTGAAAGCATCTCACGTCCTTTTATTTTATTTCAATAAACACCAATGTCTATTTTTTTGTCATTTTTTGTAATTTGTCTTTTTCACTAATATTGAGTTGGGATTCTTTTTTTAGATCAGCTGTTCAACAATTCAATGACGGTGAAGAAAATTGGAAAACTTTAGATAATCAACTTGTCGAGAATCTTATGGTACTTTACTTATATCCTTTTATATAAAGTAGTAAGTTTTTGTGACTGAAGCTTAAGATTTCAATGACTACTGAATGATTAAGTTTCCCTTTGTAGGGAAGCGTTACATATGTCCCGGGCTGGTATTTTATTGTTACAATAACATGTTCTAGTATAATGACCTGATTTAGATTTGAAATAGCCAAAACTAAATAAAACTCTTTAACTGAACATAATATAATCACTAAGTCTATAATGATCATACTAGGAACATTTTTTGCAGCTTATTTTTTTAGGGGGTTAGAAAACATTTCGTAAGAATTTTCAACAAGGCTGAAAGAAATCTCAAGAAGGAAAGAACAAAACAGAAAAGAAAAGAAAGAGAAATCTATAACGTTAACGAAGACAAAGGAATTTCGGATTTCTACATATGCGCTGCTTTGTTTCCAATTGATAAAGATACAAAATACCTAACTTTAAAAAAATGAGTTCCATGGTTTGATGTTACTGTTAACTACGCTTACATTTGCTCCTAAAAGTCTAAATAAGTTTTATACTTATATACTTAAAGCCAAATTCAGTTATTTCGAATTACCACTGTTGGGTTTTAATTGTAGTAACGGTAGTAACGGTAAGAATACCTCTCTTACCATACCCAGGTAAAGGTTAGGTATTAGTGAGCAAGTTCAGGTTAGATAACAAGTCTGCTATTGGACTTTTTTATCAGATAGCAGGATCTTGTTTTAATTCAGGGGTATTTATTCTGCATGGGTTATCCTGATAAGGGAGGGGGGGGGGGGGGAGGAAAAAATAAGGAGTACTAAGAAAAAATTTCACTTCTTGGCGGAAAAAAAAATAGAAAATATGTGGGAGTGAAAAAATGAATAAAATAAAGGTGACTGAAATTTTTTTCATATTCGCATAAGTAGAAATGCCAAGTGCAAAACTAAAGGTGCAAAGCATGAAGCTTTACCCCAAGATGGCAAGAATCTGAAAACTATCGTCAGACCAAGATGTGCTTTTCCTATACCAAAGGAATTATAAGTTATTTTTAAAACTGAAATAGATAAATAACTGTCTCTTACTTAAGATCTCCTGAAAATTCTTCTCACGTTTCATAGGTTAAGTTTTATGGACAACTGTCATTCTTAAAAGTTGTTGTTAATGATAAACAGCACAGGCTACAGATTCTGATCTAAATTTCATGTATTATAATTCATCTGAAAAAAAAACACATGTCCTTGTTCTAGGGGTGTATGTAAGGGGGGGGTGGGATGAAATGTAAAAATTAAGAGAATTGAAAACATTTTTTTTTCCATTTTTTCCTCTTGGTGAAAAAAATAAAAAATACGCGGGAGGGGGGATAAAATGAATAAAATATAAAGTTCTTTAAATAATTTTCCATTTTTTCCCCATCCTTGGTGAAAAACTAGGGGGAGGGGGGGAGGGAAATATAAAACAAATATTAATAAAATAAAATATTTTATATATTCCACTCCAATAGGTATACAAAAAAAAAGAATTTTAATACCAAAGTGCCTGATAAATTTGATATGACCGTAAATTTAAAATAAATAACATGATATGCATTTCCAAGGTTGTTACTTTGAACGCGCATAAAATTACGAAAGAAACCGTTGCTGTCAATTATACCATCAATGCTGAAGGATTTGTTGGACAAGGCACATTAATAATTATAGTTGAATTTTTGGTCTAATTGTTGATTCCAGGGCTTAAAGTATTCGTTTTACAGATATGTCAAGCGCGTGACTATAAGTTAAAAGCTGGTTTCTTCCCTTCGTTGATAAAAGACTACATTCTTAAAATTTAAGACAAGATTTTTTGGGGGTGTTACTATTCAGTATTCATTATAAAAACACTATGGACGACCTGCCTCCAATTTAGTAATCAAATGCGCTGTAGGTAGTTAATATACATTTGGCATTTCACAAATAACAACACCCTGTGGTGCTCTGATAACCCCCCCCCCCCCCTCCCTCCCCTTATTTTTAAATATAATGAAATTAAGGTTGCGAAAATTTTTCGTTTGTATACTTTAAGCCAGTTTAAGTTAGGTTATATTGGTTACACCGCAAATGTAACCCCGCAGTGGTTAGTCATAGAAGAGCAAATCTGCCCACCACCTTTAGTTTATTTTTTTTTAATCCTAAGATAGTGGCGGTATCAGTGCTTAACAGTCACTTTGTGGAAAAGAACCTATTTATTTTGTCCCTTGTATTTAGATTGTCAATTGATTTTCTATAATTATGTGTGTCAAGGCATAGCCAAATGTTTCAACAGAAACTCGGAAAAACGCTCGGTAGCCATATTCTGCAAAGTTATGCCTAAAAACTTTGACAAGGATAAGTTTGATCCAAAGCAGCTAACTGGTTGTCCTATTGAGAAAAAAAGTGTTGAGGTCGGAAAGTTAACTGAACTGACAAAAGATGAATATTCAGATGTTCCTCCCACTGAAACAGAATTCCAGCTAGTATTTAAGGTAAATAAATAGTGGCTTTGTTCTCCGCCTAGTTGGGCTTTGTCTCAAAAAAAGGGCAGGGGTGTAAATTATGCATAAGATTTATTTTTTTCCCTGCTGGAAAATATTTAATTTTTCATTCATTCATTTTCCCCCTCCCACATCCCCCCCCCCCCCCCCCCCCCAAGGAGAGGAAAAAAGGTATTCAGGACTGTTAATTTCTTAATTCTTTCCCCTCCTACATATATTTTATTTAAATTACTGTTCTTTACTTAAATTTCCTCATAGCTTAACGGACAGGTATTTACATAGATGTAGTTGCTATGATGCTAAAAATTGGTTTTTATTCATTGAATATCTTTTTGTTTAGGGACCAGAAATCAAGGTCGATAAACTAACATGTCTTACTCTTCAATTTGCTTCTAAAGGAAATTTGATAATCTTGTATTGTATAACCGATAAATCAGCTAGAAAAGGTTAACTGTGTTTTAAAGGGATGTAAATCATTCGAAAATCCTAATAAACTTCTTTAAAACAATTTTGCTAATGTAGGAGACATTACCTGTTTTGCTTTATTTGTGATGGATCAAGAGGCCCAAAATTGTGCAATAAAAACATAAGATTATCTATTACCATTCAAAGATGATTCCGCCAAAATTGTTGAAGCGTCTGCCAACCATATCTATGGAGTTGAAGGTACACTGGAAGACATCTACATCTTCACAGCGGCTGTTTCACCTTTTGTAGAGGATGATAACTGTGTGAGAGTGCTTGCCATGCCTACCAATTTAAATGGACTTGGTATGTTCATTTTTTTATATATTTTATGGTATTATTAGTTAGGGAGAGGTCATTGGACTCAAAATTACAATGGTACACAAAGTTTAATGACCACGTTTAATAATCTTATTCGTTGTTTAAACATTTTGGATATTTTTTATTGAAATTTAATTGGTTGGTTTCAAACTGGATGTGTCCAAACATTTCAACTAATAATTTTAATCTAGAAAAGGTGTAATGATTGTTAAGGATGTATTGTGTATATATTCATCGTCCATTGTCTTACCACTTAAGATCCCTGACTATTAGTTGTTAGCAAAGAAGTGCAACATTTTATGATTTATTTCTGTTGGTCACTATTTTTCCTTTTTCTAATCGCGGACAACATACCTTAGATACCATACAAAACATGCTCATTCAGTATAATTCAGAACATGCTCATTCAGTATGGTTCAGAATTTGTTTTAAACCAACAAAATAGTGTGATGATATCTTATTTCATATTTACTGCCTTTTTTGGGACAAAATTTTCTTTATCTTTGATGTCTTTTTAATCCTTAGGTATTATCTTACATTTATTCTTCTTCATTTATTCACTACTAGCGGCTACGCCCCCTAAAGGCCTCTAGTGGCACTTTAAATGTTTGGTTTTAAAAAAATAATACGATACCTTACAATGTCTCGAAGGAGTGAATATTCTAACGATACTTTGCAATGTTACGTCGGAGTCTCTATTCGAGAGAAAAAAGTTTCGATTTATTGTGATTTCTCTTGGGAGGGTGGTGGTACCCTCCCCCAAAATAGTTATAAACCTTCCTGGGAACTATGAGACGGTACGCTGTTAAAGAGAACCCGATCGGTTCAGCGGTTAGCGAGATCCTTCGGTACAAACACACAGACAGACATCCTGTTACTTTAGTATAAGGATTTCTTTTATGCTTTTTGGGAAAAAAGGCATTTAGTGTTTACTTCTTCTGCAAATTCTAAAAATTTTTCAATTTGTTCTCGTCATTTATATGGCCTTGTGGACTTATTTTATTATTTTGTATAGGTACCCAGAAAGATTGACGTTGTGTTTGTGTGTGTTTGTCTTCGTTACCAAAAAAATGTTCGTTACGCCAATAGAGACACTAAATTTTAATAAAAATAATAAAAATAATCTAGAGACACACACTTATGCTCAAGGTTTAGAGTTGATGCCAGGACAAGTGGTTGGAACAGCAAGATTACTGGAACCAGATGATATCTTCAAAATTAAGCACAGGAACGTCTGTGCCGCGCAAATATTTCATCAGAAATGGGTAAGTTTACTCTTGTAAATTTATCAAGTTATCAGATATCACATTAGAATTTCTGTACTAACTAGCCTGTTTATATGATGAAAAAGGATATATCTGGACCCAACCAAAGAATTCTTTTTTTTATAACTTATTGTCTGCAATTGTTTGTGTAAATTTCTGTGTAAGTTTGATCTGTAGAAGTAAAACTAAATATTATAGTAATAAATAACGGCATTCTGCTTTAGTGCCCAAAGTCTTGAAAGTTAGCCAAAATAATAAATGTTGCGTCCGTCCTAAAGTCCAAAGTTTTACATAACCAACATCCCATCTCTAAATTCCGAATTTATAAAAAAATAAATTTTTAAGTTGGCAAAAAAGAACAGCGTTACCCTGCAGGAAGTGAACAGATGGCTAGGTCCTAAATCTAAAGCGAAGCATACTAAAAAGATGAGGCGAGGAATGTGTGAGTACAAGGCGGGCCCTGATCAGAGTATGGCATATCCAAAAAAAAAGTTAAAACTGGCATTGAAACATCAGGTTATTTTACTCTTTTTCTTACTAATATAAATGTGGTAGGATATAGGTAATTTGTAATGGTACAAACCAATCAAAATTAACAAAAAAATACCCATAGTTTTGGAGCCAATGAATGTGATTAGGTGGTTATAAAACGTTGGGTATTTAAAGTCAAATGTCCCCTCCCTTCTTTATTGTTATTTCTTTATTTTTGTGGCAGACTTTTTATAACTCTTGTAAATATTTTCAGCAAGCTGTAGAACTGGCCGCGCAAGGCTTTACAGAAATGGATGGTAAACCCATAGTTCAAGTTATTAAGAACACAAAGGCTTATACTAATCAAGAGAAAAAGCGTAGGAAGGTAATAAAAACTAAGCTTTTAGCCATTTCAAGTGAGGGGGGGTATTCTGTACGCTCGAATGTTACTATAAGATGAACAATTCTTTCACATAAGTTGGTCAAACTATTTTTTTTGATAAGTTAAAGACTTTTCATTGGTGTATATTCTGCACAAGATTCATTTTTTTCCCCTGCTGCAATTTTTTTTTTACTTTTTTCCCTCCTAGTTTTTTACCAGCAAGGAAGGAGAAAAATGGAAAAATATTTTCAGAAATCTTTTTTTATATTCATATTACCTATACCCCCTCCCACATAGTCTTATAGTTTTTTTTTCACCAAGGAGTGGAGAAAAATGGAAAAATGTTTTCAGTTCTCTTCATTTTTACATTTTTTCCCCCCTAACCACAGATTTTTATTTTTTTATCCCCCCCCAGACCCACTAGCATGGTCAAATTTGCAGAATATATACCCCTGAGATTTTTACAACAAAATATGCGCTATTTATTGATTGATCAGTGTGTCTTTGCAGCGCTACTTGTGGCTATAATCGCTCTTATTTTGTTTGTAGAATCTTCTGAACCTGCAAGGAAAAGAGCCCATTGTGGCGGATTTACGAGGACTTCTCCTCACTAAAAATCAGAGGAAGAAGTTGAAGAAGAGAATGAAGAAAGAAGCCTCCCAAAATGTAGGCACTGAAAACACAAAGGGGGGTGGAACTCCCCAAAGGAATAAAAGTAAAGACGCTAAACCCCATTTTTATTCCCTACCAGAAAAGGATGGAGAAGGTTCTCCCATGAAGAAAAAGAATGCAGCGCCACCCAAAAAAACAGTTGGAAATGAATCAAATAGGTCGCAGAAAACTAAGCAGGGGGAAAACACTAGACATGGCAAAGACTCGTCACAGCGGAATAATGCGGGAACTGGAAATAAACGAGGCCATAATCAGCAACCAAGTTATGGAGGGAAAAGGTCAAAGTATGAAGCTACGCAATCAAGGTCGTATGGAAGCAGTCAGGGGTATGGACAGTACAACCAAGGTAGGAGCGTTTATTAATAGTGTTTTAATTTGTTGTCATCTCACCAAAAAAGTCGTAAAGAACTAATTTAATTTTGAATATTATTATGTTGATTTATGTCCAAAAAATCCATTTTTAAATATTTTAATAGAAATATACATCCAGGGAAAAGGGAATGTGAATCTGACAAACAATTCTAAGTGAAAATTTCCCCTCACCCCCCTTCCCCTTTTCTACTCTTCTTACCCACTTCCCTTTTAGTTACACCAAAATAAACAAGTTTTACTCCAACAAAATATTTAATTTTCGGCAATTTCAAGTGGAATTAATTGGGTGAAAATCAGCCCCTGTATACACCTAGGACCTAGGTACTCAAGAATCTAAAATTTTTTATGTAGTTGATAACCGTGGGTACGGCTTAAGCAGTTTTGGCTCAAACTCAAGTGGAAATTATTACGGAGGAGGAGCTTCCAATTACGGTGTTAGGTTAGTTTTCATATTTTTTTTTATATTACCCAATGCAACCCCAATAATTTTCAGTAGGTAGATTGTAATAAATGGAATAGATGAGATTTTCTCTGCTACTTATAAGATATGCTTCTGAAATTTCTTATGAAGATACCAATATCTGATGAGTGTATTATTTAACACTTTAATCCGTAAATGTTCTAAATATCACTTGATAAAATTGGGCCACATCAAATTTTTTGCTTATAACTAGAAACACGTTTTGAAGAAAGTTAAAAATCAAGTCTTTCTCATGTTTGACCCCTCTTAACTGATAATATATAAATAACCAGAGGTGGATTCTTAAAAAAAATTTGCCCCACTAATCCCTTAGTGGGCCAAAAATGTTTTTGTGAAAAATCCTCCAAAATCACATATAAAATCTACAAAAATTCAATAAAATATTATGTTCATAACCCTTCTATGTTTTTATTTATTTTTTGTAGATTTTTAATGTGATTTTGGTGGATTTATCACGAAAACAATTTTGCCCCACTAAGCGATTAGTGGGGCAAACTTTTTTTAAGAATCCACCTCAGTTTTATAAATGATTATGTGTAGTTCGTATGAAAATACCCCGGGATATGACAATGGAAGCTACAACAATTACACCCCATTCAATCAACCAATACAGGTAATAGTAATAGGTTGTTTCTTCATCATCATCATCGCCATTTATCTCTTCTTTTCAGAGCATAGGCCACGCACAATGGTTCTCTATTTTTCTTTGAATTGGGCCTCAGTAGAGGCATCACTGAAAGAAGATAGATTCTTTTCTTTCAGTTCATCCAGGAATTCCCTCCTCCAGGTTGTTTTTGGTCTACCTGGTTTCCTCTTTCCCGTGAAGGGGTTCCAAGTCAAGGCTTGATTAGTTAAATCATTATGGCCTTTCCTTAGAGTGTGCCCCAACCATCTCCATTTTCCCTGTTTTATTGTCTGTTTTTCTTAGTATTCTAAAATGAAATTATAAATGAAATTCATAGTTGAAATTTTTACTAGTTAAAAATACAAGACAATTTGTATTTGTAACAATAACATGCTTATTACTGTTTATTATTATGCGTTAATTCTTAAAGAAATCCAATTTCGTCAAATAAAAAGGGGAGGGACATTTGCAATCGTATGGCAAATGGTAGGGAAATTAGAGAAATATCAACGAGAAATTAAATAGGTTTGTATGTGTATAATTCTTCCTTTCGGAGATGGTAAATAGGGAGCAAGAATTATTAGACATTCCCCCTCTTAATGTATACAAGATCTTCATTATTTTTTTTTCGAGTATGGCTTTGAAACAGACTTCTAATATACGCTGTATTAGAACCAGTGCTAAGCCATTATATTATATTATTATAGCCAGTTTTCTACGAATTTTAAAATAAAAGTTACAATATTTATACCAGTTTTGTTAGCTCAGTCCTTCAGGCCCTTGGGTCTAACAAAACTGGTTTTGATCTTATAATTTTACATTTTAAAATCCGCGGGAAGCTGCGATAATTAACAAATTCCGTATTTCTTATTCAGGCTAATCCAATGATGGGTTCAATGGGAGCCAATCCACAAAATTCTAATTTTTATCGCGGTAATTTTTTTATTATTTCATAGTATTCTGTACAAGGACAGTAACATTCACAGTTAGGGTAGCAATATCAAGCTAGTGTTAAATAACAAATTCTGGTAGTTATGTCAATATTTTTTTTGCTATATAAATTACTGAACACATTTTACTAAATTCCCTTTTAAAATTTTCAATATACAAGATAGCCCTTCAATACTTAACGTATATTAAACTTTTCTATGATTTGCCTTGACTGGCTTAATTCTTTTTAAATTTGTTAATTGAACTTCTGTGAACAGCAGGCATCGTTTCTATTATAATAAGTTATTTCAGCTTCAATGTGAGATATTTTTTTTGTTTCAACTTCCCTACAGGCTTGCATATTCAGCTGATACTATTATAATCCATTAAAATTTTGAAAATCGGACCTAATACACTAAAGATACGTGGAAATATATTTTGGATTGGGGGGGGGGGGGGGAATGAATCTTGTGCAGAACGTAACCAATAACAAGTAAGTGCTCTTTAACTTATTTTAATTCAAATGTTTTTCTACTCAATGATTCTAGGTTATATTTCATCTATGGTTTTGATTTAGATAACAGTTATGACTATGACAGAATTCAGCTTGAAAAAGAAGAAACAACATTGAAAAGATTAACACTACGAAGTGAAATTGAAAAAGCGAAGGTAAACTATTGATAACATATAGGTAATATTGTTAGTATTTTTAATTTTTGAGTTTAGGAGATTTCTCCGTTTTTGATTAGATTTTCAAAGTTTTATAGTAGTTGGACTAGATTTCCTGATTGTCTCTATGAATTGAAGTATCTAAGTCGTTTTTCATAGAATTTTAACATATTCTGGTCTTGGTAGGTATGGGTTACTGAATGCTACAATCAACACGAAACTTCAGTCAGTTTTTCTTTTATGGCGCGGTATACGATTTCATGAAAACCAATCTTGTTGCTTTTATCAGATTGAGTTGGAGCAATTGCGGCGCACAAAGGAGCAAATGTTGAGTACTGTTAGACAAGAACAGATCCCTGCGGAACACCATAGGAGACCATCAAACCCTAGGTTAGTTAGACATACGAATGAGTTAACGTGTATTGGAACGAGCTAAAATATTTTATAAATTAATGTTTCAAAAATTAAAATGCCTTTAGCAACGAATTTTATGTTTCTAGTTATAAAAAGTCTTCTCATTAAGTTCTTTCATTAAAATATCTTTTTTTGTTATAAACCAATTTCTAGAAAATCTACAAAAGATTACATTACACAATTTTTACTTTACTTTACCCTATCGCGTAAAACCCAACATTAAAATGTAGAAGGGAAAATCAGTACGGTTACATCGTACATTAGCTATCCTAATACACAATAATGCATTGGTATACCTAACTATGAGTTATTTGGCAGGTACGACAGTGGCAGGGGATACATGTATAAATGAGTTTCACTCAATTTATCAAGAAAATCTACAAGTATATAATAAATCATGTTTTGTTTAGTAAACTTTCAATATATTCATGTTATTTCCTTTTGAGTTTCTTTAAATTTGTAATTGTTTTATGTACTTTGTTAACTTACCAATCGGCGCAGCGATCTAATTTACGGCGTTCGCACAGCACTTAATCTAGAGGGGAGAGGGTGCACTTGAGCTTTTTCTTTTGCTACTCCCCCAAGTCTCTCCTGTTCTTGAAATTAAAGTGCAAAATTTCAAAGTTCAAAATGCATCTAGAATTAGCGCTGACGCCTAAAAAAATTAATATGATTTGTACTTTTGTTTTGTTTTTAATTTTTTCTGTGATAATGTTAGACTTTTAACTATTATTATTTTCAGAACTTAAAATGAAATGATTTGACAATCAATTACCAAAATGGAGGATGAATATTACTCAGATTTCTCCTATCACGTAAATGAGTCTGATTTAGAAGACTACTATGATGAAGATGATTGTTTTGATCCTTATGATTACTTTGCTGACAATTCCAATGGATATTCCAATGGACATTCCAATGGATATTCCAATGGATATTCCAAAGTAAATTTCAATGGACATTCCAATGGATTTTCCAATGAATATTCCAATGGATATGTAAGTGAAACTTCTAATTCAAATGAAAGGCACATAGAAGAAAATGAGAAAACTGAGAATGACAACTCAGAAATTCCTAACAAATCTGATTTTTTGTCCACAGAAAAGGAAAAGGTGAAGTTTGAGGAACCAGAAAATTTTAGTAATTCACTTGACTCTGAAAGTTCTTTGAATGCTGCACCTGTCTCAACAAATGCTACTCCTGCACTAGTTGATATTACTAAAAAGAATCATGAAAAACTTGATGCTGACTCCTCTGGAACAGTAACTTTTTCAGACGGTACAAATTTAACTGGTGATCAAATTGCTCAACTTATAAACCAGCTTGGAAAAGTTGTTAGGGAAGAAATTAAGAAAGCATTTGATAATTATAGAGAAAATGAAGATAATCTATTTTCACTAGATGATAATCCTGAAAATAAGGCAGAAATTGTAAATTCAAATGAAAATAAAACTGGACTAGAAAATCATTTCGGTGATGAAGACCATGAAGATCATGACCCTAATTCTGTTAGTGATTCTGATTACGAATACAGTGATGAAGACTCCAACAATGAAAGCGATACGGAGAGCATTGCTGAAGTTGAAAATACAAAATCAGCCAAAAATAAAAATGATATTGCTGTTCAAGATCCAAAGGTTGAGCCACAGTATCAAAGACCTCCAAAGAATCAGTGGAAGTCAACAAAGAAAAGAAAGAAGGCGTGGAAGAAGCTTAAGGTTGGAAAATATGGCACCATTGGACTAAAGGCAAAAGATATCATTTGCTTCAAAATACCTCAGGCAAGGAGTTTAAATATTATTCATTTTTTATTCATGGCTTTTTTATGAAGTACACAATATTCTGATGTAAGTTCTGTAAAATGTAATATTGAGAAATAGAGAAAGTCTGAGGCAAAATAGTTCTCAAATGAAATTCCCCTACTGAGCCTATACCATTTAATTTTGAGCAACCATAAATAATACTGCGCTTGTAATATATTGCTGTTTTATTTAAATTCTTTGTCAACAGGTATTATGTCTAAATGCAAGATATGTGAATCCTAACATCAAAAATCTTCGTTATGAAATCAATTTTAATGGATTTCTCGGACAAGGAGTAACCAGTGTAAAGACTAGGCATGGAAAACTTTGTATAAGGGGTAATTTGACCTATTTTGTCTTTTTAAGGAGCATTAATTTTATTAATGTGAACTATCTCTCTATACTTTTTAAATATAATTCAGTTTTGATATACTTTCAATTTAACAGTGTTCAACTAATGTTTTCGTGGCTACATTATTCTAATTTTTGTTATGTTAATGTTTCTTATTCAACCCTAATTAAAATAGATTTTTAGAAAATATTTCCTTATTCATATCAACATACCTATTCGTTCTGTATTCTAAAAGTTTTTCATGATCATAGATCTGCCATGAAGCTTGAAAACTGGTGTTTTGTCAAAGTGATCCCTGGATTTTTTGACCCACCGACATTTGGCTACAATTTAGCGAATTGTGACGGTAATAATAGTTAGCAAAGCTTCTCTACAAGTGACAAGATTAATCTGCCAGTACATAAGTTACTCTTGGCACAATTACGAAGAATAACGATTCCCAGTTACAATGGTTTGAAATTGGGAGGGAAAGTAAAAGAAGTTCTATCCCTGCGACCATTGTTTCTTCTTTTCCTACCCACTTCCCTTTTGTACCACCTCAAAACAATTTAATATAACCAATGATTCAAAATAACTAATTTTAAGTTAAATAAATTTCTGAATCATGGCCTATAGAATGAATAATTCCTAATAAATTTGAGTTACTTTTGATGAAGTTAGAGGCAAAATATATTTTTTTTTATATTAGATAATAAAAACCTTAAAAAACTTTATTTTGATCCCAGGGGTGTATATTCTGCAAATTTGACCATGCTAAGGGGGGGGGGGGAGGGGGTAAAAAATAAAAAATATGTGGTTGGGGTGGGGGGAAGTGTAAAAATTAAGAGGACTGAAAGCATTCTTTCTATTTTTCTCCCCTCTTTGGCGAAAAATATTTTTAAAAATATGTGGGAGGGGGCATAATATGAATAAAATAAAGAATTCTGAAAATATTTTTCCATTTTATCCCCTTCCTTGCTGGAAAAAACTAGGAGGGGAAAAAAATAAAGAAATTTGCAGCAGGGGAAAAAAATTAATTCTGTGCAGAATATTCACCCCTGTTGTTCACACTAAACCACAATTCTAAGTAGCTCATTGATCATTTGAAATATTCTAGGGTCTTATCCAGTTTGGGAAAAGGGTTGGACTGTTGGATTTTTTACCGAGTTAAGTGAGGAAGAGGTTGAGAGTAATGTTGAGCAACAATCTTCCATCTGGGATGACACTGAATTTAAGCTTGTGTTTAAGGTAGGTAACGTTTTTTTGACACTTACAGACAAATTTTTTTTTTAAATTAAATCTCGCTTATTGAATGGATTCTGTGGAAGCACTGGCGTGTAGAGGGGTTTAAAAATTTTGGCTTAAGGGGGTGTCAAAATAATAAGCTTCAAGGGGGGGGGGGTGTAGAGAGTTGTCAAGGGGGTTGTAGAAGTTGGAAACCCTTTAAATTTTCCCCTGGGATGGATACACCCCTTTCTTCACGCCTCTGGATGGAAGATAAAATTAATCTATCTTTTATTCACCTGTCTTATTCTAAATTGATTTTTCTCAATTGGCAATATAATAATCCATATTTTAGGGCAGAGATAACTTTAAAGTTGGAATGATAACTTGCATTACAGCAGAATTTGCAAATAAAGGAAGGAGTTATTTAATATATTTTATAGTGATGTCAATCCGTCAATTTTTTGGGCCGGATTCGGATTCCGGATTCTCAAAAGAATCAGTCAAAAAAATTGCGGATTCCGGATTCTTAATTTTAGCCTACCAATTAAGAATCCGGAATCCGCTATTAAAAATTGGATTCTGGATTCGGATTTCAAAATTAGCCCAAAAATTGGGTGGATACCGGATCCGGATTGCCATCCCTAATATTTATAGACAGTGTATACTGGACAACTATTGATTTGGAACCTAAAATAGTCAAATAGTCAGGACAGAAAAGCCCCTGTTGGAGCCCTAACCCTGCTAAGCCTATACCTTTGTAGCCTTTTATTATAGATTTAAAATTTATTACAAAATAAAGAGAGAGAGAGGGGGGGGGATGTTTTTCTGTGCTCGTCTATGCACTTGGGGGAAATTGTCTCTTATCCTAATAAAATAACATTATTTTCTGCGTTTATCTACGTTCATGATATAGTCTGTAGAACTTCAAAGAAAGAATTTACATAAATTTAACTCCTCTTATGACGATCAGATGATCATAACAGAAAAGTATTTGGTTCCCCTGACCAATTCTACAGCGTGAAATGTGAGCACAGTGGCCTCTTTATTTTCACAAACTTTGTCTCGCCGTTCCCCGAGGATAATGATTGTGTGAGGCTGATTGTCATACCAACCCTTGAGACTGGAGCAGGAATGTTTGAATAGCTTAATTGCGGATTTTAAAAAAAAACATAAGTTAAAAATTTTTGATATTTTTTGACGAAATATCATCAAATGTTTTGTTAAGTTCAAACTGCTACGACTTAAAAGTAAAGTTTTTAAAGGAAAATTGTTAATTTATAAAAAGGGATGGTACCTTGTAATATTTTTAACAGTTTTATTAGTGTTATTTTATAATTTACAGCATTTGATTATGTTTTGGCGTGTTATTTTTACTTTATTTTTTACTTCATTTTTTAATTTTAACGATATTAAACAAAACCCTAGTATATTCACCAAAAAAATATTCTGATTCATTGCTGGAAGGTGCTTAGAATCACTTGCTCTCATTCGTGCATCATCCCCTTTCAGTTGTATAATTCACCTGTGGAATTTTGATACACTGTAGCAATTAGGGTTTTTAAGTACCTATTTACAATTCAAACATGCACCAAAAGAACTGATGAATGGAGAAGTAATAGCCACAGCAAGTTTGGTTCAGTCAGGATCTTACAGCAAAAGAAATGAAGAGTCTACCAAGCTCATTTCTTCTGTTTGGGTTAGTATTTAGCATTGTAAATCTGTATTATATTGTAATTATATTTTTTACATCTAAATCATTTATTCTAACAAAATAAGGGTGGAAGGTTGGTAGAATGACTTAAAAACGTATAGTGTTTTCACTCAAACGTATTATTTGACCACCAGAATCCACCATCCTTCTTTAAAGAATCTTTATTTTTAATTTGTAAAAACCTCAATTTTAGTCCCTGTGTGCCGAGCTTTAATAAGTATGAAAGTAAGTTCAGTTTGGTATTATATTTTTGCGTTCTTAAAAGTTTTAAATAGATGTTGTTTCAGAACTCTGAATCCCCTCATTTTCTGGACAAAACCACCATAGATGAAATAATAAATGATAAACGTACACTTGAATCTCCAAAACCGCCTGATTGGGACACTTACACAAAGGAAGAAAAGGATGATTACAGAAAGGCTGTAAAAAAAGAAAAAAGAGCGGTTGCCAAAGAAAAGAAAAATGCCACCAAATACTTAGTAAGATGTCTTAAAAGAATGGCTAAAAACAAAGAAGTTGTTTTGAAACGAAGCCGTAAAGGTGATGAAAATCCTTCAAAATCCACTCCTGAGATGTTGGTATATGAAAGAAATTTCTTGTTGTCTTTTCAAAAAAGTAAAATTGCAATGGTGAAACCTAAAGGGCTCAAAAATGAAGAAATAGTGAAGGTAAAACTTTTTTTTGTTTTTAGAAAATCAATGGATAAAATATATTACAATGTTGCAGAAAGATTAAATTTTGCGAATCCGTCTGTTTCTGAAATGGTTTGATTAACCTTAAACTTACTTAGAATAGAGTAGTAAAATTAAGATACTATTAGGGAAATGCTTTGGCCCAAAAACAGGCACAATTCAACATTATTTATCTATAATACAAAGTAGAACGATGTCTGTCTGTCCGTCTGTCCGTCTGTCTGTCTGTCCCTTAAGATCTCGGTAACCACTGAACCGATCGGATTCTACTCTTCAGGGTATCTACCTATTGGTCCTGTGGTGGTTTTAAGCTATTTTCTTGGGGGGTGGGACACCCCCAACCCCCCAAAAAACCAAAAAATCCCCCCCCCCATTTTTTTTTTTTTTTTTTTTTGAAGGAGATTTCCATGGTCCTTTACGATTTTCGCCATAATTTTTTTCACCTCTTGGGGCAAAGCCCCTAGAGGCTAGGGGCGAAGCCGCTAGTTTATATTAAAGTTTCATGGGATCTGATTGCTGAATTGCTGATGACAAATTTCCAGGGGTGTATATTCTACATGGGATCCCCTGCTCAGGGGGGGGGGGGTGGGGGGTTGGAATTAAAAATAAGTGGTTGGAGGGAAAAAAAATGTAAAAATTAAGAAAACTGAAAACATTTTTTCTATTTCTCTCCTTTCCTTGGTGAAAAAAACTAAAAAAATGAGTGGTAGGAGGGATATAATAAATAAAATATAGAGTTCTTTAAATATTTTTCCATTTTCCCCCCTACTTGGTAAGAAAAAACTAGGGGGGAAAAAATAAAAAATTTGTAGCAGGGGAAAAAAATAAATCTTGTGCAGAATATACACCCCTGCAAATTTCATGAAAATAAATTGTAGGTTATCCGTATTTTTTAGTTTGTTATTTTTTTCTATACAAGGAAACCCCACAAGTAGTAGAGCCGCCAAAGAATCTTATCCCCCCAACAGGCTATGTCATCAAAGAATGGAGAAAGAAACAAAAATGGCCAGAAAACAATTGCAATTGAAAATACCTCAAAACAAAGTGTTATGAAATCTAACCAAACTGCTTAAAAAATTATAAAAGGTAAATTAAAACGTAAATTTTAGATATTTAAACAGGAGTCGTGAAACCGCAATTCATTATAATTTTTATTGCCGAAAACTAGAAAAATTGGTCGGGCAAACTTAAAATTAGTTTTGGGATATGCGCAGAAATTTGTTTTTATCTTCATGTAAAAGTTATATGATGTTTGTCTTGTCTACCATAAGATCTTGATAACTGCTGGACCGATATGGTTCTCCTTAACAGTAAATATTCATAATTTTAGGTCTTTGGAAGATTTGTAACTATTTTGAAGACAACTCATTCCTAATAAGAGAAATTACCCCCTGAAAAAAAAAGTTTTTTTTATAGTTATATTTAAGTTGCCATGACGTAATTAAAGAAAATATTTAAGTGCTTGTAATGGGATTCTTATTAGTTTAACCTAATTGATATACATTTATTCGAAAGTTGAGGTAGAAAATTTTAGTTTTTTTAAATTTTTGTTACAGAATACTCAACTGTGTTAACAATAATGAAGACTGAATGTTTGTGATATAATGAAATTGCTACGCGCTTATTAAATCATTGATATTTGAAATCTCTTGTCAAACCAACACTAACATACATAGATTTTATATAGTGTTAAAATATATTTTTTAGTTCATGCTTACATATTTTTATATTTTTTTCAGATTCATTCAAATAGAACAAAATGGAGGAATCTATAGAAAATAATGAATTAGCTGAAAAAAATGAAGAAAATGTAAAAGATGATGTTGAGAAAAATGAGACCAAAAATGAAAATAATGTTAAGGAAGTGAAAGAGATGGAACAGCCTCCTAAAACTGTTTGGAATGAGAAAGAGGGCAGGTATGGTAATCTGTCTATATTTGATAGTTATGGGTTCAGCGGTTAGCAAGAACCTTCGGCAGGGGTGTATATTCTGCACAAGATTTATTTTTTTTCCCCTGCTACAAAATTTTTTATTTTTCTTCCCCCCCTAGTTTTTTCTCACCAAGTAGGGGGAAAATGGAAAAATATTTAAAGAACTCTATGATTTATTTATTTTATCCCTCCTACCACACATTTTTAAAAGTTTTTTTCACCAAGGAGGGGGGGAAATGGAAAAAATGTTTTCAGTTTTCTTAATTTTTTCATTTTTTTCCCTCCAACCACTTATTTTTTATTTTTTTTCCCCCCCCCTGAGCAGGGGATCCCATGTAGAATATACACCCCTGACCTTCGGTACACTTAAACATCCTGCTACTTTTTAAAAAGAATTTAAAGGCCTTTTAAGTGACCCAATATGTATAGGTCAGGGGGTTAGGTTGTAATTAGAAATTACAACAGATAAACAAGGAAAACTATTTTCTAATTCTTCCTAAAAAGACCAAATTTTAATTTTTGCTAATTTTAAAATCGTAAATGTACTTAAAAATATTTTAGGTTTATTCCTATGCACAGATCTGGGAGAACGGCGCGGCGCAGGATCAACCAGATCCACCTGCCAGGACCTAAGAATAGAAAGGGTGCCATTGGCACTTTGAATAGACATGCTGGAGTCTGCTTTAAAATACCCCAGGTAAGTTTTCATTCAGCTACCAAGGTTTTTAAAATACCCCAGGTAAGTTTTCATTCTGTTACCCAGGTTTTTAAAAGCAAAGTTTATACATTTAAAGTCGGACTTTATGTCCGTAACGGATAGCTCTTTTATTTTTAATTTAGGCATGTTAGAATATCCCTTTAAATTTTAAACTTTGCCTGATTCTTCGTTAGTTTAGCACTATTTAGAAAGCGTACCAACCCAGAAAGTACATATGTCCATTTAAAATATGTATATCAATTCATTTACTTTCTTAACAAAATACTTTATATGACACTTATTCTATTTATTTTCAAGCTAACTCTTTATAGGCTAGAAACTTCTAATAATATTTAGTTGAAAACTAGTTATTAAAAACGAGTAAGCCAATATACAGATTGTTATTAATTGGTTAAGATTTCTAAATTCTATTTACATTTTTTGGGCAAATGTCTTAAAAAGTATATAAAAAGGATATAAAATAGCCTAAAATCATATAAAGACTTATCATTAGAAATAAAACAGCCTAAAACCATTTCAGAACCTTTAAAAGCTTCACTGGAAAGGAGAACCATATCGGTTCAGCGGTTAGCGAAATTCTTCTCTAGATACAAAAAAAAGCTTACTAATTATATAATAGTTAATATCACCCAAAAAATAGGAACGCCCCCTCTCCTTTATCTTACCCCCCAGATGAGCAGATTTGGGGGGTGCCCAAATCTGCCCAAAAGGATCCGATAAAGGGCAGCCCAAAACCGCCCGCCCGATATGACAACCCTGATTTACATATAATGAGAGCCTGACTTCTAAAACTGGTATACTCCATGATTAATCCTACATGATACATATTTCTGAGGCTTTTTACTATTTCCCTTTACTATTCTTAACTTGTTTACTCTATGGTTTGACTTTGTACAGATTGATCGATTGGTATTAATATGTTGGCTTTGTTAAATCTTCATGACACCTGAACAAAGATTGCTAAATTCGAAATATTTAATGGTTGTTGTTATAGGTATTAACTGTGATAGCTCGAGTTTGTAACTATGATGCTGCTGCTCTTAAATATGATATCAATGAATGCCCAGGTGTTTATACTACAATGTTTACAATTAATCCTTATATAAAAGTACCTGGATGTCTGTCTTTCTGTAGCTTAAGTTCTCCCTAATTGCAGAACCGATATGTTTCTCCCTAACAATAACTTTTAGGCCTTGTATTAGTCTATAACTATTTTTGGGAGGAAAAATTCACCGTCCCAAGAGAAAGTGGAGGCTCGACTTAAAACATACCTACCTAATTACTAATTTTCATTTGAAATTGTATCAAAATGATCTTCTCAAAAACTATGATCCTATGAATGTTGTATAAACACCAAAATTTTAAAGGATTCACTGGTCAAGGAGAGACAAAGATTTTTACGAGTAAGCAACCAGTGAGAAGTATGTATTTCTTCTGTAAAATAAAGCCCGTGGACTTTGATCCTGAGACGTTTGACCCATACAATTTAGCATCTCCTGAAGGTAAATGTCCAGAAATTGAGAGAGAAGCAGTGATTGGAAATTATGAAGAAATCACTGAGGACGATTCTCATGAAGAGGGGGATAAAAAAGACAATGAGGAAAATAGGGAAGAAAATGAAAAGGGTGAAGACAGTAAACATGAAGACAATGTAGAAACAAATAAGAATGAGAACGAAGATAATGAAACTGAAAACGGAAAGAAAGATGGCTTCAATAAAGGAACCAGATCTTTTCCTTGGAAAAATCCAGATAGAGAAAGATTAAGTCTAGTTTTTCAGGTACCTACATTTTTAGTAAATATTACTGTTCTTTAATGTTAAACCTGTTCGGTACGTCTCCAAAAACGCCATCGTTATTTTTAATTTTTTTTAAGGGACCTGATGGATTTAAAGTAGAAGGATTAACTTGCATTAAAGCTTCATTTGCAGAAAAAGACAACCCTTCCGTACCTGTACCTGGAAACCCAGACCTGTTCTACATGGTACAGGCAGAACATGATAACCTTGTCTGTTTCACAGGACCCTGTTCACCTTTCCCAGAAGATGATAACTGTGTAAGGCTAATCGTTATCCAAACTACTGAAGCTGGCATAGGAATGTGATGATTTTTTAATTATAGTTTGTTTTTAATTGCGTAGCTCTACAGGATGGGTAATTTGTCTTGAATTGTCCCCCTCTAAAACCTTTCTTGTCACTTGAACCAAAAGGTCCCCCTAAAGTCCATTATTTAACAGGGGTGTATATTCTGCACAAGATTTATTTTTTTCCCCTGCTACAAATTTTTTTATTTTTCTTCCCCCCCTAGTTTTTTCTCACCAAGTAGGGGGGAAATGGAAAAATATTTAAAGAACTCTATATTTTATTCATTTTATCCCTCCTACCACACATTTTTAAAGTTTTTTTCACCAAGGAGAGGGGGGGAAATGGAAAAAATGTTTTCAGTTTTCTTAACTTTTACATTTTTCTCCCTCCAACCACTTATTTTTTATAACCCCCCCCCCCCCTGAGCAGGGGATCCCATGTATAATATACACCCCTGTTATTTAAACTAAAATAAGTAAATTGTATGGTTCAAAAAAACTGCTTTAAGATTGTGCATTAACATAACTTACATGAATATTAAATCATCACACTATTCTATAGAGTTAAAGAATGGAGAACTACTTGGCCATGTTGTTATTTTAAATCCCAGAGACGTTTTCTGTGCTAGAGCATTGAGTGTTAATATGTCCACAATTATCTCAACTATCTGGGTAAGTTTTTAACTTTGTAACTAGGGTTGTATGTTTTACATTCGAATTAAGAAAGAGCCCCCCCCCTCGATTTGTGACGACAAAGTTGTTAGGAATACAAAGTAGTAAGCTTTCATTAAATAGAAAACTATTATCTATTTTGATGTTAAAAATTTCAGAATCCTGATCCTCCAAAGTTCCTGACCAAGGAGCGTGCAGAGGAGGTGCTGGTGAGCGAGGAGGCCCAGGCCCTGGTCAAGCAGAGGGACGAGCAGCATAAGATTAAGATGATTCAGTTTAACAAGGAGAAGAAGCAGCGACGTGGAAAAGAAAGTGGGCGACAGGTGAAATTTCGTTTATTTGTGTTTTATTCAAACAACGCCAGGCCAAATTCCAATGCTCTAACTCCAGTAGCTGTGATGTCTTTTGTGTCTATAAGTGTATTTTGTTGAATTTTGAATTATTTTAATTAAAAATTTGTTTTTTATTTTTCTATGGAAGAATAGAATTCTTATGCCCCTAAGTGTCAGTGTGTGACTTTATCTTATCGTTTGAAGTTTTTAGTAATTTTTTTTATTCTGTTTCTTTTTTTATTTAAAAAAGCATAGGTTATTTAATCATGTGGAATTTCCTATAAATCTTGGAAAAGTTTATTTATTAATTAGATATAATTTTTACATATAGAGAGGCGATTACAGACCAGACCGATTTTCTTCAAGACCGCATGGAGTTGGAGGGGGCAATAAGCGTTTCCGGTCAAATGATCATTCGCACGGACCATCGGGTAAACAGCCCCGCAGTACCTCCACCCGTATGCCGTGGGATGACGTCACACCAGAGTTATCTGAATTGTACAGAAGTGTTGAGCCTCAGTTTGGACGGGGCGGCTTCCAACATCCAGGTAAGAGTTGACCCATACATGACAACCGTGTCATATTGATTGTCAGGGAAAAGGGAATGTGATTCTGACAAACAATTCTAAGTGAAAATTTCACCACAACTTCCTTCCCTTTGTTCTCCTCCTCCCACCCCTCCATCTTACCCACTTCCCTTCAGTTACATCTAAAAATAGGTTTTACGCCAACAAAAGGGAGGGGGGGGGGAATGTGGTGACTCGTGCCACGACATACCAGCAATTTTATTTTGGGTGCTACTCCCTTAGTTTTAGAGATAATTGGGTGAAATCTTTTGGGCTGGGTCACTAATTACCCCAAGTTTTGGTATCTTTCAAAAAAAACGGCGGCGAGTCCGCCGCTCCCGCCGTTCGCCGCCATTTTCCGCCGCCGCCAAAAAAAATTTTTTTTATTGCATTTCTCACCGAATTAGGCAATTTGGAATCATTTGAGATCATGTTATTTTTTTCAAAAATTTTTCCCCTTATAACCAACCCTGCGGGGGGACTTAGTCATTTTTTTCAAATTCTCGTTTATCAGGGTTGGTTATAAGGGGAAATATTTTTGAAAAAAATAACGGTCTCAAATGATTCCAAATTGCCTAATTCGGCGAGAAATGCAATAAAAATTTTTTTTTGCGGCGGCGGAAAATGGAGGCGAACGGTGGGAGCGGTGGACCCGCCGCCGTTTTTTTTGAAAGATACCAAAACTTGGGGTAATTAGTGACCCAGTCCAAAAGAAATCACCCAATTATCTCTAAAACTAAGGGAGTAGCACCCAAAATGAAATTGCTGGTATGTCGTGGCACGAGTCACCACCCCCCCCCCCTCCCCCTTTTTTTTTATTTTCGGCAATTTCAAATGAAATTAATTGGCTGAATTGATTGATTGATTAGCCATAGTTTCTTAGGGTTTGGACCTAAGTAGTCATGGAGTAGGCTGATACACTTTTGTATAGCCACTAGGGCTATCAAGCTCCACGTTCAAGCACATTATGACTTGACCCGCTATCTCATGAGAGCTACTCATTATTACCTCACCCTCGCCGAGTATGGCAGGTGTCCCAAATTAAGTCACCGTAATGAATGACGCTCTCCGCAGAGGAGCTTGGGATAAGGGTAGTACTGATATTATGTACTTGACTATTAAGTATCCAAACTTACCCAATAATACCCTTCTTACACAACCAGGGGAAGTTGCATGAATGTATTCAACTGAGAAATTCGAGTTGCCACATGGGGACTAGAACTCGAACTCTCATCACCGTAACTCAGTGCGTTACCACTGAGCTACGACGCCCCTTATTGACTGAAAGCAGCCCCTGGTTGAAAATATGTAGTTTGAAAAGTTGCACTAGCACATTATATATTAATTACTTGTAGAAGTTACAACAAATCTGGAAAATATTAAGTTTACCAGAAATCTACGTTTATAACAGTAATGTTATATCTTTAGGGAAAAAGTATGATCCTAATCGAGACAGTGGTTATGGTATGAAAGGCTTTGGAGGCCCTAACAGTAAGCTTTTTTTAGTTTTAGAAATAAAATTTGAAGAAAAAATATTTTTTGTGGGAGGTTATTTTTTCTCTTGGGAGGGTTGTGATACCCTCCTCTTAAATAGTTGTAAACCCTCCCAGACCTATGAGAAGCTACATAGAAAAGGAGAACCATATCGGTTCAGAGCTTTGAAGGATCCTTCGGTTCAGACAGACAGACGAACAGATCCTGTTACTTTTATATAAGAAGCTTATACTAAAAAATAACTTTATTTAGATCCTGGGTTCGGAAGGTTTGATAGAAAGAGCAAGCCAATAGGATTTGATAATTATACCTACCAAGGCGGAGGGCCAGGTTTTGGTAGGGGAGGATACAACAACCATGGAGGGGATGGATTTAGCAGAGGAGGTCGGAATCAAGGAAATAGCTTTAACACCCATGACAGTGGCTATAACAACTATAATAATAGCTATAATAATTATGGAAATGATGGTTATACTAATTTAAGAGGCTATAATAATTATGGCAATAGTTGGTAACCAAAATATGTAGAATAATTCATATTAAAGTCATTTCTCTAAACTAAAATTTTGTTATTTATGTCATTATATTTTGTTTGTTAATTTGATTATGACTCATGTATTGTTTCTAGCATTTAAAAGCTGATGTTTTTAGAAAAAAAAGAATGAAAGAATAATTTGGGAAAGTCCGCAATCTGAAATTGGAAAATAAAATGTCTGGAAATCTGGCTGATAACGCTGGTAGTGATCAAGCTGATAATGGCAGCATTAGTGATGGTAACAAGAGAAAACATTTGGTTTTGACCTGTGATTTCTTTGATGGTAAAGCAGTCCCGATTTTTAAAATACCCCAGGAATTAATTGAGATATTGATACTATTTTGTTTTAAACTAACGACTACGCCCCTAGAGGCCTCTACGTAAACTTGAGAGGGGGGGGGAGGTTGATTTCGACAATCCAATTTTAGATTTAAAAGAAAAAGTTGAATTTTTTTAGGGGATAGGGGAAGTCGACCATCTCCTATTTTTCGTTTTATTTTGTAGAAACGGACAGAGATCCGGTTAATTCTATATATGGGTAAAATTTTTATTATGACGCTGTAAGACTCGCTCAAAAAACCGAAACCTACCAAGACGACGAGCGGATCTTTTCTCATGTACGATAATGACTTGGGTTTATACAAGATGGTCATATTTTGAATATCTTAATTATTTCTGGGAAGGTTTTCTTTGTATGGAATAATCGGACTGACATGGAAGCTGCAGCCTGTAGATACACTATCAATAAGGAGGGGTTTCACTTCCAGGCAAATAAGATAACTATAAAATGATAACTATTTTGACATAGTATAGACAATGGGTGGTTCTCCTTAAAGTGCCAAAAAACCGCCTTGCCACTTACTTTTAAAATAATTGAATATTTGTTTTTGGATAATTTTTGGTGTGGTAAGGTTAGGTTATATTGGATACTAGGTAGCCCCGTAAAGTTAACCACTGCACTGCATAAAATTGCCCCGCTTTATTTTCAATTTATCTTAAAAATGCAGAGGAGATTTCTTTGGAAGGCGTTAAATTTAGGTATAAGGTATAACCAACAAGTAAATTAAATCCTAAATAATATTTGGGGGGCAAATGGAGAGGTCATCAATATTTAAAGAAAAAAATGCAAATTTTGTTTCATAAGTTGACTTCTAACTCTTAAAAAAAAAATTTTTTTTTCATTTTTACCTGTACAGAGAGGACCTGGAGGCCTGGAGCTCCGGAACCTGGAGGCCTATCCAAAAAATCTTAAAACTTGGGAAAATTCATCATATAAGAATGATTTTATCCCTAATAACCTATCCTCTCAGTCCAAAGATAAAGCCTATGCTCCCTGTTTACGCAAATGTGTCAAAACTCCCCCCCCCCCCCCTTGATAAGAGAAAGGTCGGGGGAATGGTTAATGTGGGGATCTTATGAAACATTTTACATGTGGATTCCTAATATGAAGTTACATGTGGATTGCTAATAAAAAGTTACATGTGGATTCCTAATACGATTTAAGAAGATCTATTGTTTGGATATTAAACCTTATTTTTTACTGTTAAATTACAGCAATGCAACGCGATTTGATATCATTTTAAAACATTTATCAAATCCTTGCATTTTATAGTTATCTCTGCTTTTCAGGGAATTGCCAAACATTTTGGCACTACCTATGGAAGGGGGAAAAAATTTGTAACACTAGTGAAAGCGATGCCAGATGATTATAATAAAAGTACCTTTGATCCAAAAAATTTGGCGGCAGCTGACGGCACTTATCATTCGTTGTATGTTGGAGGATTTTTAGGCAAAGTTTATCGATGTTAAGAGCGAAGCAACTCTATAACTATAGTTTGTAAGATTCATTTTCAAAGTGACAAGCGAGCACAGAACCCCAAATCCCCCTCTTATTTTAGATATAGATATTGTATAAATAGCACAGGGAGAATTTTAATTTTCATTGTCCCCTAACCCCACTCGATGAGGCATTTTGAGGGGAAACTGCCCAAATTTCTAGTATAATATGACTAATCATCTTCACTAGTTTTGTACTTATCTGTTCTTTTGATACTTATAAAACCAGGAATGAAGGGGTCATTTGGTTGTTTATTACACAAGTCCCCAAAGTCTTATAATAACGTTTTTTTTCCTCTTTTGGCATAACAACCTTGTAAACTTTTATTGAATTTTGATTGGTTGGTTTATTTAGTTGAGTGTCCAAACGTTTCAACCACTAATTGTAATATAATTTTGTGTGTCATCATTGTCTTATCCCGTTCCCTGTGTAAAACGTAGATAAACTTTGAAACAGGTGAATTTACTGATGCTTCTGAGGCTGACTTACAAATGGTTAAAAAGGAAGAAACAAATCAGTTAATTGGACTTCAATTAGCTTATAATGTAAGACTTATTTTTGTTTTATTTTATACGGATGTATGTTGCTTATATAAAAGAGATATTTTTAAGACTAATAGTACGCTTTTAGGATAAGATTCCTCGCAATTTTGTAAACTTTTTTTTTATTCGGCGGGTGGTTTTTTTGGTGGAGTACTTTGAAAGATTCTGTGACAAAAAAAAACAACATTTTTTCTGTATTAAGGGAGCAAGTGTATTTGTGAATGGTCTGATGTGTTTAACAGTTACATTAGTAAGACAAGGTAAGTCTTATTTTCAAATAGAGTTCTTTAACACTGTATCACGTGACTATACATTGAGATCCACAGAATTGGCCTTAGCAGGGTGTCGGAGCCGTATAATTTTGATGCGGCTCCGGCTCCTACCTTAAAATTAATATATCATTTTTTTTTCATTATTGAATTTGATAAAATAAAATAAATAATATAAAATATTTTGCTTTTATTTCATTAAAGCTATATAAAAGTAGAAGGATGTGTGTCTATTTGTTAAGTAACAATAGTTTTTCAGTTTATTATATGGAAATAGACCGTTGCCAAATTATAATATTACTTTAAAAAATCATTTTTAGCTAATCCGGAGCCGGAGCCGTTTTTAACGAAAAATACGGATCCGGCTCCGGCTCCACCAATAATATTGCTGCTCCCGGCTCCGGAACACTGGGCCTTAGTATAAGAATCGGGGAATAAGTTCTAATTACTTACATTTTAAGTACATGAGCATTCTAAATACGAATACATTTTGGATGAAACCATTGATATCTTTACAATACAATTAGAATCCGATTATGTGATTGAGGTTATTTTTCATTTTAAGTCTGATTTCTATTAATATTGGTCCTTATTTTTCTTAGTAATAAAAATATGATTAAATTAACATTTCATGAATTTTCCTTATAAAAGGGTTTAAAACAAGTACTTTATTTTTTTCGAAATTTTAATGGAGTTTTTCATGTATTTATATTTAGGTAATGTCAAAATGCCCGTTGCTGTTTCACCAAATGAAATTTTCGAAGTAATTTCTACACACAAAAGGAAACTTATTTTGATTTTTCACTCTTTGTACTTATGAGATTTATTTTTAAAATCGAAGCATTTCTACATTTAGGGTTCAGTTTGTACGTTCGTACCGGATAATGGATAAAGAATGCGTTGTTAATTTGACCGGGGAAAAGTGAAAAGTAGGTTTTGGGTAAAATCCGCAAAGGTTGTGTGTTTTAAGTTAAAAACACAATAAAAAATTATGTTAAATTTTTTAAAAAAAAATTTTGTCTATAGTTCTTTTCAATAAGAAATACACATATTTAGTAAATATTATCGTATTACTACTATTTTTAAGCCTTAAACACACACACCTTTACGGATTTTACCCGCAACCTACTTTTCCCTTTGTCGTCAATTTAAGTTGCTAATATGGACCTCATTTATTAGTTCGATCGTTCATCCGGTATAAGGGTAGGTGAGTGGGTAAATATGGTTGTTATTTTAGTCAGCTGCGAGTATCACTATATTACATGAGTACATGAAAATCTAGTGCAACACATCCATTTAGAAATAGAATATAAACCTTCCATTCGATTTAATAAAATAAACATAAAAATCAAAATGTTATTTTTTAGTTTCCAAATTTTAACATATCTAGTTTCACCCTTCGTAGAAGATGAAAATTTAATCAGAATAGTGGTTATCCCCTATAACCAAGGAGGTAAGATTTTTTTAATTTTATGTCTTATAATAACGGGTAATTTACAGGAAAATGTAACTTTTAAAAAGTTGTATTGATAGCAAATTGGCCTGGTACCAATTATCTAAAGGGGCGTTTGCATAATATTTAACGACCTGCAAACAACCCAATTAAAGATTTCTTGAATAGGAGAAATCTATCAGCTCCTCTGTTAAAAAATAGTTATTTATCGCATATTATTATAGTCAGCTTACCGCGGATATTAAAATGAAAAAAGGATTAATTCCAGTTTTGTTGTAACCAATAATTTTATGCTTTTTTATTTTTATTGATTATAATACGATACGATACATGATTTTGATGTGGCTTGGTACCAGTTCTAATCCATTCTTGTTTTAGGAACATATTTAAACCCCGGAGAGACACTAGGCAACGTCAATTTAGTCAAATCCTCAGACTTTATAAGACCGTCACTTAGAATTAATTTTTCTTCCATGGCGCAAGTTCTTTCTTTATTATGGGTGAGTTTTTTTTTAGCTTTTTGGTACCTAGTAAAGCTTTTCTACAAGTTGTCATGATCAATATAAGAAGAGCCTAAAACTCTGCTTTTCCCTCAAATCACTGAAAACTTTTAAAGATTTTAAAGTCTTCTTATCAATTGTTGGTTAGGTAGTTATAGTAGATACTTGGTTTAAAACCAAGAGGATTAAAAACAATGGCAAATATTTTAAGTTGACCATTACTCAAAAAAAAATAGAATTTGAAAGCAGATTGATTTAATATTTATTGCTCCTTTTATCTTACAAAAAAACTAGTAATGAAAATTCTATAATTTAGAAAGAAAAAGAACCAAAATTTGTTAGTAAAGAAGAATTTGATAAATTACTGAAGGCTGAAAGATTAAAGAAATTACAGAAAAATAATGAAGTGAAGCAAAAAGATGAGGTTAGTTATTTACTTTAGTAGCGAAGCTACTCAACAACTAAATCTACCCGTCAGTCTATACTTCCTTAAAAATTTATGGTGGAAACATAATTTGCAAGACTGTTATAGAGAGGCGGCTGAAATTCATTAGCAGCAACTTTCAAATGGGCCTTAGGTTCACTAAATGACAAAATTTTATTGGTTCCAAAAAGTACTGTTTTATGATAAATCCCCAATAATGCTAAACAAATTTACCCTCTCAGTAGATTCTTATTATTGATTTATAAGTTTGGTAGCTACATGTTTGGAACCAACCAATCAAAATTCAATAAAATTACTAGGTATAAGATTTTGAGCCAACAAATAATTACTAGTGTATTTTAAAGTCACCCTCCCTACTTTTCAACTAATCTAGACAACTCCATATGTACTAGGGATGGCAATCCGTCAAATTTTTGGACCGGATTCGGATTCTTACAAGAATCCGTCAACAAAAATGGCGGATTCCCGCGGATTCTTATTTTTGGCGGATTCCGGATTCGGATTCTGGATTCTAGCAATATTTTAAAAGGCTTTTTTTTAAATTAAGTGCTACATATATCCTAAAAATTAATGTTCTTGGTGTTCTCTATAATTCACTTCCGAGAAGCGAACCAGATTTTAAAAGATTTTATAAATAATGATGATAATCTTTGCCTTCAAAAAGCGGGAGTTGAAAGAAAAAAACTCAAGACGCCAATTTTAGCCTACCAATTAAGAATCCGAATCCGCTATCAAAAAACGGATTCCGGATTCGGATTCCAAAATTTACCTAAAATTGGGCGGATCCCGGATCCGGATTTCCAACCCTAATATGTACCATAAGTATTTTTTCAAAATTTAACTATTAGGCAAGAATACAAAGATCTCAATTGATCCAAAAGCAAACAGAAGAGAAAAGGAAACTAAAAGAAGAAAAGTTGATGCATGATCCCTATGCATGTTCTACCCCGGAAGTTAAGCAAGCCCTGGCTAAGGCCAAAAAAGAGGAAAAAACTCAAGCTAGGTAAGAATTTTTTTTTTTTGGGGGGGGGGAATACCTAAAACTTGCTTAGATGCTCTTAAATAGCCTAAAACCATGCGAAATCTTTACGGTTATTTTTTCGCTTCAAAGTGTATATACAATTTTTTTTTAGTTCATACTTCTCGTTTATGTATAAATGTTATCATCCTTGTATACAATTCTATTTGAAAACAATTCTTCACAGGGGTGTATATTCTGCACAAGATTTATTTATTTTCCCCGGCTACAAATTTTTTTTATTTTTTTCCCTCCTAGTTTTTTCCAGCAAGGAAGGGGATAAAATGGAAAATATTTCAGAACTCTTTTTTTTTCATATTATGCCCCCTTGTACATATTTTTTATTATTTTCACAAATTTGAAAATATACACCCCTGATTCTTCATGTTGCTTAAGTGGAGTGTATAGGATGAAAGTTGATGAGAATTTACACAAACAAAGAGAGGAATATAAAGAAGCCAAGAGAAAAGAACAGCAAGAATTTGAGAAAATGCAACAGCAGGAGAAAGCCAGGAAATTGGTATGATAATTCTGTATTTTGTTCAGGGGTGTATATTCTGCACAAGATTTATTTTTTTCCCCTGCTACAAATTTTCTTATTTTTTTCCCCCCTAGTTTTTTCTCACCAAGAAGGGGGGAAAGTGGAAAAATATTTAAAGAACTCTATATTTTATTTATTTTATCCCTCCTACCACACATTTTTTTTGGTTTTTTCACCAAGGAGGGGGAGGAAATTGAAAAAATGTTTTCAGTTTTCTTAATTTTTACATTTTTTTTCCCTCCAACCACTTATTTTTTATCCCCCCCCCCCCCCCTGAGCAGGGGATCCCATGTAGAATATACACCCCTGATTTTGTTTACTAGCGCCTACGTGCCTAGAAGCCTGTAAATCGACTACCCAATTTTTATTTTATTTTATATATTTAAAAAGAGAAAGTAAAAATATGTATTATGGGGATAATTTTTTCTAAGTGAGATTTGGGTGGTAGTAAAGTAACCTTACCCCAAAATAGTTATAGACCTTCCCAGGACCTAAGAGAAACTATCCTGTAAAAGAGAACCTTATCGGTTTTGTAGTTAGCAGGTTCCTTTGGTAGAGACAGACACACAAACACAGTTTTTTCTCTTCCAGACCATAATTCGCATAATTTTATTTGTATGTCATAAATATTGGTATAAGATTAAATAATCCCCACCTCCACATTCCACACGTAAATAAAATCGTAGGTTTTTGGTTTAAGAAATTTTGAATATATTCTACAGTTACCTAACATTTTGAGCTTAAGATTTTTTTCATTCACATGCTGATTCCCAATAAATACTTATTTTTTACAAGGCTGGCAAAAATTATGTTTTCCAAGAAGGGGTTGTAGACAGCTTACAAGAAGAAATAAGAAAACAGAAAGAGGAGAAAGCTAAACAGTTACAGAAGGCAGGCGAAATTCCTTTTTTTTATGTAAAATGAACAAGGGGGGGGGGAAGTTTTGACACATTTGCGTAAACAGGGAGTATAGGCTTTATCTTTGGACTAAGAGTATAGGTTATTAGGGATAAAATCATTCTTATATGATGAATTTTCCCAAGTTTTAAGATTTTTTGGATAGGCCTCCAGGTTCCGGAGCTCCAGGCCTCCAGGTCCTCTCTGTACAGGTAAAAATTAAAAAAATAATTTTTTTTTTGAAGAGTTAGAAGTCAACCTATGAAACAAAATATGCATATTTTTGAATGTTATTCACATATTTGAAGAAAAAAACGCATATTTTGTTTCATAAGTTGACTTCTAACTCTTCAAAAAAAAATTTTTTTTTTCATTTTTTTGGGAGTATAGGCTTTATCTTTGGACTAAGAGTATAGGTTATTAGGGATAAAATCATTCTTATATGATGAATTTTCCCAAGTTTTAAGATTTTTTGGATAGGCCTCCAGGTTCCGGAGCTCCAGGCCTCTAGGTCCTCTCTGTACAGGTAAAAATGAAAAAAAAAAAATTTTTTTTGAAGAGTTAGAAGTCAACTTATGAAACAAAATATGCGTTTTTTTCTTCAAATATGTGAATAACATTCAAAAATATGCATATTTTGTTTCATAGGTTGACTTCTAACTCTTCAAAAAAAAAATTATTTTTTTAATTTTTACCTGTACAGAGAGGACCTGGAGGCCTGGAGCTCCGGAACCTGGAGGCCTATCCAAAAAATCTTAAAACTTGGGAAAATTCATCATATAAGAATGATTTTATCCCTAATAACCTATCCTCTCAGTCCAAAGATAAAGCCTATACTCCCTGTTTACGCAAATGTGTCAAAACTTCCCCCCCCCCCCCTTAAAAAGAAAAGTAATGAGAGATTGGTCATACTCCCCTGTACCAAAATTTTGCCTATGTACATTGATGTTTTTTTAAGAAACACAAATTAGCAAAAATAAATGCTAAAAAATCTGTAAGAATATTATTTTCTGACTGTTTTTTTAAATTTGTAAATGGTATTAGATTTAAAGATGTGTAAATTGTCCTGATTTTTTAAAATTATGTTTGTGTTGTTCATTAACAAAATAAGGAACTTTATTTTCGCAGGAAGCAAATAAAAAAAAAGATGCAGAAAATAAAGCTTTATGTGCTTGGAGAAAGGCCAATGGTATTACCAAGCAAAGAGTACAGAGACAGAAAAGAATGGAAAGAAAAAAGGCTGAAGAACCAAATGGTCAGGTAAGAAAACTTGGTTCATTAGTTGTTGGGGATTTTCTTAATAATGTCCTCTAATTAAACAGAGTTAGGCTGTAAATTAATCATTAAGCTCTTAAATGGTAGCTACACAACATACTAACTCTTTATGTTCTAAGTTAATATAAAAAATATAGGATATTAGGATAAGGTGAAAAAACGTTCCAATTAAGAATCTGTTATTTTGCTACATAAATATGACAAAAACTTAATTCACTGGTTTATAAAAAGCTTGTTCTGAAAGCAGCAACATATTGAAGATTTTCATATTATATCAGTTTATACAATACATTAAATAGTCAAACAAGAGAAATAAGCGACATCCTGATATGTAGGTTTTGTGTGCCTCTTATTTACAGATAGGCATTGTGAATCTTTGTAAAGTTTTCGTTACTAAAAAATATATTTTCCATTTATTGCTTGTTTGACTTTCACGAAACAAAAGAGCATTACTGATCAGCGCTATTATCTGAAAGCGTAGGCCTTTCAGTGTTTGAGAGGATTTATGGGTATGCCTCTGGTCATCTAAAAAAAAGGATTTGTAATGTACTTATAATAAAGCAGTGTACTCCTAAGATAGTTTACTTTTTTGACATTTTTTTTTCTTTTAGAGTGCAAATGTGACTCCATCTTATAGCATGCAACAAAATGATCCAAGAAATTTGAATAATAAAAGACCCATGAACCAATCTTTCATCACAGGCTCAAATTTAACTCCAGTTCCAGAAAAGAAATTTGCTGGAATAGGTATGATTGTGTTTATTGCAATAAAACTGTTATTATTCATAGTTATAAGTTTCATATTTAGGAAATATTGAAATATTTTTATATTAACTAGAGCTAGACATGCAGAATGGACAAAAATTCCATTTTCTGGAATTTTTACTAGTCACTGCACTGCTTAATTGCAAATGTCAGTGGTTTAACTTTAACTTAGGAATTAGAAATAATAAAATGTTTACAAAGAATATTTCTTGTTTTGTTTAACTAGTACTGCAGGAAAACTTTGTTTTTATGGGATCATTGTAATACTTTTTAAATTAACTTAATCTTATTTTCTCATTTTTGATTGTTTTAGGTTCATCAACAGCTATGTTAGCCCTGAACCCCTCTCCACGACTTGGCCTAGGACAATGGGGCAACAATGGGGGCATGGGAAATCAAAACGGGGGCATGAACAATCATATGGAAATTCAAAACAGTAGAGGCTATACAAATCTTAAAAGGTATGATTATTTCTTAGTAGCGAATCTTCAATAAAATTATTATCTTTCATAGGAAGGAATGTCTCTTATAAAATAAAGGCCTCTAGTAGCGAGTAAAGGGAAAGGGTTGAGTAGACCCACTGCACTTAAAATTGTAGTTTAAAAAAAAGGTAAAAAAATTTGACGGGTAATTTTTTTCTATGGGCGATTTCTCTTGGAAGGGTGGTGGTACCCTTCCCACAAATAGTTATAAACTTTCCTAGGACCAATGAGAAGTTTCACTGTAAAGGAGAACTGTATCGGTTGTTTTTATCAGAGTTCTTATGTATATTTAGATCATGAAAAGAAAACGAAGTTAAGGGTTTCGTCGTATTTTCACAATAGCTTTTCTTCTCTTTCCTGCCCCTGCTGGGGCTCAAAACCTGCGGAGCAAGCATTATCATTTATCTAATCTAACCTTAAATAATCTAAAAAGAGCTACGGTGAAAATACGTCGAAACCTGTTTTCTTTGCGTGATCCGTATCTTTTTATTTAGTGGAGTACAGGACTACAGCGTACCTAATAATTATCAGAATAATTTAAATAATGCATTCAACAATAGAAATCCTGAGAATATCAAATCACAAAATCCAGCTGATAGATATAGAGAAGAAAGCATGTATGAAAGACGACCTACTACGTCACAGTTACCAAATCAAAGTGATAAGCCTCAGATACCAAAACCATTCACATCTGAAAAAGATGTTTTAGAGGAGGATATTATAAGGTATAATTACATAATTTACTGATAGGACTTTATTAAGCACTCTTTCTTAATTTTTGGCAAACCAGATTAATAGCATAAAGAATGAAAGCGTCAATCTTTGCAGAGATTGGTTTCATGTAATGTTTTGCAACATTTCTTCTGGGCATAATTTTCTTTTTTTTTCTGATTGTTGGAAAGGCTCAACTTTTTCTCCATTTCTAGAAATGCGAATGGAGACATTGATATTGATAAAACGTTGGAGAAACGACGGATAGCCAGAGATCTGGAGATTAAAATGATGGAGGTTGTGTTAAGGAAAAAGAAGCTTTTGGAGGTTAGTGACAAAGAGCGTCATTTTTTTTCGCATTATTCCATGAAGCATAATTAAGATCACTTGGACCTTGCGCATTTGACTGGAAGCTTGCACTCAATTTTACGGAATATTGCAAAAAATGACGCTCTTTTTAAACTTACAATATTTGAACATCTGTCCGTAACTGAAAGAGAAAGCTATATGTATTTTTATCTCATTTTTGTTGCAAAGATTATTCATTCACTGTTATTTTTTTGTCAAACAATAACCTTGGCAATTGGTCTATCTATATTCATATTCAATTCATTAATATTTAAAAAATAAAAACAAATCTTATAATCTTATAAACTGATAAAAACTCCCTTAAAGAAAATAATATAATAATGATTAATTTCAGTCAGCGTTAAGTGGGCTAAATTAAAAAATACGTTGTTTTATAAAAAAACATCTGTTAATCAAATTACTTTTAGGAGCTGAAAGCAATAGAAAATGCAGAAGCTGAACTAAACAGAACAAAAAATGAGGTATATTATTAATTTTTAAATAAGGTGGAGGTAGGTTGTGTTAAAGTTCCGTAAATGTGTGAGTTTTAAGGCTTAAAAACAGTAGTAGAACGATTTTATTCACTAAATGTGTGTTTTTTTTTTATTGAAAAGAACTATAGACAAAAAAAAATTAAGTTAACATCAATATTATCGTTGTAACTGTTTTGGGAAATCTTAAGCGGTTAGCTATATCAATCGGTACATACAGTCGGACAAACACCCTATTACTTTCATTTACGGATTATTTTTTGTTACCAAAAATATCTTTTTTTATTTAGGGCTTTTACTGAGAAGGATTATGTGTTCATGGTCAATATTGTTTTATGTAAAATCTAACTGATCAAGTACCTTTTAATGTTACAGTAATTAGTTTATTATTCTTTGTAAATTTTGTTGTTTATTTTGTTATTAGCGTAGCTACCTAACAATTGGGTCTTTTATTGCGTCCGTCGTACTGTTTGCTCCTCAATACAAATGTAAACAAGTCGAACCGTTTTATGACTTTGGACAAAAAAAAATATTTATTTATCGTATCGTACTATAGACAACTTTCCGTAGAAATTAAAATGAAAAATTATGAGATTAAAACGAGTTTTGTTAGCCTGGCCCCTGGGGGTATTGAATTTATGTTTTTTGTTCTAATATTTGTGGAAAATTCTGTATTACTATGCTATTCATGATTTTTCAGTATGGCTGAGAACCGGTTCTAATCCACCGGATATTATTAATCTGTCTCGAAGACATACTGGAAAAGAAATTTTATCTTTTACTAACTTTAAAATATTTATTATATGTTAATGTTAAAATTTAAAGTCCTTTGTTGGTTAGTTCTGCTTCGCTTCTATAAAAATTGTTATCTTTGTTTCAGATAATTAAAAAAAACACAAATATTTGATTGAATAGCGTGAAAATGGACCAGCAAGGAGAAAATGAAAAATTGGATAAAAAGGCACTGAAAAGACAGGCTTTAGATGCTTATAGGTTAAAAAATACACTACGACCATGTAACATTGATTTGTTATTCAAAATACCACAGGAAAATAAATAGATCTTTTAGTTTTAGATAGGGAGGGGATATTTGCCTGTTTATCACACTAGTCCCCAAAGTCTAATGATAAATGTTTTTTTTTTATTCGCTAACCTTTCACCTTTGGGGACTTATCTTAAATTTCATTGGTTGGTTCAGTAAGTTGATTGTCCAAACGTTTCAACCTCTAAATTGTATTCTACAAAAGGGCTAATTTTGTGTATCGTAATTGGTTGTACGTCAATTTATCCATTTAGATACCTGGCTCAACTTAAGAAATAAAGATTCTACAAACTGTTGATTGTTGACCTTTTCGAAAATCTGTTCCATATCATGAAAAAAGATCTGTTTTTTAATTGGTCTGCAGGTGTTATGTGTGAAAAGTGTTACTAAAAGATCATTCAACACTAAAAATGACATCACTGTTGAGTACAATATATGTGACGGTGGTCTTATGGGAAGTAAAGAAACTAATTTTGTTGGAAAGTACCATTGCAAGGAGGGAACATCAAGATTGATAATTTTGTGCAAGGTAACCTTATATAATCTAGTATATAAAGTAGCAAAAGAAGATTGACTGAAGCTTAGGATCTCAACAACTACTTAATTTAGGCAAGCTCCACATAGGGCATGGGATGGTTTTAGGATATTTTATTTTCATATATAAGACATCGGCTGGTGAATTGTTTAATTGTTTTTGAAAAATAGTTTCTATGTATATTTAAATAAATATATTTCGTATATTAAATAATTAACATTTATTTTTTTGTTCTGTGTTTTTTATACTTAACTGAAGTCTTAAGTACCAAAATAAGCTGGCCATTTGTTTACCTACTATAGTTTATTTTATGGTGTCACCGAAATTAAAGCAGGGGTGCATATTCTGCAAATTTGACCCTGCTAAGGGGAGAGAAAAAAAATAATAATTATGTGGTTGGGGGGGGGGGGGGGGTGGTAAAATTAAGAGAACTGATATTTTTTTGTCATTTTCTCCCCTCCTTGGTGAAAAAAAAACTAAAAGAAAATGTGGGGGGGGATTGCACAGATTGTAAATTGAATTATTTGATTTTCTTATTTTACATTCGCAAATAATTTTCTACTTCTTAAACTGTTTAATTATCAGGTGGTCCCCGAGGGATTTGACAGCAGTGCAAACAGCCAAGATCAGTTGTATGACCCTGCGGGGTCCTGTCATAAAATTACTTATTCTCAGCAGGGACAGAAATGAGGATTCTATTATTTTGAAAACCTTGTTGTCCATAAAGTCTTAAAACGGTCAGTCATACTTACGATACGATAGGATATTTTGGCAAATACTTTTATGATTTTCAATTGTATTAGAATCTATTACCTTTATCTATTATACAAAGTAGAATGATGTCTGTCTGTTTGTTTGTCTGTCTGTCTGTCTGTTTGTTTGTAGCGAAGTATCTCGCTAACCGCTGAACCGATCGGGTTCTCCTTTACAGGGTAGCTTATCATAGGTCCCGGGAAGGTTTATAACTATTTTCTTGGGGGGTGGGACACCCCACCCCACCCAAAAAAATTAAAATAGTGGGGTCGACTAAGCTAGAGGCTAGGGGCGAAGCCGCTAGTTCAATATTAGAGCGGCAAGATTTCATCACAAATAATCTAGTTTCCAATAAATTAAATTGTTGTACTTTGGACATATTTTCAGAATCCATATTTCTGTCTGATTAAAAGGTGGATACTGATTCCTCCAACTTGGATATTGGAACTTTTACTTTCGTCATTCACGAGGAACAGATGATTTTTATCAAAAGGAAGCCTAATTGGCCACAGGAATAAACTTTCAAGTTGAAAATACTTTTTTTTTTATAAAACAGTTACCTATATAACTTGAAATGTGCAATAAATGAATTTAATATTTTTGTCTGAGATCAGAGATGGAAAAAAACCAGGTTTTTTTAAAAAAGAACAAACCAGTTGGTTTTTTTTTTGGTTTAAACCGTTTTTTTTTATAAAAACCAGGTTTTTTTGTTTTTTTTTAAATAATATCCAAATTATAGACCTGCCCACCCCCCTCTTTTTTCACCCCCCCCCCTTTTTTTCTCACCCCCCCCCCCCCAAACAAACTTAATAAAAAGATATAACTGGAAAGATAGGCCTTCGTATAAATATTTTTTTAAAAAACCATTTAAACCATCCCACCTTGGTTTTTTAGGTTTTTTTAAGCTTGTTTTTTTGGTTTAAACCACTTGATTTAAACCACGTTGTTTTTTTTATGCCATCTCTGTCTGAGATATTAAAATAGAATTTATATTCTATGCTTAAAAACTTTGTCAAATGTAAAAGTCAATTTTGTCACTTCTATTGTGGCTTACACAACTCAAAGTTGTTGATTTAAAAATTAAAATAGTATCAGCACAGCATATTCTAAATTTGTAGATTAAAATATTTTTATTCTTTCTTGACTTTCAAATCTAATGTAAAGGGAGAGGATAACGCAAGTGGATTAAAGAATGAAGAATCAAATCAAGATCTTTGTCTTGTTTATCAGGTAACAAATACACGTATTACACATGAATAGAGAAAAACAATAGGTACAATTTTTTTGTCTTAAACAATTGTCAATTTTAAAGGAATAAAGTGCATGTAAGAAAAATGATTTCAAGCATAAGTAAAGTTACCATCAAACATTTACAATTATGTATAACAATAAATAACAAACAATTAGATATCACTAAATTAGTCGTCACGCTGTTTTTGTGACAGTTTAAATCATTGAACAGAAAAAAATATGACTAATTCAACCTTAAATGCATTTCGTGCAACTACCCCTTTGTAGTATTTATCTGTTTAGAGGCTCAGAAACTCCTCCCTATCTACGCTTATGGATTCCCCCCTCTGGCTAGAGGCGAAGACTCGAACCTGCTACTTTCTTCAATGAGAAACAAAGAAACCTAGTTGTAGTTTATATTATTAAATTGGCTTAATTTTCCTTTGAAATTTGTTTCTTCTTAAATTTAAAAGACCAATTTATTTAAGTATCAGACTAGAAAATTGTATTTATGTATTTGGCCACGTTTAAAATAATTTAAGATATTTAAAGCAAAACTCCATCTTTTTTACACTGCGTGGTCAATCCTTAAAAAGGTAGATTCAATAAAAAGATTTGTTTGTTAACAATTTATATGTAAGAATCTTGTAATGTTAAATTGTAAATCCATTTGAATTTTAACAGTGAAAATGAAAGGCATATTATAATTTCAGAAGTCAAGCAAACCTATTAAAATGAAACTCCAAGTACTATGAGCTTATTGCAAGGTAAAAACATTTAAAATTCTACAATTAGATGAGAGAAAGACAGCCCATAAAATAATGAAAAGAAAACGGGGATAGGTATAAATAGAAATTTGAAATTCAGATGTTAACAAATTTCCAATCTCATGTGAGCTAATTTAAGGATTGACGGGAAACGGTTCTGTTGATATTGCAACCTGGGACGGCCGGGAAGCTGGACTTGTGGACTTGGACCTTCGTGGGCCTCAACTAGCCATTGAGGAGCTGCTTTAACCCACAGAATACTAGGTAACTAATTTGTTGTTGGAACAAATAAGAAAAATTAATAATCATGAAGAAAAGAAACTTGTACAAGGCATATTTCTCCTCCATGCTAATGATACTTTCCTTTTTAAGGATTGGACCCAGTATTCAAGACAAACTGGTGTAGCTAGAAACGGCTCCTGCTACAATTAAAGGTACGGTTCTTCAGTATAACAACATATAAGTCTAAACAAAATTGCTCCAAGAAAGATTTGAAATTCACATATGCCCAATCCTTAAATAATTTCCCACTAAATTATTATCTGCTAGTCATCTTATGAAAGCCAATTTTTAGAACACTCTGTGGTGAAGAAAACTTGAACGCCGGCTTTGTTTGAAGAGGCTGGTTGAGGATCTCTGGTGTAACATCTGGGCCAAGTTGAACGTGGAGATAAAAACCTTGCGAAGTAAGTTATATTTAAATAAGCTCAATTCTTAAAAAGTACTTGTTGACAATTCAAAATGACTCTTATATTCAAGTGATAAATGCCTAAGAATTTCAAAGTAGAAAGCCCAAACCTTAAGAAATTAAACATATTTATTGTAACTTTTAAAAATAAAGAAACTGTTGTGTTTTTTACTTATTGGTTTATTTTTCTTTCAGGTTTGTTTTAAACCGTTGTAAACGTGTATCAACAACTTCAGACTAAATCTAAAATGGGTCTTCCAGTTTTGGGCCAACAGAACAGACCCCACTGCCTACAATAACCTGGGTAGGACAGTTTAAAACAAAACTATCGTCCACCCAGAACGATAGATGCCTTCGGATATTGACAGTGACTCATCAATCCCTAAGTCACCTTCACCGTCACCCATCCATGGTTACCGGTCGAGTTCCGTAGACCACCCCGAAGGTATACACCAGAGAGTTCAGGCCAACATAGAATCAGGGCTGAACGATTTCCGAACAGTTTCAAGTTCTTCTACACCACGCGTCACTAGAAACTTGGACAGAAATTTAACATTTAGTTATAGTGACATATCCCTGGCGGGAATAAACAAATTACGTGAATCACCCAGTGACGAGCCACATCAACGTTTAGACAGCTTGAGAACTGTTTTTAGCCAGGCTGATAATTTGCACAATATAACTACTTATTTTGTGCCCGAGTGTTCCGCCGAAACCGGCGAAAATACTAGTGCTGACAACACTCAGAGTGATAGTGATCGGCCAGGGTCGGCCCTTAGTGTTGAAACAGTAAGACAGCGGCCGCCAAATCCGCCGCCGCCGCCAAATCCGCCGCGCCGCCGCAGCATGGCGCCGACTAGTGTACAAAAACATTTGAGTTACTGTGAAAAAAGTGTTTTTATTTGGAACAATAATTATAGTTTGTTAAACCCAAAGACAGTGCCGTTAAACCAAATTGACCGGCTAAGTGATGAAATCCAGTCCGTCGTCGCAGACTTAACGTCGGCAATCTTGTATTTCCAAGCAAACGATTTACCAGAAATCTTCACAGATGAAATGCAAGAATCGGCTAGAGGTTGCTTGTCTGATTTCAACACCTTCCGAAAGACAATGTGGGATGAAGGTGATATCAGGAGGGTAGCCGCCGTCACGGCAGCTGCCGCCGCCGCGCCGCCACCGCCGCAGACCACCGCCTCGGTACCCAACCCAGCTGCTGCAGTTGCAGCCCAGAGAGTTGTTGACAACAAGGAAAGTGTAAAAGCAACTGCCTTCTCAATCATTGGTGGATACAGGGAGTTGGCGCGGGCCAGAACCAGTTCTACTCAAGTCCTAAAATCTTATGATGTACGTTTTAAGCAGCTGAGTGAGCAGAACCGTGATTGTCAGAAAATGATTGATGACCTTGTTAAGTGTGGGACCCAGTGTGGCGATATATCGTCTGTAACTGACCTGGATACATTCACCCGTGATTTGTGTACAGCCCAGAGGTTATGTAGAGAAAACATAGCGGCTTTGCATGACGAACTTGGACTCTTGGCCGGGGTTCAGGATGCTGGAATAAACCGTGTAAAGCTGACGCCGCCAAAATTCTCTGGCGAATATTCGGCGGGCAGCCTTGATTTCTACTCGTTCAAGACACAATTGGACCAGTACTTTGACCTCACTGGAGGCTTTAGTGATGCTGAAAAGTGTATGAAACTCAAACTGGAATGTGCCCAGGGCTATGCAAAGGAATGTATTATGGTGTACGAGTCGTATAAGGATGCTATGGACCAGCTGAAAGTCGTATTTGGCAAACCAGAGCTGTTGTTTTCATCTAAAGTACAAGAAATCAAGTCATTTGGAAATTGTCCTGACGGCCTTGTGGATAAGAGAAATTGGGTTTTGAAGTTAGAACAGAAGTTAAAGGCTTTAAAGGCGTTGGCAGTCACCCATAAAATCAACGACCTGTTTGAGAGTTCTAACATTCTGGCGGTCATCTTAAGTGCACTCCAGAAGGATGACAACCAAAAATTTGAAAAAGTTCTGATTAAGCAGAAGAAACTGGACCCGTTGAGCCGCCAAACAAAAAGTGTTATTATTGATAAGCTGCTAACCTTTTTAAGTGACTTGTCATGGGAGGTGACGGCTAAAGTCGATATTGCCATAACCTCCGGCGGAAAAGGTTTCTATGACGTCACCAAGGCAATGAAGATGGGCGGGAAAACGGTACACAAATACAGCGCCATCCCGGGCGGGGAGCCCGCCGATCCTGTTGATGAACCTGACTATGAAACAGCTGCGGGCCTGCCCCAGCTGCCAGCCACCAGCCCCGCCTGTTCCACACCTGCCGCCAGTACCCCAACCGCCGCAGCTGCGGCCCATATTGCTGCCGACAAGAAAAAGGTTCCCAAAGGGAAGGGAAGTAAACAAAGGACAAATCAAGTTAGTGATAAGCCTGCTATAATGATGAACAAGTCTACCTACCCTAAAGAAGTAAGGTGTTCTCTCTGTGATAAGAAACATGTGTCCCTCGCCTACTGTGAAAAGTTCCAAAAGATGTTGGTAAAAAGAAGGTTTGGTGCCTTGATAAAATCAAAGTGCTGTTATAAATGTTTACGGTTGGATGCTGCTTTTGACTACGACAACCGTGAAGAATGGTTTAAGGAACATGCTGAGTTCTGTGACAACACCTGGGTCTGCAAGGTTGGTCAATGTGAAAGCAAAGACGAGATGTATAAGAACCACATACTGGTCTGCTCGAGACACATAAATGAAAACATGGAACGTGAAACAGAGTTTAAGGCCAGCTTGGATCAAGGAAAGTTGGGCACTGACGCAAGATTTTTCTTTGCTACCTATCATTCTGCTGGAACCAAGCCAAGTTGTGATGAGGCTGCGTTTGCGTCTGTTCATGATGGTGCAGGAGATGTTCACATTGAGCCTGATGTAAATGATTGTCCTGTTTATCTTCTCCAATATGTTGCTGGTAAACATAATGAAAAACTGTTATGTTTCTATGATAGTGGATGCTACAATGCCTGCTTGTCAGAGCGGGCATATGCTGCGCTGGACACTGTTACTGTCAGCCCCGGCCCGACAACCCTGGAAGTAGCCGGCGGCACACGAGTAACGTTACCCTATGGAAACGAAAAGTTTTGGCTGGAGTTAAATACACAGAAGGATAAAAAATCTGTTGCAACGTTACAAGGGCTGAGAATGGTGGAAGTTAGTTGTAAGTTTCCTGTGTGGCCGCTGGCAGATGCCTGGCAAGAGATAGCTACTGCGTACCAGAAAGTACATCCTGGAGCTGCCCCGCCAGCCGTTGAGCCTGATATTGGCGGCCAACAGGTTGATATCATGGTGGGTATTCGTTATTCACGTTATTATCCTGTTTTAAAGTTCACCCTTCCTAGTGGATTATCCTTGTATGAAGCTAAAATACGAGGATATGGCGGCCTCCAAGGAGTGTTGGGCGGCCCCCATTCTGTGTGGAAAAGTGTCATGGCCAATTCCAACTTTTTGGGAGCCAAGGCATATCTTAGTTCTGAGTTTAAAGCTTTTGATTTCCAGTGTAAAGCTCTATGGTGTGATATGGGAGTCTTACATGCAGACCAGCCCCAGATAGTTAGCCCGACCGGTGTCTGTTATCACCCCCAACCTCACCCCCACCCCTTTTTGGATGAAGACAGCAATTTTGTCCAATGTATTTACGCAGCTGGGCCTGGAAAGATGTTGCGTGAATACCAGCTGATTGACGAAATCGGTTCCCAGCTTGGCTATCGGTGTGTAAAGTGCCGCAACTGTTCTGTCTGTAAAAAAGGTGACTTTTTGGAGGAAACCTCGCTTAAGGAAGAGGCTGAGCAGCACCAGATTGAAAACAGCCTTGTGTATGACGAGAACCAGAAGAGACTGTTTGCCCACCTGCCGTTTACGGAGGACCCAGAGACGGCTTTGGCCGACAACACTTATATTGCAGAACGCATTTTAAGTTCCCAACTGAAAATTGCCAACAAAAGTGAGGAAGCAAAGAGTGAAATCCTTCAAAGTTTTAATAAACTTAAAGACAAAGGTTTTGTTGCGCCAATTTCTTCATTGTCACCAGCAGAGCAAGTCATGGCCAACAAGAGTGGCTTCACCATCCCCTGGAGAGTGGTTCACAACAGCAGCAGCCTGTCGACGCCGACGAGGATCGTTTTTGATGGTTCCAGCCGGACCAAAACGGGCAAGTCCTTAAACGATATATTGTGTAAGGGCACCAATCAGCTAGGTAACTTGCTTCATTTGTTAATTAGCTTCCAGTGTGGAGCCGCAGCCCTGACCGGAGACATAAAAATGGCCTACAACTCGATACGATTGTTTCCTCAGTATTACAGGTACCAGAAATTTTTATGGGTTGATAACCTGGATCTCATGGGTGCTGTCTGTGTTTATGTCGTCCTGACTCTTATATATGGAATAAAAAGCAGTGGAAACCAGACTATCCATGGGTTGACAGTGGTTGCAGATGTTGCAGAGGCAGATAAACCAGATTTGGCCATTGGGGCTGATACTGTACGCAACAAGGCTTATATGGACGATTTGGTGGCGGCCTATGCTGATAATGATACACGGGACAAGGCAGCAGAGGCTGTGGTTGAGGTCTTAAGTTATGGCAATCAAGAGGTAAAGGCTATTACTAAAAGTGGCGAAGCCCCGTCTGAAGCTGTATCAACTGATGGTGAATCTGTTGGAGTTCTTGGATATATTTGGAGGCCTCTGGATGATACTATGGCCTTGGATATTAAACCCCTGTATTTGGACAAAGTAAAGAGAGGAAAGCTCCCGGAGGTGGTGACAGGTGACATTAAGGAGGCTCTGAGAGGTAAATTTACAACAAGAGTTGCGCTCAGTAAAACGATGGGCGTTTTTGACCCGCTGGGGTTAGCTGTCCCCAAGACGTCAAAATTGAAGGTTGACCTAAATTATGTCTGTTCGTTACGGTACGAGTGGGATGTTTTGTTACCTGAATCTTTGCTGGACACCTGGGTTGAAAACTTAGAAATGATACAGGAGCTGAAAGACCTGAAATTTCAACGGAGTATCTTCAACAATCATGTGAATGTGGCAGCTGGTGTTGTCTTAATAGTCTCAACAGATGCAAGCAGCAGTCTGGCGGCAGCTTGTGTCCATGCCCGAATGGAGCTTCTTGGAGGAGGATATATATGCAGGTTGGTAACGGCCAAAGCAAAGCTTGTAGGCAAGTCCACTATCCCCAGGGCTGAAATGATAGCATGCTCCATGGGCGGAGCCCTCGGACACCTGGTGAAGCGCAACTTTGGAGACCATGTAAAACAGGTTATATATGTCACCGATTCATTGGTTGCATTGTATTGGTTGCATAGCGACTCCAGACCCCTCCAGACGGGAGTAAGGAACCTGTCCATCCAGATCCGGCGGTTCTCCGACCCGACTGACTGGCACCATATTGAATCTGCTGGAAATGTTGCTGATATAGCCACCCGCCCAGATGCATTACCTGACATTGGTGAGGATTCTGACTGGCAAAAGGGACGACCGTGGATGGTTTTGAGCCGTGAAGAAATGCCAATAAAAAATATTGAGGAGGTAACAATGGATCAGCTGACTAAAAATGAGGCCAGGAAGGAGATAAAACTAAAAATGAGCAAGGAGATGGTTATGGCTAATTTTGGAGGTAAAATGACAGAAAGGTATGCTTTCAGTAAATATCTTGTTAACCCATGTAAAGTCTCGTGGCCAAAGTACATCCGTTTGAATGCTATATGTACAAAGTTGATAAATATCTGGCGTGGGAAGGCTGATAAACTTCCAAGTGTTGCTGGTACACTGGTTGTTAATCTGACAGAGGAGGAAATTGAATTGGCAGAGAGGAAACTGTTTTTAAAAACAACGTTGGAGGTGGAAAAGTTCAATTGTGCAGACAAATTGAAGAAAATAGGCAAGAAGAAAGATGGAGTCCTCCTACACACTAGCCGAATACTGCCTGGAGGAGAAGGAGAGCTAGCCGATGCTATGCTGGATCTTGAAAAACTTGCCTTTGCCAAACCTGTTCTTGACCGCTATTCCCCAGTTGCTTATTCAATAATGAAGTATTGTCATGAAAAATTGACACATCATGGAGGGTCAATTTCATCTGTCAGAAAAAGTTATGAGATTGCATTCATTCTTCAAGCAACGTCATTGGCCACTGAAATCAGGAATAATTGTGTCTTTTGTAAGCGTTACAGAGCTAAAACAGTTGAAGTAGAGTTTGGAGCTGTCGACCCGAGTCGGTATAAGGTTGCGCCAGCATTCACAACAACTGTTATTGATATATTTGGGCCTGTAGACGCGCGCTGTGGGTATGGAAACCATAAGTCACCTTTGAAGATGTGGGCTGTCGTGTACAAGTGCCCAACAACTCTAGCTGTTGCTGCTTACTGTATGCAGGGGTATGATACAGAGTCGTTCCTTTCTACGTTTACAAGACATGTGTCCAGGTATGGAATTCCAGCTAAGGTAAAAATTGACGCAGGCCCCCAGCTGGTAAAAGCCTTCAAAGAAATGGATGTTTGTGTTGCAGACATACAGAAGTTATTGAACCAAGAGAAAGGTTGCAGTATTGAGTTTGATGTATGTCCTGTGAAGGCCAAGAACTATCATGGAATTGTTGAGAGAAGTATCCAGAGTGTCAAGAATGTATTAAATGTTGTGTTCAAGGGGAGAAAATTCACACCAATTGAGTTTGAAACTGCTTTAAGTTACTGCACAAATGAACTCAATTCTATGCCAATCTGCTTAGGTTCCAGGTATACCAATCTTGAAAACCTTGATCTGATCACCCCCTCAAGATTATTGTTGGGACGCAATAATCAACGTGCGCCTGGTGGCCAGCTGACAGTCCAGGATCCAGGTAAAATGTTGGAAAGCATGGAGGAGATTGAACGGGCATGGTGGAATGCATGGAAGGAGCTAAAAGTGGGTGAGTTTGTCCCCAGACCTAGTAAATGGACAAAAGCATCAGATCCTGTCAAAGTTGGAGACATTGTGATCTTCAGGCGTGAGACAGAAAACGCTATAGGCACGTGTATTTGGAGGATTGGTAGAATAAAGGAGGCTGACAAATCACGTGATGGAAATGTTAGAAAGGTAACAATAGAATACAGAATTTATAAGGAGAAAACCATGAGAACCACTACGAGATCTGTTAGGGATGTTGCCGTGATTTGGAAGGAGAGTGAGGTGGATTTTGTTGGAGATCTTGCCGCCGCCGATTTTGAAGCCGCCGCCCTACTTATGGTCCGTAAGTAAACAAAACTCTATCTTTCTAACCTCTTTCCTATAAACATTATTATTCCACTTTCTTAGTGATATGAACCTTTGTTTTATAAACATTTTAAACAATTTTAAACATTTTATCTGATTATATTTGAATGTAAAAAGATCTCGTGATGTAAAAGTCTGAAAGTCTGAAAGTAAAATATGTGATACAAGTATACAAAAGATCTCGTGATAGTCTGTTGAAAATATATGTGATAAAATTAGGATAAAAAAAAAAAAAATATGGAAAGTTAAGAAACCACTCAAACCAAAGTAACCCAAAGCTCAAAGTTAGAAACAGCAGGGAGTCGTTCCTGAACCTTTTTTCCTTGGGGGAGTGTAGTATTTATCTGTTTAGAGGCTCAGAAACTCCTCCCTATCTACGCTTATGGATTCCCCCCTCTGGCTAGAGGCGAAGACTCGAACCTGCTACTTTCTTCAATGAGAAACAAAGAAACCTAGTTGTAGTTTATATTATTAAATTGGCTTAATTTTCCTTTGAAATTTGTTTCTTCTTAAATTTAAAAGACCAATTTATTTAAGTATCAGACTAGAAAATTGTATTTATGTATTTGGCCACGTTTAAAATAATTTAAGATATTTAAAGCAAAACTCCATCTTTTTTACACTGCGTGGTCAATCCTTAAAAAGGTAGATTCAATAAAAAGATTTGTTTGTTAACAATTTATATGTAAGAATCTTGTAATGTTAAATTGTAAATCCATTTGAATTTTAACAGTGAAAATGAAAGGCATATTATAATTTCAGAAGTCAAGCAAACCTATTAAAATGAAACTCCAAGTACTATGAGCTTATTGCAAGGTAAAAACATTTAAAATTCTACAATTAGATGAGAGAAAGACAGCCCATAAAATAATGAAAAGAAAACGGGGATAGGTATAAATAGAAATTTGAAATTCAGATGTTAACAAATTTCCAATCTCATGTGAGCTAATTTAAGGATTGACGGGAAACGGTTCTGTTGATATTGCAACCTGGGACGGCCGGGAAGCTGGACTTGTGGACTTGGACCTTCGTGGGCCTCAACTAGCCATTGAGGAGCTGCTTTAACCCACAGAATACTAGGTAACTAATTTGTTGTTGGAACAAATAAGAAAAATTAATAATCATGAAGAAAAGAAACTTGTACAAGGCATATTTCTCCTCCATGCTAATGATACTTTCCTTTTTAAGGATTGGACCCAGTATTCAAGACAAACTGGTGTAGCTAGAAACGGCTCCTGCTACAATTAAAGGTACGGTTCTTCAGTATAACAACATATAAGTCTAAACAAAATTGCTCCAAGAAAGATTTGAAATTCACATATGCCCAATCCTTAAATAATTTCCCACTAAATTATTATCTGCTAGTCATCTTATGAAAGCCAATTTTTAGAACACTCTGTGGTGAAGAAAACTTGAACGCCGGCTTTGTTTGAAGAGGCTGGTTGAGGATCTCTGGTGTAACATCTGGGCCAAGTTGAACGTGGAGATAAAAACCTTGCGAAGTAAGTTATATTTAAATAAGCTCAATTCTTAAAAAGTACTTGTTGACAATTCAAAATGACTCTTATATTCAAGTGATAAATGCCTAAGAATTTCAAAGTAGAAAGCCCAAACCTTAAGAAATTAAACATATTTATTGTAACTTTTAAAAATAAAGAAACTGTTGTGTTTTTTACTTATTGGTTTATTTTTCTTTCAGGTTTGTTTTAAACCGTTGTAAACGTGTATCAACAACTTCAGACTAAATCTAAAATGGGTCTTCCAGTTTTGGGCCAACAGAACAGACCCCACTGCCTACAATAACCTGGGTAGGACACCCTTTATTTATATTTAGGGAAGCACGAAGAATATCGAAGGCTTAACTTGTATCCAAGCAAGATTTGCCTACCCGGGCCTCTCTAACACCCAAGTACCTGTCAATCCGCAAGACATTTATCACGTGACCAAAACTAGCGGAAGTTTTATTATTTTGAATCCGCTGGTTTCTCCGTTTCCAGAAGATGATAATCTGGTAAGAGTTGTGGTCATTCCTGATAGTGAGAAAGGTAAGATAACCTTATTTTTGTTGATTTAGGATTGTTTGGGGGTTGGGTTGGATAAGGCTGCCAAAAAAGATTATTTTGGCAGTCTAAATTGTAAGCAAAAGCGTCCGAGATGCTTTTTTTATTTTGGGAGAGGTAGGGGGGGGGGGTAATTTGTTTTGAGGATGGTAAAATTGCAAAAAAAAAATCCCCCCCCCCCCCCATAAAATTTTTGCCTCGGGGGTAAAATTTGTTTGGTGGGGGGGTAATTACCCACCCCCTCTGAAATATGATGGGGGGGGGGGGTAAATTCCCCCCTACAATCTGTTGGGGGAGGGTTAATTATGAATTATGAACATAATTAATAATGAAGTACTCCTTTAAAGTGTAGCTTCAACTAGGTCCTGGTAAGGTTTAAAACTAGTTTTGGAGAGGGTAAACCCTCTGGCAGCCTGCCAAGATAAATTGCCCCCCCCCCTCCCAAAAAAAAAAGATTTACTGAAATGTTTGATTGAGTTGATTTATCTATTATATGGAAGCTAGACAATTAATTTTTGATAAACATTTTTTCTTATTTTTTCTAATTGGGAAAATATTATTTTTTTGATTAGACATTGTTTAGACACACCCAGTGCATTGTTTAATTAAAAGGCCATTACAAACTATGTATTTTTATAGTCTTTTGGTTTTAGGCGGTAATAAAAAATCTTGAGAGTGGAAGTAAAGCATATATTACAATCTTGGGGGTCCCAGTACACCATCAAACCTTGTTAGCTCAGTAAGATTGAGATTAAATAAAAGATATATTTAAAAATATGTTTACTGCTAGAAGTCTTAGTTGTTCCTTGCATTCTAAGGGTCTTTCAACCTACAGACTTGGGACTGAAATTTGTATATTCTTACTTTTAGGTTGTTTTCTAAAATCTGGCGATGTCATTGCTAATGTTAATCTTGTTAAAAAAGACGACATTGAAAGTTTGTCGGACAAATGCGATTCAATTAACAAGATGTTGAAAGAAGCTTGGGTAAGATACATTTTCTTCAGGGATTTAAAGGAATAAGGCAATAGCCAATAAATTGATGTATAATTATTTCCCCAATGATGATAGACACATTACTCCTTCTGTAGTGGTTGAAACGGTTGAACACTCACCTTAATAAATCAACCAATCAAAATTTATTTAAGTCCCCAAAGTTTTCAAGCCAACGAATAAGAAAATGTTATTATAAAACTTAGGGAACTAGTGTAATAAACAGCTCATTGTTCCCTCTCTCTGCATTTTCTTACAATGCTAGACCTCTAGGGGCATAGCCACTAGGGAAACTAAAAGTTAACATACATTTTATTTAGACTGTGCAGCCGCCAACCTTCATGTCCAAAAAAATTTTTGATAATGAATTGAAAAAGTCTGAAGCCACTATGGCGCATCTTAGGCAAGGGCGTAGTTTGATGAATTAGGATTATAGAGTTATAATATTTTCCCCTAATATGTCAAAAATATTTTAATTGTATAATATAGTCTAAATGTTAACAATTTTACGTTTTTTGTTTTTACTTTAATTTTTAATAAAAACAAAAAAATGTTAGAATTTTAATGAGTGCTTTAAAATATGTTGTTTAATGTATTTTCTACTTTTTCTTAGCATTTTTTACTATCTAATTGTTTTTTTTTTATTATTTCATCTTTGCTTCTGTTACTAGTAAGCTATGGTGAATTATTAACTTTCTATGATGTTTCTGAATGCACTATAGCCACTTAAGATCTCTACAATGATTCTATCCCCTCGATATAAAGTACCCAAGGATCTAAAGGAATAAGACAATGGCTGATAAAATGATCTACTCCCCAAATGATAGTGCACAAAATTAATCTTTGTATTGATTACAATAAGGGGTTGAAACGTTTGGACACTTAATTGAATGAACCAACCATTCATTAGTCCCCAAAGTTATTAATATTAAGACAACAAATAAGAAAACGTTGTTATAAAACTTTGTGAACTAGTGTAATAAAAAGTCCAATGCTTTACCCACTCCCTCTCTGGACTTTCCCAATTTCTACTACGTCCTTCACCTCCAGGAAAGAAAGGGAGGAAGAATGGACCGTGAGGTCTGAAGTATTGTTGCAACAATATTTAGATGAACAAAGGAAAAGAGATGAGAAGATCAAGCGAAAGGCAGGGAATAATCCTTTATTATGGACTACCAACTATGGCCCCTAAAGGCCTCTAGGGACGCTTGAGGCAACGGGTATGGGGGGAGCATAGGAGTCGAGAAAAAAAGTTTAGGTTAGGTATTTCTTCCTAGGGCGATTCTCTTGGAGGCAGATAGACATCCTGATACTTTAATACATAGGATGTGATTGTGGAATATGATTTGCCATATTCGTAAAAAGACACAGATCAATGAAAGGTACCGATAGTGATAACATTAAAGGGAATATTTTTGCTGTTGTAATAATAAGCTTATGCTGTTTTAATGATTTGATAATATGACATTTGCCGAAGTAAATGTACAGTACCTTAAGGACTATTGTATCAGGAATCTAAAGGGATACGACAATTACCGATAAATTTGTGTGCATTACCAATGATGATACACAGATTACCCCTTCTGTAGATTACAATTAGTAGTTGAAACGTTTGGACTCTTAATTGACCAACCAATTAAAATTTTATACTTGTCTCCAAAGTTTTCAAGGCAGTGCTTAATAAAGCGTTATTATAAAACTTTGGGGACTAGTGTAATTAACAGGCCAATGTCCCCTTCCTCTCAGTTTTTCATACACCCAATGTTCTCTTTAAGTATGCGCTGCCCCAGTCTGATGGCGGATATACTGGGATTCTTTACAGGTCAGCGTACCTGGGGAGCCTCATATGATGACTTGAAGAACTTAATTCTTATGGACATTTTCATTCTTCTGAAGTATTAATTATCCATAAGCGGTTAATTTCCTGAATAGAGTATCTAATTAACTATGGAAAGATAAAATCTTGCAATTAAATATTTTATAGGTACTCATTGCTTAGTTATAATATTTCAGAGTTTATAGTTTAACAAACGACATATATACAAGGAATAACTTTGCCCATACTACATATTTCATAATTAAATAACATAAAACTTACTAAAGAGTGGCTATATGAGGCTTTTTTGATGCTATTTGCTTTGATCGTTGCTGATGAATGTGCTGAAACAAATAAAATTTCGTTACATGAGTTGCTAATTGAAATTCTCAATTTAAAAGAAAATATTTCAAATAAATTTGTGTACCTCTGTTGGATTTTGATTACAGTTACAATTGGTGATGGATTGAACGGTAAGATACAATCTACAAATAATTCATTATTATATACAATATAATTATCCTTTAAGTGATAAAATTGAATTTGAAATGAAATTTGTTTGATCAGGACTTTTAACTTTTCAATTTTTTTTTTTTTTTATAAATACTTGATTGCTATGGTATTTCTGGAGTAGTTGATCTTTTATTTTGCTAAATAACAATTTACCTTAGTTTATTTTTTTTGGATGCAAACTTAGTAGGTGCTCAATCGGCAGTTTACATTCTAAACAATAACAAACTATATATATACTATCATGGATTTTTATTCTTTATCAAAATTTTGAAACTGCATGGATTTATTGTTAACAAATATTTCGACACTAGTAATCTCAGATAGTTAGGTCTTTTGTTTCTTTTGGCAATTTTTGATACAACAAATGATGAATAACAAAATAAGGGTTTACCTAGAGTTTATTTCCACAAAGCCTTCTCCTTGATTTGGCGGTCGCCTCGGAGTAGGTGGTTTTAACTCTTTTATTGGTTTTATTCTGCAAGAAAGTACAATTTTTGAGTATTTGATTTGATTTTGTTTGAATTTGGCAAAAATGAAATAAATTTAAAGAAAAGTAAATAAACTATTGCATCACATTGAGTTAATAAAATGGCGAGGTAGATGGGCATGGTTGTCCGCTTGGCTACTGTGTCTCAGGTTTGCCCCTAAATTAAACAGGTTTAACATTGCCGGGCAGCAAAGGCAAACCTGGGACACAGAGCCAAGGGATTATATCACAGTAGATTAATTTTTGACAATATTGGCAGTAAGGTACGGTAAATAATGATATGGCACTTAAAACTAAGGTTTTTTTTTTTTTTTTTTTTTTTTTCTTTTTACTTTTTATACTTTTTATTTTTTATTTTTTATTTTTATTTTACAACAGATAATTAGTTGAAATGAATAGGTTGAAATTAATGAATTGAAATAAATAGGTGAATTAAATAAATAGATAGGTAATTTAGTAATAATTAAGAATTTTTAGGCATTATAAATAAAGAGATAATATAAATCAATTATTCAGTCCCACTCAGGGACAGCAAACACTGGTTCGGGCAAATTGTCCATGGACGGATCCTGGCTCGAGGGGCAGTCCGGCATTATCTCCTCTTCCAACTCGGGTTCCTCGCCGGCTACCGCCTCAAGCTCTCCCTCCATTTCGAGCTCTTGTCTTGTCTCGGGTATTCTATCTCGAAAGATACTCCCCATCTTCTTACAAGCAGTTTAGTCGTTTGTGTCTGGCCAGGTTATTTGATGATATTTGGGCTCCACACCTGTCGCATGGAACTTTTGGCTTGGCCGTCGTCGTATTTTGACCTCTATTTTCTTCAGGTGCACACTTTTTTCTGTGTCTTGCAAAATTTGATGCAGACACTTCTTTTAGACATTTATCACATTTCTTATTATTAACATTTCTAGCCACTAATCCTGTACAGACCTTCTTGTGAGTGGTTAGGTTTGATTTTCCTAGGAAATTTTTATCACATTTATCACATTTGAACATTTTTTTCTGACTAGATATTTCATGTATTCTACGTTCATGGTTCGTCACTCCTGTTTTTGTGAGGCATATTCTGCCACATCCTTCATATGAGCATACTAGTGACAGGACTGTACCTGGATCCTGGTTCCTGTGCCCGCTCATTTCTGGAATCTTCTTTCCTTTTCTCCTCTCCCATTTTTCCAGGTATTTCATCCTGGTTTTCACAGCCTTCCTCCAGATCTTTCTGTCCTTCGTTATTTGACCGATTTTAGTCCAATCCATGCCCGCCTCCTTGACGATTCTTTTCCAGTATAGCACTGTTTTTCTTTTCTTGCCCGGAACTTTCTCTATAGTCTCCAAGTCCTCCAACCATCCAAGAATTACAGCTTTCGTCATTCTGGAATCATCCATCCTCATAACATGGCCTATCCTTTGGAGTACACGTTTTTCTATTTTGTATCTTAATGTCTTAATCTTTAGTTCATTACGGATATCTTGCATATTCTTTTCTTCCTCCTGCATTTGAAAAAGTGGTGGTTTTGTTTTGTTACTCCAAATATAGCGGTATTTTTTGTCCATTGTCCTTTGCATTTTTAGAATTTCCCCAACTTGCCAGGTCCGGGTGTGGCAATCAAACAACATAGTAGATTCTATGCATGCCTCTATAATTCTTGCTTGTAGACTTTTGGATATTTTTGTTCCTTTTAGCCGATGCTTTACCTTTATCCATGCACTTCCAGCCTTTTTGATCCTGTTGTTTGTGTCTTCTTTCCAGCCCATTAAACAACCTAGGACGCGAGTTTTTCTACACTCAGCCTTACCAAAATCTAGGAACTCTTCTTTATCTTCGTTGTTGCGCTCTTCAAACTTGTCCATCACTTTTTTAATTTCTCTGACACCTTGTTCCAGCTCTTTCTTTTTTCCAATGACTGTTGTATCATCGGCAAAAAGCCCTTGGGAGATTTTTATTCTCTTGGCCTCTGAATTTCCTTTCTCCCATCTGCCTTGGCTAGGGAAACAGCTTCCAGGAACCCAATTATAGTTTAATCCATAATCCAGGTTGGTTTCCTCAGCTTTCCTTTTTCTAGCTTTTTCACCCTGTCTCATAACTACCTGGTGGTATATGTTGAAAAGTTGGGGGGAGGAAGGTCCCCCTTCTCTTAATCCTCTCTCTGTGGTCCATTCTTCACTCTCTCCTTCTCTGCTTTTTATCCGGTAGAACGTAGTTTCATGAAGATCTTTCAGCACTCTTAAAAATTTTGGTCCCATTCCACACTTTTCTAATATTCTCCATAGAGCTGGTTTATTAACTCTTGGGTACGCTTTTCTTAGGTCTAATAATCTTGCTGAGGGTCTCGAGTCTTCAGGTAGAGTCTCTCCCTTGGCCTCCAGCCTCTTTAACAGATCCTCTGTGTCCTCCAGGATCCTGTACATAATCTGGGTTACGTCCGCCGTAGATCTTTCTTTTCGAAACCCAGATTGGTCATCGTCCAGAAGATTAAGTTGTTCTGACCAGATTCTTAATCTATCTGCCGCGATTCTGCCTAGAATTCTGGACCCCATGGCCAGTAATACAACCCCTCTGAAGTTGTTGGTGTTGTTGCGGTCTCCTTTCTTAAACAGAGGTATGACTTGTCCTTCCTTCAACTCTACTTCCCATTCTATGGCGTCATTCTCAAACATAAACTGTATCAAGTCCACAATTTTCTCCAGAATAATTGGTCCACCTTGAAGTATGTAAATCAGTCGAACTCCGTCCTTGCCTGGTGCCGAATTTTTCATCTTTTTCATTTGTGTTAAAATCTCCTCTCTTGAAGGTGTTTCATCCAACTGAATTGCCCACCTTCTGGCCTCTTCGCTGTTCCTTAGGTCCTCCATTTTGTCAACAGCCTCGAAAATAATCTCTGGGTCATTTTCAAATCTATCTTTAGATATTCTTTGGAAATGATCCTTAAACTCTTCTTTGGTGATTGTGGTGGTTTCAGAAGCGGTTTTAAAGCCTCTAGTTCCAAGTTTTTTTAGAGTTTTATATAAGGTTCCAGAGTCACCTTTTTCTCCAGCTTCTTGGCACTCCTTGATTATGTTTTCCCACCAATCTTTCTCCCACTGTCTTGTCTGTCTCTGTAACGTACTTCTGGCCTCTTTCAGATCTGTCTTGGCATTATTCAGATCTGTTTCAATCTGTAGTCTTTCATCATCTGCTGTCTGTCTCGACCTCTCCATCAATTCATTTCTTCTATTTACACATACAGTAATCCTATCTCTTAGTCTTTTCACTTCATCTTCTTTGTCTATCATCCATGGGTTCTCTATTTTTTTCTCTTCAATTCCACACACTTCTGTTGCGGCTTTGATTGTAGTTTCCGTTATCTCCTTCCATCTGTCATTTATATTTTGATTGTTGTTGGCATCTTCAGCTTCTTCAACAATGTTATTTATTTTCTCACGATAATTGTTGGCTACTTCTGTATCTCTTAATCTTTCCCATCTTATTTTGGGCGATCTTTTCTTTGGTCTGTCATGTTTCTTTGGTTTGTTTAAAATTATTCTGACTCTCACCGGTTTATGATCTGACAATGAAATTTCGTTTATCACATTAAGTTTTTGTACCAATTTGTGTCTTTGATTGCTTTTCACCAGGAAACCATCCAGTTCATACCACCTCCTTAATGCTGGATTAAACCATGTTCCTCTTCTTTTGTTTTGAAAATAACTATTAACATAGGCTAAATTGTTTTCTTGGCAAAAATCTATGAGTTCTTCCCCTTGTCTATTTGATGATCTTAGTCCAAAACGGCCGCAGACATCTGGCCTCTCTTCTCCTTGACCTACGTGGGCGTTGAAATCTCCACCCACTAATAATATTTCTTCTTTCTTGACTTTTTCTACGTGACTTTTAAGATCTTCTTTGGCTGTCTCTATCTCCTGTTCATTATTTCCAGACCACACTGGCATATATGTGGCCGTTAAAGTTAGGTCCTTTACTTTAATTGATATTGTCCTCTCGTTTCTTACAGTTACTTGACCAGTTTCACACCAAAGTTGAAGTAGCTGGTCTCTTAATAGAATGGCGGCTCTTTCCGTGAATATGATGGCGGTCAGTAGCTCATCTTGTCCTAACCAATAAATACCACCTGTTTTAGCTTTTATCTCCGACAATAAAACAGCGTCCCATTTATTCTTCCTTGCAAATTCTGCTACAGCTTTCGCTTTCCTTTTGTTAAAATTATCTAGTGGCATTCTCTGTACGTTCCAGGTTACAACATCAAAGACATTTTCTTTAGTTTTATTTTGTTTGAGTTTTCTTTTATCTTCCCTCCTATTTTTTCTTCTTTCCCTTCTTCTTGCTTTTCCTTCCATTGTTTTATCCCTTGGTCCTGGGTTGGGGTGAATGGTCCTAAGTTTATATGTTATGTGTGCAACTATATTACGACGACATTTGTATACTGCTTGCTTGAACTTTTGCCTCCATGTTTTTTGAGAGGGAGAGGAGTCGGCTGGTTTCTTCCCCCTCTGTTGCCAAAAAAAGCCCCCGTAGCTTCCAGGTTGCCCTGTACTTCTGCAAGGTTTTGCTCCTTCTGACCTCCTGGTCCTGTTTGCCATCCTGTGGGATGTTCCCGCTTGCGCCGCTGGGAGGCCTGACCATACCACAAGCCCATTTCGAGCTCTTCGATGACTGCTCCCTCATCCTCATCCTCTGACTCGGTCTCGCATAGCTCCTCTATGGCTAGGGCATGAGCGGTACTACGGTCGAAACCTCCCCGCAAAGCGTTGGTCACCATGTCCCTGATACGCCTAACGCGGTCGTACCGTTCGACACGGCCACGGATGCGGGCCCTCTCCGCCTTCTCCGTCAGATCCTCCAGACACCGGAACAGGCCGATCTGGAGCAACGAGGCCTCCACGGTCAACTCGTGGTTGGCCTTCACCTCGAAAGCGTAGGACAGCTTTCCTACTGCCCCCATATTCTCCTCCGTGAGAGACCTAGCCTGTACATGGCGCAGGGAACGCGTTTGGCGGCGCCTGGTGGCGCGGCCCAGGTCTCTTGCATAGGCAGTGGCGTTCTCAGTAAAGAGATGCCAGTGCCAGGTGGCATCCTCAACGGCGTCCATCTCGCTGTGGCTGATCAAGCCACCCCATCCCTCCGTCAGCTCCTCAATATGATTGACGGGCTGGGGAATGTAATTCCCGTCACGGGTAAAGGCGATATGGCGGTCGGACATTGTTTCTGAAGATCACGTAGGTTTTAAGTAGTTATTTATAGTTTTTTTGTACGACAATTTCACTAGTACTCATAGTTTTAGTAGTAGCCCTGCTATAGAAACATAGTTTATTGAACATCATTTCACTTGTACAGAGCAACAGACTTCGCTTAATCGAGCTACGTCTGGTGGCTTGTCTTCGGTAATTGCTATAGAGTAGCTTCACAGGTAAGTACTAATTCACTAAGATCAGACTTCGCTCTGTTGGGCTCCGTCTGGTGTTTTGACGATAGTTCTTGTACCAAAGTTATAGGAGTAGTTTTTGCTTAAGTAAGCAGTAACACACAATTTAAATACTTTGTTTATTTCTAATTAGGTACAGTTAATTACACTATTGACTGTCATTTCAGCTGTCTCTGTGATGGCAGCAGGTGGTAACCGCAGGTGGTAGTACACCTGCAGACTGTGGTTGGTGGTAACCGCAAGTGGTAGTGCACCTGCTGGTTAGAGGTAGGAATTGGTGAATGTAGGCTTATTGGATGCTGTAACACCTGTCAAGTTACTGCTCCATAGAAGGTGGCCTTGGGGCAACATCTTTGTAGTACCCCATGTGGTGGGCATCATCAGCTGCCTTGGCTAGCGATTCGGCAAGACACAGATCATCTTCTGGGAGGATTGTCGCTATGTGCCTCACCGATCTCCTGGTGGTCCTGGACACTTTCTCACTCGCGTTCCTGTATGTTATCTCCACAGACCTTATGATGCCGTCCTTGGATGGGAAGACGTCAGATACTATTCCCAGCTTGAAGGTGCTGTCCCCAATGAACTTCTCGTCTGGTGTCCGGGTGAAGATAACAACATCATTTAGCATAGGCTGTCTGCTGGTTCTGGAAAATAGGCTGGATCTCGGAATGAAGTCAGCAAGTTTTTCGTTCAACCATACTTTCCACCAGGACTCGTAGAGTTGGTTCATCTGCTGTAGCATTCTCGTCGGTTTCTCTACTGTGCACGGCTCTACAAGTGCCCTGTTGGATGCACGTCCAAGCATCAGCCTGCTGGGTGTTATCAGATCAACATGCTCCAAGTCATCTGTCCGTGATCCGATACATAGAGGAAGGTTATTCAGCTGCATACAGCACCACGCGAAGCTGGTCTCGTAGTTCAGTATGTCTAGACGCAATCCATCAAACGTAGCATGGAAAAGCCTCTTAATCTCCTGTATGCTTCTCTCAACCACCCCTTGCCAGTTGTGTCCTGCGGCTGGTGCTACCTTGTGTCTGATGCCTGCCAGGTGCTGTCCAGACAGGGTGCTGGTTATATCTCCCATCGACAACTGCATGTCCTTGCACGCTTTGACTAGCTGGCTCCCTGGGTCAATGTACACAATATGAGGTACTGCATGATAGGTGACGAATCTCTGAAAGGCTCCAAGAAACGCCTCTGTGCTGTAGCTGGACATAGCATGGGCTGCGGTTGCTGAAGTCGTAGGGCATCTGAAGACCGCACACCATACTTTGACCGTGCTTCGGTGGTTGTGCTCGCAAATAGCTGTGAACGGCCCACACAGATCAAGCTGAGTGTGGTAGAACGCAGGGGCTACGCATGTTTGGCTCTCATGCCGTGGTGCCATTTCCGCCTCAAGTAGTCGAGCCTTCCTCCTTTTGCAAGCTGTACAGTCAGCCCTCACTTCTTTTGCCAGGGCTCTCGCACCAATGATATACGCTATATACCTGGATTCTAGGACCATCTGTGGAACTCCTTTGTGGTGTAGGACCTTATGGTGAACATATATCATGATGGCGTAGGCAATTGGCGAATATCTGTCTAGTACCGGTTTTACGAAGGTGAGTGGTTTTAGGTCAGGAAACACGTTTTCAGGATCATCTATCTCCTCTCCATCAAGGAATCGGCCTGTATAATGTAGTATGCCGTCTCGGTCGATTACGTGCTGTAGCTCCTTTCCCTTGTAAAACTTTTCCACCTCCTTTGTGCCGCAGCGGAAGTAGTAGCGCTCAATAACCGTCAACTCCTCCATTGATAAGGCATCAGATTCCGTGCTGATACTTGGGATCAGCATGCTTAACTCCACCTTCCGTTTGTTAGCTATTCGCCAGAAGATGAAACGTCGCATATAGGCAAGGATTCTCAATGTCTTCCGCCAACCATATTGGTTTGGGTCCAGCAGGTACCGTGAATACTTGTACCGTGTCTGTAACTCTTGGATATTACACACGACGGCAGATATCACCTTAATCTCCTTGTTGACCTCGTCTTTGTCTTCCTTGCTAAGTTGCATCTCCTTGACCGGTCTGATAGGCATTTGTGATCGGTCTAGGCGCATCCATGGTTTCCCAATCTGCCAGTCTGAGTCCTGGTCTATGTCAGACAGTTTAACTCCGTCACGGGTGCCAAGATCGGCTATATTGTTAGTCCCATCCACATGGAACCACTGGGAACGATCGGTGAACCTCAGTATCTCAATGACGTTATTCCTCACTCCAATCGTCATGGGGCGGGTATCTGAGTTGATCCAGGATAGTGCAATGGTTGAATCGCTGACAAACCAGGTATCTTTGACCTTTCCTTTCAGGTTGTTTGTGACCACCCTAGCCAGTGTCGCACCCATTGTGCAGGCTTTTAACTCAGCTCGCGGAATAGAAGAACCGGTAACCAAGCGGGATTTTGCGGCCGCTAACCTCACCTTGACTTCACCTGTTGGTAGTGTTTCTTGAACATGGACGCATGCGACTGCCAGATCCTTTGATGCATCCACTGACACTATCAGGTTTACTTCTGACGTCTCCGCAACACTTCGATGGAACTTTACTTCAGGTAACCGTTGCATTACCTCTATGTTTTGCTTCCATCTGTCAAGGTGGGCTTCAGGTAGCAAGTCATCCCAGTCTGTACCCAGCCGGACAATCTCGTGGTAGTCCTTCTTGAATTGCCCAGTTATTGGGGAGACCAACCCCAATGGGTCATAACAGGACGCCATCCGGGAGAGGAGGATCCTTTTAGTGAAGTTTGCCATTAGTGCTTCTCTAAGGTCTCCTGTTACTAGCTCGGGATTCTTACCTCGGCGCCTCTTACCAAAGAACAATGGTTTTGGGTCCAAAGATAGCAAGTCTTCTTCTGGGTCCCATTGATATCCTAGGACGGTAACGTGCTTCTCGTCCACAGATACCGACTCATGGGGTTTCTCACCAGAAAGTACGAACGCCTTTGTTTCGATGTTGGCCTGGTCCAGAAGGAAGTGGATGGAATCAATAGTCTTCCTCCTTTCCTCTTCAGAGTCCTGGCTGTCACTTCCATCATCCACGTATAATAGGTTTTCCAATACGTCAGCTCCAGCGGTATGTTCGGGGAAGTGCTTTCTGCCATAATCAGCTATGCGGTGCATTCCCTCTGCAGTTTGTCCTCCACTGGATATCACGCCGTAAATGATAGTAAGCATGACTCTTTCTTCCACTTCGTTTTCAGGGTTTAGGTCTGGTATCCACAGGTATCTATGCCAGGTCAACGACTTGGGGCGTAACTTTAGCTGGTTGTACGCCATTCTGATATCAAACAGGAATGCGTGCTTACCAGCTCGAAAGTTCGTGAGGAGGTTGAATATAGTCTCCAGCTTATTACTGCCTTTCGCCAATATGTTGTTCAGTGATTTTCCTGAGGTCGTGGTACTACTGGCGTCAAACACTGTGCGGACTGGAGTGGAAAGTGAGCCTTCCTTGTGGACCGTTCTCCATGGGAGGTAGTAGGATCCTGTTGCCTCTGCCAGCTGTTGCTGCATGTCCTCTGGCAGCTCATCCACTCTACAGCTGTATCCATTATCCACTAGTTTAGCATGGGACTTAAGGACCTCCTGACGCTTCACCTCAGAGCCCCGTAGCTGCTTCATTTGTCCTTTTAAAACAGCTAGGGCTACGTGGCGGTTCTTACCAAGCTCCTTTTCAGGGTCTGCAGTAAATGGTAGCTCAGCCCACAGGCACTTATGTTCCATATCGAACTCTACTGATTTCGCTATCAGCGCATCTTCGGCTTCTTCGATAAGTGACTGATGCTCGTACTTGGGTCCTTGCCTGCATTTGTTACATCCTCTGCAGTCTGCACAACGATAACTGGCTTCAGACCCTATTCGCTCGCTGTCAAAGTATTCCTTCTCTAGTCGGCGAACATGCTTCGTTGAGCTCTGGTAGACTTGGTATGTCTCTAGCTCATCTGTGTCAGAGGCGGAGTCGATGGAGGCCACTGACCAGTCGAGCATGTCAAAGAGACTTTTACGCTGGTATGCTGCGGCCTTTAGTTCATTGGTGAAGTAGTTGGCTGCACTCATGAAAGATGTGGTGGCATGTACTTCTGCCCAAGCCTCATGGGGTCCCCCCAGGATGCCGCGGTGCCCCCCTACTCCAGTAAACTTGCTCTCATAGAGTGCCAGGCCGCAGGGTAACTGCATAATCAGCTTTGGGAAGAGCGTGTTGTATTTGATCCCAACGATGATGTCCACGCAACTTCCTCCTACTTTATCAGGTACTGTGGGTAGACTGGATGTGTCGCTGCCCTGGGCCTTGCTGAATTCATTGTAGGCTTGTTGCAATTTCCAGGTGGGGAATGGTGCCGTCGGATTGTCCATCTGAATCCCTGAGAGTGTGGCGCGGGCATTGTTGTCGGCGAGGTTCATGATAAACTGCTCTATACCATAGGGGATCTCAACACTTCGTCCACCAGCAACGTTAAGGACGGTAGGGCCTTCCCTTAGGGTCTTGGAGTTCAGTGCGTTAGCTGCCCTGGTGCTGATACAGCATGATCCGCATCCGCTGTCATAGAAGACTAGCAACGGTGGGCCCCCATCGGGTGATGGAACTTCTTGGCACATAAATATAGAGGGAGAGGTGATATCTGGTAAGGTGTCTTGGCTGGTATCAATCCTCTCTGGCAATTGGTGGGCTGTCTGTATGTAGTCTCCCACAAAGAGTAGTTCAACCGAAGGTATCTTATCTGCGTCCATTGTTTGCTTGAAGTGGTTAAGTCGCTTGGCATTGATCTTGGTGTGGTATATGCAGCACAGGATGTGTTTTTGTCTGCGGTGAGTTACACGACTACACCCACCAACATTGCAGAAGTGGTCAGTCCGACAATCATTCTTATGTGTCTCCCACCAGCCGTTTAGGTCTGACAGGTCTACTTCGCTATCCATCCTTAGACATCTGAAGCAGCAGCCTGATGCGGTAGCTATCTTGATCCGTTCCTTTACCTCACTAGATTGGAAGTGTTTGCAGTAGAACAGGTGAGTGTGTTGCTCTGTGCAGTTTTCACATCTTACCAGCTTGGAAGTGCTCCCGGGTCCAGCTTGTTCCAGTTTGGGTGTGGGTGGCTTGTCTCCGGAAGCCCGTTTCTGTCTTCCTTCCTGTAGGTTGTCTCCTGGATAAGCATGTTCGCTTTCATCTTCCGTAACCACGTCTGCTGTAAGTACGGTTTGCCCCCTTTTGTCCGGGTTGTGTTGGGCCTTTTGTGTCCGGGTTGCGTCCGTGGCATGGCTTGGCTCGGTTGTGCGAATAGAGAGCTCGAACGTTACCAGTTCGATTTCTTCGTCTAGGAATTTCTCCAGGTGGCGGAAGCATTTCTCGGTATCAACTATACCGTTGCTGTCTGTACTTTCCTTGTACTTTCTGGTCAGCTGCTCGCCTCTTCGGTCATCTAGTAGCTGGTTGGCAATTACATGGATGTCTCCTTTGTGGTATAGTTCCGACGTGACTTTATTTTCGGTCACAAAGTTGACGATTTCTACAATCTTCATCCTTAAGTTGATTAGCCAGTCCAGTTGTTTAGCTCTGTCGGCAGTCTTCCATGGGCAGCGAGACAGCTTAAGGATCTCGGTGCGTTTGCGCTGCAGGATACGGGGTATGTTTCCATAACGTGCTGATAGTCGTCGCCATATTTCTTCAACGTTGGTCTCATGAGCGCATATGACCGCAGCTTGGTCCTTGAGACAGCGCTTTTTCAGCAGGTTTAGCCTATCGTCATGGGTAACATTCATTAAGGACCCTGCATACAATCCATACTCCTTTTTGAACTTATAAAAATCTTCACCCTCTTTCCCAGAAAAGGTGGGTAAGATTAAGTTTTCCGCTTTACTACGAGTAGTAGTGCTCTCAGTGCGGTACCCAAACCGTTCAGACTCGTGCTCCACTGATTTCTTGGCTTGTGAGAGTATGCGATCAAGGCTGGTCAGGGCGTCATCAATCTCACGCGCATCGTCTAACAAGTCTAGGTCTGCTGCGTCATCACAATGTATGCCTAGCTTTTTGATGATCTTGCTGGCTCCAGCTTCCAAACGCTCAAAACTTGTACGCATAGTCAGTAGTTGGCTGTCGTCGGAAGGGATGGTATTGACAATCTTCATGAGTTCCACTTCCATATCAGCTGCTTCTATCACTACCTCCTCTTTCATACCCTGTATGCGCCTGGTCTTTATATCACGCATGGTGTCTGTCATTGGTCTCCCTGAGGAGCCAGTGGTACTGGCTACCGACGGAGCGGCTGGAGGTTCCTTGCGAAGGGTAAGATTCTCGGCCAATGATTTTGCAGTCCTCTCGACAATATGCTGTGAGATGCTGTGTTGTAGTGTTCGGAGGCTGGCAGCAGCAGCGTTGGCTTGGGTTATCAGCTGAGCTGTGTCCTCGTCAGGGGTTACTGACAGATAGTAGGCTTTCGCATGTCGGTAGTTAAGGGTGACATCATGGATTTCCTTTATAGCCTGTTGGAGGACCTCCACAGGGTATGCGGCCAAGGTGTATCCCTCATACTCCTCATATGTAAGGGTGGTCAAATGAAGGTTTGCCTTATGGTTGGCTGCCTTGGTGTCCTCAGCCGACATGTTGGTGTGTCCTAGATGCGCAGAGGTGTCACGAGTGTCCTCTTCTAAAATTTGCGCGTAGTCGTACTGGTTATCCCAGTCAAGCCCTCCTGGGGTTTGCAATGAATCGATCCCAGATATACCAGTGGGTGTACCGGTATTAGCACGTCTGCGATACGGAGTCTCAGTCAAGGCTTGCTGGTCACGGGGCGTAGGGAGCCTGGGTCTAGGGTTCGAACTTGCCGCGTCAGGTGTCAGGAGAGTTTCCTTACTTGGCCTAGGCGTTAGTGACGTACTAGTAGTGTGGGGCGGAGGTACCAATGGGTTTGTTCTCGGTGTAGGAGGTCGTATGCCTTGATGAATATTACGGACCTCAATACCAGACGGAGACTTAGTTATGACTCTGATACCGTCCTCGGATCGGATTACGAGGGGCCTACTGTAGGGAGCAACAACGGGCGAACGCTGAACTTTGCTCCGGGATTTGAACGCTTCCCTTTCGGTGTCTAATGGGGGAAACAGACTAGAACGTTTGGAACGGGTGTTGTCGCTAGGTTGCCCTTGCTCGATGGCTCTACTGACTAGATCGCTATTGTCCTTCTCGACGCTTATACTGTCTGCCATCAGCTTTTGATTTCAAGATCCACGTGATGTGATGGAGATTTTTGGCCTCAACGTTAGAGAGGAACAAACACGTGCGGGGTGCGTCTCGTGGCACTGCGCAGGTAAACGATTTATGGTGGCTTTTACGCACCTTGATTCGTCAGTGGTGGCTTTTACGCACCTTCAAGTTATATAAACAAATCAACAACAATAGCAATTTACAACAACAATATTAGCAATTTTTTTTTTTTTAGCATCCAATATAGCATGAGCTTTTAACATCCCTCGCGGGAAAAGTTATTCTTTTCGTGGTGGAAAGGCCGGCTGCGACGTGACGGTAGCTCTTTTGACCCTACCTTTCCGTTTACGAGACCACGTGCTCTTGGAATCACCCTGGCTGTGTTGTTGCTTGCCCTGGGGTTCAATGTTTCTTTAGAAATTAATGCGCTGCCCCAGTCTGATGGCGGATATACTGGGATTCTTTACAGGTCAGCGTACCTGGGGAGCCTCATATGATGACTTGAAGAACTTAATTCTTATGGACATTTTCATTCTTCTGAAGTATTAATTATCCATAAGCGGTTAATTTCCTGAATAGAGTATCTAATTAACTATGGAAAGATAAAATCTTGCAATTAAATATTTTATAGGTACTCATTGCTTAGTTATAATATTTCAGAGTTTATAGTTTAACAAACGACATATATACAAGGAATAACTTTGCCCATACTACATATTTCATAATTAAATAACATAAAACTTACTAAAGAGTGGCTATATGAGGCTTTTTTGATGCTATTTGCTTTGATCGTTGCTGATGAATGTGCTGAAACAAATAAAATTTCGTTACATGAGTTGCTAATTGAAATTCTCAATTTAAAAGAAAATATTTCAAATAAATTTGTGTACCTCTGTTGGATTTTGATTACAGTTACAATTGGTGATGGATTGAACGGTAAGATACAATCTACAAATAATTCATTATTATATACAATATAATTATCCTTTAAGTGATAAAATTGAATTTGAAATGAAATTTGTTTGATCAGGACTTTTAACTTTTCAATTTTTTTTTTTTTTTATAAATACTTGATTGCTATGGTATTTCTGGAGTAGTTGATCTTTTATTTTGCTAAATAACAATTTACCTTAGTTTATTTTTTTTTGGATGCAAACTTAGTAGGTGCTCAATCGGCAGTTTACATTCTAAACAATAACAAACTATATATATACTATCATGGATTTTTATTCTTTATCAAAATTTTGAAACTGCATGGATTTATTGTTAACAAATATTTCGACACTAGTAATCTCAGATAGTTAGGTCTTTTGTTTCTTTTGGCAATTTTTGATACAACAAATGATGAATAACAAAATAAGGGTTTACCTAGAGTTTATTTCCACAAAGCCTTCTCCTTGATTTGGCGGTCGCCTCGGAGTAGGTGGTTTTAACTCTTTTATTGGTTTTATTCTGCAAGAAAGTACAATTTTTGAGTATTTGATTTGATTTTGTTTGAATTTGGCAAAAATGAAATAAATTTAAAGAAAAGTAAATAAACTATTGCATCACATTGAGTTAATAAAATGGCGAGGTAGATGGGCATGGTTGTCCGCTTGGCTACTGTGTCTCAGGTTTGCCCCTAAATTAAACAGGTTTAACAAAGTAGAGGATTAACTAACGCAACTTTTCCTAATTTTGCTGATTTTTAAGCTTTTTGGAGGTAGCGTTCTTGCATGAATGCCGTTACCTAAAATAAAGGATATTCCCATGACAGGAAGCAAATAGAAAAAGAGAAGAAGAATGCAAAGCTTTGTCAGCATGGAGGAAAGCCAATGGAACAGACAAGAAGAAAGAATATCATAAGAAACGCAAGGAGAGGAGACAAAAAGAAAGAGAGGAAGCTGCTAAAGCTCAAGGTGGAGCAACACAACCAACTCAACAAGGCGGACAAAATCAAGCGGGTCAAGGTGGTCAGGTACAATAACATAATTTTCTTTGGTGTGCCTTTGATTCTGTATGTTAATATATCGAAGGTATACATATATGTAAAAAAATTAATATTTTTCTTGAAGTTTGCTACCTGCTTTATGTGTGTTTGATCTGTGATGTTGAACATGTTAGTTTACATAAAAATCGATGAGAGTCGACCATTTAGAATTACCATTTAAACCCTTAAACATATACATCTTTTTTAGAATTTCAACGCCACTGTGCGAGGGAGAGATGGATCCTATGGTGGAATGTCTGGGAATATAGTAGGTAATCCTATTATATGTACTAGCGGCTACGCCCCCTAGAAGCCTCTAGGGGAACTTAGGGGGGGGGGGGGGCAGTCAAATTGGATAATCCAATTTTTTTGAGGGGTGCTATCCACCTACTCTCCCCATTTTTAATTTTTGTTTTTAAAAAAATCTATAAAAAAAAATTTTTTGTGGGGGTATTAGAAGCTACCCTGTTATGATCGGTTCAGCGGTGATCGAGATCCTTCGGTACACACAGACAACATCCTTTAACTTTATTATAAGAATAAAGTTGACAAGCCAACAGGGGGCTTGGTACGCCGAAAATCGGGAAGATTGCCACAGACTAACAATATAACGATATTGTTCTCCTTTACAGGGAAGCTTCTTATAGATCTAGGCAAGGTTTTTACCTATTTGAGAGGAGGGTATCTCCATCCTACAAATAAAAAATCATACCACCCGTAAATTTTTTATTTTACTTATTCTCTGAAGAACTCAAAATTAGGGGAAATTCGACCCCCCATTCAACTTGAGTAGCCATAGAGGCTTCTAGGGGCGTAGCTGCAAGTATATTGTGTAGTAATATGATTATTAGTTATTTCTCTGTTTCTATTCAAGATATACGGCTGAAAATGTCGATGAATATTCCCTATACAAATGAGTGAGCATCCTTTATATCATAAATTTACTTGGTCCGTCAGTCTATCTGTAATGCTCTAGCGGTTAAGCTGCCATGGAAATGATTTTGACTATGATAATTACGAAAAATAACTTTTATAACCTTTTACATTAAATTTAAAAAAGAAACATTTTAGTGATATAAAAGTGTTTTTTTTAGAAAATCCATTAACCAAGAGGAGCTACAATGAAATTAACACCCACAACATGCAAATGGGAAATAAGTTTCAGAGAGGAAATGGTTCCCAAGGTCGTGGGTTCGTTGCCGGTAGCGGACATGGATCCAGGGGTCGTGGGTACGGTGCCAGTTACGGACAAGGGCATCAAGATCACTGGTATGGTGCCGATTATGGACAATCCTGGTAATACATGATTTTTTATTAGAAATAAGATTTCAAAAACTACTGAACTGAAGCTTCATATGTATATGTAGATAGGTCCCAGTAATGTGTTATGCTTTTAATCTTAACAATTTGAATTCCAGGTGTACACTCTATTGCTAATGGCGCAGTATCTACCTGTCACGTTGTAAGCTGATAATCTCGCTAATGACTATTAAATTGTGCATTTATCAAAACTTATATATTTATGTTTTGCATATTCAGTTTTGACACTCTACAGGAGTTTTTGTTTGTCTGTCATACCGTTTCAGAGCTTCGCTTTTATGGATGTTGTCATCCTTGTAAAACGATTATTATTCAGGTATGGAAGCTATTGACATGGACGAACAGGTGGCAACCAATAGGTAATGAAAAATGAATTTAAACAGGTACCTAGAATTATTTTTTTAATAGAAGCACAGCTACTCAGTAACTAAGTAAAGTTTATTGTCCGCAAGTCTATCACCCAGTCAACGTTATTTTCGCATAAATCCATAAAAAAGAATAAATGCACACAAACCTTTATTTTCTATTTTTCTCCCTTGTCCCCCCCCCCCCCCTAGTGAAAAACAAATAAAAGAATATGTAAGAGGGGGGATGATATGCATTAAATAGGTAAAGTTCAGAAATGTTTTTCCATTTTTTCCCCTTCCTTCTGAAAAAAATTTAGCAGAGGTAAAAAGTTTATCTTCTACAAAATATATACTTAACGTTTCTTTAAATCATCAAGAATATTAGTAATAGGTATTCAATTATCATAATTTTTTTTATATTTTCAGATTGGATGTCACGAAACCTTATTAATTTAGATTGTTAAATTTTTGTTCTTGATTTTGTTGTCGTTTTGTATTATGTAAAGAAAAAATTGTTTTATGAATTGGTTATATTATTCTATGTGCATTTTAAAATATGAATTTTTGAGTAGTAGTTTGTTTTTTAATTTGTTTAAAAACTACTTTGTTAGTTTTGTAATGTTATCACTAAGAATTTTTTTTTCAATTAAACTTAAAAATAACGTTTAATATTGTAAATATCATGGTAATAGTGCAATTTTTTCAAAAATTAAATGGATAAGCAATGTAATTTTTCAGATATTTTAATTTTAAATGATATCTAGAGGTTAAAGGATTAAGTCCACAAGCAGAAACTTTCCTAAAATTATAAATTAATTGTCCCTGCCGTTACCAAGATCACAAGAAGCTAAAATGAACTTCAAACAATCCGCAGTCCCACAAGAGACATGGGAAAAGATGACCCCCGAGGAGAGAAAGAAAAAAAAGGAAAGTAAAATCTCTTGTTTGCAACTATAACATAGCCATTAACACCCCCATCCCCTCCCATCTCTTTATAATCCCCCATTTTTTCAAATTGATCAAAAGGGTTATCAAAAGAGGGATAGGTTACAATAAATATGTTCCTCAATTAGTATATCTTAACTAATATCTTAATTACCTAGGGGGGGGGGGGGGTTTAATGCAACCATCTCGTAATCAGTGAGCAAATGGCACTTAGAATTCGAATTTCCATCTATAATTTTGCATGAGTAATCCTTGGTAGGTCTATTTTCCCTAAATCGAACAAAAAGTTGGAAAAGTAACGGATAACGGCTGGCGGCTCAGCTATTTTGCCATTTTTTTGATATTTATACTGCAAATTAGTCACGAAACCTCTCTCAACATAATACTCTTTTCTACTCCAAAACGCTATCAAACGGTTCTAGACGGTAGCTGTTGGTACTAGAAGTTTTAAAATTGGTTATTGCTATCATTTAACATGAATTAAACCAAAAATATGTTTTAAAAAGTCGATTCCTACGTAATTGATGATGGATTTACCTTGAAAATAGGCAAAAAACGGCTGAACGGCTGAGCCGCTAGCCGTTACTTTTCCAACTTTTTGTTCAATTTAGGGAAAATAGACCTACCAAGGATTACTCATGCAAAAGTTCAGATCGAAATTCGAATTCTAAGTGTCATTTGCTCACTGATTACGAGATGGTTGCATTAAAACCCCCACCCCCCTTATTTATATAACTTTTCTATTTCCCCAAACCCTTCCTGCTATGTCCTTAGAAATAAAAAGCGATGAAGAGTAATCAAATGCAGTTTTTCGCGGTCGTACGCAATGTTGGAAGGATGACGCAAATTATTTTTCGTATGGCCGCCAGAAATTATTTAGTCCACTATCCAACACTCCCCCGCCACACCCCCCTCTCCCCTCCTCAACTACACAATTACACAAGCTATAAAAGGCAATATTTTTACGCATAGACAAAAAGGAGGAAGGTTAACGATTTACTGTCAATTGTCCCATCTCTTAAAGATCAAAAATATAAGGGGGAAGTCCTCATATTCCAAAGGGAAATTAAAGGATTTTGCAAATATTCAGGACGAGGAATGGAACAATATGACAGAGGAACAAAAGAGGAAAAAAGAAGAAAATAGGCAAGGATTTTAAGTAAATAGACTGCATTTTAGCGTAGCTGATCTATAATTAGAATATGTTCGCTCGTCGGGAATAGTAGTAAGATTACAGTCAACGGGGCTTTTTTTATTAACGTTAAGAACAGTTACACTTAAAAAGCGCCTATTCCCTATATTGGTTTATCCGCTAAAAATATTTTTTTTTATTAAAGCGAGAATAAAAATACAAAAAAGAAAAATTTTGAAATTGATTTGAAATTTAGGAAATTGGATCAATTAATTTTTCAAGGCACAGCCGAATTTTCGACTGTACGTACGTTGCTCGGCTGTTTTGATTATGCCATTGCGGATTGTTTTAAAATAAGGAGGTTTAACTAGATAATTAGCAAATGTCTTATTAAATGGTCGATTTATTTACTTTTTACCAATTTCTAGAAAAAGAGATGCAGAAGAAAAAGCACTGAACGCCTGGAAAAAAGCCCAAGGTATTTTATTTGTTTTCTTCCAATTTACTTTTGTTGAATTAAATGTATGAGCAGTATTTAAGGACGTCCAAGCTTGTTTTTTGGTGGCATGTGTGAAAATATGGAATTGAATGGGGGCGGGGGGGGGGGTAATATAATGTACTTCCAGAAATATTGGGGGTAAACAAAACATTCCTTTACCTCAACATGATCTGACGTCCCTGGCAGTATTTTCTAATAAACGAACTTGAATAATAGAAAATAACCGTCGTAAATGCAATTTATAAAATATAGTTTTTTTGTCTTAAACTTTAGATTTCAATAATTCTAAAATCGTTTGAGTTTACCATGCTTTACTTGGGTCTGCGGATTGGGTTTTGCAAAGGGGGGGGGGGGGTTTAATGCAACCATCTCGTAATCAGTGAGCAAATGACACTTAGAATTCGAATTTCGATCTGAACTTTTGCATGAGTAATCCTTGGTAGAACTATTTTCCCTAAATCGAACAAAAAGTTGGAAAAGTAACGGCTAGCGGCTCAGCCGTTCAGCCGTTTTTTTGCCTATTTTTAGGGTAAATCCATCATCAATTATGTAGGAATCGACTTTTTAAAACATATTTTTGGTTTAATTCATGTTAAATGATAGCAATCACCAATTTTAAAACTTCTAGTACCAACAGCTACCGTCTAGAACCGTTTGATAGCGTTTTGGAGTAGTAAAGAGTATTATGTTGAGAGAGGTTTCGTGACTAATTTGCAGTATAAATATCAAAAAAATGGCAAAATAGCTGAGCCGCCAGCCGTTAGCCGTTACTTTTCCAACTTTTTGTTCGATTTAGGGAAAATAGACCTACCAAGGATTACTCATGCAAAATTATAGATGGAAATTCGAATTCTAAGTGCCATTTGCTCACTGATTACGAGATGGTTGCATTAAACCCCCCCCCTTATATTCTTAGGATGGTTTTGGACTATTTTTTTAATATCTGACTGCTGGATGCTAGGGGTGCAGCCACTATACTAGTGATAAATAGATATACACACATCCATTAAAACTTAATAACTTAACATATAAGTTAAGAATTATTGAATATACTAAAAATCTGATAACTGTTTTTATATCCTACTAGCAGCTGCGCCCCTATTATCTAGGGGCTCTATATTTGAAGGGTTATGGAAGCGCAGCTAAAGTAGCCTAAAACCATACCAGACTTATTTATAAAGAAATGGATTAAAACCATATCAGTACCAATAAGTAACTTAACTGTGAAGGAGGACCATAACGGTTGAGCGGTTAGCGAGATTCTTCGCTAAGGACAAAAAAGCTTACTATTTTGTATTATGGGATATCAATATTTACTCTTAAAACCCTAAGAAAACGCGACTGACATGATACATCTATATACTATCATTGTTTTCCGTTGGTCATTATTCTTACGTATGACAGGGAATATGTCGTCAATTTTATCTGTTTTTTTTTTCGCAGGTCTACCTACTGGAAAGAAATATAGAGAAGAATTGCGTCGAAAGAGAAAAAGGGAACAGGAAAAGGCGGAATTACAGCAAACAGAATATAAAACAAAAAGGCAAGGAAACTCTATGGGCTAAAGTTACCTAGATTAAGTCAGGGAAAAGGGATCGTGATTCTGACAAACAATTTTATGTGAAAATTTCCCCTCGACCGCCTTCCCTTTTTCTTTCCCCCCTTCTTATCCACTTCCCTATAGTTACTCCAAAAAAAGTATTACTCCAACTTTACTCCAACAAAATATTTAATTTTCGGCGATTTCAAATGTAATTAATTGGCTGAAGTATTTATTTAAGGAATATTATGTTTCTTTTTTATAGTTCATATTTTTATTATTCTTCATGCATCTGTTTTATTATTTTATTTTTTATAAAGCTGCTAGCGGATACGCCCCTAGAGGCCTCAAGTAGAGGTGGGGAGTAGAATCACAAAATTTTAATTTAGATTTTTTTATTGGGGGGGGGGGAGTTTTTTCTAGTGGCGATTTCTCTTGGGAGGGTTGTAGTACCCTCCCCCAAAATTGTTATAAGCCATCCCTGGACCTATGAGAAGCTACCCTGTTAGGGAGAACCCGATCGGCCCAGCGGTTAGCGAGATCCTTCGGTATAAACAAATAGACAAACAAACATCCTTTTACTTTATGATAGGGATTTGACACTTTACCCATATAGTTATCAACGATTTCTAGGGACAATAATTATAATCCTGGACCCGTACCATTTCCAGGACCAGGACCCGTACGATTTCCAGGACCAGGACCCGTACCATTTCCAGGACCAGGACCAAGCAGGCCAGGTTTTATGCCAGGTAATGTTTTATAATCTTACTAGCGGCTTCGCCCCTAGCCTCTAGGGGCTTTGCCCCAAGAGGTTTGATCAAACCAATTTTTCGTAATTAAGATTTTAGAAAATAAATCTAAAAAAAATTTCTTTGGGGGGGGGGGGATTTTTTTATGAGGGGGTGGGGGTAGTCGACTCCACTATTTTAATTTTAGTTTTGAAAAGAAAAAAATTTTTGGGGGGTATTTTTAATTTTTTGGGGGGTTTGGGGTATCCCACCCCCCAAGGAAATAGTTATAAACCTTTCGGGACCTATGAGAAGCTACCTTGTAAAGGAGAACCCGATCGGTTCAGCGGTTAGCGAGATCCTTCGCTACAAACAAACAGACAGACATCGTTCTACTCTGTGTTATAGATAAGGACGATTATGTCCATTTTCTATATTTTAGTAACCTAAGCGGAAGGTGGGTAACAAAATTACGTATTTGGGGAAAGGGGAGGGGGGGGGGTGAAAAAAAGGAAGGCAGTTCTTGAATTATTGGAGTGAATGTTAATATTCTATTCGGCAAATTAATTCCATTTGGCAAATTAATTCCATTTGATATTCCTGAAAATTAAATATTTTGTTTTGCGTAGAGTTGGCCTAAAACTTTTATGTAACCTGAGGGAAGTGGGCAAGATGAGGAGAAACAAGGAAAGGGGGTTGTGGGGGAAACTTTCATTTAGAATTGTTTGTCAGAATCACATTCCCTTTTCCCTGGAAGAGGCAAATCATTATTAACGTCTCTAGTATACTGCGTATTCGTAAGGTAGCCTAGACTCGAACCTGACACCTAGTCCTACCCCTATCTATATCTAAATGGTAGCTCCTTGCTAGGTCCACCAGGAAATTTTCGAGGACCAAACAGGTTCAATGGAGGTTATAATATGGACATAGATGAAGAATTAGCAAGAGTCAAGCTTACAAAGAATGAAATAAAACAGGTATAGACTTTTTGAATTAATTTTTTTTACCGTTGTAAAAAAGACACTATTTTGAAATCTAATGGAATTTTGAATACAAAAACTCTTACCTATCTTACCTATAAATACTTTTTCTATATTGGTTTGTTTTTTTTTCTTTTTTATTTGTCGCACCTTCACCTATAGCGAAAATATGAAAAAAATATCCATTATTTTTAGCTCATTACATTGATATATTATATTTCAGCATATATTGAATATGGAAAACGAGGTAATCGCCCTGGAAGCTAGGGAAGCAGCCCTACTCAAATCAAAGCAGCAAAAAGAACAGAGATATCACAATTCAAAATAAGAAAATGCTTCCGCCATGTTAATTAAGGACGAAATTGAAAATATTGTAGTATATTAATTTATCTGGCATTTCCTCTTCTGGATTAATAGATATAATAAGAACAAGAAAGACAATAATACAGGGTGTTTTTTTTTAATGGAACAAAAGTATTGCTTAATATAACCCACTTGCCATTGACAGAAATTAATAATCTATATCTTAATTTTTTCATTGGGTTGGGGAGTTTTGTATAAGACAAATATATTTAGCGATTTTCAACAAATTATGCCTTAAAAACCAGTTTTTCCAAAGTTGCTATTTTTGGAAGATTTTTGGATCATGACCGATTTCAAGAGTATGCAAAAATGCACACATTTTTTTAAAATCAAATTGTGCGGCTTGTGGTAACAGTAGAAAAATGTTACGCATACCGTTAGAATTGTCATAAACTCTAGTTGTTGGAAATATATGTATCATATTCATGCTATTTGTAGTTTAGAAGCTACGTTGGAAAATGTGAGAAAGGTTGAAAAGTTTTAAGTAAGTTGGGACATTTTACAACGTAGCTCCTAAATTATACGTAGCACATGATTAGTTGTTAAACACCCAAAAACTAGAGTTTATGACGATTTTAACGTTATGCATAACATTTTTCTACTATTAATACAAGCCGCGCAATTTGAATTTTAAAAAGTATGCATTTTTGCATACTCTTTAAAATGGTCATGATCCAAAAATCTTCCAAAAATAGGTACTTTGGAAAAACCGGTTTTTAAGGCATAATTTGTCAAAAATCGACAAGTACTTTTTTCTTATACAAAACTCCCCAACACAATGAAGAAATTAAGATATAGATTATTAATTTCTGTCAATGTCAAGTGGGTTATATTAAGCAATACTTTTGCTCCATTAAAAAAAAACACCCTGTATAAACAAATTATGACAAATATTAGTGTAAGTTTGAAGCCAAAGTTCTCTGAAATGGCTTCTCTTTTAGGGGAATCTTGAAAGATGTTTTTAAGTTATTTTTCATACCCCAACCCTCTTAGGCTGGGGGCGAGCCAAGAAGAAATATTTTATATTCTATGATATTTTTGAGTCTTTAACTGACATCTTTTCATGTTATTTCAATTTCCTCTAGAGTTTCTCCATTAAAATTAATAAAACTTATTTTGTCTTTGATCATTCTACTAAGTAATCAAAAATAGTTCCTTCTAATGTAGAGCCTTTTTGATTTACTATTTAACATAAAATTGTTAACTGCAAAAATAAATCAACACTTGAACATTATTATCTACTGGAAAATGAAATATTTCACCTTGATTAAATCATAACTCTTTGATTTTTAAGTTTAAAATTAAATGTATTTTGTTCTGTGAATTGATATCAATGTAAAAAATATTAATTTGTTCATTAAAATTGTACCTGTTAAATTAGCAGAAAATATTTTTTAAAGATTAAAAATGTCTGAAAATGTAGATCTGGACGATATTAGTTCTGATGACCTTGAATCAACTGAAAAATGTTCCAAAAATGTAGATATGGACGACATTGGTTCTGATGACCTTGAATCAACGGAAAAATGTTCCAAAAATTTGAATCTGGACGACATTAGTTCTGATGACCTTGAATCACCTGAAAAATGTTCCAAAGTTAAAAAAAATTTGCATTTCAAAGCAATTTTTCCTTATTTTGATGTACCCCAGGTTATTTTTATTTTGAGTAAGAAAGATTTTTATAAACTGGTCCTACCATTGCATTGGTTAGCTTAGAAGGGGAGTGGGGGGTATGGGGTGGGATGAGAAAATTTACTACAGAGTAAATTAATCCCAACTGTTCTTCCGATCATTTTAATCTACCTAGGTCCTAAGTAGTAGGTAATTTTTTAAAGAGAGAGAGAGATTAATTTAAGTTGGTAAATCTTTCCAAAACATAATTTTTTACTTTTTTTCATAAGGTTTTTTGCAACTGAATGTGGTTTAAATTAGGGATGGCAATCCGTCAAACTTTTGGACCGGATTCGGATTCTTACAAGAATCCGTCCAAAAAATGACGTATTCTCGCGGATTCGGATTCCGGATTCTAGCAATATTTTAAAAGGTTTTTTTTTAAATTAAAAATTTTAAGTGCTACATATGTCCTAAAAATTAATGTTCTTGGTTTTTTCTATTATTCACTTCCGAGAATTGAACCAGATTTTAAAAGATATTACATATAATGATGATAATCTTTGCCTTCAAAAAAGGGGGAGTTGAAAGAAAAAACTCAAGACGCTAATTTTAGCCTACTAATTAAGAATCCGAATCCGATATTAAAAAACGGATTCGGATTCCAAAATTGGCCAAAAATTGGGCGGATTCCGGATACCCCCCCCACCCCCCTTAGCAGGGTCTATTTTGTAAAATATACACCCCTGAAGAGGCTTTAATCGTGCGTAAGCTCAACTGCAAGGTCCAATTAAATACAAACCGGTTCTAAACCATGAAAAAGAACTGTATTTCATGGTTTTAGTAAAATTGCCTAAGTAAACAAATCCTTAAACATTTTTATATTTTCAGGTTATTTTTATGGTGATTCTTGCAAAAAAACATTTATCTGCTATGAAATATAAAATTACGCTGACGGAAAGTAATAGAACATTAATCGGTGAAGGAGAGACAAAACATATAAACAATCTGGAACGAAATGTTTATGTGTTTGTCAAAGTTCTTCCTGTACATTTTGATTCCTCTTCTTTTGATCCAAAGGAATGGTTAACTAAAATTGTTTTTATTTGTAGCGTAGCTTCTCTATAAGTAGGAATATAGAAAAAAAATTGTAGGTCCTAAAAATAGCTTCCCAGTTAGAGAGAACAACAATTGGTCATTATTGTTCAGTAAACACAATCAAATAGACAAAAAATATAAATAAAAAAAAAAATAAAGTAAATGGATAACTTTCAATACAACTTTTACAGATACAGGGACCTTATATACCGGATATTGAAACTAACCTGATATCCGGCTGATTTCTAATGCCGGATATCCGGTAATTTACCGGTTACCGGACCATTTTCACTATCCGGCCCAACCCTAATACATTCGATTCCCAATGTTTACCCCTTCTTTAGATTAAATTTTTGGTTGTTAAGTTTGGATACGAGTAGCTTAAAACCAACCAAGGGGGGGGGAAGTTTTGACACTTTCGCTTACTCCGTGATTATTGGACTAGGTATTAAAGTTAGACTATAGGTTATTTGGGATAAAAGTTTACTTTTGGTTAGTACTTCACGGATTTTAAATCATTTTTTGGATAACCCCACCCCCTAGCCCCCCGGGGCTCAAAATCCCCCTAAAAATGAACCTAACCTTAATTTTCTCAGGAACCATTTGACCAAAAGAGATGATTTCTTAAACTTAAGCTTTTATGCTTATAAACTAACATCTGATTTAGAAGTCACCCCCCCTGCCACCAACCCCTAGCCCTCCGGGGCTCAAAAAAACCCTAAAAATGAACCTAACCTTAATTTTCTCAGGAACCATTTGACCAACAGAGATGATTTCTTAAACTTAAGCTTTTATGCTTATAAACTAATTTCTAGTTTAGAAGTCATCCCCCTGCCGCCAACCCCTAGCCCTCCGGGGCTCAAAAAAAACCCTAAAAATGAACCTAACCTTAATTTTCTCAGCAACCATTTGACCAACAGAGATGATTTCTTAAACTTAAGCTTTTATGCTTATAAACTAACTTCTGATTTAGAAGTCACCCCCCTGCCACCAACCCCTAGCCCTTCGGGGCTCAAAAAAACCCTAAAAATGAACCTAACTTTAATTTTCTCAGCAACCATTTGACCAACAGAGATGATTTCTTAAACTTAAGCTTTTATGCTTATAAACTAACTTCTGATTTAGAAGTCACCCCCCTGCCACCAACCCCTAGCCCTCCGGGGCTCAAAAAACTCTAAAAATGAACCTAACCTTAATTTTCTCAGGAACCATTTGACCAACAGAGATGATTTCTTAAACTTTAGCTTTTATGCTTATAAACTAACTTCTTGTTTAGAAGTCACCCCCCTGCCGCCAACCCCTTGCCCTCCGGGGCTCAAAAAAACCTAAAAATGAACCTAACCTTAATTTTCTCAGGAACCATTTGACCAACAGAGATGATTTCTTAAACTTATGCTTTTATGCTTATAAATTGAGTTTAAGTTAAGAAGTCACCCCCTTGCCGCCAACCCATAGCCCCCCGGGGCTCAAAAAAACCCTAAAAATGAACCTAACCTTAATTTTCTCAGGAACTATTTGTCCAATAGAGATGATTTCTTAAACTTAAGCTTTTATGCTTATGAACTAAGTTTAAGTTTAGAAATAGCCCCCCTGCCGCCAACCCCTTGCCCCCCGGGGCTCAAAAAAAACCAAAAATGAACCTAACTTTAATTAAAATTTCTTATTTGAAGATTTAGACTTAGAGGTACACTTATTAAACCAAATATGCTTCTTTTATTATTTACATTGACATAATTTCAGCAGTTATTGACATATCTGCTGAACAAAAATATAATCGGCCTCCAGGTTCAGGTGCTGCAGGCCTCCAGGTCCACTCAGGAGACAGGTAAAAATTTCAATTTCTTATTTGAAGGTTTAGAGGTACACTTATTAAACCAAATATGCATCTTTTTGGATGTTATTGACATTTCTCCTGAAAAAATTAGAATCGGCCTCCAGGTTCAGGTGCTGCAGGCCTCAAGGTCCACTCTCGACAGGTGAAAATTAAAATTTCTTATTTAAAGAGTTAGAGGTACACTTATTAAACCAAATATGCTTCTTTTTGGATGTTATTGACATATCTGCTGAAAAAATTAGAATCGGCCTCCAGGTTCAGGTGAATATCTAAAATGGTTAGTTTGGAATTTAGAGGAAAGGTATTTAAATAGAATAAGGTTAAAGTAAATAATATAGTCAAATTTATTGTTTACGGCTTCAATATGTGTTCCCGACAGGCTCCAGGGGCCTGCTCAACAGGTAAAAATCCTTATGTGTAATGTTTGAATTAAGATGAAAGGTTACTAAATAGAAATAAAAAATATGTATAACAAGTAAATCAAGGTATAAAAAATTTAAAGTTATCCTATATGATAGCTACTTATTTCCAGTGAGCAATATTGTCGCCATTTTAGAACTCTGAAAAAAATACCTTGCAGATTAAATTATTTGTTAAAAAATACAACTTACTTAGTGTGGGTCGATTTTGGAATTTCACATTAGTAGACATTGGCAAGCGTTACTAGGCCAATATAAAACCCTGTGAAACTTGAAAGAGGTTTTTAAATCCAAAAACAACGGGCGCACGGAGGGTATAAAATGTGCCCGATATGGAGATATGTCAATAACATCCAAAAAGATGCATATTTGGTCTAATAAGTGTACCTCTAACTCTACAAATAAGAAATTTAAATTAAGGTTAGGTTCATTTTTAGGGTTTTTTGAGCCCCGGGGGGCTAGGGGTTGGTGGCAGGGGGCTGACTTGTAAACTAGAAGTTAGTTTATAAGCATAAAAGCTTAAGTTTAAGAAATCATCTCTGTTGGTCAAATGGTTTCTGAGAAAATTAAGGTTAGGTTCATTTTTAGGGTTTTTTTTGAGCCCCGGAGGGCTAGGGGTTGGCGGCAGGGGGGTGACTTCTAAACTAGAAGTTAGTTTATAAGCATAAAAGCTTAAGTTTAAGAAATCATCTCTGTTGGTCAAATGGTTCCTGAGAAAAATTAAGGTTAGGTTCATTTTTAGAGTTTTTTTGAGCCCCGGAGGGCTAGGGGTTGGCAGCAGGGGGGTGACTTCTAAACTAGAAGTTAGTTTATAAGCATAAAAGCTTAAGTTTAAGAAATCATCTCTGTTGGTCAAATGGTTGCTGAGAAAATTAAGGTTAGGTTCATTTTTAGAGTTTTTTTGAGCCCCGGAGGACTAGGGGTTGGTGGCAGGGGGCTGACTTCTAAACTAGAAGTTAGTTTATAAGCATAAAAGCTTAAGTTTAAGAAATCATCTCTGTTGGTCAAATAGTTCCTGAGAAAATTAAGGTTAGGTTCATTTTTAGGGTTTTTTTGAGCCCCGAAGGGCTAGGGGTTGGAGGCAGGGGGGTGACTTCTAAACTAGAAGTTGGTTTATAAGCATAAAAGCTTAAGTTTAAGAAATCATCTCTGTTGGTCAAATGGTTCCTGAGAAAGTTAAGGTTAGGTTCATTTTTAGGGTTTTTTTGAGCCCCGGAGGGCTAGGGGTTGGTTGCAGGGGGGTGTCTTCTAAATCAGAAGTTAGTTTATAAGCATAAAAGCTTAAGTTTAAGAAATCATCTCTTTTGGTCAAATGGTTCCTGAGAAAATTAAGGTTAGGTTCATTTTTAGGGGGATTTTGAGCCCCGGGGGGCTAGGGGGTGGGGTTATCCAAAAAATGATTTAAAATCCGTGAAGTACTAACCAAAAGTAAACTTTTATCCCAAATAACCTATAGTCTAACTTTAATACCTAGCCCAATAATCACGGAGTAAGCGAAAGTGTCAAAACTTCCCCCCCCCCCCTTAAAATTGAATAAAAGAAGTACCCAAAGTTTTTTAGTCAACAAATTAGATAATGTTGTTAGTTAAAAAACTTGGAGTACCAGTGTCCCCTCCCTGGCTTTATCTAGTTATCCCAAATTTGCCAGGATCGCAAGCATATATGCCAAGAAGATGGACTTTTCCATATGCATAGACAGACAAGTAGGAAAGCTGGACCCGGGCAGTATGTGCCAATACATCCTCAACAAGTCAAGGATGGTGGTGGTGCTTATCCAGAGCTAAATCTGGTTTTTCAGGTTCTAAATTTTCTTTTTATGTTAACATCCATAAAGGCGAAGCTTAAAACGGTGGGACAATCGAACATTAACGCTTGCATTAATTTATTAATCGAAACAAAATTGTATAGTGATTTGTTGCAAAATTGCTCTAATGCAGTTTACTGTTTAGGTGCGTATTTACATTTTACCATTGATTATATAAAAGCTATATTGTACCATGTTCTAGAAACCATTGTTTCAAAAATCAGATGAAAAGGGTAATTATATCATACAAAAATATTTAGCATGTTTTAAATGGACGTAAGGACTTTCTAGTAACGACTGTAAAGTTGCTACGCTTTCTGAATTGTTTCAGGAATCATCATTCAAAGTTTTAAATACAGTGTTTTTTTTTTATGAGAACTTTTTTGAAAGCAATTTTACCCCACTTATAGTTATCAGAATTTAATGATTAATGGCATATTTTCTTCGTTTTTTAATGCAATTAATAGAACATTAAAAAAATATTACAGTTCTTGTTAAAAAGTACAATAAAATGTAAAATTCAAAACTTAGGTGTCAACATCTAAAAATGGTTTTAGCGCATTTTTCTTATGTTCAAATCTTCTACCTTTTGCAAGAATGGCTACAAAACGCTTCAAAGTTGAGATCTAGAGCTAATAATGTATACAGATACTATTGGGGACATGTACTAGAATGTATCAAAGTTTGAAGGTCATATCTCAATCAGGGAGGGAGTACTGGCCCCCCAAAGTCGACTACTGAAAATCCAATTTTTTTTCTTGCAAAGGGTAGAAGATTTGAACATAAGAAAAATGCGCTAAAACCATTTTTAGATGTTGACACCTAAGTTTTGAATTTTACATTTTACTGTACATTTTAATTAAAAACTGAAATATTTTTTAATGTTCCATAAATTGCATTAAAAAACGGAGAAAATAAGCCATTAATCATTAAATTCTGATAACTATAAGTGGGGTAAAATTGCTTTCAAAAAAGTTCTCATAAAAAAAAACACACACTGTAGATAGGACATTTCTAACATGCTTGGTTGTTGGTGGTATTCATCACTTGCATCCCTTGCCTTTGCTAAAGCTGCTAAAATGTCTATTCGCCTTTTTAATTTCAGGACAAGAGACAAGAAATTAATGGTATCGCCATTTTGAAAGCAAAGTTTGCTCTAAAAGGAATAGATTTTTGTAGAACTGATAAGCTCCATAGATTTATGAAGTTGAGTGGTAAAACAAGACCGTAATAATAATAATGAAATGGATATAGAATATACGTTAATATTATGACAGGGGAAAAATTGTCGTCAATTTTGGTTGCTAATTCTTTATTGATCAGTACGTTTATCCAGTAGGAATGGAGATGATTTGGTAAAGGAAGTGGATGGGGGGCTTATTTTAGCTTGCTACAAGTTTCACTTTAGTAGAGTGCATGGCAATCTGGTGTAAGATCCAAATAATAATGAATACATTCTTAATTAGGGGTGTAAAAAATGTTCAAATCAAAAGGCACTAAAATATTAGGGGGATAGAATATAAAATACTAAATAATTAAAACCTTTAACATTAAAGTACACAACAATTATGATAGTCAACCTTATAGTTTACTGTTAATGTTATTCACATGTTAAAAAACAGAGATAATCGAAGAGAGCTTTGTGTTACAAAGATTTTAATTTGAACAGATGGAACAATTGTACCTGTGTCTTACAATGATATTTATGAAGTTGTGTCAACCAATGAAAGGTAGGTAAGATTTAATCCGCAGAAGTAGCGATGCTACTCTGCAAAAATAAATATAAAATACGTGGATATTGTGACAGGGATTTTAAATTTTGGTGGCTTTTATAGGCAAAAAATGAAAAATAAACAGTCTTGAAAACATTTTTACCCCTCCTTGGAGGGAAAAACAAGAAAAATATGTGGGAGAAAGAAAAATGAATAATAGAGAAAACTGAAAAGATTTTTTCAGCATCCTTGGGGGAAAATCTAGGGAGGGGGGGGGGGGGCGGGAATGAAATATTTTGCAGAATATACACACCCCTGTTTACAACGTTATTTGTTCCAGATTGCTAGCGATAACCAAGCTTGTTTCACCATTTAAAGAAGATAATGACTGTGTCAGAGTTATTGTTATTCCATATGATGAAGAAGGTACATTTTTAAAAGCCTAGATTTATAAATGGTTGGTTCGTGTTTACGTTTGTCTATTTCATTTCATGTATGGTGTTTCTTTTAACCAGGAATGAGGTATAGCCAACAAGCAAAATAAATCTAAATTAATATTTGGGGGGCAGATAAAAAGGCCGTTAAGTCTTGCCCTTCAACGTCAGCAGAAAATGACGTATGGGTTTCGTGATTGTTTTTTAGAATTCATTTCGTTGTTGGTATTAGCCAGCTGTTTTTAACCTTTATTTTCAAAAAAATTTCTTTTAAAATCTTTTTTATCCCTAGTTTACTTACATCTTTAATCATTTGTGCCATCTAAGATTAATCTTTATCTTGATATACTCTTATATTCTTGATACTTAATAGCAAAGCTACTCTATTAGTTACACAAGTATATGTTTTAAGGCTGTATTGTAAATAATGGTGACGTAATTGGTGGAGTGAAGCTATTGTCCGTTGATGAAGTTATGGGAGCTAAGGACAGAATTCTGTGCACGCTCTCTGTGTTGAGATCCATTTGGGTAAGTAGAAAAATTATTTTCAGCATAATTTAAAACAGAGGTGGATTCATACGAAAAATTTGGGTTGCTACATCGCTAAAGAGACAATATTGTTTTTTTGTTGTGAAAAATTCTTCAAAATCACATTAAAAAAATCTACAAAAATCGTATGTTAATAACCCTTCTATGTTTTTATTTAATTTTTTGTAGATTTTATGTGATATTAGAGGATTTTTCACTAAAACAATTTTGCCTCACCAGCGATGCAGCGACCCTAATTTTTTTCCAAAAAGAATCCACCTCAAAATAATGTCCTGTTAGTCCGTTTGTACCAAAATATATGGATTTTACTTTAATGGAAAGCTTGATGATATATTTCCCTGTCATTTTCTAATATATTTTGGGGGAGGGTATTTTAACTTGCCCAAGAGAAAAAACTGAACCGATGTATTTCTTCTTTATAGTTAAGCTTCTCATAGGTCTTGGAAAGGGTTCTAACTTTTAACCATCATCCTCCCAAGAAATCTCTGACCCTAGAAAAAATACCCCCTCAAAAAAACCTTTTCTTTTAGTACCTAAGTAAAAGTTCTCTTGGGTCGTAGCCGCTGGTATTTAAAAATTAGGAAGCAACAATTGCAATAATACGTATTTAGATTGGGACACCGCCAACTTTTATTGGCAAAGAGTTTTTTGCGGAAGAATATGCGAAAATACACCGAGACAAACATGAAGATTTTAAATTTAAGAAAGAAATGAAGCAGCAAGAAATTGAGAGGAGAAGACAGAAACACGAAGAGGTACTTGTGGATGTGCGCTACTTTAGGGGTGTATATTCTACATGGGATCCCCTGCTCAGGGGGGGGGGGGGAAATAAAAAATAAGTGGTTGGAGGGGAAAAAAATGTAAAAATTAAGAAAACTGAAAACATTTTTTCCATTTCCCCCCCTCCTTGGTGAAAAAAACTTTTAAGAATGTGTGGTAGGAGGGATAAAATAAATAAAATATAGAGTTCTTTAAATATTTTTCCATTTTCCCCCTACTTGTTGAGAAAAAACTAAGGGGGGAAGAAAAATAAAAAATTTTGTAGCAGGGGAAAAAAAATAAATCTTGTGCAGAATATACACCCCGGGTGTGTATATTCTGCAATAAATTTATTTTTTCCCTTGTTGCAAAATATTTCATTCCCCCCTAGTTTTTTCCTCAGAACAAGGGGGAAAATTGTTTCCAATATTCATTATATTATTTATTTTTTGTGCCCTTCCCACATATTTTTTTATTTTTGTTTACCCAAGGATAGGGAAAATTGTTTTCAGAGCTCAAATTTTTTTTGCCTTTTCACATATTTTTTATTCTTTATTTGATTAGATACATTACAAATATGGTTCAATTTATTATTTAGCTTTTCCCTTTTTTTTCAAGCCCCTACATATTTCTCATTTTTTCCTTCTCACTTTAGCAGGGGATACCTTGCAGAAAATACACCCCTGAAATGAATAAAAATTTAATTTCGAATTTTGGTATTTAGGCTATTTCTTATGTAAAAAAAATATTTAACACTTTTATCATAAAATGCGTTCATTATTTTAGTTGATGAAAAAAGGAAGAATGATGAAAGAGGAAAAATTAAAAAAGAAGGAGGAAAATAAAAGATTAATTGAGGAAAGAAGAGTACAAAAAGAAATAAAGAAAAAAGAAAATATAGAAAAACAGAAACAACTAGAAGAGGCAGCTAGAAAACGAAAATTGGTAATATATATATATTTATTTACATTTTTACTTAGTCATCCTTTCATTACTTATAGAATAAACTGTTCTTGTTTATAGTTTATAATAATAATCTTATTTATTAGGCAGAAAAAGGTTTTGGAGAATCTAATAGAAAAAAGAAAAAAAGAACTAACCAAAACAATGTCTTAAACACATCAAATACTGCCTATCCATCAAAATCTCTGCCTTGCACCAATGAACCTATTTCTGTAAGATCTAAAAGCCGAACAAAACATATAAAACCTATTCATAAAAAATCTCCAAATAAATATCAAGAAAGTCCTTTTAAAAATTCTGAACCGCTTTTTGGAAAACCTTTGCCTGATAATACAATTGAACATGATGCTCTAACTCCCAAAGTAAATAAATCTGTGGAAGATATTGAATTTGATAAGAATTACCAAGAGTTATTACAAGTTGAAGAAGAATTAAATAAAATTCATGAAAGAAAGAAGTTAGTTATTGAGGTAAAATATATATTATCTCTCATTTTATTGCAGGGGTGTATATTCTGCAAATATGACCTTGCTAAAGGAGGGTAAAAAAAAATAAAAAATATGTTGTTGGGGAGGGGGGGAAAATGAAAAAATTAAGAGAACTGAAACATTTTTTTCCATTTACTCCCCTGCATGGAGAAAATAAAGAAAATATGGGAGTGTGGTTAATATGAATAAAATAAAGAGTTCTGAAATTTTTTTCTCCATTTTCCTTTTCTTGCTGGAAAAAAATAGGAGGAAAAAATATTTAAAAATACTGCTGCAGGGGAAAAAAATTACCTTATCTTGTGTAGAATATACACTCCTGTTTTATTCTGTAATGTGACTTCTGTCACTTAAAAAGTATTATTTTTGTTGTAAAACTCAATATGTTTTTTTTCTCAAAGTAATGCTTTCTTTATTTTTTTGGCTACATATGCACAAAATTATCCTTTTTACATTATTTGTAGGTAGGTATTATTTTTCCAATTTACATTTTCAACATATTTTCAGATAATTTCACAATCAAAACAGAAATTGAAATTACTAGAAGAAGGTGAAAATTTGATAAAAACGAAATTTCCTCAATTTTAAAGGTAGGTAGGTATAATGGAGATTAAATATGTACATATGTATATTTGTAAATATTTTTTCCAAGAGATTTATTGATCTGAAATGAATGCCACTTTCAATTACTTAATATAATTCATTAAATTGTTTCTTGTAATTAAGGATTTTAATCATTTTCTGAAATTGTTACTTAATCACAAATTTCTTTTAAACACCTTTTAACATTCCTAATTGAAATACCTCACTTGTTTTGTTATTATTATAGAAAAAATTTACACAACAAAATTTCAGATAGGTAAAAAATGTTACATATTGTTTAATATCTAATAAAAATAAAAATGGCGGGAGAAATGTCGTCTTGGCAAAATAATAATGAAGAGGAAGAAATGGCCGGATATGGGGAAAATGATGCTGAAATGACTTATGAGGATTACCTTACCATGGTTGATAATGAAGACGATAAAGAAGATTATAATGATCTTGGTGATATCAATTATAAAAATTATTTATTAAATGGAGGGGTGTATATTTTCTTTTTATTTCCGCCACTACCTTAAAAGAGGGGCGAATACAAGTGGTGTCAATGGGGAGGGGGGAGAGGTAGGTAATCGGCAATGAGTAAAGAAAAACTAATAATCCTTATAATAAAGTAACAAGATGCGTGTTTGTCTGTCTGTTTGTTTGTACCGAATGATCTCGCTAACCGCTGATCCGATCTGGCTCTCCTTAACAAGGTACCTTCTCATAGGTACCGGGAAGGATTATATCTATTTTGGGAGAGGGTGCCACCAACCTTCCAAGAGAAATCACAAAAAAAATCGAATTTTTTACGCAGAGAGATTTCAACGCAACATAGATAGGTATCGTAGAGACTTGAACGCAACATAGATAGGTATTGTGGTGACTTGAACAAAAAACCAAATATTAAGAGTGCAACACTTGGAAAACATTGAAAAAAGATTGACGTAAGTCGAAGATTCTTAAAAATAAAATCAAAGATTTTTATATTTGTTCAAAAATTAAAAAAAAAAACATTGAAATTTTAAAACATTAAAAACCTAATATTCATGGTAATTGCTAAAAGTATTCAGTGCTTGTAAAAAAAAGTGGAAACATTACCGTAGTGTATTTCACAATCTGTAAAGTAAAATATATACCCCTGATTTGTAGAAGACTTGGAAAATTTGAGTACACCATCATATGGTAAAATTAAGATAGTGAAGCCACCTAGAAATCCGTTCTTCAAAATACCACAGGAAAAGTTAGATGTTATAATTTGTCCCAGATAAAAAAAACTACTCAAGTAATACCTCTTGTGTCTGTTGATAGGAAAACAAATTCTAGCTCAATATTTAGTCCATTTTGATCACAGTTTACGAGCTTCTGGCACTTAGAAGGCCCCCCCCCCCCCCCTTCCATATCGACTTTCATGTCTAATTCCATCCTAATTTTTTTCTTTCCAATTCACAACAATTTCAGATTTTCACATGGGTATTAGGATTTCTTCAATTTTGAAAATTTGAGTATCCCCCTCCCCGACAGAACTATGAAACCTGGCCGCGGCGCTCGGCTCCCTGGCCTGCCTAGCCGCAGCGATCGCCCCCTAGCCTGCCTAGCCGCGGGCGCTCGCAAGAGGATAACGCCTTCATCTGCAAGGATAATGGATGATGACCAGTTTTTAGACGTATTTTGCCGGCTATAACATCTCACAAAATTTCAGGTTTTTATCACCGTAACTAAGCAAAACAGATGGAGAAATTTGAAAAATGATTCCAAACTTTTTCAATATAAAGTAAACACTGTAATGTCGAGTGGGATGGGAACAACTAATTATATAGAAGACAATATTCTGGGTTATTCCTATCTAGTTATTGTTAAGTTATTGCCCAGTAGTTTTTATGAATCACATTACACCCCAAATGCTCCAGAGAACCTGCAGGATGAAACCGGCCGCTGGCACGAGGCAGGCATAGATAACTATATATAATAGAAAGGGAGGGGACATTGGGCTGTTTGGCCCTAAAGTTTTATAATAACGTTTTCTCATTAGTTGGCTTAACAACTTAGGGGGTACTTTTATTGAATTTTAATTAATTGGTTCATTAATATAAGTTTCTGAACGTTTCAACCACTAATTGTAATCTACAAAAGGTATAATTTTGTGTATCATCAATGGTGATATATGATATTTTATTTTATCTGCTATTGTCTTATCCCTTTAGATCCCTGATATATAAAAGATATCTATCCTAGGTTTAAATTTTACAGAGACAAATCAATGTGAAATACATACAAGATCCAATGACATTCTTAAAGCCTTAAAATTTCAATCTAATACATCCTTTTAAGGATTTAAAAAATTTTAATATGATAATAGCAAACACAAATCTATAGTTTTCTATGGTTTTAAGGGAATTAAAAAAAGTCAAAGAGTTCAAGAAATAGGTAAGGATCTCATTGAATAAAGGATTAAGAAATATTTAGTTTTTTTTTACTGTAATTATGAGTTACTTTTAAATTAATGCGCTTTAGATTTGACCAAAACATTTGACTCATTACTACCAGCATTTTTTGTTTGACTTTTTACTTAAATTATCTATAATACAAAGTAGAACGATGTCTGTCCGTCTGTCCGTCTGAAGCTTAAGATCTCGATAACCGCTGAACCGAATGGGCTCTACTCTTCAGGGAATGTACCTATTGGTCCTGCGGTGGTTTTAAGCTATTTTCTTGGGGGGTGGGACACCCCCAACTCCCCCAAAAACCAAAAAAATCCCCCCCCCATTTTTTTTTTTTTTTTTTTACAAATTTTACGAATTTTACGAAATTTATGAATTTTACGAATTTTACGAAATTTACGAAATTTACGAATTTTACGAATTTCGCGAATTTAATCGCAAAATGTTTTCCTGCTGGGTAGGTGCGAAAATTTGTGATCCGTTCTGCTGGGTAAGTAATAGAAGATGTAATTTTACCTCTTGGGGCAAAGCCCCTAGAGGCTAGGGGCGAAGCCACTAGTTCTTAATATAACAACAATCTTATATTATCAACTAGGGTTGGGCCGGATACCGGATATTCTGCAAATTACCGGATGGATAACCGGATATCTGGTATCCGGATAGTTTCAATATCCGGTATCATGCCGGATATTGGAATTTGCCGGATATCAACCCAACCCTTATATTAACCCTTATTAACCCCTCTTTATCCCATTATCCTGTGATTAGGTGAGTTAGTACCTGTAATGAAAACTGAAGAATTGCTGGAAACATGTGAAGGTTACACATCCAAAGCACAAGAAGAATTAGATCTTATTTATCAGGTATGTGGTCATTTTATTGCAATATGCTTTTTGGTTAGTCCGTTAGGATCTCATTAATCCAGAAACCTATTAGTTAACAATTTTAGAGAGGCTTTAAAGAGGACCTGGGATGGTTATAGTCTATTTTACTGTAAAACTTTTTGACTTGTTGAGATTGAAATAAATAATTCACTATTATATCTAAACTATATAAATTACGGATGTTGACATCCTTGTTTATTTTTGTTAATTAAACTGAAATTTATATGTTAGGGAGAAGAACAAAATATCCACGAAATCACCACCATTAAAGCAAAATTTGCTACCAAAGGAAAGTTTTTATTGTCAAAGTTTTATAAAGAGAAATTTTGCGTTGATTTATTAATAGAAAAGATTATCTACCCGATTCATTTGCCCATTGTTGATTTTTAGAATTACTATTTTAAAACTCCATAAAAAAGGAATGATGCACTTGTACTTAGATTATTTACTCCAAGTTGTACATTCTATTGTACATTAGTATCATAATGACTAGTTAATTTTAACAATAACTTAATGCTCAAAAATAGATAGCCACCAAGCAGTGGATGTTTCAAGTAATTATGTCTATGAAGTTGTTTCATCTATGAAAAGGTAATATTTTTTTGGAAAACCCTTTATAACTATCTTGGGAGGATAGCGGATTATAAATTATTATTATTTGTAATCAAAGGTTTTGATGACAGACTCACTTTCAACTGTAATAAATGATTCTTGTTTAAGATTTGAAATCCTGACATGTTTGGTATCTCCATTTCAAGAAGATGATAATTGTGTCAGGGTGGTTGTTATCCCCCATCTTTCAAAGGGTAATTATGCTTTTATTCTGTTCTTCCATTTTTTTGTCCGTAAAAGTAAAAAATACAGCTCTTTTTATATTAACAGCAATTGATATAGAATACTTTAATATTATTCATTACCCTAGGTTAGGTAACTTCATTTCACTTTTCAATAAAATCTAAAATGCAGCGGTTTTTGAGAAAATTAGATTTAAAAATTTCAAGTTCAATTTTCACCCACTTTTATAAAGTTCTTCATAAAACCACTCCTGAAGTGAGTTAAATAATGGCCATTTTTATCAATTGCTTTGCTAAGGTCACGGAAATTCAGCCTTAAATAAATCATATATAGAGAGGTTTTATGACTGACTTTATAAAAGCAAAGTTGTTCAGAATTTTAAATAAATAATCTTTGCTTTTCTTGTCATGATTATGCGGTAACTCCTAGTGGATGATTATTGAACATGAAATTTTTAAATCTAATTTTCTCAAAAACCGCTGCATTTTAGATTTTATTGAAAAGTGAAATGAAGTTAGGTACCTAACCTAGGGTAATGAAATGCACTATGTCCCAATTTAGGTTATGACACTAAATTCAAAGCACCTTCGAAGGCACTGTGTTTACGCTTTACTATCTTTAACGTTCATGAAATTATTTATCCCTGTTTTTACAATTCTAATTTTTCGCCATCTTTAGGAATTGAAATTTTTCCTGGAGAAAAGTTTGCAAGTGTTAAGATCGTGCGAAATGAGGATATGCCGAGAATTTTGATCAGGAATGAAACTATGCTCAGAGTTATAAGAAGTTTTTGGGTAAGTAAAGTCTCGCGTAATAATAAAACATGTATTGGGTAGACAAGAAAACATGGAGAGGTGGGGGAGTTCACCACTTTCTGAAACCAAACCTGAAACGAAGGAACGAAATTACAAAAATAGATACATATTTGATTTAATTTTTCAAGAAAAATTACATTATCAGTGAAAAGGGTAGGAGTAGGTTGCGCTAAAAATCCGTAAAAGTGTGAGTTTTAAGGCTTAAAAATAGTAGTAGAACGTTAATATTCACTAAATATGTGTATTTCTTATTAAAAGGAATAAAGACAAAAAAATTTTTAAAAGTTAACTTAAATTTTTATCGTTTTACTACTATCTTAACTTAAAACTCACAACCTTTACGGATTTTTAGCGCAAACTACTAATCCTTTTTATTTGCATTAGTTTAATGCATTTGATTATTCTTTCATAGTTCAAAATGTTGTTAGGTCCTTATTTGAACAAAGAGTACTTATACAAATAATAGTCCCTATTTTAGATGAAGAAGAGGACAAAGCGTTTTGAATTTGTATCAAAGAAGTTTTATGATCAAAGTTTTCAAGTGATTTCCAAACACACAGAAAGGGATGAAATGGAAAAGAAACGGATTGGAGAGGAAAAAACATCTTCTTTGAAGCCTTTCTATAACAACATGCTAGATACCCATAGATTTAGCTATTTTGTTCGAATTTTGATCTGAAATTTTGCATGAGTAATCAAGGGAAGGTCTATTTTCCCTAAATCAAACAAAAAGTTGGAAAAGTAACGGCTGGCGGCTCAGCCGTTTAGCCTTTTTTTGCTATTTTCAATGCAAATCCATCACAAAACCTATCTTCACATAATACTCTTTGCTGCTCCAAAAGTTTTCAAACGATTCTAGCCGGTAGCTGCTAGTACTAGAAACCAAAAAAAATTTTTTTGTATCATTTCACATGATTTAAAGCAAAAATATGTTTTAAAAAGTTGATTTCCACGTAATTTATGACAGATTTGCCTTAAAAATAGCCAAAAAAACGGCTAAACGGCTAAGTCGTTTGCCGTTACTTTTTAAACTTTTTGATCGATTTAGGGAAAACAGACCTTCCAATGATTACTCATGTAAAATTTCAGATCGAAATTCGAATTCTAAGTGCCATTTATTACAAGATGGTTGCATTAACCGTTTCTAGCCATTCTGTGTTAACTTCTGCAAATATTTCAACTTTATTTACACATAGTTTCTTAATTTGTTCAATAGTTTCTTACATCAATGGTGCGGTAAACCTAAAAAGAATAGACCATAAGACTATTCCAGATATCCTTTACAATAATTATATGCATTTGATTTAAAATTTAAAATGTTTAAAATTGATAAAAACAAAACTTTTGGAATGATTTTGAATTGAATATCTTTAGTGACAGAAGGTCAAACTTTATCTGCTTTTGTAAAAGAAATTGATTGAATTTGAATTATTCAAGAAAGAAATTATAATAGATTTGTTTATGATAATAATTAAACTTACATAGTCTTTCTCAAACATCTTTTACTTGAACATTTCTTGGCTGTCAACATCAATAACTTCATCACTCATAGCTTCTTCATCATTACTTTCATCATCTTTAGTATCATCATCAACTATATTATCATCTTGATTAGATCATCAGCAATCAACTCTTGTCTCATCCTCTAGTACTCCTTTGTCAATTGGTGCTCCTTGTCAGCTTGTGAATGTCAGCAGCTGCAGCTCTAAAATTGAAATACTTGCAGGGGTGTATATTCTACATGGGATCCCCTGCTCAGGGGGGGGGGGGGGAATAAAAAATAAGTGGTTGGAGGGAAAAAAATGTAAAAATTAAGAAAACTGAAAACATTTTTTCCATTTCCCCCCGTCCTAGCTTGGTAAAAAAACTTTTAAAAATGTGTGGTTGGAGGGATAAAATAAATAAAATATAGAGTTCTTTAAATATTTTTCCATTTTCCCCCTACTTGGTGAGAAAAAACTAGGGGGGGAAGAAATATAAAAAAAATTTTAGCAGGGGAAAAAAAATAAATCTTGTGCAGAATATACACCCCTGAATACTTGAGGAGCTGGAAGATGATGATAATGCATCAACAGTTATTTAAAGATTTGACTTAAGATTCTTTTGTTCAACACTGTTAAAGATGACTTAAAGAACTCAATTGATGATATTGATGATATTGCTAGTTTCAAGGCTTATCAAATTTGACTCTTAAATGTATGTACCTTTTTCAAGTGGCAGTTTTGCTTGTAGGCCACTTCTTGCAGGGTACCCTCTTGGCTGGGCTGATTAGGTTTGAATGGATACATAATCATCAGACAATTTAAACTATTCAGTGCCAGATTCAATTTTAAGGAGATAAACTTTGCTTGCATGAATTTGATTGCTTTAAACAACAGAAAGCATTAAATTTAACATTACATACCTGCAAGCTTCCCAATTCAAGCTCAAGCCTTGTTTGGTAGGGTGTTGGGGATTTGAGTGCAAGACATTTATCCACAGTTGACCAACTCTAGTGTTGCTTGATCCTCTTTGAACTCTTCTTCTTCTTCTAGGGCTTTCTGTACCGATAGTACACTGCCTACTGCTCGTGCGCTTGCACTAACAGTGTCTGGCCTACATGTTTTTAAGGAGAGAGAGAACTCGGCTACTGATCTCCCCCTCCGTTGCCAAAAAAAGACAGCTGCAGGTTCCAGGTTGCCCTGTACATTACAGTTTTGTCTCCTCTGGCCTCCTGGTCGGTTAGCCATCCGGATGGATGTTCCCAGCTTGGACCACGTGGAGGTCCGACCATACCCCAAGCCCCTCTTTGAACTCTACCAAATCATCTCTGTCACCATCATCATCAGCAGCAACAGTCCTTAACAAGACAAGATCAGGATCAACATCAACAATGCCCCAGCCCCACCTCTTTTGGCTACTGAGTAAATTGTAAAAAAGAGTCAAAATTATACCTTTTTAAATCTTTGGTTTCTTTCAGGTTGTTTCAGACATTCATTTTAAATTAAACACTTTAAGGATATCTGGAAATAAAATTAACATATTAATAAGGTCTATTTATCAATTATCTTTCCTGTCTATAACTGCTTATTTAGTTAAGTTAAGGGAATTAAATGCAGCAACAGCAAAATCAAGAAAAGAATTATTTAGACTTTTACATTTACATTAGAATCATTGATATTGGCATCCTGTTTACATAAATCCTTTCTCAAGCTTGACAAGATTAAATAATAAATTGATAACTAAATCTTCTTGATCTTTGTTGGAAATAATCATCTGGAGGATCCTCTTGACAATGGAGACTCTTCTGCCAATGATGATCTAGAAAATTCAGAAGATTAAGGTGAAATTCCATTTTGCTGCTCTAGATGTATATCCTGTACAATCCCTGCGGTCTTTCCTAAACTGTATTTAACCCAACCTAACCTAAAATAAACCAAATCTCTTTTTCTGGTTAATTTTTTTGAGATGTTTTGTTTAAAACAGAATAAGATTAAACAGTTACAACAAGAAGACGAAGATAGAAAGGCTATGGAAAAGAAAATTGAAAGGGAAAAGGAAGAAAATGAAGAACGATACAGAAAAGTTCAAGAAGCTAAAGAGGAAATAAATGTAAGGAAAAGAAAACTGGAGGAAGAGTGCAACAATCTATATCAACGAAGAAGAAAAATACTAAAACTTGGTGAAAAAATTCCAAATCAGACTAATAAGGTAATAAAAATATTTATCCATTTTTCAGTAGTTTTCCTCAAGATAGATTTTTATTTATTATGAGAGGCTGATATAAATCATTTTTGTCTTTACTTATATTACATGTTTCTATTGTTTCTTTTCTTTTAGAAAGGCGTAGAATAGATACCTCCCCCCCCCCTTTCTCTACCATTCTATAAACATTTATATACCTTTTCTAGGTAAATTATGAAATAAAATCCGATCCAAGTGTAAGTGGAATATCCAGTCAAAATAAAGAAGAATCAGATTCGAAGAAGGAAAACTCTGCCAAAGATAGAACCTACACTTATAAAATTGGAAAAATGATGATACATCCATACTTTAAAATTCCGCAGGTATTTAATCTCTAATTAATTCGTACTATATTTGGTATGCATGCATTGTATAGTAACTCGGAACATAAATGTTTAAATAGTTATCAAATGCTTTGTTAAATTTAAGGAGTTAAAATACTGTAAATTTTCAGCAAATGCTATAATCATATTGATTGTGTATTTAGAAATTATCTGCCATTTTGATGACATATATCACAGTACATGATTATGTTTTGTCTCCAAGGACGTACAAGAATTTTTATTTGAAAAGGGAAATGTGGTTTTAAATTGCGCGAATTTTTTTTCCAGCAAAAATAATGGGTTGCTTAATAAATTTATATTTAGGTTCATATTCAAACCTCTGGATTACACAAATTTAACGACGACATTGTCGCTATCAAGTATATAATGCATCCAGAAAATGTGGTTGGTTTTGAACCTCAATTTAATTCAGAAGGAACCACAAAATATTTTTACAATCATATGTGCAAAACAAATAAACAAATGCATTTTGCCGTTAAAATTATCCCAGGTATTTTTATGATTTATTTTTAAGCTTCTTTAAACATTTTAAATTTTTATGCTTTATTGTCGTTATTTTTGCTGCTCTACTTCTAATAATTTGATCATAAACAAATATTAATATAAGGAGTAGTTGCACAAAGTGCATTTAAACCTGAATTTAGTGAACTACATAGGTATTTTTTATGTTCAATAGTTTAAACTCCATTTATATGACAAACAATATGACAACTAAATTAATGGTGTTTTATGGTTTGTTATTTACAAATGTTTGATGGTATACTCTTATATAATGCTTAAAATCAATTTCTGAAATGCACGTTCTTGCAACCATCCCTTTTTCTTTATATTAGATGGATTTCACCAAGAAACATTTGACCCACATAACCCTGACAACTTTCAAAGTGTTGATGGTTTCGCCCACAAAATTGAGCTATTACTGCATATGAGCAGAAGTCTTGGAATATTCAATGTTTTGAAGGAGCAAGATTTAACGGAAAGTGAGGCCAATCTGGTTAATTATAAAGAAAAACATTCTGAGTTACGGATTATTTATCAGGTTTACAATTTTCTTTGCTTTTCAATGGTGTATATTACCCCCCCCCCCCCCTTCAAAGGATATATTGGAAAAAGAAATGGAGAGGGTCGGGGGGATGAGGCATGTAAATTCAAATTGTTTATAAAGTTATGTTTGATGATAAAATGAGAACTTTGAGAACTTATTTCTTTTCATTTTTAGATCTGTAATGCTTATTTTTTAAGCGTGTTTTATATCATTTTAGGGAGAAGACCAAGAAATGAATGGATTGACAATTCTGAAAGCAAAGTTTGCATCAAAAGGAAAATAAATCATTATTATCAGATTTTATCTTTATTTATTTAAGAAAAAAATCTTAACTGAGTAAGTTGAATATTGTGTTCATTGTTAAAGTAAGCTTCCAGGGTTCAGCTTTAAATTAAAACCCAGTTGTGTGCAAAAAAAAAATCCGAGAAGATCGATTGTCTGTTCAGGAACAGGTTCAGTCTAATTTTTTTTCCATGACGATTGCACTGAGTCTTAAACGCGTCGAGCCCTGGAATCTTTAAAAGAATCACTGATTATTTTTCCCTAAAAAAGAACTGCTGAACAGATATGGCTTTTCTGGTAAGTTTTCTACTTTCCTATGATAATGATTTACCAATTACACTAGATGACATCAAAACGATAGTTGAAGTTTCCAATGACAGTGTTTTCCAAGTTAATTCAAATGATGACAGGTTACTATCTTTACAGTAGAGCATTTACTATATTATTATACCTAGTTATGGAATTAAAGTCCAATTTAACACAAAAGTATTGTCATAATGAATTCAGTGATTCATTGATAATTTTCAAAAAAAAATTATATCAGTTGGAGTGGTGTATTACTTGCAGGCTTCCTTTAACAATATTATATGCACCTAAAATATTTTGATAATGTTCTATCAAATTGGAATTTTTCTTTTCTTTTTAGATTTAAAGTTCTGACATACCTTGTTTCACCATTTTCTGAAGACAACAATTTCATTAGAATAGTTGCAATTCCTTACCATGAAAAAGGTAAAGATTGTTTTTTATTTGTAGATCTTCTTTTGAAACCGTAACTACCGTTTGTCTTTCTGTTATTTGGTCTGTCATACACTTTCAAGTTTATCAATTGCACCTTTCTCCATTAAAAGAGTACTCAAAAAGAGTGTGGTTTTAGGTTATATTCCAAATATATAACCACATGACAACAATTTAAAAAAAATATTTTATTCCACTATTTCAATAGAAAAATACTTTAATTTATCATCTGAATATATACCTATAAATTTTGATATTTTTTTAAGGTTTAACTATCAAAACTGGAGAACCTATTGGTACGGCCAAAGAGATAGAAAACCAAGATATTCTCAAACATGAGGGTAGAGTCATAATGATAAATTCTCTTTTTATGTCACTATGGGTAAGTCAAAATTAATTAATGTAAAAAAGTAACAGGATGTCTGTCTGTTTGTACCGAAGGATCAATCTAACTGCTGAACTGATATGGTTCTAATTTACAATATAGCTTCTCATAGGTTCTGGGAAGGGTTGTAGCTATTTTGGGGGAAGGTACCACCAACCAACCAAGAGATATCACTCTTAAAAAAATGAACCCCCCCCCCCCAGGGGTATAGGGGCGTAGCCGCTTGTTCACAATAAATAGTTAAGTAACTACACATGATTTGAAACCTTAAATGATTTTTGAAATTTTATGCATATAATCTCAGTTTTACGGTTAAAGTCAATAGGAGCCTGTTTATTCAAATATTTAATATTTTAGACTGATGGAAAACCACCAACATTTTTGGATAGAAAAAATTTTGAAGATACTCTCAATGAATTGAAACAAATAAGACAAGAACTATATGAATTGGAAGAAAAAATTGCAGAAATGAAAAATCAAATACATTTAATGAATGTAGAGGAAAGTGACATTTTATACTTTTTTATGAATTATATAAGCAGGGATCTTAAGGGATAAGACAATTAACGATAATTTGATGTACATCCCTAATGCGGATAAACAATCTTTTTCGGGAAGAGTACCTTTCGTAACATCGCCCCATAAGGGGCGATTTGTCGTATTTTTTAAATTACTTTTTATAGGTTATTTTAGGTTATATTGGGTTAGGTGATTGCCCCACAGTAGACTTTAAAAGTTTTAAAGATTTTTAATCAATATAATAGATTTGAAATCTGCATAAAATTTTAAGGATTTTTTATAAAATTAGTTTTTTATATAATTCTTTATTTAAAGGCGCAAATACAAATTAAGTTAAATAATTTTGAGATCTGTGATTGGTGGATTGAAAACTATCTGCGCTCTGATTGGAGAAGCTTAAGTGACGTACATCATTCAACCAATTAGAGCGTAGGTAGTTTCCAATCCAGCTATCCTATTGGTCAAAATTTATTAACTTAAATCGTATTTGCGCCTTTTAATAAAGAATTATATAAAAAACGAATTTTATAAAAAATCCTTCAAATTTTATGCAGATTTCAAATCTATTATATTGATTAAAAATCTTTAAAACTTTTATAGTCTACCCCACAGTGTTATTTAATTGGCCCCGCAGGGTTAGAGCTCCCCGCAGGGGCTAGAAATAGGAGAAAAGCTACTGTGAAAAATACGAAGAATCGCCACATAAGGAGCGATGTTACGAAAGGGAATATACCCACTTTTTCTTCAGTAGATTACAATAAGTGGTTGAAACGTTTGGACACTCAATTAATGAACCAACTAATGAAAATTCAATAAAAGTCTACCAAGTTGTTAATTCAACGAATAAGAAAATGTTATTATAAAAACTTTGGTGACCAGTTCAAAAACAGCCAATTGTTCCCTCTTTCTGGATATAAGAGAAATATTTTTACACAATGTACCAGTACTACAGTTTTTATTTGCAGTAGATAGTTATATAGGTATATTGGTAATTCGTTTCAATTTTACCTCTTAAATAAGAATTTTAGGCAGCTATTTTTATGTTTTACATCTCTTGGGCGATTTTAGATAATTTATAGAGAAGCTTCTCTACTAAATTGAAAAGAGTTTTTATCTTGCAGGAAGCACAAAGGCTACTAGAGGCGAAGCAAAAAAGGAAAGCAGATAGGCAAAAAATGATGGACGAAGCGAAGAGGATAGCCGATGTGAGAAAAGCCCGGAACTTGCAGCAGATGGACGAAGCGAAGAGGATAGCCGATGTGAGAAAAGCCCGGAACTTGCAGCAGAAGTTAGCAGATGAAAGGCGACACAAAGAAAACTTGGAGAAGATGGTAAGATCTTTTCTCGTATTCATTCGAATCCAGTGGATAGGAACCGGTTCTCATCCATACGAAAAAACTATGTCTAGCATCGTATTACATCCAGCTTTCTACGAATAAAAAAATGTACAATCATAAGATTAAAACCAGTTTTTTTAGCCCGTGCCTTCGGCATCTCGGGGCTAAAAAACTGGTTTTAATCTTATAATTGTACATTTTATATCCGCAGAAAGCCGTTTATAATACGATGCGAGAAATAACTATTATTTATTTAGTTTATTTTGAGCCCCTAGGAGTTTTGTATTTTAAGGAGTAAGGATAGTAGGTAAATAGCCTGAACCCAAACTTAGATACAAAAATTAAATAGCCTAAAACCATCCAGAAACTTCCATAAAAGGAAGAACTCAATCGGTTCAGTAGTTATTAAAATCTTAGGCTACTAAAAAATATATCTGGTGCTGCAATCTCATGTGAAGTAAACAATTTTCGGTTGTTTTTTTTTGGGGGGGGGGATATTTTCATTTTTGGGGGGATTGGGGGGTGTCCTACCCCACAAGAAAATAGCTTAAAACCACTACAGGACCAATAGGTAAATACCCTGAAGAGCAGAATCCGATCGGTTCAGTGGTTACCGAGATCTTAAGGGACGGACGGACAGACATCATTCTACTTTGTTTTATAGATGATAGAAAAATATTTCAGAAGATGAAAGAAAAACGGGAATTGGAAGTAAAAAATTCAAACAGTAGGCGAAGCCATGATAGACACGATGCTGATAGAGATAAACATCGTGAGCGGCAGGGTGATCACAAAGGTCGATATGACGATCGGCATAAGGATTATAAAGATCGACATCACCATAGAGATTATTCAAGTAGTGATATAATTGAATCCAGGGAGAGACTTTATGATTCAGATAGACATGATTATAGAGATAGACATGATTATAGAGATACACATAGGAACAAAAGCTATGATGGTAAACGAAGTAGAAGTTCAAGTGAGAGCTTAAGTTCCATACCTGACTATTATCAAAGGTCCAAATCTCCCCTACCTCCAAGTGTTAGTGGACATTCTAGCCAGCAATCAAGAAATCCTGATTATAATCAATCAATCAATAATCAATTAAATAATCGTTCCAGTCATCAACCAATCAATATATCTTCCGTGCCAATGAACATTCCTTCACCACCTCCACCCCCTTTAATAAATAATATTCGAAATGGTGACCATGAAAAGCAATCTAATGAGGAGGTAAGACATTTTTTGTGTGAAGGCTTAGTCAAATGCGCTTATTAAGTCAAACTGTTCTCAATTTTGATCATTTCATATTTATACATTTAAAATTAGGAACAGTTTGACTTAATAAGCGCATATGACAAAACGCTAACACCTAACTTTACGTATAATATGCGAAAAAAATTACCCTCTTACCTATTGAATGTTTGATTTTCTTTGTCTGAGCAAAGCATTTAACAAATGGTAATACTAGAAACCCAACTTAGTGTTTTTTCATATTAACTTGTATTTTAAAATATATATTTATTTTTCTTCACACGATTTGAAATAATTAAAAGATTTTCATGTTAAAATCAAATTATTTATATTTTGACTTATTTAATCATGCTTGATCTAATCACATTCATGAACGATTTTAACTATTTTTAGGTGATGATAGTGGATAGTTTTGACATAAAAAAAGAATTTGACAGTGTTAATCATATAACAAATGTTGAAACAAGAAAGAAATTTATTGAAGAGGTAATTTTATTTCAGTATGGCTTTTAAACCGATTGTTATCCGCCGGATTAGAATCGGTTCTCAGCTATACGTTTCAACCACTATTTGTAATTTCCCTTGGAAATGCAAAGCAATTTATCGGCCATTGTCTTGTCAAGTTGTCATTTAGATATTGTGTTAGTATTTATTTAGACAAAATTTATGGTAATATTTCATTCATTATTAACAGGCATAAGTCTTTGTCAAAATTTAAATTGTTTTTAATTGTTGTGCCACTTGTGGACATCATTGTCCTTGTAACTGAATTATTACTGACAAACAGTTCAAAACATTTACCATTTTCAGCTCATCAAGAAGTCAGAACAAGAATTGGAGAGTTTGGAAGAAAGGGAATTAATTCTAACGAGGAGGCAAAGAAATCTTTTACTCAAGGTATATTTTGTATTTTGTAGTGGAGATACTCTAGAATTAACATCTGTCCGTAAGTCACTCCGTCATAGTGAGTTCAGAAAATTGTCGGAGAAACCCAGTATCCATCAAAACCTAACCAAATCTGACCTAAAGTGAAAAACAAACGAAAAAATGACCATATCTATATTTTTCAGATGTGAGGCGGTCCACAAAAAGAACAATTTTCTGCAATTTTCTTCAACTGTATTGTTTATTTATTTTGTTATGTTTGTCGAGTTTTTTTTCAGTATTGTATGCCAATGTATCACTTGTTTTCTTTATTTTATTGATTAACAACTAATTTTATTGTTATATAAGAATTATTTCAGAACTAAAATGCCCCCCAAAAAGTCAACTGGAACCCCCAGAAGGGTAAGTCAAGTCCTTTTTTATGCTTTCTTGCCCCTTGTGTGTCCCCATGGACCACTAAAACTATGGTCTCCAAATGGTTTGACGGTGTGTTTGTCTTTCTTTGACTTGGCATATTTCTATCGGATTTTCATATTCTTTTACGGATAAATATATTCAAAAATAATTTTCCTTGCTCTATCCAGTAATTATGTCTGATCATTTGTCGAATTCGAAACTATTAAGATGTATGGGTTTATGTCTAAAACTTAGTTTATTTTGGCAAGATTTACATTTTTATATTTAGGTGGCCAATTATGTATTTGAGAGTTAGTTTTCATGTAATGATATGTAGCTTTTATGGTATGATGATATCATGAATGCAAAGAACTAGAGACAAGTCGTTTTCTTTTCAGGGAAGGAGATCTAAGGTGGCTGTGTCCGAATCTGAAAGTGTTGCCACATCAGAGCCAACTAGTGAGACTCAGGACGAAGGTGAGACACCAATAAAGGTCGTTGACGAGAAAGTAGAGACTGAAGTAGACGCCGAAAAAGAGACAATGGAAAATGAGGGAAATGATGGTCAAAATGGCGATGATGAATCAGCCACAAAGAAACAGGAGGAAGATTCTGTTGGTGATCAACAGGAATCAGAAGAATTGGAACAAGAGGGAAATGAGATTGAAGAGGAAAAAGATGAATCTGACAGTGAAATTATTGAGGAAAATGACGATATTCAGGAAAAAGAAGAAGTTGAGGATATAAATGAAAAAGTTGATGAAAACAAAGCGGTTGAAAAAGAAAATGATTCAAATGAAATGGAAATTGAGACCAATGGTAATAGTACTCAAGAGCCGGTGAGCAAGCAACAAGCAGCTGGCAAAGGAAATAATGATAACGAAAGTGGAGTAGGCATAGACATGGAAGAGGACAATTTCGAGCCAGATTTTGAGGCTGACGACAATAACGGCAGCAAAAACGAAGAGATAAGCATGCAAGCCGACAGTGAGGACGAAATAGAGTTCCTTGCTGAGGTTGAGGCCGACAGGAGCGAGATAGAAAAGCAGAGAAAGAAGGCTATAGCCGAGGAGCTTACACTTTGTCTTATCTGCCATGAAATTTGTAATAGAGGGATCATTGTCAAGTGCTGCAGTGCCCACGCCTGCAGGGCTTGTGCCATGAAGAAGGTGAATATAGAAATTGTTTTAAAAAAATTAAATGTAAAAGAAAAGTAATAGTAATTTTCAAAGAAAGTTATTACGATGGAAGAATATTGAGATCAAAAGAAAAATGAATTACCTTTCTCATTAAAAAAATGAAGATCTTAAAATAAAGAACTCTGGCTAATTAAAAAGAATAGTAAAAAAGGTATAAATAGAAAGTAACAATTTATACCTACTTTTCATCTAAGATAAAATAAAATAGATAGAAATTGAAATCAAATGTTTAAATTTTATATTCGTGAGAAAAGGATAAATGCCTTTTAAAAAAAAAAGTTCAAAAAAGGTTAGAAAAAAACTGGTTTAATTTGAATGTGTTGTAAAGGTGTTAGTAGATAAATTATGCTGGGTTTGTCCCGCCGCAGTAACCACTCAAGATTTGGTTAATGACGATGATATCAGGTTAGTTCGTTTAATGTATACTAGCGGCTCGCCCCTAGAGGCTTTTTTTGGATAGAAGGGGGGGTATCTGGCAAAATATGGTTAAGGATAGGGTAATAGATGATAAATTAATCTTGACACCAAGAAATATGATTATGAAAACTTTATTTTTGGTGTTAAAAGTGGTAGAAGATTTTTATTTTCAACACCTTTCCTCCATGGCATGACAAAAATATTGAAGAATTATGACAAGATTCAATTATAATCCATTGTCTTCTTTTAGTCTGATTTGTAATATAAATTACCTAACTATTTCAACGTTATTGTTTCAGATGGTTTTTGAATCTGTTTTTATTATTTGTCTATGACGTTGTATTATTTGTTTCTGAATTAAAAAATAGGCATAACTGCCTGAAGTAAATGGGTGGAAATTGAGAGAAGATAATAGAAAAAGACAGAAAGAATAATATGAAATCACTTGGATTAAATGAGATAGAATAAAAGATGTAAAAAGAAATACACAAAACACATGAATGTTATATTTCATGAAAGACCTCAATATGATTATGCAATATAAATTACAAATGAAAATTAAGAAAAGGACAACAAAAAAATTCGTTGATAAAAGAAAAACTATGATTTTGACTAATAATAATTTTCATAGTGAATACCTAGAGTATCAAATCACCATTGGAAAAAAAGTCAAAAAGGGGTCTAAAAAGAAATAAAGACAAAAGTTTATAAAATGTTAAAAGATATTGCATATTTTTGCCATTGGTCCATGAAAGAACCATTGAAGATAAATGAATCTTACCCGCTCATTTCCTATGTGTGCAATCTATCCTTGTTATATATTTTTTTGTAGGGATGGGAGGGGTGTGCGGAAACGATGAACTAAAATTGTTTTAGTGTCATTGCAGGGGTGTATATTCTGCACAAGATTTATTTTTTTCCCCTGCTACAAAATTTTTTATTTTTCTTCCCCCCCTAGTTTTTTCTCACCAAGTATGGGGGAAATGGAAAAATATTGAAAGAACTCTATATTTTATTGATTTTATCCCTCCTACCACACATTTTTTAAAGTTTTTTTCACCAAGGACGGGGGGGAAATGGAAAAATTGTTTTCAGTTTTCTTAATTTTTACATTTTTTTTCCCTCCAACCACTTATTTTTTATCCCCCCCCCCCCTGAGCAGGGGATCCCATGTAGAATATACACCCCTGTGTCATTGTCATTTCCCTCCCTTATATTATTAGTAGAACATGGTAAAAAAGTTGAATGTTTAGATCAACTGTCCAGCTGATCAAATCCGAAGAGGCTATTCCTGATGAAAATATCAAAAAACTTCAGGTATTTTTAAACAAAGAAACTCCCCAATAAAAGGATATGTCCGACTGACGTGTATCTATCCGGGACAGACCAAAGTTTTATTTACTATGTATGTCTTTTTTTTAAGCTTGTTATTGCTGCGTAATTTTAGGACAAAAGGGAACTATCCACGAACAAGAGCAAGTGATTCTAAGCAACTTCCAGCATTGATCCATAGTATTTTTTTAGTGAATATACTAGGTTTATGTTTAATATTTGGTTTATCGACTAAAAAAATATGTTTCACCATGGTTTTATATGTAAAAACTTTGAAATGTAAAGCATATTTTGATGCAATATCATCAAATGCTTTGTTGAGTTCTAAGGACAAAATAAAACAACACGACAGAAAAACATCAAATGCTATAAAGTGCAAAAGTACATTATTTAAACAATATTACAAGTTACCAACCCTTTTCTAAATATACATTTTTAATCAAAATAACTTACTTTTGTGTCAATGCTTTTAAACAACAGTTTGAACCCATCAAAACATTTGATGATATTGCATCAAAAAATGCTTAACATTTAAAACCATGGTGAAACCTGACTTTTTAGTCGATAAACCAAATATTAAACATAAAACTAGTATTTTTACTAAAAAATACTATGAATGGAAGGTGCTTAGAATCACTTGCCCTTGTTCGTGGATAGTCCCCTTTCAAATAGATTCTTTTTTATTGACCAATTTTGTAATTTAAATAACATATGATGCAATATATAAATTTACTTATCTTCAGTTCCATATAAAAGGGGGGGGGGGGGGGTTTAATGCAACCATCTCGTAATCAGTGAGCAAATGGCACTTAGAATTCGAATTTCCATCTATAATTTTGCATGAGTAATCCTTGGTAGGTCTATTTTCCCTAAATCGAACAAAAAGTTGGAAAAGTAACGGCTAACGGCTGGCGGCTCAGCTATTTTGCCATTTTTTATATTTATACTGCAAATTAGTCACGAAACCTCTCTCAACGTAATACTCTTTTCTACTCCAAAACGCTATCAAACGGTTCTAGACGGTAGCTGTTGGTACTAGAAGTTTTAAAATTGGTTATTGCTATCATTTAACATGAATTAAACCAAAAATATGTTTTAAAAAGTCGATTCCTACGTAATTGATGATGGATATACCCTGAAAATAGGCAAAAAACGGCTGAACGGCTGAGCCGCTAGCCGTTACTTTTCCAACTTTTTGTTCGATTTAGGGAAAATAGACCTACCAAGGATTACTCATGCAAAAGTTCAGATCGAAATTCGAATTCTAAGTGCCATTTGCTCACTGATTACGAGATGGTTGCATTAAACCCCCCCCCCCCCTTATTTAGTGACATTAACAGTTTAAATGTAATTATTTTAATAATTTTTTTTTAATTTGATCTTTTTAGGCAAGACACTTCAGGACGGAGAAAGTCAGGAAAGCCCTGAAAGAGAAAACTCAAAACAAGGCAAGGGTTTTAGGATTCAGCGATTTTGTACATATATAAGCACAGTTTGTTTGATAAGAAGCAGTACCTAACGATTTTTGTTTGAGGAAAGGGATCTCTGACGTGTGCTTTTCAGGAAAGCCTAATTGTTGCATTGGTTCCTCAGTTTCCAATCCCTGTTCCATTCTAAAGAAAAGGTGCGCAACCGATAGAAGATGAAAAGGAAAGAATAGCGGGTAATAAATACCTAAAATAAAATGAAAATCAGGGGGTGTATGGTTCTTATTCCTAACCCTACAGGTCCAATACCAGAGTTGCCTTAAATCTGCTGGGCCACCCTGTAATTAATTTATATAACCTGACCTGACCTAAGGTAGAACAATAGCACAATAAAAACCCACCCCTCTTTATTTTCAATATAAGGGGGAGGTTCTGTGCTTTTGAGCGAGCCGCCGACAATTTTGTAATGTTTTTTATCCTTTAATTACCCCTATAACCGTGGAAATAGGAGAAGAAAAAGAAAGAGTTTAAGAAGATAGCTGCTCCTGAAAGTGATGAAACTGAGCCCCAAGATAATGATCCCAAAAGCATCGAGTTTAAAGATGCTAAGAAGGTGAGAGTTGGGTCTGTTGTTCCCTTTCAATAATATTTTAACTGCCCTTTCTTTCTGTGTAAACATTTCTTTTACATTATGAAATGACTAGCGGCTCTGTCCCTTGTCTCTAGGGGCTTTGCCCCAAGAGTTTTGATCAACCTATTTTGAACTCTAGATTTAAAAAGAAAAAGTAATTTGCGGGTTAAATTTTTTTTTTGGGTGGGGGTTTATTTAACCCCCCCTTTTTAAATTTTAGTTTTTAAAAGATATTTTGTTGGGGGAGGGGGTATTTTTCTATATTTGGGTTGGGGATATTCCACCCCCCAAGAAAATAGCCTAAAGCCATCACAGGACCAGTAGGTATGTCCCCTGAAGCGTAGAACCCAGTCGGTTCTGTGGTTACTGAGATCTTAATCTTCAGACAGACAGATATCGTTCTACTTTGTATTATAGATAATTGTAGTAAACTGATGCACGTAGACATTCTGAAAAAAAGGGGAGGCTTATTTTGCATTTTATTTTTCAGCTGTTCATATCATTGGAAGTTGTATTCTATGGCGGTGAAAGAGCAGTTACACAGGTATTGTTTTATGATTTTCATGTAGTATTTGAAATATTAATAATCCTAAAAAATCCTCGAAACTTATTTCCATGAAATTATTTATCCAATTTAGTAAAGAAAGGTGGTAAAATTCATATGCTTGAGTTTACAATGCATGCACAGTGTGGCAAAGATAGGATTAAAGTATAGTTTTTCTGGTCCCCGCGGGCTAGGAACGTTGAGAATAAAATAATATTATACCTTGATTAATGATTACACTTTTTTCAAATGTACTGAAAATGATTCATAAAGGAGCTCCGAGTCTTGACTTTTTTTATGCTTCTAAAAGTTTAAAATCCAATTTTTCTTTCAAGAACCTTAGGATAGGCCTGTAAATGATTTAACCTTTTTTTATTTATTTGCCCCACAGTGCCATTTAGGATTGAGTATATTAAAAATTCCAGCTGAGCCCTAAATAATATTTTTCAATTAATTTTAGATTGGATACACAACAGAGGGGGAGACAGTTTTTTCACCAATTGTTCCAAAGCAAGATTTTCTGGACAGTAAGTAACAATAAAAAAAATAATTAAAAACCGCCATTTTTGGTGTAGCCCTAAATCAAGTAAAAGTGGTACTTGTATAAAAGTAACAGGATGTCTGTGTGTGTGCGTAGCCAAGGTTTGATAACTGCTGAACCGATATGATTTTCCTCTGTGAAGTTTATAGGTCTAGAGTAAGGTTTATTATTACTTTTGGGCGAGGTAACTCCACCCTCCCAAAAAAAATCAGCCCTAGTAAAAAGATACAAAAAGGGTATTTCAAAGTGCCGCTTGAGGCCTTTAGGGGCGTAGCTGCTAGTAATATAGTTTTATGTATAGATGCAAATTTTTATCGTGGACGTCCAATTAGATGTATCATTCCAATGAGTTTACTGTACGATTAGCTCTACGCCCTATATTTAAATCTTCTCTTGTACAATTTACGTAAATATTTTCACGGAATTTTCACCTTATCCTATTTAGATATAATGTCTGAGAGAGGGCAGAAAATTGCTGACAAGATGCATTTCAGGTCTAATTATTTGATTTTAAAATATATTAATATATATATATATTTTCTCATGTTTCACTTTCCTTGATCGTAAGTAGCTTTGGTAGGAATAAGATGACAGGATCATTTAGGGAGCTGAATAAACTTGAACTAACAGTTGATCTCCTCCCCAAACGCTGTTTGACTAATTTTTTAGTTAAAAGGCCTTTTTGCAAAATTTCAGATAGTTCAACTTTAAAATAGCAGTCGATAGCATTACCCAAGCTGACGTGACTTATACATACCTACTAATCACTGATTTAGGATGGGGGAAGGGGTAGGGGGGATATTGGGCTGTTAATTACACTGGTCTCCAAAGTTTAATTATCACGTTTTCTTATTCGTTGGCTTGACAAGTTTAGGGACTTTATCATGTTTTGATTGGTTGGTTAATTAAGTTGAGTCTCCAGGCTTTTCAACCACTATTTGTAATCTACAGAAGGGGTAATCTTGTGTAATTGCATCATCATTGGAGATGTACATTGTACATCAATTCATCGGCCACTGTCTTATCCCTTTAAATCCCTGCATAGTGCATACTAATGCTAAAAAATGCTAATGTTTGTTCAGTAATTTCAAGACTGGAAGCAATGGATTTATTGTCGGGGCAGATTTTGAAACCGAAGATGGTGAAATAAAAAGTAAGTTTTTTGTTTTCACAGTTTAGCTCTGGGTGTACATTTGTAAAACTTTGGGGACATTTTTCGAAATTTGTTTGTTCATTTTGATAGATTTTATACGAAATATGTTCAAAGTTTAGCCAAAGCATAAAGTCCTATTTCTATTATAATAGAGGACAATGGAAAATTATAAATATTCTTCCCTATTTTTCTGCCTTTTATACCTAGCTTGTTATTTTTTGTTTGGGGTTGTTGGTAAGGATGTTGATCTTAGCTACAATAAATTGCATTTGTTATTAGATTGTTGGAATTTTAAACAAACGTTCAAAAAGTTTGAGAAGTATCTGCAAAACCATGCAAAAGGAGAGAAGTTTATTTTTGGTAAGTATTTTTTAAAAACTATAAAAAACTAAGACCATTAGGAATTATTTAGTTATCAGATGGATATTTTGACAGGGGAAATTTTGTCGTCAATTTACTTTGTTAATATTGTACTCATTTATTGATCAGTACAATTCTCCAGTAGAAGGGGAGGGGTTCTAGTGAAAGGGATGGATTATTATATAGCCAGCTGGTAAATCCATTTTTTTAGGCGAAAATCTGGTTCAATATCCAAGTAATTATATATCGATTTTAGGAACCATGAGTTGCCTATTATCTGTGACATCTAAATTCTTATGCAAATAGTCATTTCAAAGCAAAATTTAATTTGATCCTAACTCTGTTGGAAGATTGTACATATAATGTATATTCTCGCATTTATTCGAATCCGGTGGATAAGAACCAGTTCTCATCAATACGAAAAAACTAGCATCGTATTATATCCAGCTTTCTACGAATATAAAAATGTACAATCATAAGATTAAAACAAGTTTTTTTGCCCGTGACTTCGGCACCTGGGGGCTAAAAAACTGGTTTTAATCCTATAATTGTACATTCTATATCCGCGGAAAGCTGTTAATAATACGATGCAAGAAATAAATATTCCTTTTTAGTGTTCTTTACCAACATTGAGCACTATACCTTCAGCATGTTTGTCCCGAAGGACTACAACCATCTGATCAGCAAGTACTGCGCTGGAGTTATGACCTATGAGGATTATGCCATTAAGACTGGAAAGGTGTGTATTAAAATATATCTGAATTGGAGAAGAAATCCTTAAAATTTTGCCCACTTCTGAAAATGTAGTGTAATTGCCAAATTGGGTAAAAAAGTAATAATTGCCCAAAAATTTTACAATAAAATTAAGGCAATCCATACAAATCATAGTTTTTAAAGTTTTGCAATCCTTATCGTTACACCCAATAGCACCATTTTTAGGTAGAAGCAATTAGGGATAATTTTTTGGGTAGATAGAATTAAGAACAAAATTTTGTAAAGCTACCGTGCTTGGTAACCGTCATTTTTATTGATAAATTTAAATGGGGTGAAAGTGTTCCTTAAATGGGCAATGAAAAGCTGAAATAGAAGATTTTTAATAAATAAAAATATATCTTTTTAGACGATTAAACCAGTTAACGTCTTAGCTGTAATGAAAAATGGCAGAGGAGTGTATTCAACCGACAAGTTAGCTGAATGTGTTTCTCAGGTTTTTAACTTTTTCCATCAATAAAAAAAACCTTCCAATTTTGAAGTAAAAATATTCCAATTAGGCAGAAAAAAATGTTTTTCAAAAAGTAGTACCTATTTTTATTCTTACAGATAGATAACTTATTAGATAGTGGACTGCAAATGAATCTTCACCCCTAAATTTAATAAAAAGTTGATTATACCTTTGTTAGCTTGAAATTATTGGTTTAAAAGGTTTGGAAAAAAACAAGATTTTGTAAAACTAAGGTCTTTTCCTTGGATATATTTTTGATTTAACTGTTTCGAGTCAAATTTTTAATATAAAATTTAGGTTGTGGGGGATATTAAAGATGGAAAGAATTGCTCTATCAAGACGGACTTCTTTAGTGCTAAAGGTAAAATTATGTTTTATTTCCATACGTTTTTCGTTTGACAGTCCTAAGAATGTTTATTTATCGCATCGTATTATAGACAGCTTTCAGCGGATATTGAAAGGAGAAATTACAAGATTAAAAACAGTTTTGTTAGCCCCGAGGGACCGAAGACCTAGCAAACAAAACTTTTTATGATTTTATTTAAATATTCGTGGAAAAGTAATAGTTTTAATGTGAACCAATCTTGTTTTAGTCCCAGCTGTGCCAGAGTGGGGAATATTCCTGTACAGCAGCAAGTTTCTTGATAGCAAGAAAATTCAGTCAAAACAAGCGGCCATTTCCACCACTATCTCTAAAACGGTAATTTTAATTGTGTTTTCCCTTTTACCAGTAAAGACAGCGGACATTAGACGATGAATTTTACTGACCCCAAGTTTTACAAACATTTGCTCTTATTAAAACTGTGTAGTTGATATACAAAGTAATTGTACAAACTAGTAGAGTCAAAACTTTTCGACCAATGATTTGGTCTTCGTAAGTTGTAATTTGTTTACTATTTTATTAGGGTGTACAATGGTACATCAATTTATCGTTCATTGGCTTATCCTTAAAGATCCATATCTTTCTATGTATTTTAATCCATTTACCTAATACTTTATTCTTATTAATTCATAATGATTTTCTCAATGTTGTTAGGGTATTTTCTAGTGATGGCAATCCGTCAAATTTTTGGGCCGGATTCGGATTCCGGATTCTTAAAAGAATCCGTAAAAAAATGGCGGATTCCTTGCGGATTCCGGATTCTTATTTTTGGCGGATTCCGGATTCGGATTCCGGATTCTAGCAGTATTTTAAAAGGATTTTTTTTAAATTAAAGTGCTACATATGTTCTAAAAATTAATGTTCTTGATGTTCTCTATAATTCACTTCCGAGAATCGAACCAGAGTTTAAAAGATTTTATATATAATGATGATAATATTTGCCTTCAAAAAGAGGGAGTTGAAAGAAAAAACTCAAGACGCTAATTTTAGCCTACCAATTAAGGATCCGAATCCGCTATTAAAAATCGGATTCCGGATACAGATTCGGATTCCAAAATTGACCAAAAATTGGGCGGATCCCGGATTCGGATACGGATTGCCAACCCTAGTTGTTAGGGTATTTTTTTAATTGACCAATCCAAAAATCACTGTTTTTAGGGACAATATGGATGCAGTATTGTGAGGTTTGTCTGTTGGGAGTTTAATTTTCCAGTTCTGGTGAAATTGTTCAATATTGCAGCTGACACAACTTCCATTGACTACAAGGCATAAAAACTATAAGAATGGTCATTATTAAAACAAAGTGATATTTACTTTGCGTCACACATTTATTCATTTGAACAAATATAAGATTACAATATCTTAGATAAGCTCTAATTTTGACCGGTTGGAAAGCTTGTAGCAAAAAAAGTTAATTATGATTTTAATGCCCAGCCATTGTGAACAAACCAATTGTAATTAAGATACCTGTCCTCATAATTATAGTAATCTATGATATTAGGGTGAATTTAGTAATTACATCTGTCAGGGAAATAGTAAGGTAAGAAATTGATTTTGTTATATTTAGTAGCGCAGCTATTCTTTAATCAAGGTATGTCCGTAAATAAATTTTCGCCCCTAGCCTCTAGGGGCTTTGCCCCATGAGGTAATTTTAAAAAATTTTAATTTAATAAAAAAAAAGTATAGAAACCAATCGAATCAGTAGTTACCGAGATCTTAAGGGACAGACGGACGGACGGACAGACAGACAGACATCATTTTACTTTGTATTATAGTTAACCAAGATTTTCGAAAACTTCATATCAATTTGTGATACATTTATACAATTCGTGTAAATATCCATTGATATCAATGTGTAAGATTTTAATGGACACTCAAAACAACACATCCAACTTCGTTTCTTTTAGGTGATTCGTGAGAATAATTCCTGTTATGCTTTAATCTCCATGAAGTTGAAGGCTGCCATAGATCAAGAAAAACCAAAGGTAGATTTTTTATAAAGTTCATAAAGAACTCTAAACCAGTGGCCCCATAAAAGATTATATATTGTATGTTTATTAATATATGGTATAACATGTTTGTTTTTAAAAACTTTTCTCGTATTCATTCGAATCCGGTGGATAGGAACCGGTTCTCATCCATACGAAAAAACTATGTCTAGCATCGTATTATATCCAGCTTTCTACGAATATAGAAATGTACAATCATAAGATTAAAACCAGTTTTTTTAGCCGGCGCCTTCGGCACCTCGGGGCTAAAAAAACTAGTTTTAATCTCATAATTGTACTTTCTATATCCGCGGAAAGCCGTTTTTAATACGATGCGAGGAATAACTATTCCTTGATGATCTATTGGACTTAGTCTTTTTATGAGGTTGATTTATGACACTATCCTTAGCACCAATTTTTCTAAATATTTAGATAAGAGCAGTAAAACCTGGATTAGACGTTATTGACAACAAGACAGCTGTCATTACCTATACTGAAAACTCTGGACTGGAGGATACAGGAATGAATCATTAAAATAAAAATAAAATATTCTTCGTTTTGACCTTTTGGAAAAGGGATAAAAGCAGATAAATCAAACTTTAGACACCTACAAATTTCGCATAAGACTTGTTTTTATCGTAAGAAATATAGAAAGTTTAGATAAGCAATCATAAGGGAGGAGTAGGTTGCGCTAAAAATCCTTAAAGGTTGTGAGTTTTAAGTTAAAAACAGTAGTAGAACGATAAAAATTTAGGTTACCTTTTAAAAAATTTGTCTATAGTTTTTTTTTCATAAGAAATACACATATTTAGTGAATATTTTCGTTCTAATACTATTTTTAAGCCTTAAATCTCACACCTTTACGGATTTTTAGGGCAACCTACTCCTCCCTTTGAATAATAAAACACTGTACAGGAACAATCTGAAAACATTTTGGTATGAAAAATTATATTATCAAAATAATAAGTTGCTCGTGTTTTGCTAAAAAAAAAATATTCGCCTGCTTTAAATTCCTCCTATACTTGGACGGATTATTGTCTCAGATTGACCATCTATAATTATAAATCTATTATAAATATCATTTGAATGATTTTTTCACCAGAGGAGGAATCTAAACCTGTCAAGTGTAATCTTGTCGTTGTTGGCGCAACCAATGTCGACATCAACGTAAGTCAACTTTGTTAACCCAAGTTAAACATGGATGTAATATTAGACAATATATTGAACTTAATTCTAATTAGGAGTTCAATGTTTCAATTCAGTCTTTGTCTTATGCAATCTTTATGATTATTTGGGAAAGGAATGGGTTAGATGTTAACAAACGTTTCTGCTGTTGCTTTGTGATGCATATGATATTTATTTAAAAGTATGAGGTTAAAACTTAGATGTCACTTACTATGGAAATATTTAATAGAATATGATGTAGATTGTGTAATAATTATAATTACAGGGAGCCACTAGCGTGCTGGTCAACATAGTTCCGTGTTCTGATGAATCCAGTTTCGGTGATAACATCTCATTTGGGCTGGAAGATGTTTTTGTTCTCGCTAGACCAAGGAATACAGTTTATTTAGATCCAGAGACAATTTAATGTGATTTCTTGTATTCATTCGAATCCGGTGGATAGGAACCGGTTCTCATCCATACGAAAAAAACTATGTCTAGCATTGTATTATATCCAGCTTTCTACGGGGCTAAAAAAACGGTTTTAATCTTGTACATTGTACATTCTATATCCGCGGAAAGCTGGTTATAATACGATGCGAGAAATAACTTTAATACATATTAGTTCCATATATTTAATCGTCAGATAGAAAAATATTTTTTAAAGATCCTTTAAAGCCATGATCATCTACTCTTATAACTGTTGTTCTTGCGTCAAAAATGATATTAGGAAAATGAAATTACTTCTTTTTTTCCGTTTGTCCGTCAATAATGCTATGGAAGATAAAATGCCGTCAAAGGATTTATAATTATCTTGAATATCATGTAACCTAATAATGTGAAACTTTTAGTGGGCTAAGATACGATCTCTTCCATCCCCCCTTTGACCTTTTATCTCCCCTTTTACTGAATGACCGAACTGACCAATGAATAACCGGGAAAATAGCATCCTAAATTGAAGACAATTTTTCCTATATATATTATACTAGCGGCTTCGCCCCTAGCCTCTAGGGTCTTTTCCCCAAGAGGTGATTAAAGAAAAAAAATAATTACCTCTGGAGATGCCCCCACAAATTTTAAATAATTTTTAAAAAATTAAGTACCTGATGAGAAGCCCCCACTCCACCACTAATTTTAAATAATAAAAAAAATTGAGGTGGTTTTTTTTCACTTTTTGGGGAGTTGGTTTGGGGTGTCCCACCCCCCAAGAAAATAGCCTAAAACCACCACAGGACCAGTAGGTATATTTCCTGAAGAGTAGAATCTGATTGGTTCAGTGGTTACCGAGATCTTAAGGGACGGACAGACAGACTGACGGACAGACAGACATCATTCTACTTTGTATTATAGATAATATCCACGTATATTCTACATCCATTGTCCTACGTAAATTTGAAGAAAAAATCCATTAATCCACGATTATCTAAATAAACTGTGTTGACACAGCAAGTCTCTACCACCTGGAATGGTGATTCTCAACAGTACTTTCTCTGTTGTGAAGGAGGGCAAGAACATGACTAGGATTCTGCTCACATCAAAGGTAACACTGAATCATAAGTATAGAGATGTATAACCTGGATCCAGTGTTGGGGACCTTTTTCGTCTGATCGCAAATTATTTTCTGCTCTTTTGTAGCGACTTAGCTAGGTTAATATTCTTGACGCTATTGGCTGATATTTAAAGGCCTAATTGAAAATCGGCACATGGTCCACGGCATTGTTGCGGATCCGCATTGATTGTATGCGGATCCGGATCCTCCAAATTTGGTCAGTGCGGATCCGGATCCTTGACAATGAAAATAAAATCACCAAATTTTTCAAAAAATATTTATTCCTTAATCTCGAAGTCAAAAATACTTTTAATTTTCAAGTCTGAACCTAAACCTTGGCTCTCATCACGAGAATGTCTAATTTTCAAAATTTGTAAGTGACTATTTATATAAATTTAGGTAGATTTTTCCATAGATTTATACCCCAGGATCCGGATCCGGATCCTTGGACTCAAAAAAGTGCGGATCCTTGCAGATCCGGATCCACAACACTAGTCCACGGGGTAGAGGAACATACAGTTATTTTAACACTTTCCCCATCTATTGTGTTAAATAGCTGTAAAGTTATGTGTTCCAAGACTTTGAAACAGGATTGGAACGCTAAAATTAGGCATGGAAGTTGCTTTTATGAAGTTCAATGTGTACCGTGAAAAAAGGTGACGAATCTCACCAATTGGCCAGTCTCCCTTTATCACATTATCAAACAAGCAGAGCCATACTTTACTGCCTATTTTTCTTTGCTAGGCTCTAATTATAAATCATGTTCTTATGTTTGTTTTTTGCGCACATAAAACACTATGCGAATTTGATGATATGTGAAAGTTAATGCACTGCACATCTTTGTTATGTAAACTCTTATATGATGAATTTCAAGAAGTAGCAGATAGGAAGGGGCTGTGAATCAGCAAATGAATTCTAATTGCAATTGCTAAAAATTTGGATATTTGTGTGGCGTAGTGTAAGGGTAAAACTTGTTTTGTGCTGTATCTAAAGGGCAGTAGATAAGAACGTTGGGAAAAGAGGGAAGTGGGTTATGGGGGAATTTTTAATTAGAATTCTTGTCCCTTGTCCCTGACAGGAAAATGAAAAAAGAAATTTCAATGAGAACAGTGCAAATTATATGAAAGATTTGGCAAAAAAATTTTCTTTCAGCAACCAACAAGAATATCGCTCAATGAACCTTTGGCAACTGCTTACCTGTATACCAGAAAGGAGTTTCCATTCCTTAAAAAGAAGTAAGAATTTTTATTTGGTTATAGCTACTCTATAACTATGGTTATTGGTTATAAAGCCCGTCCTAACAAGTTTAACTTCAAAATCAAAATCTATGCATTTTACAACTTTGCAGTCTACATCAGCATATTTTTTTTTTTGGGGGGGGGGATGGGGTGATAAATTCTTGTGGATATGGACAAACTTTAATTTTTATCTTATATTTTAGGATTTTGAAAGAAAGTGACTTTATGGACCAACATATTCCTCAAATCACGAAGCCTAAGGTACAATCTTTAGTTGTACAATTATAATTTGATGTAGGTGTGTCCAGTATGATAAAAAAAAGCAAAGGTTCAATTGTGCCTTTTAAAATAAAGGACATATTGTAGTTTTAACTAATTTTATTGCTTTCGCGACATTTTTATGACCTTTTCAACCTCCATAACAGAGATATCAAAAAAGTTTGTCTATTTTGTCTGTGCGTCACACTGTGGAGTGCTACAGGGATGTCTTTTTGTGACCTTTTGAACCTCCATAACAGAGATATCAAAAAAGTTTGTCTATTTTGTCTGTGCGTCACACTGTGGAGTGCTACAGGGATGTCTTTTTAGATCCTTGTTAATTAAAGTTTAATTATTACTAATTAGTGCAAGCTGTAATTATAAAAAAACAATACATCTCCTTTGATCTTTTCTTGAATTGCAATTTACTTTATTTCAGGAATTATTTACATCCAAGAAGGCATTTGGTTCGAAGCCACCAGGGTCAGGAAGAGGAAATGTCAAGGATAGGCTGTCCCTCCCAGATAGGAGGTAATTTTAATTTATGGAGATTTGTACATGTAAGAGAAAATGTGCTTTCCCTTAAAATGCTTAGCGAACACAGACCCCTCCCCCCCCCACTTCCTCTTTTTAAAAAGTATAATGAAATTAGGTAGGGGTATTTTATTATGTAAGATAATCAAAATAAAAATTGTCAATATTTTCAATTTAATTTTATTGGTACAATTATGAGAAAATAATAGAAAAATTTGCGAGTTTACAAAGTACAAATTCAAAGACTTTTTAACTCTGATGCTCTATAATAGGGGAGGATATGTAAACGAGTTTACTTCTGAGAAATCTTCCCGTAGATTCAACGAGGACAGGTATGATTATTGTTTATTTTAGTGAAAGTTATTATTCTTTCTAAACATTCAGCTACAGGTAAATTTTAATTCTTTTTTAGTACAATGCACTGAACATCAGGAAGGAAAGGGACATTAAGTCGTTTTTTGCACTAGTAGTCTAGTACTCAAAGTTTCACAATAACATTTTCTTATACGTTGGCTTAACAACTTTGAGGACTTTCATTAAATTTTGATTGGTTGGTTTTAAAGTTGTGTCCAAACTTTTCAACTTTTAATCAACAAAAGTGGTAATTTGTTTATCATCCATTAAGGAATTCATGTATATCAATTTATCTTCTATACAAATAATATAGATTTGCTACTTATTGTTCCTTTTATTTAGACAAATGGATGTAAACAACCAGATGAACAATATGATGGGAATGATGGGGAACAGCATGGGAATGGGGATGGCGGACATGATGAACCCCATGATGAACTTCATGAACATGCAGCAGCAGCAGGTACACCTTTTGGATTCTGGGCACCCTTTTGGGGCAAATGTCGTAAAAAGCATATTAAAAGGATATAAAATAGCCTAAAACCATACCTAGACTTATTATTAGAAATAAAATAGCATAAAACCATCTCAGGACCTATAAAAGCTCCACTGGAAAGGAGAACCTTATCGGTTCAGCAGTTAGCGAAATCCTTGTCTAGATACAAAAAAGCTTACTAATTTATATAGTTAACTAACGGCTACGGCCCTAGAGGCCTCTAGGGGCACTTGAGGAGGGGAAAGTCAAATTTGATAATCCAAGGGGGGGGGGAAGTTCTGACACATTTGCGTAAACGGTGAGTATAGGCTTTATCTTTGGACTGAGAGGATAGGTTATTAGGGATAAAATCATTCTTATATGATGAATTTCCCCCAGATTTAAGTTTTTTTGGATAGGCCTCCAGGTTCCGGAGCTCCAGGCCTCCAGGTGGTCTCTGTACAGGTAAAAATGAAAAAAAAAAAATTTTTTTTAAGTTAAAAATCAACTTATAAAACAAAATATGCATATTTTTTCTTCAAATATGTGAATAATATTAAAAAAGATGCATATTTTGTTTTATAAGTTGACCTGTAACTTTAAAAAAAAAAATTTTTTTTTCAATTTTACCTGTACAGAGACCACCTGGAGACCTGGAGCTCCGGAACCTGGAGGCCTATCCAAAAAATCTTAAATCTGGGGGAAATTCATCATATAAAAATGATTTTATCCCTAATAACCTATCCTCTCAGTCCAAAGATAAAGCCTATACTCACCGTTTACGCAAATGTGTCAGAACTTCCCCCCCCCCTTATTATATTAGATTTGAAAAGAAAAAGTTAAAAAAAAAATTGGGGGGGGGGATTAAATTTTTTTTTTTTGGTGGGGGGTTTCCTTCCCCCATTTTTATTTTTAGTTTAAAAAATTAAAAAAAAAAGTTTTTGGGAGAGTGTAATTTTTTTCTAGGGGCGATTTCTCTTAGGAGGGTGGTGGTACCCTCCCCCAAAATAGTTATATTATAGCTATAAGAAGCTACCCTGTTAAGGAGAACCTGATCGGTACAGCGGTTAACGAGATCCTTCGGTACAAACACAAAGACACACAAACAAACAGACACACATCCTGTTACTTTAGTATAAGGATATCACCCAAAAAATAGGCCCGCCCCCCCCCCTCTTTTTTAACCCCCTCCCCTTTTTCTCTCCCCCTAAAAGGGGGGTGCCCAAAACTGCTCAAAAGGACCTTATATTGGGCGGCCCAAAAGCGCCCGCCCAAAACTGCCCGCCCAAAAGCGCCCGCCCAAAATGACAACCCTGATTCTGCTTAAGACCTCTGAAATGGTAGAAGTCCACATAATGTTTGTCCCACCAATAAACAATTCTTATCCTACCGTATACTCTACAATATACACTTACAGACTAGTAAAACCACATATTGCAAAGTAACCTACGTCTCCAGTGTCAAGCCAAGCGTTGCTTAACTTTGTCAAATTTACTATAGGAGCTTAACATGATGATGATGAATCAGAACTCTATGAACAGCATGGTCAACCAGAACAAGGACATGATGGGTCATAACAAGGGGAGCATGAACCCACCTTCCTCGGATTTATCTAGGAAACGCGGCTTTCCTAGTAGCAGGTTAGTTTAAACGTTTTTTCAAGGAATGGGGATGTCTCAACCCCCAAAAGAAAATAGTTTATAACCACCACAGGACCAGTAGGTATATTCCCTGAAGAGTTGAACCCAATCGGTTCAGCGTTTATCGAGATCTTAAGCTTTAGACGGACAGACTGACATAGTTCTATTTAGTATTATTGATAGAGAGAAAGAAAAGGGATTGAACGCGAATGTTTCCTACATTTGATACATGGATAGAAATACGTATAGTTAGGAATGTTAGAAACGTTCTATCTAGTTTAAACCTTTTATTAAGATTCTTGTAACGATGATGTACAATCGAAAAAACAAAACAACTTAGGTATAATTATAATTATAATTTTAGGAACACTGAGCAGTTTGATGTTCCTTCCAAGAAATCTTTCTCTAGCAGAAGTGATTCGGACAGAAGAGGTTACAGGAGGGTGTCCCCGGAGAGAGAGAAACCATCATTTGGCAGGTATTTGTAATTTTGATTTTATTCTTCCATCTTTTCCTTAAATTAAATTGTTTTCTCGTATTCATTCGAATCCGGTGGATAGGAACCGGTTGACATCCATACGAAAAAAAACTATGTCTAGCATCGTATTATAAACCTCGGCACCTCGGGGCTAAAAAAAACTTGTTTTAATCTTATAATTGTACATTATATATCCGCGGAAAGCGGTTTATAATACGATGAAAGAAATAGCTATTATCCTGATTCATAGTCAAGGAACAATAAAATGGCGATATTTTAAAAGTTAAAAGTAAAAGAATCGTTTTTTCTCTCATCATATTATAAACGGCTTCTCGTGGATATAAAAATGTACAAATATAAGATTAAAACAAGTTTATTTGTTGGGGATAAAAAATTTAAAATATTTAATTCTTTTTTGTGATTATGTATTTAAGTACAGTCTTCTTTATGAATTTTAAATGGCATAAATTATCACGAAAACTGACTTGATATATCTTCATTCAAGTGGACGTCATAGCCCAATCATGGACGATAGGGCCAAACGGCGTGGAGAACAATTGGAGGAGGAGATAGCCAAGTATGAACGAGAGCTTCAACTGCTGAAGAAAATGAAAGAGCTTAAAGAGGAACGTAGCCTGCTTGGTGAGTTTTCTTAATTTCCGCTTTGCTTGAAAATTTTCACTGGATAAAACCAGCTCTAAAGTGTCATGGAAAAACTTTATTTTATGGTTTTATAGAAGCAGCTTTTTTTGTTTTTGGTATTGCTTTTAGTATTGTTGTTGATATTTTAGCTATTTAGATTTAAAGTACAGCTAATAAATGATACATTAATCATCAGACTTAAAAAAAGTATTTTGAAAAATTATATGAGTTCGGGTTGACAAAATTATTTGAAAGTGTATTTACTCTATAGCAATGTTAAAACAATCGTACAGTCTCTATTAAATTTTATTTTTGCGCCTCGCTTTTATGGATGGATGTTTTATTCTTATTTTTATTTAGGTTCTAGTTCCTCTCGCTACGGGGCATCCAGCTTTTCATCCGCCTCCAAGTATGATGACTACTCTAGGAAAGGATACTTGGTACTTTAAATAGTAACGGAGCTACCATGCATAATGTGGATTGTTTTGTCTTTTGGTTAGTCATAAAATATTTTACCTTTTTTTTATTAGTTTAAACAATAATAATTGATCAGTTATATTGTATAATATAGCGAGGCAACTATATAACTTACTTTGTTCGCATGTCTGACTTTTCTCCTCTTTTAGCAATTGTGTAATATGAAAATTACTCGGCTTTTATAAGAGATAGATATTTTATGATAGAAAGGGATTTTTCTCAGCCATTATTATATCTAGATGCCGCAAATTTGTCAAATAAATGGGTTTAGGAAACCCGCCAAAAATTAGGAAATTGCTTCTTAAATCGGGAAAGATAATGGCGCGAAATTCGAGTAACTATGAAATATGATAAAGTATCTCAACCAACAGGAGTGATTCTTACTCCAAAGTTGGAGGTATGTCGTCTTCCGGTCGTGGGGGAAGTCTCTCTAGAGGAGGGGATGAGTCAAGGTAAGAAATTTTTATAATATAAAGTTGTAAGGTTTTTAGTCTTTAGTTTAAGATCTCAAAAATGGTTGGTCCGATTATGATATGCGCTTTAGGTTACCATTATAAAATGTCTTGAAATGGTTTTAGGCTATTTTCCTTGTAGATCCCCTTTCCCAATTTTTCCGTCTATTGTTTTATCCCTGTGATGTGAAACTGTTGCGCTAATCGCTTTGTATCCCTCTTTTCCTTATCGCAAACATTAGATAATTGAAAAAAGTACGCGGCAATAGCGCAATAGTAAACAAACTTATTATTTCATTTTCAGAAATTATGTTTTGATGGCTATAAATTTTGAAAATACTCAATGTATCATAATAAATGTTATTCTTTTTTACATAAATGAATTATATTTTATTATTTTCCTCCCTTTCAATTTCAAAATAAATGAAAAAATAAAGTATTTTTAAACATTTCTTTTATTTTAAAGTCGTTTGTTAGATAGAAAATATGTATAATGCTTGTTGCACATCTGTACGACTACGTAACCTCAAATCTATGTATAATTCCTTTTATTAGGCTTTTAATTTTCTTAATTTTCGTTTCACCCATCAATTTGTATACTAAAATACCATTTTGAATATGGTTTAGAACCGGTTTATTTCCTTAATAAATAAATAAATTTTCCCTTTAAGGTATGGACGGAGAGACAGAAGCCCGATGGATCCTCTTAACATCGGTTCATTAAGGTAAAATTATTATTCTGTGATAAACCCTTTTATCAATACCCTAAAACCTTAGAGCTCTTTAGAAAGAAAAAAGTTCCAAAAATATTTTTGTGAGGTCATTTAATTAGAGCGATTTCTCTCGTATTCTCCCCTAAATAATCATAAACCTCCCCAGGACCTTTGAAAAGCTACCCTGTAAAGGTGAACCATATCGGTTTAGCGGTTAATGGTACAGACAAACATCCATTTACTTTATTATAAGGATATCCATATAAGTTAATTATGTCTAATTGCAGTTCGGTAACAAATAAAAAATAATAGTAAAATATAATTCAGGGATTATAGAGTAGATGTATCACACAATAAAGGGCCATATGGAGAGAAGAGATACGGAAGCGGCAGCAGCGCTTTCTCCAGCGGCGGATACACAGCTGCTAGTTCTGCAAGGAATGTAAACAATCATTTATAGTAAAGTGATATTTGTCAGGGATCTAAAGGGATAAGAGAATGGCTGATAAATTGATATAGATCCTCAATGATAATACACAAAATTACCCTGTATGTAGATTTTAATTTGTGGCTGAAATGTTTGGACACTCAACTTAATGAACCAACCAATCAATATTCTGTAAAAGTCTCCAAACTTGGAAAGAGGACGAATAGGAAAACGCATTATAAAACTTTGGGGACTAGTTTTAATTGGTTAAAAAATTTATTATTAGGAAATAAACCATTACTTTGAATAAGCATCTTAACTAACAAAACGCTTATATCTTTACCACATCCCACAAAAGTCCAACGAATTTTTAAGGAATTTTTGCGTGTTTTTTTGCTTAAATGTTATTTCCTTGTATTCTATTTATTGTGACACATTTTGTTAACAGAGGGAAAAGCTCAAGCTTTAGCTCTGGAAGAGACAAGCCATTGGATACTTGGTCTTCTTCAAGACAAGAAGGTGGGTAACAGGACGATTGAATTCAATGGAGCAATGTTTCAATATTTAGAAATTATTGTTTGTTCGTAATTAAAAAATATATTTATACTAGCGGTTATGGGTCGTAGAAAAGTCGACTCTGAGATGGGTTTTTGAAAGATGAATGCCGCGTTTTTCAACATTTTTTACGCTATGAATAACAAGCGCGGGTTTCGCGAAATCTAATCAGAGTATACAACTATTTATTTAATTATTTCGCTTTTGTTGGTACAGCCTTTATAAAAGAAAAACAAATTATCTTAAATCCATTTTTGCTGCATATTAATTAATATATCTTTTTAGAGCTATATTAGACATTATACAAATGGGTAAAATAATAATTTTAAAATTTTGAATTCCTAAGTTGTATACTCTGTTTAGATTTCGCGAATGCCGCGCTTGTTATTCATAGCGTAAAAAATGTCGAAAAAACGCGGCATTATCTTTTAAGAACCCATCTCTGTACTTCCAATTTCAGCTTCAAAACAAATAAAATTTTTTAGGGGAAGGGGGCATATATTTTAATATGGGTGATTTCTACAGAATAGGTAATAAAAAAGCTTTCGTGGATCTATAAGAAACTGCATTGTAAAGGAGAGCTTTATCGGTCCTGCGGTTAGGGAAATCTTAAGATAAATATAAATAATTAAATAGTTCAGCAAGATTCTTTCATATAAGGGTTTTTGTTTATCTTAGCTACATAAAAACTGGCAGCTAGTTTAACATTGTTTTTTTTTTGTTAGGATCCAGTTTTGGCAGCAGTAGTCGGTATGATAGCGGTACATCCAGGTCTAGTGGAGCTACTGGACTTTCTTTCCTTGGAATAAAACCAGCAGGTACCTATCTAAACATAAACATTATTGTCTCCAAATTTTCTACCGATCATAAACATCATAAAAATAGAGATTTCAATTCGATTATATTTTTAAAATATTTTTTTGGGGGTGGTGATTTACCTTGGGAGGACTGTGGTTCCTCACCCCAAAATAATTTTAAACCTTCCCATTACTAATTGAGTACCATACTGGTTCAGTAATTAGCAAGATCCTTCAGTACAGACAGGGAGATTCACATACATCCTGTTACATTAATATAAGGATACAAGGAACAATGACTCTCTCTTTTCAGGACCCGCCGATGGTGGATTCAAGTATGATTCAACAAAATCACCATACTCGGCGTTCCCTAGCTCAGGTACATAGAGGTTACTTATTGTAGACAGATTTCCACTGATAGTAAAACGAAAAGTTAATATATTTATCCCAGTTTGTTAGCCCCAAGGATCGAAGGCCCGGGCCAACAAAAATTATTTATTATTTTGTTATTCGTAGAAATATGCTATTTCAGGTGATTCCAGTGCTAGATTTGGATCCTCCAGCTTTTCTGGCAGCAAGTCTGCTGGAGCCTCCAGGTGAGTTTCGAAGTGCATTCTTTTCTGTAAATTACACTACAGCCAACAAAATAAAGTTTTCTATCAATACTTACCTAGTTATTATTCTTTATTTTTTCTATTCCACTCTCTATTATATTTGTTTACAGTTGATTTACTTTCTACTTAATTTTTCAATCCTTTTTTGTTTGTGGATTGACCACCTCTTTAAAAACCAAATACGAAGCTTACAATTACTCAACTTTTTTTTATTATTTCAAATAATTTAACAATAGGTATCTTTTCAAAATTCACATTAGTATTTTATCAGGGGTGTATATTCTGCACAAGATTTATTTTTTTCCCCCTGCTACAAAATTTTTTATTTTTTCCAAGGAGGGGGGCGAAATGGAAAAAATGTTTTCAGTTTTCTTAATTTTTACATTTTTTTCCCTCCAACCACTTATTTTTTATTCCCCCCCCCCCCCTGAGCCGGGGATCCCATGCAGAATATACACCCCTGTATTTTATTTTTAGTTTTGGACGCGGAAACTACTATGGTGGATCAAAGAGCAGTTTTGATAGCAGGGAGAATTTAATTCAATGTTAAGTAACTTTTATTCAACCCCATTCCCCTCTTTTTAGGTGATTGGGTTTAAAATATTGCCACGGTCGTAGCGGTCATGCGTCTTGCGTCATATTGGCAGGGTGACGCAAATTTCAGATCTCGTTTTTCGCTGATTTTTCTTCATAAGATAAAAGCGATGCTTGCAAAATTATTTAATTCGCTATAATATAAAGATAATTTTTATTCAAATCGCGAAATCTGGGATCTGAAATTTGTGTCACCCTTCTAAACTGGAAGTGGGGAATAGAATAAGGGAGGGGGTAGAACCGGTTATAATAATGTTTTGTTTTCTTGACTTTAGATTAAACTTCACCTATTAGGTATGTAAAAGTGTTTTTCTCCTTGATTTTAGAGACTTGATTTTTTTGCATTGTTCTTTACTCATGGGCCATGTTTTGGCAATATAATCTGAATTTGTATTTTATAATTGTAAACCTTGTGTGATATATCCAAGGGGAGAAATAAATGAACCAACCGGTAAATATGAAATATCTTCCTGAAAATCATTTTCTAGAACCCTATTATCTTATTCCCTGATTATACTATATCTTGAAATTAAATGATTATAAATTCGCTAGGAGATAACGAGGAGCAAAACCTACATAAAAACAGTTTGTTGAAAATCTAGTAGTATAAAAATACCTAATACAAGAATCTGTTATTTACCATACCTACCTAACTATTTGTATCATGATATTAGATCTGAATTTTTGATTTTCTTCATTTATTTTGTACCTATTTAATATTTAATTTCTAGTTGTATTTGTTTTTTAGTCTTATAACGCAAATAAATATGTGTTTTTTTTCAGAAAATGAAAAATTTTAGGTAGCTAGAAAAATGTATCGAAAAAATAATGGAGAGCCAAAGACAGGTCCCTGTGAAACAGTGGAGCAGTTTTTTAGTCGTATTGAGCAACCTATGGATTGGGTCTACGATCAGGTATGATAAACTTCTAGCCACAATACATTACTTAGTTTTATTTATATAGTAGCTACTCTTACTATGGAAGGTCCTTTCAAGTGAATAAAATTTTTTTATGTGTGGATCTACACACTAGTAATCTTTAATATGCGTAAAAAATTCATTTTTGCTGGAGCTTTGTGGATCCACTTCATTTTTTAGTGGCTCAAGTTTCGACCAAATATGGTGGGTTCAGCTGCGACCCCACAATAATAATTTTAATGGCCTAAAATTACCTTCTACATAGCTTTTTCTTGTGCTTCCATAAAAATGTTGTAAGCTTTTTGTTGCGCAATTTTCTAGAATTTAGAAAGTTATTAATAGTAATTTTTTGATTTTGAAATTATGTAGGTATCTAATCTAAACAACACAATCTAAAAATTATTTTTATAGGTTCGATTAGAGAATGGATATAAAGAATTTAATAAAAATTGTTCTGGGAAGGGAGGCGGATTCTGTGAATTGGAATGGCGGGGGCTAACAGCAACATGTCGGAAGGCGAGGTCACAAAGAGAAGCTAAGGACAAAGCTTTCATGTAAGTTTTTTTAATTACAAAAACTAAAATATATGCTTTGAGTCAAGTACGTTTATTATTTATTTATGTATCAATATTCTTTATCTATATTATATGTGGTTAATTTTACATTTTTTCCCCCACAAATCACATGTTTTTTATTCCCAAACCCCCTCTCCTTTAGCAGGGTCAACTATGCAGAACATACACCCTTTTTGCAAACATTAAGATTGTTTCTTTTTAGAATCATGGCTGTCAAAATTGCTGTTAAAAATGGAATTTTACCAAATAAGGTATTTGATATTTTTTTCACATTTTGTTATGAATTTTTAAAAAAAATTACAAGGTAGTAAATCTAAACGTCCTTGTTAATTTGAATTTTTATATATTAGGCCCAGTAGAAATGTTTAAAATGTATATTATTTCAGTTGAAGTCTTTTTTTGTCTTTCCATGTTTTTAATCTTGTCCATCATGTTATAGTTAATTGGGGGCGGAAAAGGGATAAATTGAAAATAAAAATAAACCCCAATTATCCTTCCTAAGACACTTTTATTTTAGTTTAGAAATTATGGTGATGATCCTATTACAGAAGGACAAAAATCAGCTACAACTGTACTTGATCCTGTACCTGGACCATCCACTAGTAAATCCCTTAAAAACAAACGTAAATCTGCTAAAAAGAAACGCAAAACTCTTAATAACAAACCATTACATGTCCAATCCACCACAAATATTGCCCAAGATCCTAATTCCCCTTTTCTACCCTCTTCACCAGGAAGTAAAATTAAAGTGAATCCACAACACAGTGTTGCAAAATATCCAAATCGACAGCTGATTGAAATCATTCCCACACCTTACCCAGTTGTAGTGACTCTTCCCACTTCACAATTAGCTGTCACATTTAGTCAACCTCCACCAACTTCCAGTGTTCCTTTCTATCACCCTCTGTTGGGAGCAGCTCATCCCCCTCTTGACACAGCACCAACCCTTCCTCGTCCACCCCCTTCAGCCAATCCACATTTAGGGGTAGCCCACAACGCCCCAAATGTCAGTCTTACTCCAGAAGGTACATTATTTATTCCTGGATTTTCTGGTCAGGGTGCAGCTTCTTATTCAAAGAGACCCCCATTGCCCATCTCTAGTCATTCTTCATCAAAGTCACAAAAATTTAAAGGTAAATATTTGTGTAGTTGCAATAGATGGAGATTATTATTTAAAAGTTGTTTAGCATGTTGCTAATTAAATCTCTGATTAGGTTTGTCCAACTAAGCAATTATCTCTTTGTGTTTACTGTTTATATGTAGGTAAAGAAGCCTATTTTTGTTATGAATTAAATTTTTTTTAGAGCTTTCTTGTCATTGGTATGTCCATGGTTATATCTTGCCTGAAATGATTTTTAATGGAGAAAATGTTTGGTTTTGTCAAAGATACAAAAAAAAATTAGTCTCATAATATTCCATCTTTTCTCTTTATTCTTATATATATTTTTTACATTTTTAATACATTATAATTCAGGTGAAAACAATCAAGATGATTTGGATGATAGGACTGTAAATAGAATTGTTGAAGGACTCCTAAAAGCAGATTCACAAAGAGAGAAAACAGTAGAAAAAACTGAAGGCATTCAGCAGTTAAAAAGAAAATCACAAGCTTTAAGCACAGGTAATGAAAAAACAAGAAAATTGCAACGAATTGGCTCAAAACAGGCTGAAAAAGCAAGAGATAAAGAATTAAGACAAGAAGCATTGAAGCAAGGAAAAAAGTTTTGTGTTCTTTGCAAAGGAATGGGGCATTCTAAGCTGAGGTGCCCAACCTTGGAAACTTCTTATTGTGAAGATTGCAAAGTGTATGGACATACAAGAAGGGTGAACTGCCCCACATGGAGAGCAAATTATTTGGCAATGAGAGAGTTACGCAGAGAAGCTCTTAAGAAGGGTCCTCTTTATTGTGATCACTGCAGAGCTAAAGGTCATATACAAGAAGAGTGTAGCAAGAGGTATTCAAATTGCCCCTGCAAAAAATGTGTTGCTTATAAAAAATATAGAGAAAGACAATCTTGTTTGCAATGTGGTGAGGAGGGTCATAAAGCCAGCAATTGCAGTCTTGATTCTGAAAAATATATTTGCAGACACTGTGGCAAAACTGGGCATTTTAGAAAAGATTGCAAGGAAATATTTGAAACTGTTTCAAACAGTTCAGATAATGAATATCCATACAATGATGAGCTAGAAGATGTTAGTGATTTAGAGGAGATAAGCAGCAGTGATGATTTAGACTCTGTTGAATCTTTTGGTTGCTCTGACCAAGAAGATTCCAGTTACAACAATTCCTTCCATGCTATCAATAGTCAAAATGAAGATTCCTCTGAAAAATTGCATAAACTTGCAAAACGTGATTTGAAATATGAATGTGATAATAAACCTGTGATTACTGCCCAGTTTGGAAAGCCTTTAAATGAACCTGAAGTGACTGTTCAATTTGGTAGACCTTTAAGAGAACCTCTAGAAACAGATAAATTTTCTGATTACAACAGGTATAATGATATTGAAAATATACCTAGAAACTCTAGAAGACATACAGAATTTGAAAGACTGAGTTCAATTAGTTCTTCTGATGATAATCATATCCCATTAATTAATAGAAGAAATTCCAACCATGAGAGAAAACATTCTGAAGAGAGAGGAAATACTGAAGATATCCATGGAAAGTTTATAGATGATTGGAAGAGAAATGCAGATGAAAATCAAGAATATGCCAATGAAAGAAGATATTCAAAGGCAAATAGAATACATACAGAAGATGTGAGAAGATCCGAGGAGAGTTATAGATTGCCAGAAGATAAATATTCAGAAAATAAAAGAATTTATCCAGAGAACTTTATTACATCTCAAGATAAGAAAAGGAGACATCTGGAGAAAGATAAAAGATTGGTTGACAGTTATAGAATACATTTAGAAAATGAAGAAAAATACATAGAAGATAAAAATCGATATGTAGTTGGTGACAAAGGGTATATGAATATTGACCCTGGAAATTCAGAAATAGACCAAAGACAATTGTTGAAAGAAAAAAGAAATAAGTTAAGAGAAGAAATATTGAAGCTCCAAAAATCTGAGTTTGAAAGTAAATCACCTGATAATGAAGTAAGGTATAATACAAGATCTCCTGATAGTAGATTGCCTAGAGATCATAGTAGAGAATTTAACGCTTCCAGCAGAAGATCAAGAGATCACAGTAGGGGTGGAAGATCCTCAAGTAGGTCAGAAGATCATAATATAGATGGAACACATTCCAGAAGGAGATCAAGAGATTGTAGTAGAGATGGAATAAGTTACAGAAGGTCAAGAGATCGCAGTAGAGATGGAATTTCTTCAAGAAGAAGGTCAAGAGACTGTAAGAAAGGTAGTAGAAGTTCTAGAGATCGCAGTGGGGAAGATTTTTATTCTAGAAGACCAAGAGATCACTACATGGATGAAATGATTTCTGCTGAAAGACCAAGAGATCATTACAGAGATGATATGTCTTCTGCTAGAAGATCTGGAGAATGTAGTAAAGATGAAATTTCTTCTAGAAGATCAAGAGATTATAATATGGATGAAATATCTTCTGCTCGTGCTCATAGATCAGGAGATCTTAGTTTGGATCATATTTCTTCTAGAAGAAGATCTAGAGATTGTAGCAGGGATAGAAGCAACCAAAGATCTGCTAATCAAGATACATACAGAGATACAGGTAGTCAAACTGTTTATATTACAATATTCACAAAATATTTCTCATTGCATTTCAAAACGTTTTTGCTTAATTCTTCAATTTCAAATACTTTTCTTACCTAGCATTTATCCTCTTCCTTTTTTTTAATTATAATTTGAATTTTTTTTCTATTTCTTTATATTTTTTCTTATAGAAGCTGATATAATATCAAGACTGACAGAAAAAGTTCAAGACAAAGAGGTAAATACAAACTTTTATTCATTATGTAAAATTTCATACTAAAATGTCCTATTTTGATACTAAAATATCCCAATTAAGTTTTATTTCAACAATTAAAAGATTTTGTTATAAAACTCCTAACTTGGGACATTTTCATCATAATTATATTTTTTTAGTTACTGGTCAAAGTGTTGGAGGCTGTGATAAAAGAAAAAGATTGCGCTGAAGCTATTATCAAATCGAGTCAACTCAGAAAGGAAACAGAATTTGAACCAATTGATAGTGATTAAGATGTGATTCAAGGAATTTTTTTACCCTTTTTTCGCCAAGTTCAGTTTCTTTTTAAAGTTTATGCCATATGGATTTTATGGATTATATTTTCCTGTGGAAAAGAAGGGTACTATTTATTTATGATTAATTTTAAAAGAAGATATCTTTCACTAATTTGATATATTTTAATTCACATAAATGAACTTTAAGCATTTGTTCTACTATTAAATGTAAATGATTCTATATTCATACAGAAATAATATTTATTACCTACCTAGAGCTTTTATTACAGAATTATATTTCTATGGTTTTTGTTGAAATTTAAATGAAGTGTTATTATTTCAGAATAAATGTAAATAAAATGTTATTGTAAAAAGTGAATAATTTGACTTTAAAGAATGGAGAATAAAGTTTTAAAGTTAGTTCAATGTCAGGTAGGTGCATTTTTTCATAGATCTTACGTGATTGAATTAAAAACGTTTTATCTACATATGATTTTTTTTCCATTGTAAAGGCCAGTATGCATTTTTGCTGAACAATATTATGTTCTGTATTGTAAAATATGCATCAACAACCATTTGCGGCCATGTTTTGTTTTTCTTTTATGGTTGTCAACTAAAGGTATTGGTGAAACTATTTAATCCTCTTAAATAACTTGATGATCCTTTTATTGTTTAAATGTTTTAGATAACACCCTGTGATAAATCATGTGTGAGGGCTGTGTCTACCCCATGCTGTGCTACTATTTCTTGCAGAGGATGTGCAGTCACTTATGTAAGTTTTTTTTGGGGTGGGGAGGGGTTGGGGGGTAAGAAAATTTTTCTAATAAAGGTAGCCAAGTGTGTTCAGTAAAACCAAAAATTATTAAGTGCTAAGACAATGGACGATAAATGATTTACAACCTCGATATGTTTTTAAAAATCAAACCCGTAGATTTATTAAAATCATTTTGCGGAAAATTTTGGACACTGCTAGTTAATACAACCAGCCAGAGTTAAATAAAATTCCCAATGCTATTTATGCAACCAATAACAGAACGTGTTTAATATTTTATTTTGGTATGATTAAACATATTAGGTAGAAAATTATTGTGATTAATAAAAATATTTGCTTATGGTTTATCTAATTACTAGCGGCTACGCCCCTAGAGGCCTCTAGGGGAAAAGTTGATATCATCCCATTTTAAATTTGAGTTTCAGGAGAATAAAAAAAAATTTTGGGGGGAGGGGGTGAAAACATATTCCCATAGAATAGTTTAAAACCATCCCAGGACCTATAGGAAGCTTCACTGTAAAGGAGAACAATATCGGTTCAGCGGTTTGCGAGATCCTTCGAGACAGACAAAAAAAGCTTACTACTTTATATAATAGGATTACTTTTTATTTAGATTGGGAGGCACAGAAAATGTTGGTCATGTCGTCACGAGTTAAAGACATCGGATTTAATAAATGATGAAGAAGTGAGGTTAGGTTTTGAAGATTACAAATTAATATTCTTTGACACAAGAATTAGATATGAGACTTTTAAAGGTAGAATTATGCTGACATTGTCCAATCCCATTGATGTATTCATTGTAAGTAAGGGTGACAGTTTCAACTTTATTGCCATTTTCTGTCTGTACCTACTGTTCTCTAATTATTTCAGGTATGTCATTATCTGATCTCAATTAATTATAGGCATGTTGTTAACTTGCTAAAACAAGAATGTATCCCTAGTAGTTCTGACATAGAAAGAATTAAGGTAGATGTTACTTCTTTTACGCTAGTCTCTAGTTTCTATAAGCTTTTTTATTGGGTGAAGATGTAAAGTGCATGGTCAATAGTCTTTAACAACAATAAGGACTACTTTAAGCTTCCCTGATAAACAAAACATTTTTTTCTTTTTCCTTTTAAGAACTAAATTTAAAAGCGACTGGACGACGTCCCTTCCCCCCAGTTCCTCAAATCTCCCTAGAGGTCTTTAGGGACCTGGCCGCTAGTGAAAATATTTACTAACAGGCAAGCAAAACTATCCTTTGTTTTAGAGAAAATTTCAACAGAAGTCGAAGAAGGAACCAGCGTTTATCAACATAGAGTCAAATATTAATAATTCTATTACGGAGAAAAATAACGATTTTGTTATAAGTGAGGCAGAAACAGAATATGAAAGTGTTAGTGATGTAGAACTAGGTAGGGATATTGAATCTGAAGAAAAACTATGCTGCTTCCATCTTTACATTCAGTAAATAACAACAGAGTCTTTTAAATAGAGCGACAATTCGATTATTTTCAAACACAAAAATTGGGAATGTACCTATCAATCCAGAAAATGATATATTTTTTCCCCCGATTGTTGAATAATTCTGCAAAAATAAAGGTACTAAATCTTAGTAGCTAAATATTTGTGAAAATATTCCTTAGATTAAATATCCCCCAATCTTCAGATGATAAATTCAGTGAAATTGATTCACGTGATAGTGATAACGAAAATGTTTCTGTCGAATCTTTTGGTGATTCTATTGAGGAGATAGAGCCTTTCAATGAAGTCAACTGAGAAGCAATAAGGAAAGAAAAAATACTCAACTTAGAGATGGAAAGAAAAAAAATCTTTGAAATGAAAAGTGTCATAGAAAACGTTTCTCATGGAGAAATGGATAATGCAACTGCGTCCATGACCTTACAACAGCAACGAATTAGAAATGAGATGGAGAGATTTTTAGAAAAAGAGCCGAGTCCTGCAAGGAATAGATAATTATAGATTATAGGGCTAGTTAGCTACTTATTAGCTATTAGTGATTGTTTTATTTTTTTTTCATAATTAAGTTGTGATTGGTTAATTGCAATGGTTAAAGTTCAACTTTAAGTAATAATCTTTCAAAGTATTGAATTTTTTTTCAATCACTCAAATTTTTCTGTAGTTATATATGCTAAAACTGCTAGATCAGAAAATGATGAACTAGAATGGGCCGACATAGCTGCACAAGCTGAAAAAGTAAATGCTTTAAAAAGGAAATTTGGAGATACTCCAATAGACATCGACAAACTGAAGTCTCGATGTAGATCACCATCTCTAAGTTTTAGAAGATCGAAATCACCGTTCTCTAGAAGTTCTAGATCTCCCATTTATAGATACTCTAGAAGATCTAGATCTCCGATGGATAGATACTCAAGAAGATCTAGATCTTCGTTGGATAGATATTCAAGAAGATCTCGAAGTAGAGAATATGATAGACAATCATGGGAATCAAGATCGAAGAGGGATGTTCCTGTGCCAAAGGCACCCCCACCTCCGAATTTATCAGGTACAGTTTTTGTCTTTCTTTGACTATCAGTATCTATGGGTTTGTATGCAGGGATCTGAAGGGATAAGACAATGGCCAATAAATCGATTTACATCTCCAATTATAATAAACAAAATTATCCCTTCTGTAGATTACTATTAGTCGTTTAAACGTTTGGACACTCAACTTAATGAACAACACTATCAAAATTCAAGATAAGTACCCAAAGTTGTGGAGCTAACGAATAAGAAAGCGGTATTATAAAACTTTGGGGGCTATTGTAATTAACAGTGCAATATCCCCTCCCTCCCTGGATAAAAATTGTTTCATTTTAAAAAGGCAAAAGTTTTCATGAATAATATCTTGTTAAGGAATGATATCAGCCGCAGTACCGGCACATCATCAGGAAACACAAAACTATTATCAGGTAAAAAAAATTTGAGATTTAAGAAGCAATTTAGTAATCGTACTGTTTCAAATTCAGTGATAGCAATACCGCGCTGAATATTGGCAGTTATATAAAAATCAATGTTAAGTTACATAATGTATAACACCTGCCATATATAGGATATTATTAGGTATTCTCAGTGCTTAAGCAGTAGGCAGTTGAAATATAGGTCAGATAATCGATTCGGAATTTTTTAACTAAAACAAACATTTATTTAATTGCAGGGTCCTAGTGTTTTATCTGATCTATCTGTTCCTCCCCAACATAGTGTTTTACCCGATCTTTCTCTTCCTCCCCCAGCCCTGCCTGGATATCAGCCAGCAATACAACCAACTTTCCCTGCAGCCCCACAGGTAAAATAAATTTTTTTTTCAAGGATGGCAATCCCGAGGCACAAAATCGAATTCTGATTGACAGAATATTGGCGGATTCGGATTGCAATCCCTGATTTATAGTAGAAAAGCTACTCTATAGTTAACTTTATCCGTTAGCCCGGCCGTGCTTTGCTACTTATGGTTGCTGTCATTCTGTTTCAATATCAATACATGAATCTATTAAGTAATCTATCAGTATAATTTGGTAATGCCGCAAATCTAATAAAAATATATTTAAGGTTACATTACTTGATGGCAGTTACGCGGCTTCTATCCAATTAGGACAGCCGCCACCTGCAGTTCCAACACAGCATAGTCATCAAACAGCTGTCTCAACAACTTCTTCAGGTAGTTTTAGGGATAAGACAATGGATGATAAATTATCCTAAAATTATGACAAACAGTTATTCCTTTTGCAGAGGAAAAATTAGGTTTTGAATTTTTTGCTTTGTGTTCTATTTGCCTGATCTAATTTAATCCCCTAAGAATTTTAAGCTAACATATGACTGGAAAAGTTTATAAAGTTTTATAAGAAGAATTATTTACAGTTCTCTCTTTTTCTAGATTTTTAATACCTAACCAGTGCATTTTTCTTTCTGTAGGTATGATTTACAAAATTTAATACCTTTGACTACTCTAAAATTCCAGACCCTTGGTATCCTGTAGGAGGACAGCCTTTACAACCCTCTGCCTCCATGCCATCAACAAGTGGAGTAAAATATAAAATTAAAAAGTCAACTCAGCCATCTAACTTGGTTAAAATTTCTAAAAAAGATGAGACATCAAATACAAAATCATTAAATGTAAAAACAATTAAAAGAAAAAGAAATAGGATAAATAAAAAACTTCAACAGCCAATTCAGGGTTGGTCCGGCCCGAAATTCGAATCGGGGGGGGCGGTTTTGGGCGGGCGTTTTTGGGCCGCCCTTTATCGGTCCTTTTGGGCAGATTTGGGCAACCCCGTTTTGGGGGGATGGAAAAAAGAAAAAGGGTGAAAAAAGGAAGGGTAATTAATGACACAACCAAAAAGAATGACATATGACTGGAAAAGTTTATAAAGTTTTATAAGAAGAATTATTTACAGTTCTCTCTTTTTCTAGATTTTTAATACCTAACCAGTGCATTTTTCTTTCTGTAGGTATGATTTACAAAATTTAATACCTTTGACTACTCTAAAATTCCAGACCCTTGGTATCCTGTGAAGAAGTTACCTAAATGGGAGCGCAGTGGCTAAAATGACAGGTGTCCCAACTATTGAAAGAATAACATTAACACACACATCTCTTCTGAAACATAAACAGGCTTGATGTAATTTAAAACCACGGATTAAGCTATAACCCCAGAATCTTAACTCTGGAATGAATAAACATCATAAGTAAAATAACATAGAATAAATAATACAAAAATATATTGACTTGATGTATTTCAAATAAAACAACTTGGTGTAATGAATCACTGGTTCGAGTCCCGTCACTCCTTCCTGGCCTCTCACTCCATCCCCAGCTTGGTGTATTTCTTGCCAGCTTGATGTATGACTTGACTTGGTGTAGATTAACCTAAACAGGTTACAGATTAATCATATTAATCCTAACATTAATATGAAATCTTCTTTCCCTGTTTTGTTTGCCCTATTTGTGATTCTTACCAAACTTGTCAAAATCACTATCTTTAACATAGCGCCTGGTGACTCTTAGTCTTTCTTGTTTCCTTCTTTCAGTAGAGTAGGTATTCCTCAAAAACTCATACTCAGCTGTCATACGCTTTAAGTTAGCCTTGGTGTGGTTGTGATCATCCTCCATTTTCTTCAACAGATCATTGTGCTCCTTACGCTTGATGTCCAGCATGCTGCGCCAATGCTTTGTTGTTGTCTTCTCCCTTGCTAGCCTTGCCTCAAGATTCTCACTCTTTCTTTGGTATGCTTTCATCTTTTCCTCCATTATCTCTTTCTCTCTTTTCATCATCTCTACTTGTTCCTTCAAATTCTCACTCTCAATACAATCTCTTTTAGTCTTGTTGTTTTCAGACTCTGTCTTATCTTCATTTTCAACAAACTCCACTTGTCTAACCGGTTCTGAGAACTCATCATCCATCCTCGAGTCATTTCTTTCTTGAGCAGGTACTTCTTGAATGAACACAACTTCGTCATCTTCTCCTTCATCTCCTAATTCATCTTCGTGGTTATCATCCTGACCATCTTCTTGTTCATCCATCACCTCCACTTTCTCAATAATCACGTCAGCAGATTCTACAACTTCCTCTTCAACCATATCTTGTCCTTCTTCTTGAGCCACACTGCCTGTTGCTACCCAGGTTGGAATTGGGTTTCCATGCTTCATGATCTTAATGTAAGCCTCCAGAATTCCCATCTCAGTGTATAGGAAGTCTTTCGACTCTGATTTGCCTACCTTAAAACAGGAAAGCACTTGAGGCATGATCTGCTTGTTGAAAAATTCATTTCCAGTATGCAGGAAATCATCCACATGCAAGGCTATTATTCCTACTAACTCGCCATCTTTGACTAGGTAGAATAATCCCGAGTCATAGTGACTGGTCTTAAAGTCAAGATCTTTGAGTTTCTTCACAACTCTTAGGTACCATTTTCGACTGGCATCCTTCAGACCATACAAACACTTTAGGAGCAACCATAGCTTGTTACCTACCTGTGCTTCTTTTGGTGGTTTTACATATACTTTTCTGTCCATCCTATCTCCTTGAAGAAAAGCACTAGTAATATCAGTGGTTTGTATGTCCCATCCTTCTGTAGCAGCAATTGCTAACAGAATCTTTATAGAGTGTTTCTGCACTGTTGGGCTATCAGTTGGAAAATCTCCATCTTCCTGAAATCCTCTTGCTGTTAACCTGGCTCTTACATCCGGTCCTTTTTCGGTAAGCACCCAGGTAGTTGTAATTCTCTCTTGACCTTCGTCATCAACTACGTCATAGGTGTTAAAAGCTTGTAGTTTGTTCAGTTCTTCTATCTTAGCCATCATTGCTTCAGGTGAATCTCTCTTGTCTTTCGGTAACATCACTGCCAGTGTTTCTTCTGTTAATAAGAGTATCGAAACCGTTTCTTCATCTTTCTCAATCCATACTTTTCTTTTGTCAATGTCTTTGACTTCTAGTGTTTTTCCACTGTCTAATTTGATTGTAAAGAGAACTTCTTCATTCTCTGATTCTTCGTCACTTCCTTCTTTCTCGTACCTTATTTCTCTGTTTGTAACTTCATCATGAAAGACTTGACCATTGTCAAGTTGGAAGTTGAACCATCCACTGTGTTTTCCTGTCACTTTACCTCCATGACCCAGGATCACACCTTTTTCCCATTTTCCATCTTCGAAAATCTCTATTCTATCATTCCTTTTTAGCACTCTGGCAGCATTTTTCAATGTACCATCATCATTAATTTCCGGTGTAGGTTTTTGATTCACTTTTCTGCGCTTGTGCCCTTTTTGCTTGGTGTTGTCTTGATTTCTTGCTGGAATGTCGTTGTTCTCTATTCTTACATTTTCTTGAGGTTGTGTTGTCTCAGTTTGTTCCATGGGAATAATTTCATCTTCCTGAACAACTTCATTAGGTTTATCATCTGCATCATCTAGATCTTTCTCTTCCATTCTTAGTTCAGTCATGTCGGGCACATCCGCCACGTCATTTGTTCCACCTGGCCTTCTTGTCTTGATGTTGGAATGGCCATTCTCTACTTGTATTGTTTGTTCTTGTTGTTCTGCCTTTTCTTGCTCTTCAATCTTTGTGGCTAAACCTTCTCCTGCTTTTATCAGTCTGTTTGCACTGACTCTGTAATATACCGAACCTATTCTGATGAAAATGATTTTGTTATCTTGAAAAATCACTTTTGCTGGTCCTCTCCAGGTATCCTCACCTTCTTTCTTGAAATAGACGATGTCACCTCTCTCATATATGGTGTCACAGCTTCTAATCTTTGCTCTTAGAGCCCGTTTGATTCTCTCACACCTCTCCGCCTTGGTGTATTCTACCCTGGTCTTGTGTATAGCATCTAGGGTGTCCATGAGAGATTTGCTCTTCTCTGGCTCCTCCCATGTCGGTGGCGGGTCTTCTAGTATGTTTGGCAATTTTATTTGCCTCCCAAAGACTAGTTGATGTGGTGAGAAACCTCTTACACTAGACATGGAATTCACAGCCGTAATGGCCCATGCCAAAGCTACTTCTAAGCTCATGTTAGGAAAATCCTGTTTTGTTGTGCGTACTATCGTATCAGACGTATAGTGATTCCTTTCTATAGTCCCACACTGCCAAGGACTATTGGCACCACTAGTGAGCAGTTGTACATTCAACAAACTACCCACTTCTCTCATCTGATCGTTACAAAATTCTCCACCATTGTCACTCAGAATTTTGTCCATTCTACCAAACACAGGTAACCATTTCAAGGTGATTGCTTTGACAATTTGCTCAGGTTCCTTGCTTTTGACAATTGCAGCCATTTGATATCTGGTGAAATGGTCTATCATGTATAAAATGTAAATGCCCTTGTTTTTGTCCCATACCTTTAGGTCTAGACATAATACCTGGTTGAAATCATTTGATAGCGGAGGAGCTACTGCCGGACGGTCAGGGGTTCGCTTCCTCATTATACAACCTTCACAGCTGTCCATTATGTCATCAATCATGACTGAGAACTTCTCATGCCATTGGCCAGCTTCTTTCAAAATCGTCACAAACTGTTTCTTTGGGCGATGCCCGAATTGTTTGTGGATCTTTAATAGAGCTTTGATTTGCTCTTTCTCATTGTTATTCTCAAGTTCCGCTATGCAAACTTCATTCATTTCTTCCTTGTTGTTGAGTAGGTCTACCACATAATGTCCTGCGCTTGTTGTGTGTAGTATCAGTGGTTTTCCATTTATGGTTCCTTTATCGTTTTTCATATCTAATGCTATCCCAAGCATTTTCATTGCATTCTTTGATAGCAAAAGTGGTATATCAGATGATATTATATCAATTTCTAGCTTGTTGTATTCACCTCCAATCTTCGCTGGTATGATGTATCTTGCTTTGGCATTCAGTTTCCCTTGATTTCCAAAAAGAAACTTTCTGTCCGATTCTAACGGTCCTACCACTTTTTCCTTTATATCTTTCGGTAATGACTTCAGATACACTTTAATCCACTTTTCTCCTGCTACTGAAGCTGAACAGCAAGTGTCTAGTGCTGCCATATTCAAGGCTTCAGCTGTGAATCGGTTCAGATCCTCCTTTTCGCCTGCACAGAGAACTGTACAGAATACTCCTTGTTCGTCTTCTTGTTCAGATTGTTCCGATTCTGATGTTTCAATTAGTACTTTTTCATTTTCTTGTGTTTGTGGATTTGTCATGTAAACCATTTGATACTTCTTATTCTCTTTAAGGTGTTTTACATCAGGACATTCTCTTATTAGATGCGTTTCTGCTTTACATCCTAGACATTTCATTGGTTTACCATCTGGCCCTGGCGGGTTCAGTGGTTTTGTTCTAAATGTTCTCTTGTTGTAGTCTTTATTGTATGACGGCGCACTATTTTGTTTCTTGGTGTTGTTCTGATTTTGGTATCGGTTATTTTTGTTTTGGTATTGCGCTTTTCTGTTTGGCGGCTTCCATCCTTTGGCCATATAAGCTTCATCCATTTGGCTACTCTGAATGTCGTCTTCTTTGCATGAATTCTTTTGGGCAAGCATTATTTCATTATTTTCCTTAACTTTTTCGTTTAATTTTCCTAGAATTTCACGCATTTTTGATTTTACCGTCTCATATCGTTTGCCGTCTTCTGTTGTTATCTTAGCTACCGACCTTATAAGCATAAATTCGTAGCTATTGAGATCCGATGTTATCATTAGTTCTAAAGCAAACAACATGTCTAATCTTGTATCTCCTTCTTCTGGGAGAATTTTCAATTGCCGCGCTTTTGTTAGGGTTTGGTCATATTCGATAATATAGTCACTAATGGACTGATTTTTCTTTCTATGTAGGTATTTAAGCTTACTATGTGTGTTGTAGATTTCTTCTTCTTGATCTACCCAAAAACGCGATTTTAAAAAGGTTATCACCTTCTCCACCCCTTTTTCATTCGCAACTAAATCATTTGTTTCCACGGCTTTTAAAATATCTTCTCTTAGCGAGTCTCCATACCTTTCTGATTTGACTGGAATTTCACTTACCAAGTGATACCCTTGTTCTGCTTTGGGAATAGATGTCGTCTTACTCCACATATCTACACATCTTACCCATGTTGAGAACTCTTTAAAATCTTCTAGATACGGGATAGGAATTGCCCTCCCATACCCGTTCCATTTATCCCTTTTCTCTGGCTCTGCCATTTTTGATTCTAGGGTTAGCTTTAAATTATCCTCCTCTGTTTTGGTGTTTTTCTCCCCCTTACACCCCTTTAAATTGATAGGGTCAGTGCCCTCTTTTCCGCTACTATTGACGGTGTCACCCCCGTCCTCCTTGGTGTTATTCTCTAAATTCCCAAGTTCGTTCGCCACTATTGACATTTATCACCCTCACAGGGGCAAATTACCCACGCAGGGGCTACTGTTTGATGTGTGTCACCCTCACAGGGGTACGTCACCCACACGGGGGTGTATGTATGTATTAAAACCTTTTTAATACCTACGAGATTCCGTTCTCGAGATCTAAAACTGTATTTCACTTCAAGAGAGATTAAATGGTTTATGTTATCAAATCAAAACTTTGGAACATTGCCGTAGATCGTTACGTAGCCATGCTACCATTGAAGAAGTTACCTAAATGGGAGCGCAGTGGCTAAAATGACAGGTGTCCCAACTATTGAAAGAATAACATTAACACACACATCTCTTCTGAAACATAAACAGGCTTGATGTAATTTAAAACCACGGATTAAGCTATAACCCAAGAATCTTAACTCTGGAATGAATAAACATCATAAGTAAAATAACATAGAATAAATAATACAAAAATATATTGACTTGATGTATTTCAAATAAAACAACTTGGTGTAATGAATCACTGGTTCGAGTCCCGTCACTCCTTCCTGGCCTCTCACTCCATCCCCAGCTTGGTGTATTTCTTGCCAGCTTGATGTATGACTTGACTTGGTGTAGATTAACCTAAACAGGTTACAGATTAATCATATTAATCCTAACATCCTGTAGGAGGACAGCCTTTACAACCCTCTGCCTCCATGCCATCAACAAGTGGAGTAAAATATAAAATTAAAAAGTCAACTCAGCCATCTAACTTGGTTAAAATTTCTAAAAAAGATGAGACATCAAATACAAAATCATTAAATGTAAAAACAATTAAAAGAAAAAGAAATAGGATAAATAAAAAACTTCAACAGCCAATTCAGGGTTGGTCCGGCCCGAAATTCGAATCGGGGGGGCGGTTTTGGGCGGGCGTTTTTGGGCCGCCCTTTATCGGTCCTTTTGGGCAGATTTGGGCAACCCCGTTTTGGGGGGGATGGAAAAAAGAAAAAGGGTGAAAAAAGGAAGGGTAATTAGTGACACAACCAAAAAGAATTTACTCAATTATCTCTAAAATCACTGGTATGTCTTGGCACGAGTCACCACATTTACCCCCTCCCTCTTTACCTGTGATGTTTAAAAAGTCTTATAAGGTAGTAGGTACCCAAATTATATTAGGATTTAAAATTCATTTTTTCAGATTCATTTCTAGTCTCAAAAACTTGAAAAAAATGCAGTAAAATCGTAAAAATGGCGGAAGAAGATGGGATTCAGATCCTGGTTGGTAAGGGGAGGAATGAACAGGAGGCGCTCCAGCTTGTCAAGTGCCGGGTATGTTTATGTTGATTTTATTTGGTGGGGTTAATTCAGAGATTTAAAGGGATAAGACAATGACTGATAAATTTATGTACATCTCCAATGAGGAAACACAAAATTATCCCTTCGGTAGATTACAATTAGTTGTTGAAACGTTTTGACACTCCTCTAAATAAAGCAACACATAAAAATTCAATGAAAGTCTCTAAGGTTGTTAAGGCGACAAATAAGAAAACGTTATTAATAGACTTTCGGGACTAGATCAATAAAAACAGCCCAATTTCCCCTCCCTTCATGGGTTAATGTCAGTGGGTCGTTTGAAAGAAAGGCATATGATATAGTATTTACTTCTTCCGCTAATTAGAAAAAAAGAGGTAACGGGACCTCTAAACAGTAGTCTCCAAGAAGTTTGTCAGTCCGTCGGCGAGCTTTATTTCTGATTTTGAGTTTATTTGGAAACTAATTTTGTTTAGATATGCTATGAAACAACTAGCAGAGCTGTAACTGTGGACTGTTGTAGTTCTCTGGCGTGTAGACTATGTGCTGTTAAACATGTAAGTTTTTATTTTGGAATTATAAATCATTTATAGTTTGGAAATGTATCTTAAGTTGTTTAGGTAATAATACGACATGTCAGTCTTCTTCTCAATTTTTATTGTCTGCTTTTACTTTAGCAGTAGTTTTATTTATTATTTTTAGTAGTGATGATACTCTATAATTAAATTGTCTGTCAGTCCATAAGAAACAGTATTAGATGAAGAGTAATTTTTTGGCTATTTTTTATCATAGACAGCAGATTTTTGTTGTTAAGTTTCAATGTAAAGCTTACTTGGTCCTCATTTATAAGAAAATTAAAAAGGTAGAAAGCTCAAATTTCTCTTGTACAATAAGTAAATATTTAATTTCCTTTGCTCTGTTTGCCGTTCCATTTTAGAGACAATGTTCTAATCTATTTGTAATATCTCTGTTGACCCAGTTATTCCATTAAACGGTTTAAATTGCTGTTCTTATCATTTAATTTAACTAACATCATATTATAATTTCTTTGTTTAATTATATTAAAGGGGGATGTGGAAAATAACCATTTGTGCAGGGGGGGGGGGGGTTTACTCGAGAACCCTTAGAGCTAGAGGGAGCTAATTTTGGATATAAGCTTCTATGGGGCCAAAGTTACTTTTAAAATTATCGTCGACCCCCCACCCCCCCCCAAATTTTTTTTTTTTTGGGGGGGGGCGGGTGGATTATACTATAGGATGTTTCTCATAAACGACTTGAGATAAATGGAGCAAACCTTGGGATACAAGTTTTGTAGGCCTATATTTGATTTTATAATTATCGTTGACCACCCACTCACCCCAAAACCCCTAATTTGGGGGGGGGGGGGGGCGGGTGAATTATACTATAGGGTGTTTCTCATAAACGACTTGAGATAAATGGAGCAAACCTTAGGATACAAGTTTTGTAGGCCTATATTTGATTTTAGAATTATTGTTGACCACCCACCCACCCCAAAACCCCTAATTTGGGGGGGGGGGGGCGGGTGAATTATACTATAGGGTGTTTCTCATAAACGACTTGAGATAAATGGAGCAAACCTTAGGATACAAGTTTTGTAGGCCTATATTTGATTTTATAATTATCGTTGACCACCCACTCACCCCTAAACCCCTAATTTGGTGGGGGAGAGGGGGGGGGGGTGGATTATACTATCGGGTGTTTCTCATAAACGACTTGCAGCAATTTTATTTTGGGTGCTACTCCCTTAGTTTTAGAGATAATTAGATGAAATCTTTTGGGCTGGGTCACTAATTACCCCAACTATTGGTATCTTTTAAAAAAACGGCAAAGGGACCGCCGTTTACAGCCGCCACCAAAAAAAATTTTTTTTATTGCATTTCTCGCCGAATGAGGCAATTTGGAATCATTTGAGACCATGTTATTTTTTTCGAGAATTTGAAAAAAATGACCAAATCCCCCGCAGGGTTGCTTGTAAGGCGAAAAATTTTTGAAAATAATAACATGGTCTCAAATGATTCCAAATTGCCTAATTTGGCGAGAAATGCAATAAAAAAATTTTTTTTGGTGGCGGCGGTAAATGGCGGCGGGAGCGGCGGTCTCGCAGCCGTTTTGTTTAAAGATACCAAAAGTTGGGGTAATTAGTGACCCAGCCCAAAAGATTTCATCCAATTATCTCTAAAACTAAGGGAGTAGCACCCAAAATAAAATTGCTGCAAGTCGTTTATGAGAAACACCCTATAGTATAATCCACCTGCCCCCCCCCCCAAAAAAATTAGGGGTTTGGGGGTGAGTGGGTGGTCAACGATAATTATAAAATCAAATATAGGCCTACAAAACTTGTATCCTAAGGTTTGCTCCATTTATCTCAAGTCGTTTATGAGAAACACCCTATAGTATAATTCACCCGCCCCCTCCCTCCCCCCCCAAATTAGGGGTTTTGGGGTGGGTGGGTGGTCAACGATAATTCTAAAATTAAATCAAATATAGGCCTACAAAACTTGTATCCCAAGGTTTGCTCCATTTATCTCAAGTCGTTTATGAGAAACATCCTATAGTATAATCCACCCGCCCAATTAGTGACCCAGCCCAAAAGATTTCATCCAATTATCTCTAAAACTAAGGGAGTAGCACCCAAAATAAAAGTCGAAACAAAATTGTAAGTAAAGGATAGGGAGAAATGTGGTGACTTATCACACGACATACCAGCAATTTTATTTTGGGTGCTACTCCCTTAGTTTTAGAGATAATTGGATGAAATCTTTTGGGCTGGGTCACTAATTACCCCAACTATTGGTATCTTTAAAAAAACGGCGGCGGGACCGCCGCTCCCGCCGCCCGTCGCCGTTTACCGCCGCCACAAAAAAAAAAATTTATTGCATTTCTCGCCGAATTAGGCAATTTGGAATCATTTGAGACCATGTTATTTTTTTCAAAAATTTTCGCGTTACAAGCAACCCTGCAGGGGATTTAGTCATTTTTTTCAAATTCTCGAAAAAAGTAACATGGTCTCAAATGATTCCAAATTGCCTAATTCGACGAGAAATGCAATAAAAAATTTTTTTTGGTGGCGGCTGTAAACGGCGGCGGGCGGCGGGAGCGGCGGTTCCGCCGCCGTTTTTTTTTTAAAGATTCCAATAGTTGAGGTAATTAGTGACCCAGCCCAAAAGATTTCATCCAATTATCTCTAAAAGTAAGGGAGTAGCACCCAAAATAAAAGTCGAAACAAAATTGTAAGTTAAGGGGGGGGGGGGGGAATGAGGTGACTCGTCACACGACATACCAGCAATTTTATTTTGGGTGCTACTCCCTTAGTTTTAGAGATAATTGGATGAAATCTTTTGGGCTGGGTCACTAATTACCGAAACTATTGGTATCTTTTAAAAAACGGCGGCGGGACCACCGCTCCCGCCGCCCGCCACCGTTAACAGCCGCCACTAAAAAAATTTTTATATTGCATTTCTCGCCGAATAAGGCAATTTGGAATCATTTGAGACCATGTTATTTTTTTCGAGAATTTGAAAAAAATGACTCCCAGCCGTTTTTTTAAAGATACCAATAGTTGGGGTAATTAGTGACCCAGCCCAAAAGATTTCATCCAATTATCTCTAAAACTAAGGGAGTAGCACCCAAAATAAAATTGCTGGTATGTCGTGTGACAAGTCACCACATTTCCCCCCCCCCCCTTTACTTACAATTTTGTTTCGACTTTTATTTTGGGTGCTACTCCCTTAGTTTTAGAGATAATTAGATGAAATCTTTTGGGCTGGGTCACTAATTACCCCAACTATTGGTATCTTTTAAAAAAAACGGCGGCGGGACCGCCGCTCCCGCCGCCCGCCGCCGTTTACAGCCGCCACCAAAAAAAAATTTTTTTATTGCATTTCTTGCTGAATTATGCAATTTGGAATCATTTGAGACCATGTTATTTTTTTTGAGAATTTGAAAAAAATGACTAAATCCCCCGCAGGGTTGCTTGTAAGGCGAAAAATTTTTGAAAAAATTAACATGGTCTCAAATGATCCCAAATTGCCTAATTTGGGCGAGAAATGCAATAAAAAAATTTTTTTTGGTGGCGGCGGTAAATGGCGGCGGGCGGCGGTAGCGGTGGTCTCGCAGCCGTTTTTTTTAAAGATACCAATAGTTGGGGTAATTAGTGACCCAGCCCAAAAGATTTCATCCAATTATCTCTAAAACTAAGGGAGTAGCACCCAAAATAAAATTGCTGGCATGTCGTGTGACAAGTCACCACATTTCCCCCCCCCCCCTTTACTTACAATTTTGTTTCGACTTTTATTTTGGGTGCTACTCCCTTATTTTTAGAGATAATTAGATGAAATCTTTTGGGCTGGGTCACTAATTACCCCAACTATTGGTATCTTTTAAAAAAAAACGGCGGCGGGACCGCCGCTCCCGCCGCCGTTTACAGCCGCCACCAAAAAAAATTTTTTTTATTCCATTTCTTGCTGAATTATGCAATTTGGAATCATTTGAGACCATGTTATTTTTTTCGAGAATTTGAAAAAAATGACTAAATCCCCCGCAGGGTTGCTTGTAAGGCGAAAAATTTTTGAAAAAAATAACATGGTCTCAAATGATTCCAAATTGCCTAATTTGGCGAGAAATGCAATAAAAAAATTTTTTTTGGTGGCGGCGGTAAATGGCGGCGGGAGCGGCGGTCTCGCAGCCGTTTTGTTTAAAGATACCAATAGTTGGGGTAATTAGTGACCCAGCCCAAAAGATTTCATCCAATTATCTCTAAAACTAAGGGAGTAGCACCCAAAATAAAATTGCTGCAAGTCGTTTATGAGAAACACCCTATAGTATAATCCACCTGCCCCCCCTCCCCCAAAATTTGGGGTTTGGGGGTGAGTGGGTGGTCAACGATAATTATAAAATCAAATAGGCCTACAAAACTTGTATCCTAAGGTTTGCTCCATTTATCTCAAGTCGTTTATGAGAAACACCCCATAGTATAATTCACCCGCCCCCCCCCCCCCCCAAATTAGGGGTTTTGGGGTGGGTGGGTGGTCAACAATAATTATAAAATCAAATATAGGCCTACAAAACTTGTATCCTAAGGTTTCCTCCATTTATCTCAAGTCGTTTATGAGAAACACCCTATAGTATAATTCACCCGCCCCCCCCCCCCCAAATTAGGGGTTTTGGGGTGGGTGGGTGGTCAACGATAATTCTAAAATCAAATATAGGCCTACAAAACTTGTATCCCAAGGTTTGCTCCATTTATCTCAAGTCGTTTATGAGAAACATCCTATAGTATAATCCACCCGCCCCCCCCAAAAAAAAAAAATTTGGGGGGGGGGTGGGGGGTCGACGATAATTTTAAAAGTAACTTTGGCTCCATAGAAGCTTATATCCAAAATTAGCTCCCTCTAGCTCTAAGGGTTCTCGAGTAAACCCCCCCCCCCCCCCCCCCTGCCCAAATGGTTATTTTCCACATCCCCCTTTTTTTGTAGATTGGAAAGAACCGAAATTGTTGGTCCTGTTCCAAGCTTTTAAACAATGAGGATCTTAGGAATGATGACAATGTCAGGTGAGTGACTTGATTAGTGCATCGTATTATAGACAGCTTACCGCGTATATTAAAATGAAAAAATATAAGATCAAAACCAGTTTTGTTAGCCCTGAGGGGTCGAAGTCCTATGCTGACAAAACTTCTAAATTTTTTTTTTAATATTCGTAGAAAGTTGTATGTAATACGATATTAAAAAACTAGCGGATATTAATCGGTTTTGATGTCACACTGTAAAATAAGTTTATTCTCCTATCTTATCTTAAATCTTTCAAGATAATTTTGGTTAAGTAATGATGAAATATGTAGATTTTAAGGCTATTGAAAAGGACTAAAAAAAGTATTAAGAAAAATTAATTTATCTACGGTTAAAAAGTAATTTATTTGGCTAAAACATATGAATGTTTGATGTAACTTACCTTTATTTTGAAAGGTATGTTGTAAAACTGATGAAAGATGGAAAATGTCTTAGCAAAGCAGACTTGGATAAAATCAGGGTAAGTAAATATTATTATTTTAATTGTATCAAACTAAATAGTACCCAACCCAAGCTTTATAAAAAAAACACCAAATTTGAAAATAGTGTAAGATATTATATATTTAGAAATACCTCTTACCCTTTTTTTGTAAAGAAAAATTTAGATTGTGGAGTGGGAGTTTTAAGATAATTTTTTTCTTCACTTCTGTAACCTTGTGACGAAGATTTGTTTGGAACTTTCACTCATTGTACCGTAGTGAGCACTGGGGAGGAAGTAGTTTTTACTTTAGGTCTACAAGACATGAATATAAAAAAGGTCATTACCAACACCAATTATTTGAATACTCAAATATTTTACCATTTATGAATTTGTAGCAATAGAAGTTTGGTATTTTTAAATAAATTTTAGAAAAATCCTGTTGCATTGCCAAAATCAATCAGAACTAACAAAGATGATGACAACAGTAGCATTGCTTCAGATTCTAATCATTCAAGCAGATATTGCAATAAATGTGGAGAAATTGGTCACATATTGGTTAATTGTTCCAAGAGCGATAAAAAGCAGAGATCTGGTGAAAATATCAAAGTGAAATCACTAACAACTAAAGATGAAGCAAAACAAGACAAACCTCTTTATCCTAGGCATAAAAATACAATTTGTACTTTTTGTAAAGAGTTAGGACATATACAAGTAAATTGTCCTAAGAGAGATAGTGAGAAAGATATCAAAGTCAGATCGCTTACAAATGAAGAAAATTATGACAGAGATTTTAATCCTCAGCATGCCAACAAAATTTGTAATACTTGTGGAGAGTTGGGGCATGTAAAGTTTGACTGCCCATTGATGGAGAAAGTACGATTCAAAATTGCAGAGGAAAGATACGATGGAAAGTGTAAATTTTGTGGCTTCGGGATGATAATAAAATATTCAATATTTAAAAAGATTACTTTACTAATTCATTATAAAGAAAATTCGCGATAATTCTTGCGTGATTTATAGCATTTTCATTTTTAAGCGTTTATTTTTCTGACAACTAGTTTAGGTTTATAGATTTGAAAGTAATATTTTTATTATCATCTCCCCAGAAATGCACAAGAAAGAAGATTGTCCCGCCCAAATTAATAGCTGTGAAACATGTGGCAAAAAAGGACATTTTGCAAGAGTATGTAAAACAAAAATCATACATGCATGCAAAAACTGTAATGAACCTGGACACAAGACTAAAAATTGCAAGATAATCTACTGCAATGTATGTAAAAAGAAAGGACACTCTACTTTGGAGTGCCAAAGTGTTGCAAAAATTAACGACATTTGCAGAAATTGTAATAAACCTGGACATTTTTACAAAGACTGTCCACTTGGGGATACAAGAGCATGTAGGAAATGTGGTGATCATGGTCACATTTCTAAAAGGTGTCCTGTCATAAATCCATTGTGTAAAAGCTGTGGCAAAAAGGGACATTTATCAGCGACATGCTTCAGTATGCCAGATAATAATCAGATTATGGGATGTTTAAATTGTGATAATATTGGACATTTGGAAATGGATTGTCCATACCTCCAACAATCAGATAATCTTCCAATAGCAGGTAACAATTCATTATGTACCTAAGCACTAAATAGAGAATTAATCCTTATATAGAAATAACAGGATCTGTGTCTGTCTGTGTGTACTGATGGATCTTACTAATTGCTGATTAAACCAATATGGTTCTCCTTTACTATGTAGCTTCTCATAATTCCTTGAAAGATTTATACCTATTTTGTGGGAGGGTGCCTTACAAAAATGCTCACCCCCTCCCACCCACAATTTTTTACTTATTCTTCTTTCAAAACTAAAATTGAAATAGGGGGGGGGGGGGCGGTTCAGTGTTTCAGTGAGTGAAAGCACCGTCTGATTTTATTGGATCTGTAGACACACAAATGTTAACATTTTAAAAACTTCATAAAAATGTTATCCTTTTTTGCCTTTAATTAAATAACTTACATTCTAAGGCTTAATTGATTAAAAATATTATTTTATTCAGGGCCATCAAGATATGATTCAAATCATATGGAGCCTGTCTCAAGATATGAAAACAGTAATTTGCATGTAAGTTTATTATTACAAATAAATTATTTGTATTTAATTACCTAATTCTATTGTAATTAACTAGGTACTATTGTAAGGAATGACTTTAATTTTGTCCATACGTGAAATTTAGAAAATCTTGTTTTATTTAAAAGAATTTAACTTACGTACTATTTTTTCTTTTAAATAGTGATTTTATTTATATTAAATGCATCTTTATTTAGGATGAAAGTTTTGAAGAAGATATGGATTTATTAAGTGTGAGAAAAAGAATTGCAGAAGTGGAGGCAAGAAGATTAAAAATGCAACAAGAACTTGACAGTTATAACAAGAATAACAGTCTTGATAATTATGGACACCAAGAAGATCTAAGACATGAAATTAATTTAAGTCTTAATGCTCCTGAAAGAATTAGAGGCCAAGAAAATTATGCAAGTGCAAATTTCGACGATTTTCCTCCTGTTCCAGGACCAAGTAGAGTTGGATATGGGTTGGAAAAGTTTCAAAAGAAAGATTTATTTTCTGATAATCATCACATAATTCAGAGATATGATGCTGGTGATTATTATGATAATCAAGAGCAGGGTCAGGGATACAATCAAGAACAAAGAGTATTTGATGATAGAAGATATCAGCAAGTTTCAGAACCAGATAGATTTAATGACTATCAAAGATCACAAGTTCATAGATATGATGATCATAATATGTATGATACAAGAATAGAAAATAAATCAATTGAATACAACCGAAAATTAGGTATTTATCAAGAAAAGGAGGATAAAAATGATAAAGGTAGTGATAAACCTAATGTTAGAAGATATGATAGTTTCCAAAATGAGAAAAGGATTGCGACTCAGAGATACGAAGGCGGATTTCAAGAAAACAGACAGATAAAAGTTAATAGATATGATCAGAGTTCAAGCAATGAAAAGAAAAATGACCAGAAAAACAAATATGAAAATCTGTATGAGAATGATAATAAATCTACTGCTGCCAAGGTTAGGACAACTGAAAATAGACTTGATGAGGTTTTTGAAAGAAAAAACAGTTCTAACCCTTCAGTTTCAAGAAATAAAGAAGATGCTAAGAAATCTAAATCTTCTGATACTAAAATAAAAGAAACTATCGAGAAAGAAAATCCTGGAGTAACAGTGGTTGAAGAAATAATTGTGGAAGAAATTGTACCTCCAACTAAATCTCCTAAAATAACCTATAATGAACTTAGAGAAGTTATTGAAAAGGGAAAAGTGTTGAGTAATGCTTCACTTAAAAAGGCTGACAGTAAATCAAGTAAAAAAACACAATCCAATCAAAATACAGTTGACAAAAGAGATACTGGAAAAACAGACCCTAAGCAGAATAAAGATTCTAATAAATCTGCAGAACAAGATAAACCTTCCAAAGTTAACAATGACAAAGACAATGATATTGAGATTCTTGACCCCGAACCTGGACCATCCAAAACTAATGCAAAGAACTCAATACCTACAAACAAAGACAGCTCAAAGCAAAATGATGAAGGTAAAAAAGGGTATGAAAACAATGATTATATCACAATTTATAATGATGACCATTTTAGTGAGTCTGATATTGAAATCGTTGAAGATTCAACACCAATTTATACCAAAAAATCTGTTTCTAACATACATACAGATGACCTGCCGCCTGTTAAGGGTAAAAAAAAGCATAAAAAAGCCAAAATTAAAAAGGAAGATAGAAGGCAAATGAAGAAATTGGAAAAAAGAGCACTAGAGCAAAAAAGAAATTCAAGTTCTGCTATAGGTATGTTTTATTTAACATTTTTTATTACTATTGCTACCTATCTAATTGAAAAAATTGACTGCTTGAATTTTTTGATGAAGAAATGTTTTTTTTGTATCATCATAAAGGGAATAGAATCTTTCGTAATATTCCGTAAAATTGTGAGCAAGCTTCCAGTCAAATGCGCTTATAAAGTCTAATTGTTCTTAATGTTGAACAAACATATAGTATAATATAATGAAACGCAAATTTAAAAACAGTTTGACCAAATAAGCGCATTTGACTGATAAATTACCTACATCTTTACGGAATTTTCCTTTTATATTTTTTAATTGTTTAGATCGTATGCTGTCTATCTAACTTTGAAAATTTCTGTAAATAATTACATTTTACAAATTCTACAATGGTTCTAACTTATTGAAAAGATTTTTATCATGTTACAATCCAATTTATGTTTTATTTAGACAAGGACCTGGAGCGAATATCACCCGAGCCTGATTTCTTCAAGGAGTTGGACAAGAAAGTTGTTGATACTTCTGGTTATGAAGCCATCAATTCTCCAGAACGTTCTGGGGATATTGTATTTATTCCAGGTATCACATAATTCTCTAATAATTTTGCTATTAAATAACTAATTTAAAGTGTGTATGTCTGTCATTCGTATGTTGAATAGTATTCTTGTAATAGATCATATGCCAACTAACCTTTCCTGAAATGTTATTTTTTCTATACCTACTGCATATTTTTGTGTTACTTACCTAATTAAAGCCTGGTCAATTTCATTTATCATTAATATTTGAACAACTTAACAATATTGATCATAAACAAAAACATACAAAGAATCACTCCAATTACCTTAAATCTTTAAATGAATTTATTGGATCTTTTGACATCATTTTAGGATTAGATATTGAGCCTGACAAACAAACCACAGACTCCCCAAAGCCCAAGAAGCACCCAAAAAAACCCAAGAAGAAGGATAAGAAAAAAGAAATGAGAGAAAGCTGGCCAGAACATGAAGTTATTCCTCCTACCTTGCATTCTACCTCTGTTAAAACTACTGGTAAGTTTTTTTTCATTTCTAATATACTTATTAAAAAAAGTTGGAGAGGAGGTGTTGAAGGGTGTTAAAAAAACAATCCCTCGCAATTTAAACCTTTGTAAGTGCTTGAAATCTTGAAGATAACCCTTTTTATGTTAAGATTAGGCATGAAAAGACCCCTTTTAATTTAATCCTTGCCAATTTGGCATAAAAAAAGACATGCCCATCATACATAGAGACATGATTACTTTTTTTTATTCAATATAAAACTTGGTTTAGCTTGCTGCATAATTTGGAAAATAATTTTTAAATGTTTAAGGGCTTTGAATGTTTTACACGAAAGGACAGTTTCTAAATTCAAAAAGGCATCAGATTGTTTTTAAAGTCAAATAGATTGATATTTAGACAATCTACTAATAAAATTAAAAGGATTTCTGTTTATCTGTGTCTATCCAATAATGTTAATGTTTATAAATAATCTAATCCAAAGGCCCCCTAGCATAAAATATACCCTCCCCTCCTCCAAAAACAGCATCATGTACGTACAATGTAAATCAAAGAGCCTAATTAGGTACATATTTTCGAACAAAATTAGCAATGAAATTTATAAAACTTTTGTTATTTTTTAGGTGGTGGAAACAAAGAGGGTGCAACTGCCTCCTTTACACCCGAACAGAAGGAGTTAATCGTGCGCAAAGTTACCGAGGAATTTATTGACCCGTATTGTGTTGGCAAGGAGTATGGAATTTCATCAAGTACGGTCAAACATTGGATTATAAAGGCGGGAAAAAAGGTTCCCAAAAGAAAGTTTATGCGTTGGGTAACTACAGATCAAGGTATAAGATTTTTTTAACACATTCATTAACTTTTTTTTATATTTGGGGCTAATTTTTATCTTTAATAATTTTAACACTGCTTTATTGGTGGTGATTTTTATCAAATTAACATTGGAAACTTTAAAAAAAAGATACCTCATCCAATTGTACATTTAGTGGAGCCATTGAAAATGATAGCGCAGATGCCAATCTATAATTCATCTTTACTTTTTTATTTAGTTTGCAGTGTAGAGTACTTTTTTATTTGTTAAGTGATGAGTATCACAAGATATTGTCTAAGAAAACCTCAGATTAAATAACATTCCCCATTCATTATCAAAGATAGTTGATTGGAAATCCTCACAATATTTATGCCTTTGATTTCAATTTAGCTTATGACATTATGTAATTTTTGTTGTTTTTACTAGAAAAACCTAAGGAAGCTGATCCTTTTGACATAACGAAGAATCTCATGAGCATGCTTGATACGTAAGTATACACACCTTTCAAAGTATTGTGTGTTGTTACAGTTCAGCAGATATTCTCCAACAGCTAAGTTTTGTTTGTGGTGCGAGCTGGTTTGACGTCAGCCCCCACTGTGTACGCCTCTATGCTGTTGAATGAAGATTTACTGATGACACACAAGGATGTTGTTGGAATGTAACTTATATCTAAGCGCTTAAGAAGCCGCTAGCCATATCTATCTAAATAACCTGCAATAAACAGGAGTCTCTGTTAATGCATTACAGGATGGCTGGGTACAGTCATAGTGTAAGATTAACAGAGGCTCCAATGATTAAATATATATTTATATAGTACACAGTATACATTATTTTTATAAAACTCTTTTACAATATTTTGTGTTCATTTTGAATTAATTTCTTAGCTGCTATTTTGCTCCAATATTTGCCAGTTTGTATGGACACCATTTCACAGTGGGACAATATCTGTAGAATAAACAAAGTGAAAGATACAGATTATTGCGCATTTCCACTTTTCTTCTTTTTTTCCCCTTTTCCAAGGGTTTCGAGGCTATCATTGGAGCATGTTAATCTTACCTGTTTCATTCTTCTAGTTTCAATTCCACGTTGTTCTTTTTCCAACGGCAAAAGTTGTCTTGGAGGAGAAATTCTTTTTTTTGATTGGTTTGTAGCAGGTGGAAGAATGTTTGAAACATTTTGGCATAGATTTGTGTTGACATTTAAACCATGGGTTTGGTAAAGATTATCAATAGACTGTACTTGGTTCATTGGAGTTAAAGTTTCATTCATAATAGTTTCAAATTCATCAAACACATCATGAAATGATTCATCATCAGATTCTTGGTATTGAGGATTGTTTGTGTCAAAATTATGATCCCACTCGTCTTGGGTTGAGGTTGAATCTTGACGTGTAGCTCGGAAATCACTTATACTTTGTGATTTTTGTCTTGGAGTTGAAGCATTTAATATTAAAGTTTCTCTAGCATGTAATCTTTGATTTTCTTCCCACAATCTTAGGTCAGAATAAGGATCAGAATTGTTTTCAGGTTTTGTATAATCATCATCACTGTCTTCAATATCATCATAGTTTGGAAATGGATTCCATTTTTGAAAAACTGGTTTATTTGTTTGTGGTTTTGTAGGAACATTTTCATGATATTTTTCAGTAGGTTTGTAGGTAGTTTTGTGTTGTATAACAGAAAATACGTCATTTTTTCTTACAATTCTGGGCTTAGTTTGAAGTTTAGAATTTTCAGAATGGAATCTTATAATTTTATTGACTTGTAGTTTGTCCTCAAATACTTTATTTACTAAGTATACATCACGAGTATTATGTTTAGATTTTTCATTGTTTATTGCAATAAAATCACCTGATTTGAAGGAAGTAGTGGCTTTGTTTTCATCATCTTGTTTCACATTGTTTGTTGTTTTGATAGAAACTTGTTTTTCAGCAAGTTGTTTGTCTGAAAAATGTAGATTTTTATTTGAAATATTATCCCTGGAAAATAAAATTTCATGTGCAGATAAACCACGATTTCTAATCATAGAATTTAGGTTTGTGAGGGCAAGAGCAAGTATTGTTTCATTAATTTGAGTGGAATGAGGGGCATTTTTGACAATTTCGTTTTCAAGCATTTTAATGGCATTATCTACAGTGGCAATCGAATTTTTGTTGGAGGGGTCAGTGGTTTCAATTAAAATGCGTAATTTTTGAAAAGATTGATCATTTATCAAAGCTTTAAATCCCGTGGCAGAATCGGTTCTGATTAAAACATTCATTTGGCTCCTAATTGGTGTAATTAGTTTGATTAATGCATTTTTCAAAGTTTCAGCTTTTTCATCAGATATTAAACATGCAGTTGTATATGACGAGAAAAGGTCAGTACATACGAGAATTTTCTGTTGGTGTCGTTTGATTACATCAGCATTAAAAATGCGCCCAGGGGATTCAGGATTACAAACAGAAGTGGGATTTGCGTTTTTAATGGGAATCTGTTTATTTGCTTTGCAAAGAGTACAGTTGTCTAGAGTTTCTTTAATGGCTAGTTTCACATGGATACCGAAAAAATGTCGATTGAAAGTCTTTTCTAATTGATAAGATGATAAATGCTTATTGTCTTGATTGTGTAAATGTGTTATGACAGCTGGAACAAAATCTTTGGGAACAACAATACGAAAATTTACCTGAGTTGTATTTGGGATTTTATCTTCCACAACCAAAAGATTTTTGGCCTGACATGTACCATAGTATCGTCTAATATCGTTGGAATTTTGTCCTCTTTTGGATGGTTGTTGTCCAGATTTAAGCCTTCTGTAGGCTTCAGAGCAAGCATAATCCTCAAATTGCATTTTTTTCCACGAATCAACAGAGCCTAGAGGAATAGCACTTATATCATTTTCAACATTATTAGCGGCTAAAGTAGCAGTTTCATTGATAAATTTACACACTTGGCAGGAATTATTATTACATTTGGCTGGATTTCTGGAAAGATAATCTGGAGCAATGTTGTTTTTAAATTTTCCAGAAACATGTTGTATATCAATTTTGTATCTACTAATAGAGCATAGAAAAGACGACATTCTAGAAGATGCTGAAAACTTACCCTGTTTAATTAATTTTGAGGCTTCCATGACAGGTTTGCTATCAGTCAAAACTAATGTTGGTAAATTTGACTCAATTATATAGTGTGAGCACTTTTTAACGGCTGTGGATAAAGCTAAACACTCTCTTTCACAAGGAAACCAGTCTTTTTGTTGGTCAGATAATTTAAAACTATAAAAAATTACCGGCAGAAGTTGATTGTCCCTCACAACATTCATAGTAAATCCAACAGCTGGGTTCTTCACAGTGGCATCAGGCATCAGGATTAACTGTTCATTTCTCTTAGGTAGAGCTAAATATTTTATAGAATCCTTTGCCCTCTCAGTTGCTGTCTCAAATGCCTGAATAAGAGAATTAGTCCAAATAATATCAGATTTGTTGTCTTTAACACCGGCGACAAATTTATCAAAAGGGTCCATTAAACCAGCTAAATTTGGCATAGCAATCAAAAATGTTTTATACACACCCATCCATGAACGTAGATCTTTGATTTTGATGATATCAGTGTATTTGGTTTTGGTTAGAGCTAGTTGTCTGTGGGGATCTGGAGTTATTTTGCCATTTTTGACAACCCAACCAAAAATTGTTGCTTCTTTGGGGAAAATCCTAACTTTTCCAGGAGACAGTTTAAGATTGGACAGAGACAGTTGTTTCAGAACTTTACCCCAATTTTCAATAGCATCCTCAATAGTTTCGCCCCCAATTAAAAGGTCATCGGCGATTTTCATGCATAGGCCCTCCATTATTAGTTTTCCCAGAACTTTAGAGAGTAGTTGGTTTAGTTCCTCATCTTGATTAAGCAAACCCTGGGTTGATCTTGTATAGACTCTTAACCCTTTGAATGGTGAATTTATAGCCATATAGCCCCAATCTTTTTGATTTAAATGGTTTTGGAAAAAGCTTTCATATAAATCTGCATAAATTATGAAGGGGTTGTGTGCAACAAATCTAAAGATCTCATTTTGGTCAGGGACTTTAGTCTGTACTTGACGGCATTTATCATTAACAGCATTAGCTGCAGTAAGAAATCTTACCTCGTCAGTGTTGCATTGGTCCAGTGGTTTACTTCCAGCTCTTGCTTTCTTCTGTAGGAAACATGGATGGATACATTTAATCTGAATATCATTCTCGTAGGGATCAGTAAGTACACCCATCTCAGTTAGCTCATCAATCTTTTCCTGTAAAAGTTTATCAGTTGCAGAGGACCATTTTGGCGAATATGCCCTTGCAGATTTAGGTCTAGAATCATCAGCCCATTGAATTGAGGCTGTATGTTTACCAAAATGGTGATTGTATCCTGTAAGTTGTCCATCAAAAACATTATTATAATCATTATGTAAAGATTTTAACATGTTTATTTGTTTTTCAGAAAGGATGTCCGTTTCCTTGATTTTGGCATTTATCTGATCTATGTGATTGTTTGTTTTTGCAAATGAACGTTTAGTATGAGGGATTTGACGGATTTCAGCTAAATCAGTTTCTATACATTCCCTTAATCCAATGACATTTAAATCGCTACCAATAATAATGGGCTCATTTGTGGTATTATCAATTTCAACATAACCTTGCTTATTATCAACAATTTGAAGTTTAGGAAAATTATTTACCTTAGTTTCCATCCATGGCAGAACAGATACTTTAGGAGAGATGATAGTTGGAGGTATGGGTATGTTGATGGATTGTCCAGGGTATAGAACTTCTTTCTTTAAATTCATATTAGCGACAGTTATCAGAGCAGCAGAATTTGGCATGGTTGCAGGTATATTTGCATTTGTTTGCAGAACTGTATATTGGCCATGGATTGTTATGAGGTTTTTTGCAGGACGTTGAATTATATCATTGGATATCAAAAAAGGTTGGCCACCATAGGCTTGGGCTTTTAAGTTATCAACAACTAAGGCTTTGAAAATAACAGACCATTTATCTCGATAAAGAGTTTCTTCAATGTAACCAACAGATTTAACACTTGTTAAATTATCAGCAAGACCAGCAGATTGGTTGTTTTTCCATATTTTAAAGTTATTCTCATCAGCACACTTTTTTGTTATAAATGAGCCTGTGGCACCGCCATCCAAGGTGATATAGACAGGGTTTCCAGATTTTGTAAAAACAGTAAGAATTTGTGAAGGTTGTGGATCTAAAGTTTTTATTGTTTCGAGGCCAGCCATTATTGGCTGTTGTGCTAGTCAATCTTGTTCAGGATTTTGCTGTATTTCGGCATCATCAATGGCAATCTGTTGAAGCATGTGTTTTTTTCTGCAGTCAGAGGGGTTATGACTGTTAATAATATATGTTGGCATCTCAAGCGCTTGACATACTTTGCAAAACTTTTTTGCTTGGTTTCGTTGTTGGTTAGGCTTAAAGGATCTGTTTGGACGTGTATTCATTCTAGGTTTATTGTAGGAGAATGAATTTAAGTCAATATCTTCATTGTTATCATTTTCTGGTTCTTGTTGTTGTTGAAGCATGTAGGCATTGCAGACCATTTCATCTCTGTCTAAAGCTTCAAGTGCTCTGGGGACATAAGATAAAATTTCACTATGAAGATCAAGTAGTGTGGTTCCTTCGTTCATTCGATGTCCAAAAATACGGTCAATTTCAGATGGAAGTCTAGGATCTATTCTTTCCAGGGCAATTGAAATGAGCAGACATTCGGTTGTTGGAGTAATTTTCTCATCTTCAGCCATCACAGAATTTTTAGATTTTACAGGATCACCTTTCTTGAGAAGGTTACTTTTAAAGCATGAACGTAAGTCAGTGTAGAATTTGTAGTGATCAGTCATTGTTGATTTATCAAATCTGATGGAATCTAATCTATGGAAGTATCTCCCCTTTCTTTGGATTCCATATCGCCGTTCATGTAGTTGGAATATAAATTCCAAACTTGTTGATTTTTCAAGAATGTCATCGAAGTCTCCTTCGTCTGAGTATCTGGCAATAATACCAAGGAAGGTTTCGAGATAAATTCGACGTTGAGCAAGGTGTTCCACCAATTCATCAGAAGTGGCTGTTGTTTTTTTGTCGGAGCTGGCTAATTTGGATATTCTTAGCGGGTTGTCTTCAAGAGCCTCCCATTGTGGATATTTACCTCCGGGATAGAATTCACGAAATTCTGAAGTTTGTTGGAGAAATATTTTAAGTGCTACTTTCCACTGCTTGTACTGTATTGCTGTAATACCAGAGCTGGGAAGTTGGCTGGGAGGGTCAATTTTAATTTTTGACATTTTGCGTGGGTAGAAATACCGCTGCCACCACGTAAGTATACACACCTTTCAAAGTATTGTGTGTTGTTACAGTTCAGCAGATATTCTCCAACAGCTAAGTTTTGTTTGTGGTGCGAGCTGGTTTGACGTCAGCCCCCACTGTGTACGCCTCTATGCTGTTGAATGAAGATTTACTGATGACACACAAGGATGTTGTTGGAATGTAACTTATATCTAAGCGCTTAAGAAGCCGCTAGCCATATCTATCTAAATAACCTGCAATAAACAGGAGTCTCTGTTAATGCATTACAGGACGGCTGGGTACAGTCATAGTGTAAGATTAACAGAGGCTCCAATGATTAAATATATATTTATATAGTACACAGTATACATTATTTTTATAAAACTCTTTTACAATATTTTGTGTTCATTTTGAATTAATTTCTTAGCTGCTATTTTGCTCCAATATTTGCCAGTTTGTATGGACACCATTTCACAGTGGGACAATATCTGTAGAATAAACAAAGTGAAAGATACAGATTATTGCGATAGAAACATTGGGAAGAGTGTCAGCAACGATCATGTAAACAGGTAGGTCTTCTAATCCTATTATATAAAGTAGTAAGCGTTTTTTGTCTGTCCTGAAGGATCTCGCTAACCGCTGAACCGATATTGTTCTCCTTTACAGTGAAGCTTCTTATAGGTCCTGGGAAGGTTTTAAACTCTTTTTGTGGAGGGTGTCTTCACCCCCTTCCCCCCAAAAAATATTTTTTTACTCTTTTGAAACTCAAATTTCAAATGGGATGAGGTCGACTTTTTCCCCTCCTACCTTAAGTGCCCCTAGAGGCTTCTAGGGGTTGAATCCGCTAGTATTCATAATAGTATCTAGTTTTTTTTTTTTTTGGGGGGGGGGGGTTGGTAATTTTTTTCTAGGGGAGATTTCTCTTGGGTTGGTGGTGGAACTCTCCCCTAAAATAGACCTTCCCGGAACCTATGAGAAGCTACCCTGTTAAGGAGAACCTTATTGGTTAAGCAGTTAGAGAGATACTTACAAACAGACAGACTTCGTTCTACTTTTTATTATATATGTAAGCCGCTTAGTACGTTTATGCCAGTTTTTATTTAATACAAAAAAATAAGGTTATGTACACGTACAGTAAAAAATATGTATAGGTATGCCTTAATTTTTTAAAAAGATTTTTTTGCAAATGTTTGATTACATTTTACATACATACATGTGGTTACCCAAAGTTTAACAAATTAACACGCTTCACAACAAAAAGCATACTAGAAAAGTAAAACACTATGTTGGTTTTTAGTAGCGAAGCTACTCTTGAATTAACTTTTTCCGTCAGCCAGTCTGTCCGTAACGCTATGGGAGAAACGTGATTTTCTCGGCTCCTATTCAAGATAGACAGCTGAAATTTTTAGTGAAGATTCCTACAGGGTATTTCAATAGAAATGTCTTTTTTAAAATCTTAATTAGGCATAGAAAATAAAACAAATATATAAAAAAATTTATATATTTGGAAAACATATTGTGGGACATTTATGTTTCAAATATTTAAAAATGGTTATTTCAACAAATTATGCCCTAAAAACCGGTTTTTTCCAAAGGCCTTTTTTCGAAGATTTATGGATTTAAAGGTTGTGCAAAAAATGTGCACATTTCTAAAATTCAAATTGCGCGGCTTGTGTTAATAGTATAAAAACGTTATGCATACCGTTAGAATTGTCATAAGCTCTAGTTTTTCGATATATAAGAACTATTCCTGTGCTGCGTATAGTATAAGAGCTACGTGGTAAAATGTTCAAACTTACTTAAGACTTTTTAACCTTTTTCTCACATTTTTCAACGTAGCTCCTAAAGTACAAATTGCACAAAAACGGTACTTATATTTTCACCAACTAGAGCATATGACGGATCTAACGATATGCGTAACATTTTTCTACTATTAATACAAGCTGCGCAATTTGAATTTTAAAAATGTGCGTATTTTTTGCACAACTTTATATCCATAAATCTTCAAAAAAGGCCTTTGGAAAAAAACCGGTTTTTAGGGCATAATTTGTTGAAATAACCATTTTTAAATATTTGAAACATAAATGTCCCACAATATGTTTTCCAAATATATAAAGCATTTTAAATAATTGTTTTATTTTCTATGCCTAATTAAAATTTAAAAAAAGACATTTCTATTGAAACACCCTGTATGACATATGCCCATCTATTCTATACATTGTTTTGTACATATGTCTGTTATTTTGGGTGCTAGATCGATTCCAAGATTTTCAAGTTTTCGTGATTTTGATGCGGCTCCGGCTCCTACCTTAAAATTAATATATCAATATTTGTTCATTATTGAATTTGATGAAATAAAATAAATAATATAAAATATTTTGCTTTTATTTGATTAAAGCTATATAAAAGTAGAAGGATGTGCGTCAATTTGTTAAGTAACAAAAGTTTTTCAGTTTATTATATGGAAATAGACCGTTGCCAAATTATGATATTACTTTAAAAAAATCATTTTTAGCTAATCTGATTCTGGAGCCGGAGCCGTTTTTAACGAAAAATACGGCTCCGACTCCACCAAAAATGTTGCTGCTCCCGGCTTCGGCTCCGAAACGCTGCCGATATCCATTCATAATTTATTAGCTTCGCTACTTATGAATGTTGTCATCCTTGTTGATTTACAAACAGGCTTAATTTTGTTTAGGATGGCTCAACCAGATAACACAGATGTCAACAAAATCTATCAGAGCCGGTATCCATTATATGAAGAAGATCCTGTTTTTGCTAACAGGAAAAATCTTAATAATCTTGATAATTTTGGCATGCAAAGAGATCATCCTGATAATTTTAACATGCAAAGATATCATCCAGATAATTTTGACATGCAAAGAGTTCATCCTGATAATTTTAACATGCAAAGAGACCATCCTGATAATTTTGACATGCAAAGAGATCATCCTGATAATTTTAACATGCAAAAAGATCATCCTGATAATTTTAACATGCAAAGAGCTCATCCTGATAATTTTAACATACAAAGAGATCAACCTGATAATTTTAACATACAAAGAGCTCATCCTGATAATTTTAACATGAAAAGAGTTCCTCCTGATAATTTTAACATGCAAAGAGCTCCTCCTGATAATTTTAACATACAAAGTGAACTTCGTAAAATCAGAAAGGATTTTGAAGAAAGCCAAAATAGGCCAATGAATAATAGGGAAGGCCCTCTAAGAAATCACCAAGAATATATACCAGAAGATCATTTCAATAGGGATAACATTCAAAGAGATCAAATTATTGGTGATCGAGAAAGTATTCTAAGCTGTCATAATGTTGATCTATATAACATACAAAAAGGCCAATTTGAAGATGATAGAAATAATATGCAACGAGCCGATCTTGATGAAATGGTTACAGGTCATACTTCAGAAGTTCGATCTAATGAAAATAGAAACAGCATACAAAGAGATAATAATGATGATAGGGATGGATATTATGAAACAGATTATAATTCAAGAGGTCAATTTGATATTGAGCCCACACAAAGAGACCAGTTTAATAGTGAGAGAAATAGCAAGCCAAGAGGACAGCTTGGTAAAAGAGATGATTCTTCTAAAGACAGAGACAATTTACAAAGAGCCTATAGTAGTGAAAGAAACAGCTTGCAAAGGGTTCATAGAGATGATAGAGGAAGCAGAGAACAAGCCATTCCTGATGAGGAACCAATTTTTGGAAAAAGAATACATATGAATAAAGGAGCAGATGTTGAGATGAACAAAAGGAGAATTGATAGTCCTAATGATGACTTTTATGAAGAACATAAAAGATTGAGGTCAAGAAGTAAAAGTGTTGAAAATCAAACTTTGGATAATTTTTCACCAGAGCCTTTTAGAGGAGATGTAAATAGTGAAGAATTCGAACAATATTTACTAAAACAAAAACAAGAGAGATTCATAAATCAACAAGCAATTGCCCTTCATCGTCATGATTCCAGAGATGTTTCAGAGAAAATCAGAGAATTAAGGGAACAAAGAAAAAGACTTCTTGAAGATATTCCTGCTGATGATGCTAATGCTGCTGCTAGAGATCTTATGGATTTAAGAGAACAAAGGAGAAAAATGTTTGAAGATTCACCTGAAGATAATCATCCATCAGATGACTTCATACAAAGACAAAGTCCTAATTACAGATCTAGAAGGCCAAGGTCAAGATCAAATCATAGGAGCAAGGACAGAAGGTCTAGGTCAAGATCAATCAATAGGAGCAGGAACATAAGGTCAAGGTCGAGATCAATCAATAGGAGCAGGGACAGAAGGTCAAGGTCAAGATCAAACCATAGCAGGAGCATAAATAGAAGGTCACGGAGTATTTCTAGAGACAGAATTAGACAAAGACGGTCAAATTCAAGAAGTTGGGAAAGAGATCAATATAAAAGAAATAAAGATGATTATGGACAACTTGATTCCAGAAATAAAGATATAGGAAGACCTAGTGAAAGTGAAAGATTTAGAGATGAAGAAAGAACAAATTCAAGAAGTGGAGGAAATTTTTCACAAGACAAACAATCTGTCTCCAAAAGACAATTGTCTCCAACAACGTCACATGCTTCTGCAAGCTTTGCAAACAGTCAAACAAGCATGCCACAGACCTCTGAGGGATTGCCATTCAGTCAATCTAGATTGCCACCAACATCATCAATAAATCTATCAATATCATCACAAGCCTCAAATAATTTGTATCGACAGGAAGATGCTCAAAGATCACCAAGCAACAAAAGAAGAAGAGTTTTTGGCAATAAAGGTAAGAATTAAGTAACAGAGTTTCTCTGCAGTCACCTATGTCAGTTAGTCTGTCTTATTTCCCTTTAGTCTTCCTTTTCTAATACCATATTTTTTGCTCTGTTATGATATATGAATGACCCATATGAAAGTTAGGTTTTCTCATATTTTTTTTAAATAGGGGGGAGGGCCCAGGGGGTTGTACTGTTCTTGCACGGATTTTTGAGTTTAAGCACCTTTTTTTTAATAGTACACCTTTGCTTTTTTTAATTTATGATATTTCTTTTCAGTAAGGTTTGATGCATTTTTTTATTTACATTTAATTGACAATTAATTGACGTAATTTTCCTTGCTTAGTTTATGACCCAGCCGATCCATCAAATGATGATACAGATCCCCCCAGATATCCAGTGTCAACAGAAAAATCATTTACCTCAACTAAACCATCTACTCCCTCTTCCAAGGGACTAGCACTATCCGTTCCAGTTGCAGATTTACTCAAGTCTATTGCAGAAGTGACTAAAAAAACGGTCCAATCTTCATCAACGGCTACTAACAGGAATGGGTAAAAGGATAAAGAAATTTGATCTAAATGATAATTTTTTTTATACTCAATATTTCAGGGTATCATAATCTATTAAGAATCTTCTTAACAGTTTTTAAAAATAAAAAGAAGCAAATTTAAAGTTTTTTGATGCAATACCTACTAGGTCAGAAAGTTAAACAATTTTGGCTATTTTCTAAACATTTATTTATCCTTCTTTCCATGAAAAGGTCTTCTTTGCCAGAAAAAGAGGCAACTCCCTCAAAAAGGTCGTCTTTATCTTCACAAAGTTCTTCTTTGCCTAAAGCTCCGCCTGCTCCATCTATTAGTGCTCCACCTCCTCCCAAAATATCAGGTAAAAGATCCAATAACTCACAAAAAATGATCTTGAAAATAAAAAAGGTTAATTGATTTAATTCGAAGTAAAATTTTATAAAAAAATAAAGGATTTTGATAAGGTTTCCTTTACACTGAAGCTAATTAAAGGTCAAGAACATTTTTAACTATTTTAGGGTAGAGTACCTCCTTTTCCCTTCCCTAGAAATTTCGCCCCTGAAAAAAGTACCCCTTCCACCAACAAAATAATTACTTTAAAAAATTCATAATTTATGTTCGGCTTATTTTAGTTAAATAGGAAAGAAAAATTTGAATAATATACATATAAATATTTAACTTGTTATAAACTTACATTATTATTAAATATTTCAGTTCAAAAGCCGCCAGTTTCCCTACCTGATGTGTCCTTGCCACCACCATCTGTAAATCCAGCTTTACCTGCAGCTAGACAAACACTAGGAACATATTCTTATCTATAATGTTTTTAAACGTAGAATTAATCCATACTTTTTCAGTAGTAAGCAACTGCTTGATAATCTGTAGACGCAAGCATTTTTTGCTTTTTCCAAAGTGTAGAAGCCATACAATTCGACTGTTCCTATCAAAGTATTATTTTTTTAGGTCACGTGACTTATTATACACATTTCACTCTTTTCCATAATGTCTGTCATTTAAAATCCAAGAAAAGAAATCCCTGAAAATTTAATTCAAATTTGGAATTATCTTTAAAAATAAGAATTAAATTTAGGCGGAGTTGATGAACCATTTGATGCCTATAGCTTACCACCTACTTTCCACACTCAAACTCCATCTTACCCTCAGCCAACTCCTACTTACCCTCAAGCTACAACAGTATACCCTCCATCTGCGATAGCTTACCCCCCACCTGGAGTAGGTAACCCCCCTCCTGCAGTGGCTTACCCCCAATATTCACAAACCACAGATTATTATCAAGGATCTGGTTATGCTGCCGCCGCAGCTGGTTATGTAGCAACGGCTGCGTATCCGCAGCCACCAGCTGCTTATACACAATCTACAGCTGCCTACCCGCAAACAATACCTCATACTGTTGCTCCATCGTTGTCAGGTGAATTAAATAATTTTATTTCTATTATTGATATCCATTTCTTCATATTAAATGCGAAGCTTTTCTATATATAGGGTTGGACCTTACATTTAAAGAGAGTTCTAATCAATATTTTATGGATGTTAAATTTCTGTAACAGTTTGGTGTACTCTAAAAAGTGTTGTAGCTCTATGATTTTTTATCAGATAATCCGTACGTCCATTTCAAATCATTATAAAATCTTTTGATTCACAATTTTTCCTGTTAATTTGGCTGTAATAAAAAATAATTATAGAATTTCTATGTAAAAAGACACCAATATTTTATTATTTTGATTTCTTGATAACATACCTAATGTTTTTCAAATATCTCTAATTGTTAAAGTTTGATGCGCTTTGCTTTTTTGGATATTTTCATTCTTGTTTTATCAACCTTTTGCAAATGACGAAATCTTAATACAATTTTATTTTGTTTAGGCCAGAGTAGTTCAGACACACATGGAAAGAAGTCGTCCTTGTTAGATTCAGTCAGATTTATGTGAACAGGAATTTGATAAATAATTTCGGTTGAGGTGCAGTTCATAGTAATATGTTCCTGGAATCTATTATCTCCCAAAATCTATTACATTCAAAGGCTGTTATCTGCCAAACGGCTGAACTTGCATTTTTGCCCGCACATTGTTATAAGCGGCCAATGAAAATCTGGAATACCTAAGATCCAACTATGATCAGAGAAAGCTTGACTGAAGAAAACACGCGTGAAATAAGTCTTTGTGCATTTATGTGCCCTGCGAGATAATTGTGCATTGAGTTATGGCCATTTCGAAATAATTGTAGGCTTTCTTTAAAATTTTGTTTGAGCATGATATTTACGTTCAGCCGTTAAGCTGTTAGCTATTTAAAGTTAACAGATTTTAGGAGATTATCGATCCAAGAAACATTTTACCGTGAACTGCAGCTGATCTAATAATTCAAATGTTATTTAGTGTTTGGTACAGGAATATGGCAACTGAAGAAAAAATATTTTGCCTAGAACTTTTTTACGAATAATCAATCTTTTTTTTTGCGCTGTACAATAGGTTGTTTGTCAGGAACATTTAGTAGCGGAAATATGAGAATCAAAATATTTTTTATAGATGACACATTTTTGTCCCAAAAGTAAGAATATTTTTGTTATTTGTTAATTTGCACTTTTTGTTGTTGTTTTGATTTGTATAGTTATTTTTTTCCCTTTGAAATGTATACTGATATAATTCTATACATTTATAAATGGGAATGTAAATTTATATTCTATTGTATTATCCTTGTACGCCAGGGAGGGAGGAGACATTGGGCTGTTTATTACTCAAGTCACCAAAGTTTTCTTATTCGTTGGCTTAACAACTTTGGTGACTTTTTGAATTTTGATTGGTTGGCTCATTGTCCAAAGGTTTCAACCACTAATTGTAATCTATAGGAGGGGGAATTTTGTGTATCATCATTGGAGATGTAAATCACTTTATCGACCATTGTTTCATTCCTTTAGATTCCTTCTTGTTTACCTTGCACGGCCTTGTTTTAGAGAGGGAAGGGGTCTACATACATAAAAATTCCATAATCAATAAATTGTTATCACGATATTGACATTATATTTGATTATTATACTAAAAATTTGATAATATTCTTTCAGATCAGTAAAATGAGTAACTGCAATATTATGATCTGAAGCAAGGGAATTTGGATCAGCTTTTTGATTTTTGGATTCTTTTTCATCAGAGAAGTTTATTGAGTCCTAAAAAGATTTGTTGTATCTTTGGAGTAAGGTAGGTTTGTTTTACATTTAGTAATGCATTGATTTTAAGCTGTTAAGAACTTTTTTTTTATCTTTTTTGCCTTTTTCTTTAATTAGGTTTATCTTCATATAAGTTACTTTTTATCCTTTTAAATCTATTGTTTGTATCTTCAATAATTCTGCTGTTGTCAATGTTTTGCTTTAGAATTTTAGGATTTTTATCAAGTGAATTTTATGAAGAACCAATGTTAGTCCAACATGCTTTTTTATATAATTTCAGATATGCCTAAAATGTTTATATTTATGTTGTGTAACATTTTATTGCAATATACAAGGATGTATATGTTTATTAGTAGCAAGGTTTTACATCAACTGGAAATAAAAAGAAAGTTTCTATTTGCCTTAAATTTTATTTATGTAACAAAAGATAACTTTTGTTGATTTAGGTTCCTTTTTTCAAGCAAACCCCCTCACTTTCAAATGGTTGGACTACACGAACCAAACTTTCTTTCCCTTACAATATACATACAAGTAACGGCATTACAGATGGACCGACGAATATCTTCTCATGGTTTTATATTAAAAATTTAAATTTTATTTTTTTATTGCTTCAGAGAAATGGAGGGTAATGAGAAAGCCAAAATGCCCATACAAGCAGAAAATGAAAAAAATGATAAGAATAAAGATGATATTGGTGAAAAATCAGTTGATAGTGAGGCTGACCATGATCTAAAAGGATTGTGCACACTATTTTAATAACAAAGCTTTTCTACAATTATGCATGCCATGGCAAGATCAGATTACAATTTTAAACTAATTCTGCTACACTTTAGATTTTTGGAGCTTTTCTCAACAGTTTAAATGTCAGTTTATATTTCAAATATATAAATGTTTGATTTATAATAGTTCTCCTTGTATCTTATTTTCTCTTTTTACCAACTTTTTCAAGAATTTTCTTTGCATTCGAATTAGGTATTCATTTTATTCTAATAATTTCAAGTTAAGCCGTCCTGTACATTTTATAACAAAAGGTTGTGCATAGTTCTTGTAGAAGCTATTGACAACGACCTGGATAAGATTAGAAATATTGAAAAATCTTCTAAACCCGAAATTAATGCAGCTGAAAAATCCTCCAAAGTTGAAACCATTGACAATGAAAAATCCCCCAAACCTGAAACATATAACTCGCAAAAATCTTCCAAACCAGTTGTCACTGACAAATCCTGCAAAACTGAAACGATTGACACTGAAAAATCTTCAAAAACTGAAGTTAGTGATGATCATTGGAACATGCTTATTATTGACATACCTATCACTCCAAAGCAAATAAAGATTATGAGTAAAGAAATTAAATTTGTGATAGTCAATGGCATGTCGTTAAAAGAAAAGGTTGCCAAAGTTAATAACATTTTGGAGACCTTTAAAAACCCATCTAAAATTGTTGTAGCAATCTTCAACGAAATCGCCGGCATGACTAGAAATACAGTTATTCAAAATTGTATTAATGATATCAATGATCTAAATAAGAAGGTTGGCAAGCATACGCTAATCTTTTCAACAGCAATCCTAAGACCTGACATGGAATTTGCCTGGACTAAAATAGAGGAGCTTAATGAATTTATTAGCAAAGTTAATATTGCGAACAAAATTTCTACTTGCAACCCAAACAAACATTTGACAAAAACATTGATCAAGAAAGGTCCAAACAATGAGAAAATAATAAGCCACCAGATTAAGCCAAGACAATGGAAGGAAATTGTTAATAAAACTGGTCGAGGAACAAATCTAAACGAAAATGGTATCCGTAGTATTTGCTCCTATTATTCATCCTTCTTTAAAGTTCTTCAATCATTCGCGAAAATTGTTCTTGCTGAAGACAAACTCAAAGCTTATGCTTCCAAATTGTCAACTGAAAAGTCAGCTCAAGTTACTTATAAAAATATGGTCATCATTGATATCCCTATGAATGACTATGATATATCTAATGAAGACAACCATTTAAAGATAAATTATTTTTTACGCAATGGTTGTTCAGTTGAAAGATTAACAGAGAAGGTTATTGAAAAGCTGGAAGCCTTAAAAAGTCCGCATAAGATCACTCTTTTTATGTTTAATTATTTGGCTGGCAAGATTCCAAATGAAAAGCTGATCAAGAGTGTTGAAGAAATTGACAAAGCGAACAAGAAAATAGATAGGCATAAAATTGTCTTTGCTTCTTGTATTTACAAGCCTGCCTTTGAGCACAATTGGCCAAAAGTTCATGACTTCAATGCATATCTAAGAAATATAAATGTAAGAAATCAAATGCCTGATTCCTACCCATTCAAGTTTCTCAGCAAACAAGGTTTATACCAGAATGAATTTAGATGCTTCAGTGTCCACAGTATCTGGCAAGAATTTAAGGATAGAAGAGGACTGGGAAACAACCTTAACACTAAAGGAAAAATAAAGCTGCAGAAGTATTTCACAAATTATTATTTCAGTGAACATTTCGAAGAGAATCTTTTTTTGAATGGCAGAATGCCTGCCCCTCTTAATATCTGTGTAGGATTCAGTCAACTTTTTAAACAAGAAAGAGAAGTTTTTGCTAATGCTATGATGACAGAACAGCAAAGAATTTTCAAAAATCGTTTTGCTATGTATATGAATAGAGAAGAACAGGTGCATTATTTTCATCAAGTTGAAAATGATCATTATATACCTGATCAGCATTTACATAATAGGCATGCATTTGACAGCCGTGATATGTGTATGAACAGACAAGAGCATACACAACTAAATCCTCAAGTTCAAAATAATCATTCTCTTTCTGATCAGCATTTAGTTAATAGACATGAATTTGATAACCATGAAATGACAAGTAATGTTGAAAATAAAGAGGCAAAACACGAAAGTCGGATCAAAGATTGGAACATTGGTGATGGTAATCATTGGAAGTCCTATGAGACCAACTTTATTCCCTCCAAATTAACCGTTGGCAAAAATAGCTCCGTTGACAAAGAGGGTAATGATGAACTTCTAAAGCTTGAGCTGGAAAATGAAAGGATCAGAAATGAGATTTTGCTCAGCAAATTGGAGAATCAGAGGATCAAGGAAGGTTTAAAGAATGAAAGAGAAGGCGGGACAGGAGAGTATTCAGACAGCGAAGTTGAGGAAATGGAGACTGATTTTGAGGATCCTAGATCTTGCCATATTGAAACAGGTTAGTTGAAAAAAAATTTTAATTTTATTTTATTAAGAGACAAAAGTCTTAATGTAACTTTATATAAAAGAGGATGTCTGAATGTCTGTTTATCATTGACCAATTAACTGATATTGTTATTGTTTACATTGAAGCATCAAGTAGGCTGCGGTAAAAAATTTTAATCCAATTGATTAAGGTTCTTCTACAGGTGCCCCTAGAGGCGTCTAGGGGTGCAGTCAGTAGTATTTTTCATTTTAATGCTTTAAAAAAAGAATATCAATGATTGTATTTAATACACTTTAAAATAATGATTTAGATTTTGTTTGGCTTAAACTGTTCAGTTAAAAAAATAGTAAGAAATTAATCATATCTCTTAGCTTTGTTTAAAAAAAGTAAGTGTAATAGGTATCAACGTTCGGTAATATGGTATTCAAAACAAGCCAAAAATTTATTTAATTTGTTAATTTTCTGTGTAATAATCAAATATTTTATTATTTTTTAAAATGCTACTTTTTTTTTGCCCATTAAACAACTTTGTGTATTGTGTAAATATCTGCATTATTTGAAACCAATTTTTCTCTTTTCAGAGAAAAACAATGTTGAAATGACTTCGGTTTTGCCGCCCCCTACAGATATCTTTTATAATATTCTTTTTTCTGATATGCCATGTTATAGTGATAAGAAGTTTAAGGGATTTTTCCATGGAAATGGCATTGAATTATGTGACCTAAGCGGTAAGTCTCTTAAGGAGATGACGACAGAAGTTGTGAACTTTCTTGATGATACTGACAGAACTCTTCCTGCTCGTGTATTGGTCTCTATCTTCAATATGACCGCTGGTCAAGTCAGCAATAATATTTTGGAGGATTTTGCTGGCCAAATTATGGCTGCAATTGAGAGAAATCCGCTAAATGAAGTTAGTTTTGCTCAAGTGCTGTTTCGTCCGGCCATTGAGGATAGCTGGGATTTGATTGTTCAATTCAACAGTCATTTAAAAAGATTAAATAAGCAAAATAATGTCAAAACTTTTGACATAAATAACCCAATTGTAAAATACTTTGACAAACTTAAGAAAGATAGAAGAGAAAGAGTTATGAAAAGGTTTGACCGCCAGGCACTGACTGATTTTCATGTCAAACCATTCTGGAACGAGCATCTTTTACAGACTGGGCTTGGTCATACTTTAACTCCGGATGGTGCACGAAGGGTCACAAATTTTATCATAAAAATGTACAAAACTAACTTTCAATTTAGCTCTAGTGAAGACTATTTAGAAACTTTAGTTCCAAGATCTTTAGAAGAAACTCCTTGGTTCAGAGACATCTATGAAGATCTGAAAAAAGCTAATTATCACACATACAAGGGATTAAGATGTTTAGCTGTCAGAAACATAAATGAAGATATAAAAGTTGATAACAAAATTGCTCCCACGGTAAGAGTGGAACTAACACATAACAATGAAAAAGCAATGTTTGATAATTTTCCAGTTGATATTAAGGTTTCTGATAGAAAAGTTGTAATTTTAAACCATGAAGTGTCCAATGCCATCAATGTTGAAAATATGCCTACAAGAATAGTCAAACTGACTGACAATGAGCCAAATATTAAGAATCCCCCAAGAAGAGTATTATTAAATGAAAATAGTGGACTAACAATTCATACAAATGGAACTGGTGTTCAAAGTGATCAAATTTTTAAAACTGATAACTTTATTGACAATAATGATAGTGATATGTTTGATAAATGTGAAGAAATTGAAGCACTGATAAGAAAAAATCTCGCTCTAAAGCTAGAGTTAGAAAGAGAAAAGTTAGAACTTAACAACATTGCACTGAGAGAAGGAAGGATAGGTAAGTTTAGGTGCCACGCCAAAGACGTCCAAGCTTTTTTTTGGGGGTGGGGGGTAAAATGAAGGGTTTCAAAGATTTAAAATGAGAGTTTTCAAGATTTAAAATGAGAGTTTTCAAATATAAAAGGGATTTTTTACCGCCCTTGATCCCGCCCCCCCCCCCCTTAGGCGTCAACCACAATTATTGTACTTATATAATATATATTTAAATTTTTGGCTTGTTTTGAATCTAAAATAAAATGTTTATATTAAACCAATTGTGTAAACAGTTCCTTTTGCACTTGTGGATAAAATAAACCCAAATTATTAATTTTATTAGTACTGATGCATAAGTGTTCTGAAAAACGAATAATAAGATATTATGTCAAGATTCTAACATGTATAAAGTTTGTTCAGTTGAATTTTTTGTTTGTGATCATTTAAGTTACTATTTCAGAAAAAGTATGAACTGTGTAATGTATAATAGAAAAGAAAAGTTGTATTTCAAAACCAACTTATAGCTAGATTCCGTTTATGGAGATTTTTTTTTTTTAAAGACTGAACATAAGAATAATATTTTATTATTAATTTTTCAGAAAACTTGTCTATGGCATTTTTTCCAAGGTGGGCTTAATCCACATTCTATAGTTCTTTCTTTACTGTCCTATCTATCAAAGTAAGAATATTATAAGTTAGAAATAAGTAAGATTCATGTAACTTTTATTGTCCTACCCCTTATTTATTATAAACCTAAATCATTTTATTTAGAAAATCACCAGCAGAGGGACAATGAAGGATGGGGCTCTAGGTCCAGAAGTCCGGAGGGATATCATGAAAAACAGAAGGGCAGAGGGAAAAACCATAGATCGAGGTCTAGAGAAAGAGATTGGGATATACCACAAAACTTTAGGTAAGGGTTGATTTTGTTGATATTGTCAGAGAGGTATTAAATCTAAAGTTAGACATAATTAACATTTTAGCAAAATTTAAATAACCTAAAAAAGAAACAAATGGTTTTAGTAACTGAATAGACCAAAAAATCATGGGAATTTTTTTTGTGCCTGAGAAAGTTTTACAGTTAACATAAAAAAAATTTAGTTATCTTATGTTAAACTACCAAATAAAAGTAATTAGATAAGGGGGGGGGGGGGTTAATGCAACCATCTCGTAATCAATGTATAAATGGCACTTAAAGAAATGTTTTTCTATAACTAGGTCTAGAAGCAGAGAATATCAAAAAAATTACAGATCACGAAGTGGAGATAGAGCAATAGAACATGATCCTTCCTACAGAGATAGATCAAGAGAGTATGATCCTTACAGAGAAAGATCAAGAGTATATGATCCTTCTCAAGGAGAAAGATCAAGACAGCATGATCCTTCCCACAGAGATAGATCAAGAGATTATGATCCTTCTTACACAGAGAGATCAAGAGAGTATGATCCTTACAGAGAAAGATCAAGAGTATATGATCCTTCTCAGGGAGAAAGATTAATAGAACATGATCCTTCCTTCAGAGAGAGATCAGGAGATTATGATCCTTCTCACAGTGAAAGATCAAGAGAATATAATCCTTCTTACAGAGATAGATCAAGAGAGTATGATTCTTACAGAGAAAGATCAAAAGAATATGATCCATCTCACAGAGAGAGATCAAGAGAATATGAATCTGCCTACAGAGAGAGATCAAGAGAACATGATCCTTTCAGAGAAAAATTAAAAGAGTTTGATCCTTACAGAGAGAGATCAAGAGAATATAATCATTCTTACAGAGAAAGATCAAGAGATAATCACTCTAGCTATAGGGCAAGAGACCAAGATCCCTTGTACAGAGACAGTTCAAGAGAAAATAATCCCGACCATAGAGAGATACCAAGAGAATATAATTCTACTCATGATATGGATAGATCAACGGAATATGATATTTCCCACAGAGAAAGATACCCTGAAGAACAGGAGAGATATGTCAACAGAGAATCAAGAGATTATCACCAAGAAGATTTGAATAGAGAAAGGGAGAGAAACCGCCAATCTTATAACAATAGATCATCAAATGATAATCACAGAATTGATTATCGTGATGAAAGAGTAGAAGATGAAAATAATCATTACAGAAAAGATGATTATCATAGAAATGAGAGTGATCATCACAGTAATAGAAGATATAGTGATGATAGAACAGACTATCAAAACAGAAAAAGAAGACACAGTCATGAAAGGTAAGAACATGATTTAAATTGGCGGGAAATTGTTTGTTTTTTGGCGGGAAATGAAGAGAAAACAGCTGTTTTTTTTAGAAATATAGAAATTATTTAACATTTAAAATTTATTTGGCAAAAATAAATATTTAATTTTTATGTATATATTTTTTAATATATGATAGAAGAAGCAAAGAAAGGAGATTAAAATATTCCAGCCAAGATTCTAGAAAATCCACAAGTCCTGTAAGTGATATAGTTCTGGACATGCCAGTAGCAAGTTCTAGAAGTTCCAGAGAACATGAGCGGAGTAAAAGCTCGCTTAATAAAGGTAATTAAGTTTTATTATTGATTATTAGTATACAAGAATTATAATAGAAAGGACAATAAAATATAGGATATTTAGAATTGTGTTAACAAAGTCTCAAAATTGTTCTTCTTAAATGGCCTGAAACCTGCAATCCATTATGGTAATGGTATAATATTTGATCTAGCGGTTTCTTAGATCCTTACGTATTCACAACTTGCTAATTTATTTTTTTATAATTTTAAGATCTAATACATTATTCTTTGCAGTACCTGAAAAACATGCTGAAAAAGTCAACCCAAAGTTGTCCAACGTGAAGCTTCCTACCCCAGTATCAACTTTCAGAACCAGAGGCTATATCAATACAAGCAAATCAAATAAAGGTATTCATTATAGTTTTAAATTATATCAATATTATATTATATATTATTTATATCATAGCAAAATTAGAGCCGTTTTTTATAACAGAGGCATTAGGTATATTTAAAGCAACATGCAAAACATTATTTTATTGTTTTTAGGAATCTTAATATAACATGTTAATAATGAATTAATAGGTATCAGTTTGACAAAAATAAAGCATTCGACGTATTTATGCTTTTTAATGATTTACCTAAAGATTTTCAAATATTTGAGGTTGAAACTTCTAGTTGTTATTCCCATGGGTTTGTTCGTCATTTAGTAAGTTGAAAGTTTTCCTGAAAACTAATCTTATCTTAATTCAGCTTCAAATCCTTATGAAGAAGAGAAGGATGAAGAGCAACAACAACAAGACTTAAACAGCCCTAATGTCACTAATGCAGCCTGGAACGGTCCTTATCCTAACAGTCAAGGCCCTGGGAACGGTCCTAATATCAGTCAAGGTCCTGGGAACAATCCTAATCTAAAAAACTGGATCCCTCCGGTCACTGGACCTCCAGGCGTCCGGAATCTTGCACCTGGAATATTAGGTAAGGAAATTTATTAGCAGCGCAGCTTCTTCATAGCTAGGATATGACTTTATGTCCGATTGAAGCACTACGCAGTTTAGATTTCAGCAGTTTTGTGTTAAAAGTATACCCTAACACACACTACGTTTTATTTTATATCTTACACATTCAATAAGTTTGCCATGCATAATAATTTTCATGTTTTTGTTGAATTTATTATATCTAACATTTTGTTTAACAGTACTTTAAGCTTTTTCTGGACAATCTCTCTTTAAAGTTAAACTTCTAAATATGTAGGTATATATCTTAGGATATTTTAGGTCAACCGCCTATGATCCCAGCTGGCCCACCTCAACCATACAGACCACTTGTACCTCCATCCCAACTTTTGGGACCTCCACCACCACTTAATGTGCCAGCACCTGCTCCACCAATTAATGTGCCCGACACCCAGACTCTATTGGAACTTCATGGTTATGTTAAGAAACAACAAAGCACTAAAACTCTTTCTGATTATAGAATTAATTTTTAAATTAAAAGTGATATCTTATTTTATAATTTACTACAAATGCATAATTTTCTTGCTTATAAAAAATCTTTCATATTTTGTTAACTATGAAATGAAAATTCGTACAGAAATTATTTTCAGATTTCAGACAAAACAATCTGTTAAAATGCCACCAACAAGAAAGGGAAGAAAATCTGCGGCGGCTGTCAAAGCTGCGGCCGAGCTGGATGTTGTTCAAAAGGAGGCAGATATTGAAGAAGTGAATGATGATTTTACAGTAAGTACTTGGAAATCTGTACAAATGTAATATGTCTGTCCAGTGAGATCTTGTAAAGGACTGGAAATAAATCCACTATTTATTTTCAAAGATCTTAATATTTCAGTCCATGGCAGCATGAATAAGACAAAAATCTGAACTTATTATAAAAAGCCTCTTTTAAAAACAACTAATTTTTTATTTTAAGTGGCTGAACCTTGTCAAATGCTCGTTAAGAGCACTATTTACAACAAAAAAGCACATTTACAACAATTTATTATTTGTTCAGGAAGACCTAGAAGGAGCTCTCGCCCAAGAAGAAGAAACGGTAAGTAGTCGTAAAATGAAGCAGGAACGAAGAGAGCAATGGGCTGTTTATCACACTAGTCTTTTAAGTTTAATAAAAAAGGTTTTCCTATTCGTTGGCTTAACAACTTTGGAGACTATTCAATTTTCGTTGGTTGGTTCATTAAGTTGAGTGTCCAAACATTTCAACCACTCTTTGTAATCTACAGAAGAGGGAATTTTGTGTATCATCAACGGGATGTTCTCAACTCCTATTAAAGACTGATTTCCTTGTGTAGCAATTAATATTCCCTATTTTACCATTGCAATTGAAGATATCAAGAATATAAATGATGTGTGTAACTTTAATGTAGAATGCGGGAAAATGCTATCAGATTAGTCTAAAACCTTTTTCCTCTATGTACATAATTATTAATTGACAGCTATCAAAGACAGAATTGTATTGAATGTTAAATCACTGAGAAAAAAATCTTTACAAATTGTCAATTTATTTTGTTTGTTAGAATGAGGTTGAAGAGGCAATTGTTGCTGAAATGGAAGGTACTGAGAACACGGTCGAGCCAAGTGTTGTCATCGATGATGATAATGCATCAGGAACTTGTGCTTAAATCATTAAACTCGGCGAAAAAATTGAATAACCCTAGTTATAGAGTAGCTGCGTTTATTGAGAAATTAAGGATGGATAAGACATCAAAATAAACATAAAATAAATATCAGTAAGATAAAATATATTGTTTTAATTATAACACTAGCGGCTACGCCCCTAAAGGCCTCTAGTGGCATTTAAATATTTTTTTTTATTTTAAATATCTAGGTAATTTGAGAAATAATTTGTCTAAGTTATCAGCTGTAAAATTCATGTCTCTACGCAGCACACTATGCGGCGGAAATATTTCAATTTTTATTGTGATTTCTCTTGGGAGGGTGGTGGTACTTTCCCCCAAAATAGTTATAAACCTTCCCGGGACCTATGAGAAGCTACCCTGTTAAGGAGAACCCGATCGGTTCAGCGGTTAGCGAGATCCTTCGCTACAAACAAACAGACAGACAGACAGACAAACAAATAGACAGACATCGTTTTACTTTGTATTATAGATAATATACCCGGTTCTAAGAAAAAAATTGAACATTGTCAGGAAGGGAGAGGACATTAGTTGGTCTGTTTATTATACTAGTACCCATTAGCTATAAAATAACGTTTTTTATTCGTTGGCTTAACAACTTTGGGGACTTTTATTGAATTGTTACTGGTTGGTCCATTAAGTGTTCAAACGTTTCAACTACTAAATTCATAGAAAGGGTAATTTTTTGTATCGTTATTGGGGATGAACATCAATTTTATTAATGTATCCTTTTAGATCCCAGAATGTATTATAAAATTCAAATGAACAGTTCTTTAGGTGCCGTTTACGGACATACAGACAACAGACATATCCTATTTATAGAACAGTTGTGTACAAAAATTAAATTAAGCATCTGATTTAGATGATATAATCATTGAGAAAGAGGTTGAACGTGTAGAAGAAATGGAAGAAGGTTAATTTCCATACCAAAAAAAGATAATAAAAAAAGTAGTTTCTCTTTTTGTATACCTAATAATTGACACCACCCCTAGCCTCTAGGGCTCCGTCACTTAAAGGGTTGAGTGTATTCTTTTTTTTTTCAGTTATTATTTTGTGTAACCCAAAAATATGTGATTAAAAAATATTCGACTCTCCTCCCCCGCCCCCCCCCCCCCCTCCTATTTTTTTTTATTATAGCTTAATTTTTATTTAATTTGGGAGGAGGAGTCAAACCCAATCTCCATGTAATTTTTTGGAGGAGAAAATTTTTTTCTAGGGTAGATTTCTCTTGGGAGGAAGTAAACCCTCCCCCAAAATAGTCATAAATCTCCCCAGGACCTATGAGAAGCTACATAGTAAAGGAGAACCATATTAGTTTAGTGAGGTCCTTTGGTATACACACACACACACACAGACAGACAGTGACACAGATCCTGTTACTTTTATTTAAGGATGATGTAGTTTATTATTGAAACTTTTGAGAACTAGCCCTTTATTAAAACAAAAAAAAATTTAAAAACGTATGAAAACACTACTGCCACAGTGATTGATAGTGAAGCAGAGGAAGAAACTCTTGTCAATGAACTTATGAAGGAAACTCAAGATGATAATATAGTCGAGGTGATTGATAGATTAGCCATAGTTTCTAAGGGTTCAACATAAGTATTCATGTAATGTATAGTCATTAGAGATCAATTTTTCAAGCAGCTAGCTGCTATATCTTGACCCGCTGTCGTATGGCAGCCCTTCGTGATTACTTCACTTCGATATTGTCTCATTAATTGTTTTAGGTGTTTCTCATTTTATCATTGATATTATTATTAATACGTGGCAATAGAGCTAATAACATTAGAGTTATGTTAATGTTTTTTTTTAGATTGAACCTGAAACGGCACCTGAAAATAAGGTTGTAGAAAAAGAAAAACCATCGAATGAAAAGAAGGAGAAAATTGAAGAAAAGTCTACTAAAGCTGCAACTAAAAAAGTGGAAACCGTGTCAGAAGAAAAGAAAAATGAAAAAGAAAGCGAGAAGAAATTTGTCCCCAAAAAGATTGTGCTGAATTTTGAAGATGATTCTCTGGAGCTGAAAGTGAATCAAGATGATCTGTTTGAAGCTGATGATACTCCAGTCAAAGAACTTCTCCAGTGCTCGGTAAGTTTCTTAATCTTCAGATATTTCATAAATTATTTTTTTTCTTCAAATATCAATCTTTTAATTAAAACACTTTTTATTATCCTACTATTCAAATAATTTTAAATTAATATTAGTATTTAATTTTTATACGTCATAAATTTAAGAGTAGTTAGCTGTGAACGGGGAAAGGAGATGTCATTACCCCCTAAGAATTTTAAAGGGGATGTCTAGCCTGCATTTTCCGCATTTATTCCCCAAAGGCTCACACCTTGAATTAGAGTTTGTCCTTGTGTACGTCAACGTTTAAAAAAAATACAGTTAACTGTTTTTAATGTGTCTGTTGACTTTTTATAGATTTGTGAGACCACATGTGCTCGGGGTGTTACAACTAAATGTTGTAATTCAAATGCCTGCAGGATGTGTGCCACTAAAAAGGTATTTATACAATTTTTTTCTCATATGTATGAAAAAGTCTGAAAGGTTTAGATTGATGGGTTCCTTAGTTCATTCTCACTGACTATGGGTCAAAAAAGAGATCCTTGCAACACACCAGACAGACAAATTATTTTGCAGGTTTTATACTCTTATTTATTGTGATCTAAAATTTTATTAGCCTACTGTTGCTACGTTACATATGGACAAATTGTGTTATTCTAATTTTCATGTATGTTTTATTAATGATTTTTAGTTGACTGCTGACAAGCAATGCTGGATGTGCAATGAACCACTGAAAACAGAGGATTTAATCAATAATGAAGATTTAAGGTATGTGACTTTGATCTTACTTTGATAAGCTTCATTTAGCCAAGGATAATTATGTGTGAAAATTTTCCCACAACCCACTTCTCTTTAGTTTCAGTACAAAACAAGTTTTAATGTCCACGTTCTATTTGCATTTACTTTGTGTTATGTACATTTGTTAATATTACCTGATAACTATTTAAAACCATCTAAAGGTGTAGAACACACAAATCCTACATTTTTGCATAAAAGGGAAAAGTAGGTTGCGGGTAAAATCCGTAAAGGTGTGTGTTTTAAGGCTTAAAAACAGTAGTAGACCGATAATATTCACTAAATATCTGTACTCTTTATTGAAAAGAACTATAGATGAAACAAAATTTAAGTTAAAAAAATTGTTAAAAAGATCGAAAAAATCATCGAATGCTTTGTCAATGTCAAACTGACAATAATAACAAAATTAACAATTATAAAAAAAAATATTGTAAAGAGTTTCAAAAATTACAAATAATGCCAATTATTTCAAAGATATCCATTTTTTAAACCATTAAAATTCTGGTATTATATGTTAATGGTAATTCTGTGTATTATATGTTAAAAATTAATTTTTGTCAGCTTGACATTAGCAAAGTTTACGGTGAATTTTTCAGGTTTTATTAACAATTTTCAGGTATTGTTAACTTTAAAAAAAATTTGTCTATAGTACTTTTCAATAAGGAATACACATATTTAGTGAATATTATCGTTCTACTACTGTTTTTAAGTCTTAAAACACACACTTTTACGGATTTTACCCGCAATCTACTTTTTCCTTTTTATTTGATCTTTAGCTTTGAAATTGTTTATTTGCTTTTAGAACTGCGGTTTCTCTGTTTAAGACTGATAAAGAAATACCAGAGGAACTACTAAACAAACTGAAGGTAAACATAAGATTTAATATCCAGTGATCTTAAGAGTTAAGACAATGGCCGATAAATGTACATACCCAATAATGATTTACATAGTTACCCCTTATGTATATTACAATTAGTGGCTGAAACTTTTGGACACTTAAATTCATGAACCAAGCAATCATATTAAATAAAAGTCCCCAACGTTGTTAAGCCAATAAACAAGAAAACGTCACTAAAATACTTTTGGGACTAGCGTAATAAATTTCCCAATGTCCCCTCCCTCCCTGTTTAGAATTACATTTAATCCTCTTAAATGAGCATTAGCTTGATATTTTAGATATTTATCTTAATAGAAACTAAGTTCGTTATAAACATCAACAAGTTTCAAAGATTAATTAAAAATTTATGTATTACTCAACTACTCATTTATTTTATCCCATTATATAAATTATATAATTAGTAAGCGTTTTTTGTCTGTACCGAAGGATCTCGCTAACCGCTGAACCGATATTGTTCTCCTTTATAGTGATGCTTCTTATAGGTCCTGGGAAGGTTTTAAACTATTTTTTGAGGAGGGTGTCATCACCCCCCACCACCCCAAAAAAATATTTTTTTACTCTTTTGAAACTCAAATTTAAAATGGGATGAGGTCGACTTTTCCCCCTTTTACCTCAAGTGCACCTAGAGGCTTCTAGGGGCGTAGCCGCTAGTAAACCCCGAACAAACATATTATGCAAATCTGAATTTTCAAAATAGCAGCTTTATTATTCATTTAGGATGATTTTACAATAAATATGAAATGTAGATGCCTCTTTTGGTTACAAAATTCCACTGTTATTTTTTGATTAATCAGCACCAATAAAGCACAAGATCTCAAAAACAGCATTTGGGGGTAATACTGGTGAACAAATATATTATGCAAATCCAAAACAAAGCAACAAAAAAAAGGTTTTTTGGCACTTTTCTCCTCTTTTATAGATTGATTATGATAAAATAATATTTTTTTAAGGGATTTATGCATTAATTATTATGAAATATAGTATAAGGTAGAAATTAATGATTTTTCTAAATAAGAAATGATTGAAAAAAATAAATTCGATCCCTATCACTTTAGAGGACAGCTGCTGACCCCCAGTCTTATGGATGAACCTAAATACATGTTAAAGATAAAAATTACCCTGAAAATTATACAAAAATGTTTTTTTATGTGTTAAAAAATTCATTTTACAATCTTGATTTTGAGGATGATGACCTTTCAGATGCTCCTGTTGGTGGTGATGGTGAGCCAAATGTTATCTAAGTACATGCCCATTACAACAACTTGTCTATTAACCTATGTACCATTTTTTGTAGTCATAGCAGCCTCCAATGGAGCCTTCCGACAAGAATTATAACCATCTTCTAAAAACTACAGTATTCACCTTATGAATTGAAGTAAATAAAATTGCAATTCTTTTCTTTTTTAATAATGCTGGGCTGGAGGATGCTATAACTACAAAAATTGGATCATAGTTTAATATATAAGTTGTCATCATGGACATGCACTTTGATAACATTTGTCTCACCATCACCACCAATAGGGGCATCTTAAAGGTCATCATCCTCAAAATCAAGATTTTAAAATAGATTTTTTCAACACACCAAAAAACATTTTTGTATAATTTTCAGGGTAATTTTTATCTTTAACATGTATTTAGGTTCATCCATAAGACTGGGGGTCAGCAGCTGTCCTCTAAAGTGATAGGGATCGAATTTATTTTTTTCATACATTTATTATTTAGAAAAATCATTAATTTCTACCTTATACTGTATTTCATAATAATTAATGCATAAATCCCTTAAAAAAATATTATTTTATCATAATCAATCTTTAAAAGAGGAGAAAAGTGCCAAAAAAACCTTTTTTTTGTTGCTTTGTTTTGGATTTGCATAATATATTTGTTCACCAGTATTACCCCCAAATGCTGTTTTTGAGATCTTGTGCTTTATTGGTGCTGACTAATTAAAAAATAACAGTGGAATTTTGTAACCAAAAGAGGCATCTACATTTCATATTTATTGTAAAATCATCCTAAATGAATAATAAAGCTGCTATTTTGAAAATTCAGTATTGCATAATATGTTTGTTCGGGGTTTATATTGTATACAGGAATAAACAAATATGATAATCTTGTGAAAATTCTTTTTCTAATTAGACCAAAGTGTTTGACAGCGCTCTAGAGTTTTATATCTGATAAAACAGCCCAATTTTGATTTGTCAGTATTTTATTTTGACATTTTGCAATGCTATCCTGTAAATGTACTGGGGGAGGGGGGGGTTGATACCTGCTACAGGAAAAATAAGAGAATTTGTGGAGTTACTTTATATTGCATCAATAATAGATTATGTTTATTCCAACAAACGAAATAAAATAATATTTGGGGGGCAGATGAAAAGATCGTCTTTACTTCAAATTGCTGCCTCCAAAATAGCGAAAAATCAGCTGAATTAACAATATACTTTTTTAAATTAATTCTTTTTATAGAAGGAAAATAAGAAAGGAAAGAGTGGTGAAAAAGAAAGAACTGTCAGCCCAACTGAAGCCGAGAAACCCAAAACAAAGGCAAGAGTAAAGAATAAGTAAATATTTATTTATTGCATCGTATTATATACAGCTTTCCGCAGATATTAAAATAAAATATTATAATATTAAAACCAGTTTTGTTAGCCTAGAGGGGCCGCGATTACAAAATTGGTATTAGTTTTATAAATTTTGTTTTAATATTTGTAGAAATGTTTCTGTAGCTCGAAAACAGAAATAAAGCTCAATAACTTATATCTTTACTAAAATGAAGGATGGTACCGAGGTCACAAAGCCTAAGAAGGATACAATTTTATATTTTGAAGAAAACCACGAATTGCCGAAAATGGAAAATGGATTTGAAGATGAAACCACTAAGGAATTTTTAATTCTTAACAACCAGTTTTTGATGTTAACAATGTTAAAATTGGTTAGGTATAAATAAACTTTAATTCACAGAATGCCAAAAGTATGTCAAATAATAAATTCAATGAAGAATTAATTGGCAGATATTATGGATGTTAAAGTAAGTTGTACTTCCTAGTTTATGTTCAAAGAAGATAAGAATTAAAATGTTTAATCAGGTTTACATGGCAATTCAAGGGACAAGGTTTAGAATCAGTCAACAGCACTTTAGCGTACTCTTTCAGGTAATGATCTTTAGGAAATTTGTCATACCCTACTAAATCTAAAATTAACAGTCAGACTCGTCATAAATCCCATATGAGACAAATGCCTTTGTTATACCTGTTTTAGGATAGCTTCGTGGAGGGAGGGGACATTGGCCTGTTTATTACAATAGTTCCCAAAATTTTATGATTATGTTTTCTTATTCATTTGCTTAACATTTGGTTGGTTCATTCAGTTGAGTGTCATAACATTTAAATCTCTAATTGTATTATTACAAAGGATAATTTTGTGTATCATCATTGGGGATGTACCTTAATTTATAGACCATTGTCTTATCCTTTTTAATCCCTGGATAGCTTAGGTATCTTCTGGGTATTTTTTTGGTTGCATACAAAAAAAAGATTTTAGATACCTAACCTTTTTGCTTTTTTTGTAATCTTGGGAAATGGGAACCTACTGAAATATTCTAACTAAGCAAATTCTTGTTCTATGATCAATTTTACTGTTAGGCAACTAAACTATTTTTCTGGACCCAGCCTTGAATTTCAAAGTTCATATAAATGAGTTGAACAAAAAACTCTCTAAATCATCATTTTGTCTACGAAAATGCCAAAGTCTACTTACTGAAAAAGCCCTCAAGGCTCTGTATTTCTCTATTTTTCATTGTCATTTGGTTTATGGAATCCTTATTTATTCGTGTGCATCACATTCAAATCTTACTGGTATCATAACAAAACAAAAAATGGCTGTAAGATGTATTAAGCAAGCAACTTATTATAGTCATTCTCGACCTTTATTTAAAGATCTCAATATTTTACCCTTTGAATCTTTATCACTTTATTTTAAATTAAAATTTATTTATGAGTACATAAATAACTTGTTGCCCAGGTCTTTTAATAACATGTGGCCAAGAAGGGGGGAATTAAATGGTAACTATAATTTGAGGAACAATAATAATCTCACTGTTCCTTTTTCCAGAATCAACTTAGTAGAGAGGCTTCCTCTTTGTTCTCTACCTAATACATGGAATAGTTTTAATGACTGTGACAATATAAAAAATGCCTTAAACCTAAATCAATTTAAGAAGCAGCTTAAAAAATGTATTCTCTCAAGAATAGATATAACATGTAATAGACTACTTTGTCGTTCTTGCCACCTAAGAATGTAAAACCTCTATGTTGTCTGTTTTACAAGCCTTAGATTAATCAATTCTCCATTCTTTACTTAATTATAAGTATTTTAATCATTAATATGAACTCACACACACTCACTCAATCATCCTACCATTTCCGTCTGCAAATCCTTTCCCTATTCATATCCCTGTAATATACCCTTATAAAATGTTTACTTTCTCGTTTTAATAAAAAGATTCACACTACCTTTTAGTTTATTTTTCTATGATATTTGCAAAGGCTATCTAATATCACCTCGATAGAGATTATTTAGTCCTTTGACACGTATATTAACTTTTTTGTCTTATGTGGATATTATTAACCTTGTTATTATACTGTAATTAATTAATCATGATCAATTTTACTGCTTGTTTGTGATTATTTATGTCATGTATATTTTACTATGTGTCATAAAATAAATATTTCATTTCATTTCATTTCACTATACCTGGCCTGCTCTAAATAAATTTTAATATAAAGATTTTCCTCTAATCTATATTTTATTTAAAGGTTTGTATGCTAAATGGTGAGACAGGAAAGTCCTGGGTGTTTGCAATGAGTCCTGACAAACGTATAAGAGGGGATAAGAGTATCATGGACCTTCTCCATGTGAAAGACTCAAACAAGGGCAAGGACTTTGTTATGGATATTGCTGATGCTAAAATAGGTAAGTAAATGTCAAGAAATAAATATTGTATTTCCTTACAATAAGTGTATGATGGATTCAAACAGAAAATACCGAATAGTTCTTATTTTTAAATTATTACACAATTCCTAAATGAAATGAAGTTATCTAATTAGTGTCAAATTAATTATGACAAAAAAAACTATCTTTCAAATGCTTGACATTGATGTTCATCAATGAAAAACATTTACATTTACTACATTATTTTATACTTTCTGCATTTCAGTCAAAATATTGGTATATTTTGTTAGGCCTAAGAAAGACATTCAAAGATTGAATTGATTTCAAATCAAGCAATGTTTGATGTTTCAAAAATCTTATTGTGCAAAAAAATCTTGCTGAAATCTACAATTATGCTTACCTTCTGCCACTCATAGACATTTTCTCAATTTATCACAAATTGGGGATTTTCTTTTATTTGGCAGCTCACACTTTTCTCTTTAAAATAACTCATTATGTTATACTAACAATGCACTTTTTTACATTCTTCAATGTCTGCTCTTTGTTGTGATTCTTAAATTTCATGCAAATGAGATGACATTGGCTATAAATTGATATTGCTAGAGATTAACCAAATACATTTTTATTTAGAATGCTTCAGAAACATGGATTCATTTCACAACAATATTATCAAATTTCTTAAAGAAGCCAAGTCTGGCTCTAAAGAAATTGAACTTGTCCTGTATTCAAATGCAGAGCATCATGAGTTGTACAGGTGCATTGGAAAGAAGCTACTACCACATGTCACTACTGCTTATGTGTATGAGGACATTGTCATTGACAAAGACATCAAGCCCATCAGTGGTGAAGAGTGGAGGTCTAACAAGTGGGTTTTGAAGTTAAGAGAACTCGTTAGCAAGATCACTAAGGATAAATTCAAGAAGAAGAAACTTAGGCATGCAATTTCACCCTCTGAAATGTTTTCAACTGTTCTTAATATCAAGTTCCAGCTCATATTTGAAATAAGATTTCATTCTGCTTACAGTGTTTGATCTCACAAATTAATGTTGATTGAAATTGTTCTTTGCTCTTGACATGCAGTTGAATATTTTTTTTGATTTCACTAATCATGAAAGGCAACTGTTTCTTTCAGATTGTCTAACTTAAAACTTACACGGCATGATAACTTCATGGTGCTTCTCTAATATAATCTTTTCTTATAATAAAAAATGAGGTAGGGTAGTTATAAGGTTATAGAAAAATGTCTTTTTTGGACAATGATATATAGACCTAGTGAACATAACACTTATAAGTAGGAATAATAAGGTTAAAAGAAAAAAACCATCTATCAAAATATTCAAAGTCAAAAATACTATACTCTGGTTTGTTCTTCAGACTTCTTAGTTGATAATACAACATCCATCTGTAACTAAAGTGTAAGTCATTATACTTTAATTTCTGATGCAAGCTGATGAATGGAATAGGCAAGGCTGTCCTTATTGCAACTCTGCGAATCCAATGCATTATGCTGCTTATATTATTCTTTTACAGGTTGCTGCTTTTATGTACAAATCAATTTTATTATGTAAAATAATCTATGTCCTCAAAACATGAACTATGATAAGTTTTTGAGTTGCTTTTGGATTATTAGCCAAATAGTACACTCAAACCAAGAATATGGATCTTACAACTTAGCTTCATGTATTGTAGGATAAGCAAAGTAGCATCTGTTAATTTGCTGTTTCTTTGAATGTTAGAAGTTCTCTAACATTTTAATGGGACATTGTCTCATATCATCATTATTTATTGTCCTAAGTTTGTTTAAATGACTTTGGATTGAAAGAACTGAACTCTTAATTACATTAATTAGATAGGCTAGTCTGGTTTATACTGCTGTTATGCTATTTGTATTAGTATCCAGCTCATAAGGTTGTTTGTATAAATTGAGCATTATTGCAATATCTTAAAGTCTTACCTTATTCTGAATAAATAATGTTGTACATTCAGGTATATGAAATAAGATGTAGGAATTCATTTATAACTTAAAGAAAGAACCAAAATCTTCAGATGTCAACTTCTTGGCATTTACTTTTGTGTCTTCTTACCAACAGACACTGAGAAGGATTTTAGTGTTGGATTAAACCATTTCCTAGTTACTGTTAACTCATATTTAGGAACTTCAATCTTTCTCCTTTACTGTATGACAGTCAGTGTCTTACTTGTAGAGAATGCTTTAATAGCTCCTCAGAATTAATAACTCCTGATCATGGAGTCTTTTCAATTTTTGTAACAGGAATTTCTAATTCTTGTGTATCCAAATTGTACCATAGAATGAATTCATTGTGTTGAACTTGCTGTGCTATTCAAGTGAATTCAAGCTCCTTCCTTTGGTTAAAACTAGTGGAGTTCTTTTAGTATCCCCGCTCCACACAGACACAACCGCGTGGAAGCACTTTGGGGTAAGTTTAAAATTAAATTTTTTGATAACTTAATTTTTAGGTAGATAAAATGGTAAAACCAGGAACAATGATGAAACAAATTTATGAATGTATGAATTTTTATATGTCCACGTATCATAAAAATACCATTCTTTTTGCTAATTTGGAACTGGACAAGAAAAAACACTTTCTTTTCTCACCTTAGCGTAATTTTCTCCCTTTAAATTAGAATTTTTCTCATCATCCTAGAATTGGCTATCTTGCTTACTTGATTCACATATCCTAAAAGTAAAGTAAAATATACTTTTTTGGGCTAATATTTGTGTTAGTATAAACTACTTAACTTAATATACTTTAGCATAATACAATCACTTGCCTTTCTGCTGAACTGAAGCATAACATGCTGCCTTAAAATTTACACACGTTAATTTTGTAGAGTAAAGCTCAAGATGGTAACAAGAGAAAGTCTGTGGATTCTTCGGTGAAATCTGACACAGCAGCCAAGAAGGCAAAGGTGGAACCTAAAGCAGCATCAGCAAATACTGCCTCAGCCAATAAGGCAAAGGTAGAACCTAAGGTTGCATCAGCAAATACTGCTAAAGGTGAGAATAGATGCTGTTTGATTAAATAAAAAGGATATGAAATTGTAGAAGATGGGTTTGAGATTTAAATTGTTTTTTAGCAACATTTAGGTAACACAAAAAATCTAATGCCATATATAAGATTTTAAAATAATTTAATTGTAAAACTTAGCTTTTGTGTTTCTAAAAATTTATAATGCTAGTGATCTCTAGCAAGATTTTGTCTATTTGTTAATGATTATGAACATAACATTCCTATTGATTTAGACACTAAGAATGAGGATCTTAGAAAGAAACTTGCTTCTTCAAAAGTTGTCCAATCCCAAGTCAATAAGAACTTCAATAATGGAAGGTTGGTATTTTTTACACAAGGATATTTCCGTCTATTTTTACAAGGTCTTCATTTTTTTGCATATTTTCTGTAAAGTTGGGTGTAAACTTTTAGTCAAATGCTCTTATTAGGTCAAACTGTTCTTAATTAGGACCAAACATTTGGTCAACATTTTGTTTTTGACATAAAAACGTCAAATTCCACTTATATAGGGACAATAGAGGCCAGGGTAGACAGAATAATAGAGGCCAATCTGGAAGACAGGATAATAGAGGACAATTCGGAAGACAGACCAATATGGGAACAGCTGGAAGACCTATCAACCCATGGGCTCAGGGTCAAGGTAACTCATTTTATTGTGGGAAAAATTCCTGGGAAGAAGGGACACTCGACAGTAAATTATTAAATAAAATCAATATTTCATTTGTTGGCCTAAAATATTTGGGGATTTTTCTAAAATCTTACTTCAGTTGGTTTACAATTTTTTCTTTGTTTAAACTTTTTCATCAATAATCTCAAGAAGTGTATCTTTGTTTATTGTAATTGGGGGTTTACATCACTTTATCCCTTATTATCACTGAAAAATTCCCCTTTTATATTTGTAAGCTACAGAATCAGACTTTTCAGTTTTCGAGTCTGTCTCGGTAGGCGGTTAAATCTCGCCGTTTTCGAGATGTTAAGGTCAAATAGACCAAACATCCTCTTACTTCCCCAGAGTGAAATTAGTACAGGTTACTAATGAGAAATTGAATTCCATGAAACCGGTGGTACTGAAAAAAAATAACAAAATTAATACATAGGTAATTTTAATATCATTTCAGAATAAAATAAGTTTTTATAAAGTTTAATTTTTGAAATCCTTACAATAGGTTTGGTGATTTTCATAAAAATTATATAAAGAAAAATGTTAAAAAATCTGCTTTTTCACGGCAAAAACATAATAGAAATTAATAATTTTCAGATAGAATTATCATAAATATATGTTAAAATGTTCATACATATAAATATTTCAATTTAAATTGGTCTTTTCAATGAAAATTAAAGAAAACAAAATTTTTAGTTTTGTAGCTAAAAAAAATCATTCAAAATTCAAATATTCGTTCACCGCGAAAAATAACCTTACCTAGGACATGCACTCATCAAGCCAGGAAGCATACGAGGGAATCTAAGCACAGCTAACACACATATCAATTGACAATACATGAGTTTTCAAAACCAAACATGGCGCTGCATGGCTTGAATATAAACAAAAGAATGGCTTTGTTTATGTTTGGGGGCGCGCTCTCCAGGGAGTATGCCGCGTCTACAAACAGCACAAAAGTCGTCTTCGATTGACTTTGGGATAAGGAAAAATGGTTTTAATGAAATGGAATCAGACAAGGAAACATACACACATAGTTACCAAGACAGAGTCATAAAGATTAATAAGATTGTTTTTACATATGTCTAGTCTATGTTTATAACTAATAACTATACTGTAATGTCAGGAGAAAAAAGTTTCTTCCTCAGCATAAGTACACTTATTTACAGTCAACCCTTTAATTGCAAAACTTTGTCTAAGTGAAGCAAGCTCTCTAATATGATTCAGACCTGTCATTCGTCTTAGAAAGCAGCATTATCTATCAATGTTCCTTAACTGCGTTACGGTGATGAGAGTTCGAGTTCTAGTCCCCATGTGGCAACTCAAATTTCTCAGTTGAACACATTCACGCAACTTCCCCTGGTTGTGTGAGAAGGGGATTAGTGAGTAAGTTTGGATACTTAATAGTCAAGTACATAATATCAGTACTACCCTTATCCCAAGCTCCTCTGAGGAGAGCGTCATTCATTACGGTGACTTAATTTGGGACACCTGCCATACTCGGCGAGGGTGAGGTAATAATGAGTAGCTCTCATGAGATAGCGGGTCAAGTCATAATGTGCTTGAACGTGGAGCTTGATAGCCCTAGTGGCTATACAAAAGTGTCTCAGCCTACTCCATGACTACTTAGGTCCAAACCCTAAGAGACTATGGCTAATCAATCAATCAATCAATCAATGTTCCTTTATATTTAGGCCAATATGACATAAACCATCCCTACAATAACATACAACAGGCCTCTGCGGCGTTACTAGGTGATAGGCCATCTATGGCCATTAGAGAAGAGTTTCAGGTATAAGATTTTAATCTTATTATGATATGGCTCAATTTATCTCTATTTATATAGCATTCCACCAGATGAATTATTTTTAGATATATTAAAATTTTCAAGATTCATTTTGATTATAATTGGACTAGTTGTTTAGCATTAGAATAATAGGTATAGACTTTGGTAAAAATAATAAAAAATACTAATTTTCTTCACGCTTAATTTATGATACTTTTCTATATTTAATTTAAATATAAAATTGTTTATTATGTGTTACCTTCAATCTTTTTTTGCCTACATTTGTTGAGGCTTAAAAGGTTCATTATAAATATTATTGATCAATATATTTTTGTAGAGAAATTATACTACAGGGAGGTCAGATATGCCATCCCGACTGGGAGGAGGCATGGGGCCAAGAAACGACTCAGTAAGTAGCTTTTGAGTTGTCTGAAAAGCTTTATAATAGTCGGTTTGATGAATAAAAGCGAAATAATTCTTACTTCTGTCTGATTAAAAGATCATATTAAATATTATACCTAACCAACCTCCTAAAACAAAGGTAGATTTTAATTTTGATATATGGCGGAAAAAAATGATTCTATCCAAACTGGTTTTACAAGACGTATTTTTAATTTATGATTTAATTAGGGGTTGAGCTCTGAACTGATGCAGAAACAGATGGCCATTCAGATGGAGGCCCAGAGAATTGAAAAGCTGAAGGTAAATTTTATTTTAAGGAAAGCTCACACATCCATGTGTCTTACTATGTAATGCTCTGTGATTCCAGTATGATGAAACTACTATGCTTTTGTCTACAACGTACCTCACACTATTACCTTTTAAACTTTACCATTATTTTATTTTTTTTGTTTAACAGCTTATGTTGCCCTGCTACTTATGGATGAAATTGTCCTTGTTTTAGTTGGAGCTTGAGTTGGAAAAGATTAAAATAGAGAGAGCCAGGTTGAGCCAGATGAAAAGTTCTATTGGGAACGAATCCAAATTCAATATCAGCAGCTATCAGTCCTCCGACAAACCTGGAAACTATGACCAATATGACAAGTCTAGACAATATGACAACAATGACAGGTACCAATATGGAGGACAGGCTGACAGTTATGGAATGCAAGATGGATTCCAAAATGGCGGCCGCCAAGCAAACATGTCAGCTGACAGGTAATGATTACTGCTAAACTTTGTCGCCAATTTTAAGATTATATTACTTTTATATCAAACCAACATTTTAAAAGTAATTTAATGTATGAGAATATAAAAATTAAAATTTTTAGGTTCCCGAATGACCGCAAAGCCCCTGGCATGTTTACAAGTGGGAATCAGATTACCAGGGATGACGTAAAACGTGTAATGAACAGTGGCAGTTTAAACCCGGCGGCGGGTTCCCGTTTAATGGGCGGAGCAATGAACAATACAGGTAATGATGAAAATATATTTAATTGCATGGATTCAAGAATGAAGGGAGGAAAATTAGCAGGAAGGGAGGGGACATTGGGCTGATTATTACATTAGTCGGTAAAGTTTTATAATAACGTTATCTTATTCGTTGGCTTAACAACTTTTGGAACTTTTGAACATTCATAAGTTGGTTAATTAAGTTGGGTGTCCAAATGTTTCAACCACTAGGCACTAATTGTACTCTAAAGAACGGGTAATTTTGTGTATCATCATTTGGGATGTACATTAATTTATCGGCCATTTTCTTATCCCTGTACATTTTGATTTCCAAAAGTTTAAGAAACAAGACCCTAATTTATTAGCTTAAATTCTTTGGGGACTTATTAAACCTTGCTTGGTTGGTACCAATCAGCAATGTCGAAAAATTATCAAACAATACAAACAAAAAACCTAAATTCAGGAAACAGCGGAATGGGCGGGGCTATGATGAACAGAGGAGGCGGAGACATGCAGTCTGCCTCAGACAGGTTTGCTCAGCCGCCTGCACAGAACAGATTCAATCCTATGATGGGGACATTCTCAAACAATAGAAATTGGCCAAAATAAAATGAAGGGCTTCATATTTCGACCTTGATTCCTGTAGCATAAATCACCATTGTTTCAGCATTTTTTTACCTAATTGTTATTTTACTGTTTATTGAGCACTGTAATCCCAGAACAAAAACTTATTGTTTAACTGAAACTTTAGATATTGTGTTTCAAAAAGTATTTTGATATAATTAAAACTCCCTCAAATTAGAGTAAATATACTTTTTTTCTTCTTTAGCATGCAAAAAAAGATTCAGTACCTAATAATAACATCTTGCAAATTCTTACATCAAATAAATATTGTTTATTTGTGGTAATATTTCAAATACTGGTTACCTAAAAAAAATTGCACAGAAGACATTCTCAATATTTGTTTTTGAATTCTTGTCCTGGTTCAATTTGTAAAAAGAATCTTTCAGATCAAATAAACCAATCATAAGTTTCAATTCCATGTTTTTTTTTGTATTTCTTGACTGTTTTTAAAATTGTTTTTTTTTTCAATGTTAACAGAGACTAAAATTAATGTAACCATCTTTTATTCATTAATTTGTTTGTAACAATAATAGTTATTTCTCGCATCGTATTATAAACGGCTTTCCGCGGATATAGAATGTACAATTATGAGATTAAAACTAGTTTTTTTAGCCCCGAGGTGACGAAGTCACCGGCTAAAAAAACTAGTTTTAATCTTATGGTTGTACATTTCTATATTCGTAGAAAGCTGGATATAATACGATGCTAGACATAGTTTTTTCGTATGGATGAGAACCGGTTCCTATCCACCGGATTCGAATAAATACGAGAAAAGTTATTCAAATGTTTCCTTAATTTAGATTTCAATAAAAATAATGTAAAATGCCGGATAAAAAGGAGGAAGAAAAATCAACTTTTGAAAATGGAAACACTAAGGAATTCATATTTTACTTAATTATTATGAAATATCTAATCAATAGATAGGATGTAAAGGTGACTCCAGTAAAAAAAGTTAGATCATGTCTCTAAAAGCTTAAATATAAAAAATCTTCCCTTTTTTGCTCAAGGGTTCTTGAAACATTTGAGGTTAGGTTCATTTTTAGGGGTTTTAAAGCCCTGTAGGTAATAGGGGGGAGGGGGTTGTAAAAAAAAGTTAGTTCATGCCCTTAAAAGCTATAGTCAGATAAATCTTTCTATTTGGTCAAAGGGTTATGACCACCCTACCCACGGATTAAACATCTTTTCTTACTTCCCCCATTTTGTGAGAGAGAAAATAAAATATGTAATCTGTCAGATTTATGTCTCAACTCAAACACTGCGATATTGTTCAATCAGAAGAATAATTCAGGTGAAGATCTTATTTAAATTATTTTTCAGATTATAAAAAAGATAGCGGTTCCTATCATTGTATTTATCTTTGTTCAGATTGGCTGTTACAATAGTGGAACCTCAGAGCAGGTTCATCTGGTCAGCAAACCTGGACCTTTGAAGCAGTATGCCAGTCATCTTTTATTACAGTATTTGAAGTGGAGGTAAAAGGATTTTTTCAAAAAAAAATGTCTAAATTTTTCTTATCAGATCATGTATTATGTTTAGGGCAATTTATACCCTATATAAATCAAAACCTAAAGCTGATGAACCTATTACCATTAGGTAGTAATCAAGACTTGGCAGCCCATTTATCGCAAGGTTGTTTAAAATATCTTACTTTACGGTACAATCTTATCTTTATTTAGAGATGTGGAGTCGGAAAAGCCTTGGTTTCGCAAAGAGGGGGATGTAAGGTTAGGTAAGACAAGTATTTTTCAGGGGTGTATATTCTGCATGGGATCCCCGGCTCAGGGGGGGGGGGGGGAATAAAAAATATGTGGTTGGAGGGGAAAAAAATGTAAAAATTAAGAAAACTGAAAACATTTTTCCATTTCCCCCCCTCCTTGGTGGAAAAAAAACTAAAAAAATGTGTGGTAGGAGGGATAAAATAAATAAAATAGAGTTCTTTAAATATTTTTCCATTTTCCCCCCTAATTGGTGAGAAAAAAACTAGGGGGGAAAAAAATAAAAAAATTTGTAGCCGGGGAAAAAAAATAAATCTTGTGCAGAATATACACCCCTGGTATTTTTTGGCACAAAGTATTTTGTAAACGTTTCGATAACTTACACTAAGTTTTTGTATGCCCGTCCGTCTGTAACGGTGTGAAATAATTACAATTTCAATGTAGTAAAATCGCCGCTATCGCCGAAAATTGCCGTTTCCCAACGATTTTTTTTTATTTTCTCGCCATTTTCCGCCGCCGTTTCTTCACAGTTCCATATTGTACCTCTTTGAAGCAACAGCCATGTCAAATCTCAGAGCTGTAACTCTTTATTTAGTTGAGTTCCTTTGACTTTTAGTTTTGGTTTCAAAAAGTGTCACTTCCGCCTCCCTCTCTTTATATTATCTTTATTAAGGATAAGAGAAATTCATTTTGCAATGTCATATCTTAGTATCAGTGTGTCTTTTAAGATTGTTGTTCTGATATATTACAAGAATTTATCAACTTTATAAAGAAGGAGAGCAAAGAAAATGCAGTCACTCTAGGTATTTAGATATCTTCAAGTAGCGCAGCTACACTATACATATTTTTTATGTCATGAACAGTATATATACTCTTACTTTTTTGAAAACGTGAAAGGTATTAACACATCTTAGATAATAGGAGTCTAATATTTTGTAGAGACAAACTTAGAGATAGGAATAGGGAAACTTGACTGTAAATTCCACTGGTACCCAAAGTTTTATAACCATTTATCTTATTCGTAGGCTTCAAAACTTCGGTTACTTTTCAAACGTAAGAGTGTAAAGTTTTCAGCCAATAATTGGGGAAATATTTCAATTTATCGTCTATTGTCTCATCCATGAATAAACCAAATCCTACAAACGTCTTACCTCTTACAAAAATGAAATATCTAAACAATCTGGATTTCAGTATTTTACAGTACCGCGGAATACCACGAGTTAGCCGCAGCATTTAAAGAGAATCCTACTTTGGCTCAGGAATTTTGATCTTGGATTGCCTTGATTTTCACCTGGCTTTTAAAGCGAAGATTTTCTATATTTGGGGTCAGTACATCTATACTTGTTAAATTAAACTTTTACTGGGGATAAACAAAGATTAAATAAACAAAGTGGATTAAGGACCAAAATTAAATCCCATCATCTTCCCAATCCCTCAATTAATTGTCAGCTAACCCATTAAATGACAAAAATTAAGTTTATTTTATAAAAATTTTTACTTACAATCCAAGTTACATCATCTAAATAGGAGTTCAAGAAGATTGTACAGAGTATTGTCATTTATGAACACTATAAATACAAAGGAATAAATGATCATTTTCTCTTAAAATATATTAACATAATTTGTTTTTTTTTTGTTGTAATATTTCAATTTAAATATCTACATATTATCTTTATGTAAAAGTAACAGTATGTCTGTGTTTGTATGAGTGTTTGTCTGTACTGGACTGTACTGTACTGTACTAATACTGCTGGACTTTATTAGTTTTCATTTACAATATAGCTTTTCATAGAAAAAATTACCTTCCAAAAAATTTGTCTTGTTTTTAAATGGGTCGACTCATCCCCACCTTTCTTATAAAGTGCCCCTAGAGGCCTCTAGGAGCGTAGCCATTAGTTTTGAAGATTGTATTCCAGAATGATGCTTATGAATATTAATATAAAATTTTTGCCTTAATTGTAATCAACTTACAAAATAAACATAATGTTTTTTTACTTGTGTGAAAATTATCTTTTCATATACCTAGTGAACGAAAAAGCAAAAGACTTTTGCTTTAAAGCTATAGACAAACTTCTAGATGTAAAGGTCAGTTTTTTTAATGCATATTTATTCTACAATTAATGAGGGTAGGTTTGTCTATTAGTCTGTCTGAAATATCTATATAACTGATGCAAGGATCTTAATTGAATATTACCCTTCTCTAGATTAAACTTTTTTGTTGAAAAGTTTGAACACTGCTAGTTCGTATCAACCAGTCAAAAAAGTGGACAAAGCTTTTTTTAGCCAACGAATGAGAGAATAAAACCTTAGGTACGAGTATATTTTTCCTCCCGAAAAATCATAGCACAAAATCCTAGAACTAAAGTTTTATATGATTTTAGATTCGAGTATATTCTTGTGACAAACTGGCAGAGCTTTTGAGACAACTTTTTGTTGAGTCTCAGAAAAAAGAGGAGGATTTTTATCCATTAAAACCCGACTTTGATAGGATACCTAGAATCCAGGTAAACAAGCTATGACGATATGTTTAATATTTGTTTAATGTTTAGTTATCTATGATCTCTACGTTTATTAAAACTTGTGATTTCTGACACTATAGTTTTATATGGTTGAAGTTGTTAATGATATTTTGACTGGGGAATGGGGATTCCTTGGGCGACAGGGCAAATGTAGTTTTTCTAAAGGTACTAAATCCCTCATTATCAATACGCTCATAGTAAATATTCTATATTGTAAACTATTTATGGATTTTCTATGTTAGATGATTGTTTATATTTTTTTTACTTAATTGTTGTTCTTAGATTTTATGGAAGCTATCATCCTTGTTAGATTTTTTTTACATAGGTCAGCTATCCAAGATTGTTATGGAACAGCCAACCAAAATACCTTCTGCTCTCTAGTATACGAGTAAGTTTTTTCTCATATTTATTCATATGAAATCTGTCACCCAAGCCATCAATTACTTCCCCCCTAACCCTGTTCTTAACCACCCCCACCCCCTAATACAACCCAGGCACCGTCTCCACTATCCTAAGCTCCAAAGTTACCTCCACTCCATCAATGCTTCTCTTTCACACAGCTGCCCATCTTATTGACCTCTGGCAAAATCCCATCTTTGTAGATGTCTTCCTATCCTCTCACCCAAGATTTATTTCCTTCCTCCTCTTCAACGCCCCCCTCCAGAGCTCCCGCCATAAGCCCCCCCCCCCCCCCAAATTAAGAGATGACGACCCAGTACACTAAAATGAATCAGGAGCAGCCAATACAAAAACAACAATATAATCTGTCTTGCTAAATCTTGTATTGATTTGTCCTCGAGTTTAAGACTATTTTGCAAAGATATGTCAAAACTAAAATAATGAAACTCGCGTTCTCTTTCTTTAGAAATAATTTTAAAAGGTTTCAAATAAATGGTATTTTTTTCAATGAAATAATAAGTCTTACGCTTTTAGGTTGATTTTAGTCGTTTTGACTGGAAAGAGGAACAACATCCTTTACCTAGGAATATTTTTACTTTAAGCTTGATAGTTTTATTTAATGCTCTACTGTCAAGCGCGTGATGTCATCAGAGTTGGGAAAATCATATAACATATACCAATAGAACAAAAAAAATATAAATGTGATGGTTGTACCGTGGAAGATTTGTTTTTATATATGTACATATTACATATTACCAAAATTATAAAATTACTTCAGGGATCTAAAGGGATAAGACAAAGGCAAATTAATTGATGAACATCCCCAATGATAATACACAAACTTGCCCCTTCTGCAGATAACAATTAGTGGTTAAATAGTTTGGACACCCAACTTGATAAACCAAACAATCAAAATTCAAAGAAAGTCGCAAAATATGTAGATAGAGCCAATGAGTAAGAAAAATTATTAAGAAAATATTGAGGACTAGTAAAACAAACAGCCCAATGTCCCCTTCCTTCCTCGAATTACTCGCTGACTGAAGATAATTCTTTAATCCTCAAAATATAAATAGTTATCTTATGTTATAGTTTAAAGTACCCAAATTTAAGTATTGCTTTATCAAATAGCAATAGATAATGTTTCTGTTGCTGTGTCTATTGCTGCGCTACCTAGGAATCTTAGAAAAGTTAAATATAATGAATTGTCAGGGAGTGTTATAAAAAAGTTTGTTCAACATTGGAGTCTACAAATACTAACTGTGTTACTGCATTTGGGTAAATCATATTTTTCATAGCATTTTTTAAAATTCTACTAAAGGGGGGGGGGGCGAAAGTGACACTTTTTGTAACCAAAACTAAAAGTCAACAAAGGAACTCAACTAAAAAAAGAGTTACAGGTCTGAGATTTTGCATGGCAGTTGCTGTATAGGAGTACAATATGGAACTGTGAAGAAACGGCGGCGCAACTGCCGAAAACCGCCGTTTCCCGCCGAATTTTTTTTTGCCTTTTCTCGGCGGTTTTAGGCGGTTGCGCCGCCGTTTTTTCACAGTTCCATATTGTACTCCTATAAAGCAACTGCCATGCAAAATCTCAGACCTGTAACTCTTTTTTTTAGTTGAGTACCTTTGACTTTTAGTTTTGGTTTCAAAAAGTGTCACTTTCGCCCCCCCCCCCTTTAGCCGTACATTACTACTCTACATTAACATGAAGATTTCTCAAATAAAATGAAGTTATAGTCATGTTGTCCTTTTAACTTTTTCAAGTTTTTCTCATTATTTATACCTACTGCTTTATTGACATTGTTATTCTTGATTTTTTGTTATTGTCTTGTTAATCATGTGTCTTTTTTATTTTCTTTTATTATAGAAATGGAATGTTTCGATGCAACCAGCCTGTGATTGTTAAATTTAAAGATCTCAAAGTGAGCTGAATATTTTTTCCAAAAAGACAAAATAAAATTAAAATTTTTAACTTTGGTCTACAAAATTGTCATTTCATAAGATCCAAAGATGGATTGTCATTCATCTTTGAATATAGAATACATGAATATTGTGGTAGTTTCTCGCATACACTGATGAAATATTTATCCCAGCTGGCTAATATATCCATACTCCCCTTTTCCCTAGTTACTTTACCCCATCCACTCCCCTGACTATGGAGGAACGAATTGATAATATCTGATGACTGTGTCAGCAACCTATATGGACGAGAAAATTTTTCCATTTTTAGATTATGATTTAAAAATTCATTTACAAAGATACAAAGAGTATTATTTTATCTAGGAAGATACGAAGAGTATATCCTATAAAGGGAAAATACTGGACTTCTACACAGCCTCTGGCTCCTGTACTCTGTACACTTATAATAATGTCTACTTTGCTCTGGTTGTATTCCAATTTAATGATAAAATCAAAGGAATGTTAGTGATTTTAATTATTTATTAAATAAGGTCCTTTATTTATTAAATAATGACCATTATTTACATTATATCGCAACAGTAAAATAAAAATTTCTTTCAAAAGGACAGTATCGTCAATTTTTAGTAGATTGTTTAACAATATAAACTAAATGATAAAATTTTAGGTCATTTATATTAAACAGTCGAACGTACCAGGGATCTTAAGGGATTAACAATGAACAATAACTTAATATACAACCTTAATGATGATAAACAAAATTACTCATTCTGTAAATTAAGATTATTTATGGGAAAAAATTTTGGACACTGGGTGTTTGAAAAATTCAGTAAAAGTACCCAAGTTTTGAGCCAACTAATAAAATAACGATGTCATTAAACTTTGGGTACTAGTGTAATTTATAGTCCAATGTCCTCTCCTTTAAAGTTTGGACCTTTATTTATAAAAATGGAAGGATTTCATTGTTTATGATCAAACTCATATTCTTTTCCTATTAGATTGATAAAATCACTGAACATGCTAATGATGCAGATATAACTGATTTGAGTGACAGTGACTATGTCCAGGACAAGGGATATGTTGATAATGAACTGGATGTATATGCCAGAGTTTTGGATCCAGGTTAGTGCAAGTAGATTTCTGTTCTTGTGTTGTCTCTAGTGTTTTCATGAGGGATGAGATATATCCATTCTATTATGTAAAACAGTAAGGTTTCTTTGATCTGTATCGGCTCAGATATTCATAACCACTTAAACAATAGATCGCTCCATTAAGGTGAATCTTCATATAGGTCCTGGAATGGTTTTAGGCTATTTTAGTTTTTTTGTATAAGTTTTGGTAAGGGTTTGTACTATTTTTCTCCCCATCCATTATTCGAATACGGATCCCTCAGATGCTAGGGGCGCAGCCAATAGTAGCATATAAGAATATTCACATACTGAGCTCTGCTGTACATTTCCTGGTAAAATTCTTTAAACATTTTCCACATCCTCATAATTTTTAAAAGGCAAGATCTTGTTAAGAAATCCCAAAGAAAGATTTTTTGCTGCCATTTCATTCACTGATGTCTATTGATAGTTGATACATCGAATATTTGTAATTTTTAACTAAAATCAAGGCTGCTGTATATGTTATAATAGTTGAGGCTTCTGCTAATGTTAGGCTAAGATTTGGCTGGCGGTTGACTGTTTATGCGTTTGACTGTTCATCACATTAAATTATAATTGTAGATAAAGAGATTCTTGAGTTTACTGAGAAATCTGAAGAGGACATATCTGTTAAAGACAACACCCGCAAGTTTGACCTAGTTGTGGCTGATATATTGGAACAGAAACACAGTAATGTTGCTATCAGGGTAAAGTTTTCAACTAATTGAATAATTAAAATCAGAAGAAATACAAAATTGAGAGGTTTCTAGTCTAAATTATAAAAAGGCGTCTAAGCTGTTTAATAAAGCTTTAAAGTTTCACATTTTTAAGATATTTATTAAACGTTTTTATAGTCATTCATAGTGAAATTATAAGTATTTGACAACTGCTACAAATGGTATGTTAACAAAAAATATCCGAGTCTTATATTTTAGAGAAACATACTGAAATCAGTTCTAGTGAAGTTAAAACCTGTTGGCCAAAACAAAAACGTAAATGAAGATGTTTCTATTTCTGTTTTTTCAACATTCATGGCTGCATATTCTACTTCACAATATAAGGTAATTTCATAAAAAAATAACAAATCAATTTATACACACAAAAATCTATAATAAGTCGTCTTTCATTGCAAAAGCAAATTAAATAACATTTAGTATTTCCTTGATAATTCTGAATGTCTAATAAATGACAGTTTATCCGTAACGGATTTAATTACTGGATGAATCCGAGCCAATAATCCAACTTTACAAGAAGACCGGATTTTTTGTTTTTGTCCAAAATTTGGGACATAGGAAATGAATTCGGATTGTCGTCCTTGGATATTTAATTGCTATAACCGTGCATTCCAATTTCTGTTCAAACCATATGTTTTGTATTAACCTTGTTTTTACTAATGTTGTTATGTGCCTTACAAAACAGAATTAATTTTTATTTTTAATGTCATATGTTGAACACTTATCCACAAATAAAAATGCTTTTGTTTAAGGGTTTAAAAATTGTAAATCAGATATTCTGCCCTGTCAAAGACAACTCAAATTTAGCCAGGTGAGTTTATTTAAGATTAGTTAAAAAAAATCCATGGATTTAGATAGAACATATAACTTTTTTCTGAAATAATAAATACAAATATTTTTTGTTTTTGTTTAATTAATGTGTAAAAAAATCTATCAAAGTATTTTGAGCAGGTTAATCCTAACAAGCACAGGCGAAGATTTTACGCTGAATGCCGGGAACACAATTGGATTGGCGACACCTATCAATCAATCAAACTTCAGCGAGGTGCTGATTCAGGCTTTCCAGCATGAAATTGATGTCAATGATTTCCTGATAGATCCATTTGTTAAGGTAATCCAATTGATTAATTTAAAACTTTTCATTAGGGTCAGTTCGTCCGGCCGGTTATCCGTAACGGATTGATCTTATCATTAATTTAGCCATCTTAGAATGGTCCTAAAGAACTCAAACTCGGCATGGAGATTCCTATTGTAGTTAGGTACGAATAAGAAAGCTTAACAACTCCATAATTGTTAGGTACCAGAGTGTCCTTAAGTCCATTTTTTGAATTATGTGATATAATTATCCTATTAATCTGACATTTGGAATGATGATTCCTATTAAAACAAGGTAAATGTTATTAGCGAAGTATCTCTATAAATCAGTCTTAAAATGTAAGCATGTCATTAAACAGTATACTGTATTTAAGCAGCTGTTTCAACAAATTTACGCACAATTTTGTTTAGACTTATACATTTAAATTCTGTTTAATCAGTTATGACACACTACAAGTTTTTAGAGTTTTGCTTTTATGTTGTCATCCTTGTTATTACAGAAAAGACGCGAGGATGCAGAGCATTTAGCAAAGCAGAACAACAGGAAACAAAACAAGACTGCAGAACTGGAAAATCCTCCAGCTTTAAAAAAGAAACGAAACCGGAAGTTTGTTAGGAGAAATAAGAAAAATGAAGCATATAATTATGGAGAAAGGAAGGAGGAAGATTATATTGACAGGAATTAAATGAATTTTTTTAATGTTTGATATGTTTTTATGCTTGGTTGTTTGCATACCTTTATTTGGGCTATGCAATAGATTTAGCATTTTAGCGCATTTTTTTTATCTCTCTGCTTCCATAATCGTCCTTATTGAGGTTAGTACTTTTAACAATAGGTAAGCCATTCTTTCCAATCAATATCATTTTTAAAATTTCACCTGCTATTAAAAGCTTAATGTAAGAAATGAAATTGTTGGTTGAAACCTCCTAGATTTATTTAATGTAACAGTCAACATTTTTCTTTTTTTTCAAAAATCGTCAAAGTAGCTGCTAAAAAAATAATGAAATCTCAATCATGAAAAGACTTCTTTATCATGACAGGGATGATGTTTACGGCAGCAGAGAGAGGGATGAAATCTATGGTAGCAGGGATGAAATATATGGTAGTCGGGAGGATTACTCAAGATCCCAAGAAAAACGAATAGGTAAATATGTTGATTTTACACTCTTGTTAAGTTGTTATAGTGTTCTTATGTAAAGGGATGAGATACAACTAGAGAAGGTAAAGAAATCACGGGTGGACCCTCAGATGTAAAAACTTTATTTTAGTGTTTGGCCAAAATGACTTAGCAATTGTATCTGTAAGTACGTCTAATAACACCCTTTGCTATTTTTAAAATCCTAGAAAATTTTTTTTGCAAGAAAATTGCATAAATTCGCAACCTTTTTTAGCACAACTACTTAACTCGAGTTTTAAAACTTTTTATATAAAATCCTTTTTACAAAAAATATCAATAATTACTTAAAATTAAACCTGAAAGAAAAAAATTCTCATTACACGTGTTAATTTTCATGTTTTTGGTCTTTTTTTGAGGAAAACATAACTTCTCCTTTTTTGACAATAATATATTTTTTTAACAATTCAAAGTAAAATATAATAAAACTTAAACGATTTTTCTCGAATTATCAGTTGAAAATTTCATTAAACATGCAATTTAAGTGATGAAAATTTAATAAAATCATTTTTTGAATGTTTAGAATTACCAATTTTCTGCATTTAAAACAAAATGTTAACAAAATTTAAAAACATTCTAATATATAACTTCAAAAATCAATAACATTTTATAAAAAGATGTTTAAAAAAATAAATCATTAAAAGGTATTAAAATGCATTTGAAATTACTTAAAATTAAAACGAGAACATCTTTTTACACTGTATTCTGTGTAATAGAGTTTAAATGACATGATTAGTGAATGAAATATTTCCTAAACTCATTAAGCCTTTTTGTGACTATATTAAAAATAGTTTATTTTGTTTTATATTGTTTTTTTATTCAAATATTTGACAAAATTTTCCCTACGTCAATAAAATAAAGTCAGTTTTTTACTGTTTCCAGGTTTTTCTTTATAATTATAACAATTAAATATTATAAATCTTCATTATCTTTTATTTGAATTATCATACACATTAAAATGTGAAGTATAAGCTAGAATAGCACTTTTTTCAACGAATATTTTAATGACATTATATCAAAATAATTCCTCTTGAATATCACACAACATATGATTGGGAAGTATAGCCATTTCTTGGAGGTATAATATTTACAAAAATACCATTAATTCTGTTTTTATCAGAAGTTAAAAAAATTGAACAGTTCTAAAACAATGGTTGGCTGTCTAGATATTGAGTACACTAAGACTACGGCTCTGTTCTATTGAAATAACGTTGCAAAAAGAGGGGTTCTGAAAGTAATCTACGTAATTTTTTTTAAAGAACCAACAAGTACTGTCAGTATCTTTTTTCTTGTAAGCTAGCAGACAATCAAATCATAACACAATTTTCATGATAAAATATTCAGGTTTCTACTTCACATTTTAAAAAATATACTGACCAATAAAATGTTCAAAATTTTACTTTGTACTAATTGAAAAAATATGTTGTAATTCTTATTTTAAAGTTACATTTTTATCCCTGACAAAATCATAGACGACATTTAAAGGCATCTTATCTAAACTTTTTGAAGAAAAACTTAAAAACGTTAATTAAGTATGAAAACTATTTTCTTCGATTTTTCTGAAGTTATTATCGCATTCTATGGGTTTTTTATTATCATTTACTTATATCGAAAGTGCCAAACATTGTACCCCAACTTATTCATTTAATAAAAAACGAAGCGTGAAATGTTTTAGTATGACTATTCTCAAAATATCTGATGTATTATCCCTAATCAGATGTCAGACCCGGTTTCTCGTCATTTGGATGGCGCTAGTAGGGACCTCCAAAACAGTAGTCTCAAAGACGTTTGTCTGTCCAAAAGAATGTTTGTCTGTCTGTCTATTTTAATATTGTTTTCGTCTATTTTTGATATTCTGGGGCTTAAAAGCTATGCGTGGTTGTATGTATTTGTATGTTCATGAAAGAACAGTAATCTTTTAATTCAGAAATGCATCAGATTTGATGAAAACCAATCTTGTTTTTATAGAAACTGTTGATGTTAGTGATCTGGGAATGAGAAGACAGGATTTAGACAGAAGGTAAAGACATTTATAAAAGAAAATTGTATGTTAAAGGGAGGGGGCGGATGGTGTGACACTTTTTAAATCTAAAATCCAAAGAAACTAAATTAAACAAGGAGAGACAGCACTGAAAGAGGACTATCCACGAACAAGAGCAAGTGATTCTAAGTACCTTCCAGAATTGATCCTGAGTATTTTCTTTCAGAATATAATAGGTCACTATCAATAATTAATATATTGACGAAAAAATTTATGTTTCACCACTTCAAGTTGAAGAAAAGTAAAAAAATGTCCACCATTTTTCGTTAAAATTCTATCAAACGTTTTGTTGAGTTCGGGGTGTCTTTAATTGTCCATGTTGTCAAATGATAAAAATTTAAAAATAGTCAAAAGCACATTTACTATATCTCATATGTATGTTTAAATTAATGCTAATATGGATTAATTTACAATCTATATAACACCAGTATTCGCATATGTATCATCAAATATCCATTTTATTAAAAGAATTAGCTTCATAAAAGTTTTCAAAATCAATTAAAATACCTAAAAAAAACATGGTGAAACATAAATTTTCTCGTCAATATATTAATAATATATGGTGACCTATTATATTCTGAAAGAAAATACTTAGGATCAATGCTGGAAGGTACTTAGAATCATGTGCTCTCGTTCGTGGATAGTCCTCTTTAGCACAGCAGTCGCTTTAAAGAGGAACAATGTGGAACTGTGATGAAACGGCGGTGTGACGGATCCTATTGCCAAAAACCGCCGTTTGCCGTCAATTTTAAATAATCTCAGACAACTCATTTTCTTAATATTTTCACCTGTCACTTGTAATTTTTGTGAAAAGAAATATGTTTGATTAAAAAATGATACCCTTTGACTTTTAGCTTTGGTTTTAAAAAGTGTCACACCCGCCTCCCCCTTTTTAACTAGTTACCCAGCCACTAGTCCTATTATAAAAAGTAGTAAGGTTTTCTGAAGCTTAAGTTTTCAATAACCACTGCACTTATTGAGTTCTTCGTCTTTTGGAAGCTTCACATAAGTCTTAGGGTGGTTTTAGACTATTTTAGATATACATTAAGTCTTGGATGGTTTGAGGCTATTTTGTTCAATTCAGAGTCTGTAGATGCTATGGGCGCTGCCACTAGTACAAAGAAAAAAATCAAACCTTCTTTTACAATTTATAAATTTACTTCTTACATTATACCTTATTTATTCAAGATATTAAGAGCCAAACCCTAGATACATCTATTAAGTTTATCAGGAAACCATACATAAACAAATATTTAATTTTAGTGGCAATCAAGGGTCAATGAGTAGAGAATATGACAGAGATGATAGGTAAGGCTATGCATTTATTTGTTCTTGTTAAATAAAGGTTTTTAAAGGATAAAAGACGCCTAGCATTTTGTCATAATGTTGTTAATTATCCATTTACAGTAACGTTTAAGCTTTTATTATTGCGTTACTTGCCTTTTAATATTATTTTTTTCTTTATTATTTAATCAGAGAGGGAGGGGACAATGGCTTGTTTTTTAGTCCCGAAAGATTTATGATAACTTTTTCTTTTTTCGTTAGCTTAAAACTTGAAGGACTTCTAATTAATTTTGATTGGTTGGTTTATTAAGTTGAGTGACTAAAGTTTTTCAACGACTAATTGTAATCAACATAATGGGTAATTTTGTTGTATAATCAGTACATCAATATATCTGCCATTTTCTTATCCCTTTATTATTTAATAATTTTTTTTATGTTTGAACTGCTTTTTCTATGGATAGTCTCTTATAAACACAAGTGTCTTGTATTTTTCTATTTTTATTTTAAAAATCCTCCAACCAAAATTGGCTAAAAATCTGTTAAGGAGAAAAACAATTGGAAGATCGGACCTATATGAGGATACAGATAGTTATCATCAACATCAGGTCAGTAAAATTTAACAGCAGGGAAATAGGGATAGGACAACAAATATATTGTTGAATTTCTGTGAATCTGTATGCTTGTGATAAGCTGTAAAAATTTGAGGGTAGTAATAGATTTAAATAAAGCTATATTGATTTATACCCCCCAGGTTTATAAAAATAAAAGTTGAATTGTGTTTTCAACTAAAAAAGAAGTAAAAATGTGACTTTAGAGTTCTACTTTTGTTCGATTAACTGTGTTTTTAGGTTTTTAAACGCGATACTTTTACATTATTTGTTAATATCTCCAATAAATATACACATAAGGCTGACTTCCACTGTAATAAATATTTATTTTTGGTAAATCTCTGTTGTTAGTGGACGTTATTGTCATTTATTATTAAAATGACTAAATTTGATTTAGGTAAACTATATCATGGAAAGATGATGCAGTAGCGGGTTTCGTCGTATTTTCACACTAGCTTTTGATAGGTTATTATTAGAGGTTAGGTTAGGTTAATGTTAATGATTGTCCCGCAGGGTTAAGAAATTGGCCCTGCAGGGTTAGAGCCCCCTCGCATGGGTTAGAAATATGAGAAAAGCTACTGTGAAAATACGACGAAACCCGCTACTTCGTTTTCTATCCATGATTTGATGAACTTATTCTTTTAGAAGAGAAGTAAGGGTGAAGACTGGTATGATAAAGACACAACTCAAGGAGGGAGCAGGAACAAATATGATGAGGATTTTTCGAATTCAAGGAATATTTATATAACTTTATTGCCTTTATATAATCCCCCCCCCCCCTCTGCTGTACAGAAATAAGAAAATCATGTATGACTAGATTATCCTATTAGAAGTAGAAAGAATTTTTTGTGTGAAGGTTAATATTTCAATAAGTAATAAACCGATTGAGTTCTCAATCACAGGGAAACTTCAAATAGGTCCAGGGCAGATTTTGTTTATATTTTTTTCTTAGGATGGTTTTAGGCCGTTTTTCTAGCGTGTTTCTACTCTATAGAGCTCCAAGATGCTGGGGGCAAAGCCTCTAGTTGAAAACTGGGAATAATGATTTAATTCTTACATCAGTTTGTCAAAAGAACCCACCGATATCAACTCTTAAAAAGTATTTTCTTGTGGAATTTTATCACTCATACCTATATTATTTTTAACAAAAATCTCAAGCGCCCTTATTACCTTGCTGAAAGTTTGTTTGGGATTTATGCAATAAAAGTTATATTCTGCTAAATTAGAAATGTTAGTCATAATAACAGACAGATGTATGATTCGCAGTACCCTCAATCCTCAAATTTTTCTCAACCCCCACCTTCTACAGGCAAATTTTAAATATGTTTTTTTTTGTGTAATTATGATATGTCACCATTTAAAGTTCCTCATTTTTAGTGGCAAAATAATTACATTTAAAATTGCTAAAATTTTTCATATTTTTGTGGTAAAATGTTGACGTGAAACTTGTTTTGAACTGTAATTAAAGGGAAGTGGGTAAGCAGGGGGGGGGAAGAAGGAAGTGAGTTGTGGGGAAATTGTCACTTAAAATTGTTTGTCAGAACAGGATGTTTTACACCAATATTAACTTATTCTTGGTTCAATTTTTTAAACTGAACTTACCTTTGCCAAGTTTTTTGCACAAACATTTAATATTGTGGTGTTTTCCCATCCATGCTAAGGAAAAACATTAACTGTGGGCTAGAGATCAAGCTTATAGTTACCTAACTACTAATAAACTTTTAGGTTATGGCTATAAAGAAGATATTGGGCAAAGAAGGCATTAAGATATCAGCTGACTCAATATTTTCCCGCAAACATTGAAGGCATTATGAAAGAAGCTGATTCAGTATTTTCCCGCCAAAATATTGACCAATGAGAATACTGCTAGTGGAAGGCTTTTATGAAATGATTATTTTTGTACCTGTTAACGATTGATTTCTAAAGTTTGTTTCAGATATGAATTGAGGAATAAAAATGTCAGAAGAATTAAAGAAACTTCTGACTTGTCAGGTAGAAATTATTAAATAGTTGCCTCGCTCAAAAATAATTCCACAAGTGGAGGGTATATCTGAAATAGTCAAATTCGAGAAGAGTGTGTTTATTAACATATTGTTAAAATTAGAGATAGCAATCCGTCAAATTTTTAGACCGGATTCGGATTTGAATTCTTACAAGAATCCATTTAAAAAAGGCGGATTCCCGCGGATTCCGGATTCTTATTTTTGGCGGATTCCGGATTTGAATAGGTATTTTAAAAGGCTTTTTTTTAAATTAAAAAAATTAAGTGCTACAATTACATATGTCCTAAAAATTAATGTTCTTGGTGTTCTCTATAATTCACTTCTGATAATCGAACCAGATTTTAAAAGATATATATAATGATGATAATCTTTGCCTTCAAAAAGGCGGAGTTGAAAGAAAAACTTAAGACGCTAATTTTAGCCTACCAATTAAGAATCCGAATCCGCTATTAAAAAACGGATTCAGGATTATGGATTCGGATTGCCAACCCCATTTAAAATTACATGAAACCAAGGAATTGTAAAGTTTTTTTCCCCCGAAAAATTGATCATAATTTTTGTACAGGTTTGTAATGAGTTGTGTAAGAGGGGAGTATCTTTACAGTGTTGCAATGCCAGAGCTTGTAGAGCCTGTGCGACGAAAGAGGTATGGCTTTTGTTTAAGTTACGCTCCCGAAAACACCGGGAATTATGCCAGAATTTTTTTCTCTAGCAACCTCTTTTTACTTATGTCGAAATAGCAGCGGCCACGCGATGTACCAGGAACATTACGGGATAAGACAATGAAAGATTATTTGTTGTACAATCCCCTAGGATTCCGTAGATTAAAATTATTGGATAAAAAGTTTGACCACATCTAAGTTTTTAATACAACGAATGAAAGAACTTGATTTTAAAACATTGTAATATACTCTATAATTTACTTTGTACATTTAATTGATCCAGGTGACATCTAAGAGAATTTGTTGGAATCCTAACTGTAAGAGCCCCGTCACCAAAACCGAAGACTTGGTCAATGATGAAACTTTAAGGTAATCAATTGTAAATTATTATTTTTAAAAAAGATTATAATATTTCTATGCTATTAACAATTAGCTACAGCTTAGTTTTTGTGTATTTTATCATTTATTCATTTCGTCTCAACAATGGTACTAATTCTGATAGGCTGAATAGTTTAAGAAAAACATTTCTTCTTAGAAGTACATGTCCTCTACTGTGATAATGAATGGTACTAATTCTGATAGGCTGAAAAGTTTAAGAAAAACATTTCTTCTTAGAAATACATGTCCTCTACTGTGATAATGAATGGTACTAATTCTGATAGGCTGAAAAGTTTAAGAAAAACATTTCTTCTTAGAAATACATGTCCTCTACTGTGATAATGAATGGTACTAATTCTGATAGGCTGAAAAGTTTAAGAAAAACATTTCTTCTTAGAAATACATGTCCTCTACTGTGATAATGAATGGTACTAATTCTGATAGGCTGAAAAGTTTAAGAAAAACATTTCTTCTTAGAAATACATGTCCTCTACTGTGATAATGAATGGTACTAATTCTGATAGGCTGAAAAGTTTAAGAAAAACATTTCTTCTTAGAAATACATGTCCTCTACTGTGATAATGAATGGTACTAATTCTGATAGGCTGAAAAGTTTAAGAAAAATATTTCTTTATAGAAATACATGTCCTCTACTGTGTTAATGATTTGAATATTAGGTCAGCAGTGGCTAGTTTCAAAGACAAAGGTACTGTTCCTGCGGATTTGTTGACAAAACTCAAGGTAATTGTTAGTTTTAAAAATAATATTGTTCTAAGAACTATTTTTTTCTGAATTTTTAGGCTAGAAAATACCTACTTTATAATAAGTGAAGGTTAGAAGGTTGTGTAATTATATTCATTTATTTTTATTTCCTGAAAATGGATCTAACCTACGGAGGGATTTCATTACTTATGTTTCAGGCCGCAGATGCTGTCCAAAAGAAACTTGAACAAGGACAATCTGCATCAGCAAATGATAACAATAGCGGTAAAACAGCAGCATCTCCCGCCAAAACATCAACAGCTCCTGCCAAAACAACAACTACTCCCGCTAAAACAACTTCAACTCCCACCAAAACAGCAACAGCTGCTACAGATAAAAATAGCGCTAATGTATACTCTCTGAATAAAAATAAAAGAAAATCTGAAGCTGGTGATGGAGCAACAGGGGCAAAAAAGAAAAATTCAGAGTTGACTTATAAATATGTAAGTGACTTTTTTTTCAACGTTTTAAAATATAATTATTAAAAAAAATAACTATGATAAAACTTTATATTTCTGAATCCCTTACAAAACACTTATTTTTGCTAGGTGTTTATGGATATGCAGATAGTGCAAAGCGGTGCAAGGCCGCCTTTCCTGCACCAGCTTGCCTGTCTATACAAACCATCCAATGGACCTGCCCAATCAATAGCAAGTTTTTTGGCGCCCAAAAATTACGCTTCATAAAATTTCAAGAAAAGGGTTCTAATTTAAAATAAAGAATCAGCTCAATTTTGTTGATGTTTATATTTAATGCCATTAACTGGGGTTATCTAATCCCTGAAAATTACTGGATTTTTCTACATTATTTATGATGCAAATGCAAACTTTTTAAAATCATATCCATCAAAATTAATGGATTAAGTTCCCAAATTCCATCCATGAAATGAAAGCAAAAATAAGATGAAATATAAAAATTTGGCGCCAAAAATCTGACCTTTCTCAGTTTATGCCAGTGGGTAACAAAATTCAATTGCAATCTATGCCAGAGGCTCACAAGCAGGCCATCAACTGCAGGTTAGGATTTTTTCTCAGCTGCTTTTGAAGATTTTTAGGTATAAATTTCCTAGTGCATTCACTTAAAGTTAAACCCACACCCTCACTTTTTTTTTCTTATAAAATGTGAAAATATAGGGGATGTTTTTTCCCGTGCCCGATCCCTACGGGGGACCTTTAACTGTTATCATATCCCTGTGGGGCCACCCAGTATCAAATATAACCTAACCTAACCTAAATATTTATAAACAGACAAATGATGGGAGGGGGAATTTTTTCGGTGCTGAACTAGGCACTTCCTGATGAAGGTTCCTAACACGATTCTACTCTATAATTCACTTTGTTCCTCCTAACGTATGGACACATTTCAATTGTCCTTGTATTTAATTTTTATTTTAGTGAGGAGAATGGAGAGTATAGTCACATCAGGAAGAACTATAAAACAATTTATATTGAGACTGTTGCTTTGGCTCATGCATGTATTGACAAATTCGTCAAGGATCTTAAAAAAAATGACAGGAATCAGTTATTGCCTATTTATTTATTAGTAATGAGTAATAAGGATGCAGGGATCTAAAGGGATAAGACAATGAATAAATTGATGCACATCCCCAAGGATGATTCACAAAATTGCCCCAATTTTTTGGTTGACATGTTTGGACATTGAACTGAATTAAATAACCAACAAAATTTAATTAAAGTCCCCACATTTGTTAAGCCGAAGAATAAGAAAAGGTTATTATAAAACTTTGTGGACTAGTGTAATAAACAGCCTAATGGCATGTTACCTCCTTCCCTGATAAGAATGAGATAATTGTTAAGATCTTGAAATCAAAGCATTTAGTACATATTTAGACATCCCAGAAAAGCTGAAAATCAGATTTAGCTTCCTAAAAGTTATTTAATTCTTGACCACTAGGTAATAGTATATACCGCAACTTCTTTTAAACGCTGTTTAATACTGGACCACTTAATTTTTATGATTAAGAACTCTTTTTTTTCAATTGGCTTGTGTCAAATGTGTAAATCATTACAATACCAATGAAAAGGGAAATTAGAACATTATGGATGTTCAAGCATTTTTATAAGAGGGATAAAATGAGGGGTTTCATATGTTTAAATGGTATAATTTATTGTATTTCATTGTTGTAAAATTTGAGGGGGTAAAATGAGGAGTTTTAAAGTTTAAAGAAGGGGGTTGGGAAGGGGGGGGGGGGGTAAACACCCGTTTTCTTCCCATTTTGGACGTCTATAAATCTTCTTAACAAAATGCAATTAAACTGATAATAATTTAGCAACACTCGAGTTGTTCTGGTTGTGTACAATGACACCATCTGTAATCTCATGTACAAGTTCCTTTTCCAACCAAACAAGTAAGTACAACATGCTTCAATAGTCCTGTCCTGCGGTTTCCCTTTATTCGAGCACAGAACCCCCCCCCCCCCCCCCCCCCCCTTCTCTACTTATTTATTTAGGTGCGAATTCTCTTGGGAGGGTTCGGAAACCCTCCCTCAAAATAGTTTATAAATCTTCCCAGAACCTACCCTGTAATCAGAACCATATCAGTTCAGCGGTTAGCGGGATCCTTCTGCACTGACAGGCAGACTCACAAACAAACATCCTTTTACTTTATTATAAAGAATTGACGTAAAAATTCTTGTTCTTTTTCAGTCCGAAGTACTTTGCCAAGTTCGGTTACTCCTTCGACGATGTCTTCGTGATGACCTCCATCATGGACAAGTTTAAAATGGATTTTAACAGGGACATTTCCTTAGTTTTTCAAGTTGACCTAAGTGACACTCTTGGCTGCTAACTGTTGGCATAGTATATGGAATACAGGGATAGGTTAATTGAAGAGAAATTGAGCCTCCATTAAAAATTATTTCCCTTGGGTATATAGCTTGAAAATGGTCAGGTTGATTCTGTCCCTTTTATTTTTTTTTTGGTGGTGATTTGGGCCCTTCATCAGTATTTATGATTCTTGAGGTTGACTTGTATAATTATGGATATTAAAATAAACAGTGTTGCTGTGAATGAAGTACTTGGAATACAGGAATACATTTCATACATTATTATAGCTCAATACTACGTGACTCAATTTACATATTGTTTTTATAAGAATATATTTGCTTTGCACCTAGCCTCTAGGGGCTTATCCCCTGGTATTCCTCAATTTCTTTTTTTTTATCTTGGTGTTTTTTTGCCAAGAATGAGGGGTTATCCTAACCCTCAAGATGATAGTCAGAAATCTTGGTATATTTAAGTTAATTTTACAAGGAAAAAGAACCAAATTGGTCCTGTGGTTAACTATGTAGATAATACATCTATTAAATCTAGCGTTTAATTAAGAAATGAAATGTGTGTTCAGCATCAAAAAGGTCCAGATAAGTGCTTTAAGGATTGCATCGAATCTGTACAGTTTATCAACCAAATTTTTCAAAGGTATTTTTAAAATTCTAGTGACTCCGCTCCTAGCCGCAAACAGTTAGTAGAGCTGGATCTTTAAATTATTTAGTGCTGCCACCTGTCCATGACACTTCCAGTGCTGCCAATAAAACATGGATCTTTAAATCAAAACGAATTTATTATTATCCTGTCATAATTTCCACGTATATCTACATCTATTAGGATGAAATTTACGCTTATGCTGCGCATCTTTTTTAGATTATGTAAAGACGATATAATCTCAAATCTGAAGAAGCCTGACGACAAAAAATTCCGGATGTATCCATTTATTCAAAAGGCTCCAACCAGTGCTCATATCAATGTTATCTTCAGCAGTCAGGAAAATAGTGTCAAAAAAAAACTAGAATTGCGAAATCTCTCAAATCCCACTTTTCTTTAATTGATTTATAGATTACCTAGTCATAGTTGCTTAGAGTTTTGACATAAGACTCCTGGAGTAGAAGGAGACACCCCCCCCCCCTCCTTCTTATTGAATCTAATGTGACTTAAAATTAAGTTAACAATCATTGCCTGTTGGAAATTTTAACTTGAACGGATTATTGTGCCTGATTGACCATCTAGGGTAACAAATGTATTATTTTGTTTGACACTATTCCCTGCAGGTCTTATTGAATGGATGGACTTTGCCTAAGTTACCACAAGGAATTGTATTTTAATATTTTAAATTAAATGATATGTCAGGGATCTAAATATTGGTCGATAAAAAAAAATTTTACCCCGGGGGTAAAATTTGCTTGGAGGGGGTAATTACCCCCCCCTGAAATCTGTTGGCAGGGGTAAAATTTGTTTACCTCCCCCAAAATTTACCCCCGGGGTAAAATTTTTTTGGGGGGGGGGGTAATTTAAATTGTATCAAAAATTTAGTATTAAAAATGCGAAAAAATTTTTTCTATTTTGGGGGGAGTATTTACCCCCCCAAAATTGTTTGGGGGGGGGGTAAATACCCCCTCCTAAATGGTTGGGGGTGCCTACGGCACCCCCAGGGTAGGGGTAAATTTTAAATGGGGGGGGGGGGTGAAATGAAAAAAATTTTGGGGTTCGTTTTGGGGGGGGTAATCGCCCCATTACCCCCCCCCCCCTTGGACGCCTATGCCTTTACGGAATTTTAGCACAACCTACCTCCCCCTGTATGTACATGTTAAGAAATTCTGCAAGGATTTAATTCGATGTGGATATTTTTGTGGCGTAATGTCTGCTTAAACATGCTTTTGTTCTCAAACTATAAGTGAAGTGGGTAGAGGGGAATTGTCACTATGGGGGGTAGAAAAGTTTCCCTAAAAAAAACCTAAAAATACAACAAATCTAGTTGTGAAACCTGCAACTAAAGAAACAAAAGTCTGTGAAGGTGGTGATAGTGCTAAACAGAAACCGGCTGCTACAACAAAGGAATCTCATTTGAATCACTATGAATTACTAGGGGCTACACTCCTAAAAGCCTGTAGGGGCACTTGAGGGGGGGTGGGGGGGGGGGTTGATTTCGACAACCCATATTTCATTTTAGATTTATAAAGATTGGGGGGGGGGGGGATTTTTTTCTGGGGCGAGTTTACTTAAGCGGTGGTGGTAACCTCCCCCAAAATATTTATGAACCTTTTCAGGACCTATCACAAGCTACCCTGTAAAGGAGAACATTGTCGGTTCAGCGGTTAGCGAGATCCTTCGGTACACAAAGACAGACAGAGATCCTTTTACTTTCACTAGCAGCTACACCCCTAGAGGCCTCTAGGGGCACTTGAGGAGGAGAGAGTCGAATTTAATAATTCAATTTCTTATTTTAGATTTTAAAAGAAAAAGTAAAAAAAAATTACGTTTGATGTTTGTTTTTCGTTGAACTCTCTTTCTAAAATTGAGAAATTTTAAAAAAATTTAATTTCTCTAGGGAGGGTGGTGGTACCCTCCCCCAAAATAGTTATAAACCTTCCCGGGACATATGAGAATCTACCCTGTTAAGGAGAACCCGATCGGTTTAGCGGTTAGCGAGATCCTTCGGTACAAACACACAAACACACAGACACACAAACATCCTGTTACTTTATTATAAGGATATAAGGATATATATGTACATTGTACATGAAATAAATAACATTAGTTAAGTCGTTTCAGGGATATTAAAGAATTGAATGAGATATGTCATAGGGTCAGTCAGACAAAGATGATGAGATTGTTATTGTGGATGAACCAATTCTGGCGGATACACCATTTCCTACAGGTAATATTTCAGAACAGAGTCATGATACGGTCATTTTTACAACCAGCAGAAATACAATTGGATGCAATTCTGCCAAAATGTATTAACCTGAGCCAAAATTATAATCGTACCTTTAGTAACTGCCATAATTAAAATTAACACTGGCATTTAATATCCAGAGAAACAAATGGTCAAAAACACATTTATTTTATGTCAAATTCACACCCGTCTCAAATAATTTTGACAAATTTACAACCATTTTAATTCTAACTACCTAACACCAAACAAATATGAACTTTTCAACTATATAAAGTAGTAAGCATTTTTTGTCTTTAGCGAAAGATCTCGCTAACCGCTGTACCGATATGGTTCTCCTTTACAGCGAAGTTTCTGATAGATCCAGGGAAAGTTTTAAGTATTTTGGGGAGGGTATGGCCCAACCAATAAAAATCACTTAAGTCCCCAAAGTTATTAAAAAAACGAATAAGAAAACGTTATTATAAAACTTTGGAGACTAGTGTAATATAAACAGCCCATTGTCCCTTCTCTCTCTGCTTCTAACTACTACAATATTTTGTAATTCTAGGAGTATACCCACTGTTTACTCAGCCAATATTGGTCAAGTTTAACAACCTTCCACCTAAAAGCAAAGCTGTGGATTTTTTGTCCAGCTCTGCAATGGGTTGCAAGACTTCTTACTACTCGAAGGTAAATAACTTTTATAATGAATTTATCCTTACTTACACCATTTTATCATGTTTTCTAATTATGTGAAACTTGTAGCTGGCTAAAATAACGATCCCCTCCTTTTCTACTGAATGAACGAACTGACTAAAAAATGACAGGGGAAATAGCAACCTAGATTTCCCCTGCCATTATATCAATGTATATTTTTTATCCATTACTTTGATATATATAACACTATTTGTAATCTATAATACAAAGTAGAACGATGTCTGTCTGTGTGTTTGTGTGTTTGTCTGTTTGTAGCGAAGGATCTCGCTAACCGCTGAGCCGATCAGGTTCTCCTTTACAGGGTAGCTTCTCATATTTCCCGGGAAGGTTTATAACTTTTTTCTTGGGGGGTGGGACAAACCCCCCCAAAAATGAAAAATACCCCCCCCCCAAAAAAAAAAAAATTTTTTTCTTTTTTATTTTAAATCTAAAATACGAAAAATTGGTTTGATCAAACCTCTTGGGGCAAAGCCCCTAAAGGCTAGGGGCGAAGCCGCTAGTCTATAATACAAAGTAGAACGATGTCTGTCTGTTTGTTTGTCTGTCTGTCTGTTTGTTTGTTTGTAGCGAAGGATCTCGCTAACCACTGAACCGATCGGGTTCTCCTTAACAGGGTAGATTCTCATATGTCCCTGGAAGGTTTATAACTATTTTGGGGGAGGGTACCACCACCCTCCCTAGAGAAATTAATTTTTTTTTAAATTTCTCAATTTTAGAAAGAGAGTTCAACGAAAAACAAACATCAAACGTAATTTTTTTTACTTTTTCTTTTAAAATCTAAAATAAGAAATTGAATTACTAAATTCGACTCTCTCCTCCTCAAGTGCCCCTAGAGGCCTCTAGGGGCGTAGCCGCTAGTCTATAATACAAAGTAGAACGATGTTTGTTTGTCTGTCTGTTTGTTAGTCTGTCTGTTTGTAGCGAAGGATCTCGCTTACCGCTGAACCGATCGGGTTCTCATTTACAGGGTAGCTTCTCATAAGTCCCGGGAAGGTTTATAACAATTTTCTTAAGGGGTGGGACCCCCTCTAACCCCCCCAAAAAATATAAAAATAAAAAACCCAAAATTTTTTTTTTAAATTTTCTTTAAAATCTAAAACACGAAAAATTAGTTTGATAAAACCTCTTGGGGCAAAGCCCCTAGAGGCTAGGGGCGAAGCCGCTAGTACTTAAAAAGGTGCTTTAAATACCAGCAATTTGTTTGTGTTCTAATGCGTAAGTTTTAAACATAAGTGAGCAAAAACTTTTAGTGATGAGTCTAACTCTATAATCGCATGAATATGAATATGAAACAAAATTACGGCGGCTGAAATTAATATTTAATGATCAAGAATTCTACAACGTAATTTGCCCGTCCGTGTTTCATAATATTTTAACAAATTGCTTAATTTACATTTTTATGCTTTATCACTTATGAATGTTGTCTTCAAAAGTTCAAATAATAAAAATATACCTATACAAGTTGAATGATATTTTTTTTTTATTTAAATGAATAGATAAAAATAAAATATTAGGTTACATTAATATTTCCTGTTGATGCTTTTTTCTTCATAGTATTAATAAGTTTGTACAAGACAATAAGTGTAAAAATAATATGTGAAAGCAAAAAAATAAAATATTAAGAACTTGGAACAATTATCATTGATTTCATTAAAACATTGATTAATTATGAGAACACTTCTACTGCTTATTATATATAAAAGTTGTAATTACATGTAAATTTCCTCACATTAGAGGGTTTAAAAATTATGACACTTTCCCAACAAGCCTATATTTAAAAACCCTAACAAATTCTACTTTCAAAATTTGAAATATTTAATTTTAACAAATGCTTCAAGAATATAATCATACATGCTGAGAGCTGAGAGACCTAGCCGTAGGCCTAATGAACTCCCAAGGTCAACTACAAGACTAAACATGTCATAGGCATTTGTGCTTGTGTAGACTGTAACTTCATCCAGGAATTTGAACTGTACATTTGCCCATGACTTAATATTAGTCTCATGATTTATTTTCTTATAATTTATATGCATTGTCAAACACGGTGGTAAGCAGACCTTAAAGAAGTCCATGTCCATACCTTTGTTAAAGAGAAGAAATTCATAGCAATAGTCTCCAATGTTATCTATTTCAAGAGTTTTGACATTCTTGTTGATTTCACAGGTTAAGTTTTTTGTATCTTTAAACCAGGGGGGCAAACATCCATACCATTTTAGTAGGCCCTCTTTCATTGTGGTTTCAATGCATGTGCCATAGCTAACTCCCACATTTCCATAATTAGTGCATTTTGCGCCATCATCTATACTTGTATCCTTCAAACTAATTTGAATCTCATACACAATACTTTCAAAAAAGCCATTATCAGTTGGGCCAAAGCTAAAGCTGCCATGTTTCATTCTGTTCAATTTCAGAAATGTAGTCATAGCAGGATCAGTAATAAATGCTGTTGACTTTTCAGTTACTCGGAGTTTAATCTCATTGTTTTTTGGCAGAACTTTGAAGCAAAATCCAGTTGTTGCAAAGAATTCTGGTTGTAAATCTTTTATGTAGGTTTTCTTCATGTCATTAGTGTATCCAAATTTGGTATAGTTAGCAATATATATTCTCTTAGCAAGATCTTCAATAGTTAAATTTTCATGCCTACCCTTCCAAGTTATGTTAAGCATGTTAGAATATCCTAGCAGACCAAAAATCAAATCAGTTCTGTGCTCATATCCAAAATGTTCAGCTTCCTTGGGGATGAACTGTCCATCTTGACAAACATACAGAACAGGTTTTTTGATTTTATCAAAGCTAGTTGTTGATGTGTGCTGAACTTTTGGATTTTCCATATATTTTACTATAGAGTTTTGCATTTGAAATATAAAGAATCCAAAGGCAATGAATTGAAACAAAATTCTTGCCCTTCTCATGGTGTTCATGTTAACAACTGAGGTACTTTGCAAGCTTTCCAATTTTAAGTGTCTTGACATGTATTTATTATGTGAACATTTAGTCATACCATCACTATGATAATTAACTTTTGCTAAATGGTTCTACCATTTACTACAACCCAAGAATTTTAATAATATGTAATAAAATATTTGTTTTATAATTTTGTATGAAAAAGTTTTGCTACTTCTATTTTTTATTAATGGTAGCCAATTCTACCCAATAATTAGTGTTTAGTATCTTACTACCAAGAAAGTAATAATTTAAGAATAATATTTAATACTTAAATAAGCATTATACCTATTTAATTATAGTAGTTAGAATAACATTTAATATTACAATATTTACAAATAAAACATCAATATAAATTTAAAGCATCAATGTATCATAATCAATCGGATTTTTTTCATTTCTTTCAGGTTTGGTAAAGATCGGGATTTTTGTAGGTTTAATCCGCGGACAAGCAAAAGTCCGGATTTTATTGGTTAATTTTGGGAAAAGTCTAGACTTTTGAAAAAAAAATAATTAAAAAAAAAAATCTTCGTAAATGTCAATGTATTGACCCAATCTTTTAAATTTAGGTATGAGACATGCAATAGTGAGCTGAGAGGACTTCTTGGTAGTACAGATACTCTACAATTCTCTTGAATGAATGAACGTTAGTATAAAATTTAGGATTGCCTCTTAAATTATAAAATTAACTTATTGACATTATTGTTTAATTATTAAGTCAAAAGATCAATGTTCCTGATTTAAGCTAAAAGTATTTGTTAGTTTCTGAATTCTTATTCTATGTTTCATAGATAAATTTTGTAGCATATTTAATAAAAAAATTGGTATCTGTTAGTTTTATAATTTAAGAGGCAAGCCTAAATTTTTTAGGTACTATCGTTCATTCATTCAAGAGAATTGTAGAGTATCTGTACTACCAAGAAATCCTCTCAGTTCTTTGCCTCTCTCATACCTAAATACATTTTTCAAACAAAAATGTTGCTTTCTAAAAATAAGTATTTTTGTTGTAAAATATAATGTTTTTATACTGTGTTTACAGGCATTTTGATAAAAAATAAGAAGTTTATTACAAAAAAGTAGTAAATTAGGAACTTTTTGGAGGCGAAAATTGCATTTTTTTTCAAGGTGGACTTTTGTGAAGGATTTTGTTGACTTTTATTGGTGGTTAAAACCGGTCAAAAACATGTGGTTTTAACTGCCCTGGACTTTTCCTGCCAACCCTGATTTCTTTTCTTTTCACTTGTATTTGGATTTTGTCTATTTCCCTCATTCACTATGTTGATTCAGTGGATCCAATTTCTTACTCTTTGATAGTTGAAGTTAGCAACTGTCTCAACTATAATGTCAAACAAGCCAAGGGCTGACAGTCCTAGCCACAACCCCAGTGAGCTTCCCAGATCTACCACAAGACTAAACATGTCATAACCATTAACATTTGTGTAAATATTGACTTCATTTGCAAATATAAAACGAATTGTAGCATGATTTTTGGCACTTGTAGAATAGCTTATGAGTTTGTAATTTACATGCATTGTCAAACATGGTGGTAAACATTGTTTAAACAAATCCATATCTATTCCTTTGTCAAAGAGATGAAATTCATGGCGGTATCCTTTTAAGCTTTCTTTGTCAGGTGTTTTTACATTCTTGTTTATTTCACAAGTCAAGTGAGTTGAGTTTCCAAACCAGGGTGGTAGGCACCCATAAAAGTCAAGGATTGAATTTTCCATTTTACTTTCAATGCATTCACCATAGGTATGTGAACCATATTCTGTGCATTTCATTCTTCATCCACAAAGTTGTTGTGTAAACTTATTTGAATCTCAAACACCTTACTCTCATAGAGGCTGTTTCCAATTGGACCAAATCTAATGCTTCCATACTTCATTCTATACAATTTAAGAAAGTTAGTCTTGGCTGGATCAGTGATGAATGCTGTTGATTTCTCTGTAACACGAAATTTGATCTGGTCTTTTCTTGGCTGAACTTTAAAGCAAAAGCCAGGCGGTGCAAAAAATTCTTCCCTCAAGTTTCGTGTAATGTCATTCTTCATGTCATTTATGTACTTAAATTTGGTGTAGTTTGTACTATATACCTTCTTTGCTAGATCTGCAAAAGATACATTTCCATGCCTACCCTTCCAAGTGATGTTAGTCATATCAGGATATCCTAGCAAACCAAATATTACATCAGTTTGGCTTTTGTATCCAAACTCTTCAGCTTTCTTGTAGCTGAACTGCCCATCTTGGCAAATGTAGATAACAGGTTTTTCAATGTTTTGAAAGCTAGTGGTGGTTGTTTGCTGAACTATGGGCTTTTGTACATATTTTGTTATAGCATTTTGCATTTGAAAAAGAAAGATTCCAAAAGCTATGATTTAAATGAAAATTCTGGCCTTTGTAATAGTAATCATGTTTGCAACTCTTGGATGTTTGTTGGGCTTAAAGAAAGTGCTTACTGATTTATTAAATGCTTGTTATTATAAATATATTGTGCACAACTAGGAATGGATGTATAGGAAGGGGGTATAAAACAGGGATAAGTGATTGAAAATCAGGCCAACAATTTTAGAAAAATGTCAACAAAACTTCTTGGCAAAAAAAAATCTATGTGGGATAATTACTCCCCCCCCCCCCCCCCCAATTAGAAAGTAATTATTGTTGTATATTTGCCCACTAAGGAAATTATATTCCCTCCTTATTTGGAATTATAAATTTTTTTTATTACAGAACAGATTTTGTACACAAATCCCTGAAAACCCTCTATTTTTCATGAATTATGCGCAATTTTTCTACCAATAATCTGTTTTATATTTGGAGTGTTCAATTATATTTAACAAGCTCAACAAATTATTGACTATCTATGCAAAAATTATTGTTAACAAACCAATAAAAAAATTATAATTATAATTGTTATAATTGGTTATTGAAATTTTGTTAAAGTCTGTATTTCAAAATGATTTAGAGTATCTTGTTGTGATGTAGATTATGATTTCATCTTAAAAATAAATTCTTATTTTAATATTTTATAAATTAACTAGCGGCTTCGCCCCTAGCCTCTAGGGGCTTTGCCCCATGAGGTTTGATCAAACCAATTTTTCGTAATGTAGATTTTAAAAATAAATCTTTAAAAAAAAATTTTCTTTGGGGGGGAGAACATTTTTTTTTTTTTGGGGGGGGGTATTTTTAATTTTTTTGGGGGTTAGGGGTGTCCCACCCCCAAAGAAAATAGTTATAAACCTTCCCGGGACCTATGAGAAGCTACCCTGTAAAGGATAACCTGATCGGTTCTGGGGTTAGCGAGATCCTTCTCTACAAAAAAAAACAGACAAACAAACAGACAGATATCGTTCTACTTTGTATTATAGACTAGCGGCTTCGCCCCTAGCCTCTAGGGGCTTCGCCCTATATAGTTTTGGGAAGTCAATTAGAAATATTCAAAAAAATATTCTTTGTTTAATTACTCTGTGGTAAAATTAAACCCAGGTTGTGCGCTTTAAGCACAAAAATTTTAATTTGTACAAATTAAACCCAGGTTGTTTGCCGTATACACAAAAATTTCAATTCGTAAAAATTATACCTAGGTTGTTCGCATACACAAAAATTAAAATTAAAAAAAATATATTTAGATTTTTTTTTTTGGGGGGGGGGGGATTCCTGGGGGTTTCGCCCCATGTTGCAGTGGGGTTCCCCCACCCCAATTACTGGTTTTTGTTTTTAAAAAATTAAAAAAAAAAAAAATTTTGGAAGTGGGGATTTTTTTATTTTTTGGGGGGTTGGGGTGTCCCACCCCCCAAGAAAATAGCTTAAAACCACCAGAGGACCAGTAGGTATATTCCCAGAAGGGTAGAGCCCAATTTGATCAGCAGTTACTGAGATTTTACAAAAAATGTAAAAAAAATTTTGGGGGGTTGGATTTTTTTTATTTTTGGGGGGGGGGTTGGGGGTGTCCCACCCCCCAAGAAAATAGCCTAAAACCACCACAGGAACAGTAGGTATATTCCCTGAAGAGTAGAATCCGATCGGTTCAGTGGTTACCGAGATCTTAAGGGACAGACAGACAGACGGTCAGACGGACAGACATCAAGCTACTTTGTATTATAGATAGTTCATGAATCCCCCTAATGATACCTTGGAATAACAAATTTAACTTTAAATATCTGACTTGATGCATTTGTATCAAATGAACAATTAACTTTTTTGTGCCAAAATGTGTACATTCTTTAAACAATAATGTGGTGAGATTGTTCTTGTTTTCCTTTTGATCAATTAAGGGACTGTTCATCTAGTTTTTCTATATTTATTGTCCAATAGAAAAGGTGCTTTAAGAATGATGATTAAAGTGATAAATGAAATTGGCTTTTCTTTGTGATAAAATTAAAAGAGGGGGACAATAATAAAAATTTATGAATAGATAATAAACAACCTTGTTATTTTAGGTGTACTACCAAGCTGGGCAGGGGAGTGCCTACGGGTTCTTCTACTACTCCCCGAGGCTCACCCTGAATGAGAGGTTCCGCACTTACAATACCGACATGACAAAGTTCGTCAAGGCCACCACTAATTTTGGAACGGTATGTGTTAATAATATTTAGGTTTTTACACTAATTCTGTAAATTATTATGGTACCCAAAGTGATTTCGCTCTTCCATTCGCTGACGTAAAACTTTGGGTACTTTATCAAATCTGTAATATTTTGTTTTAATTAGGAGTGTCTAAAATTTTCAACTCGATATTTTAATCTGCAAGAAAAATTTAGGGATACACAATGTACTTAAATTTATTTTCCCTTAAGATCTCTGTTTTTTTTCAAAGTTTCATGTTATACCTACTTTTTCAGGTGCGAGTGAACAACAACTATAGCACGGAGGAATCTAGAAAGCTGAAGAAAATCACCAAAGTTGATCTTGTATTCTCACAGGACCCGAACCAGTCACATAAAAGGTTTGTTTAATTAGTATTTAAGCAAGAAATGTATAGATGTACAATCCAGACACATATCTGTCCCAAATGGCAGAGACCCTTTTCGTCTGCTAGCAAATTGCTTTTTGTTTTTTTTTGCATGTACTCACCAGTGTTTATCAGCTTATTGCAATGACCCAATACTAATTCAGGACGGGGTCCCTGCCCTGAGGGGAGAGTTATATACTGTAGTAAACTTGATAACAATTACACTTAACTCTTAAACAAAAACATAGAATAATCAAATTTTTAAAATTAATTGTTGTCTTAATCTTTGATATTCTCTTTTTCTAAAGAATCTCCTTTGTTCGAATTTTATGAGGAATTAGATTTCAATTACCTAGTCATATTTTTTTAGTCTGGAGGAATTTGTGTTAACTACAAAGCCATGTGTTGTCCTGGTCAAGCTTAAACCCCAAACTGTGGTAAGCAATACAATTTTTTTATCGCATTATATTATAAACAACTTTCCGCTGATATTAAATTAAAAAAATATAAACTAAAACCAGTTTTGTTAGCCCTGAGGGGACGTAGGCCCGAGCTAACAAAAGTGGTATTATTTTAATGATTCAATACTTCAATGATCGTTGAGAATTGTCTGTAATTCGATGATATACATGATTTTCATACTGGAAAATTTTTATTTGTTTTCTAATGTTTATCATAAGATATTGTTCTTTACTACTTTTGGAGATGATTTTATATTTTCAGGGTGATGAGATATCCTTTACCACAAAAGACGTGTTCTTGTATATCAAGAGTAAGCTGCCCAACCTTGACATAGTCACGTACTTGTTCTGTCCAGAGCGCAAAGGCAACCTGGCCAAGGTGGTGTTTGTTGCCAACGACGCGGCAAAAGAGGTGATTTTTGCGTTTTTTTAAATGGCTTAAAATATAGCCTTTCAGAGAAACCTTTGTTGTTCGGAGCGCAATGGAAAGTTGGTTGTAAAGATAATATCGGGGAGTGGTATTTTTTGGCAATACTTAGAGCTAAAAATTGAGAATTAAAGGAAGAATCCTAATTAGATATGATAGAAAAGATAATAGTTATTTATCATATTTTCGTAATATTGTGAATGCTAGAAAGGATATTAAAATTATTTCAACAATTTTGGTCATGTGATTAAAATTTGAATTTTCCTTCTACTATTGCCCCCTCTGGGGGCGAAGTAGGTGGAAATTTAAATTTTTGTCACTTGACCTTAATATTGGTGAAATAATTTTGAATGTCCTTTCTTGTATAAGCAATATTAATAAAATATGATACTTGGTTTTGTCTCATTCTCTATCTTTTTCTTAAATTCAAAAAAGTCTATCAAAAAATTTACATCATCTAAGGGTGAACAATAAATATCTCTGTCTATTTTTCTCTATATTTCTTCCCCCTCCCCCCTCCCTCACTTTTCTGTCTATTTCCTTCTCTCTCTCCTCCTCTTTTGTACGTTCATTTATACAATAGAGATAACCTAGAGACAGCACAAGGGAATTTTGTTTACATTATGTATCAGCTATAAATTGTTGAATATCTTAGGTTAAAGCTTTCCTTGGGTGAAATATTTGAAGAAAATATTTCTTCCATCATATAATGTGAAGCGTATGACACAACATATAATAAGTTAGTTATAAATAATTTAATTTCTTATAATAAAGTTATCTTTCCAAAAATTATATCATTGCAAAATTTAGTTGCAAATAATGTTGCCTATAGGGCTGTATTTCATATACAACAAAAAGTGAACAAAGGTTTCTTTTTAAGAAATAAATGGGGTTAGATTGACCATCTATGTCTAATGTTTATACTCACATCAAATATTAAATTATAACAATGTACAGTAGAGTGGATCAATTTTGGACATTGAATTTGTAATCAACATCTACAGTTTAAACGTCATATAAGAAACCTAAATATAAAAAATTGATTTTGTCCTTGAGGGGAAATGGGGGGAAGGTGTTTCCATGCATTAAAAATTTTAGAAGTTTATTCTGGAGGTGCAACTTTTTTTCTTTCAAAGTATTGCTTTATTCATCTTTTTGAATTTGTCTTGTTGATTAATATAAGAATATCAAATTGGTTTTAAAAAATATTCATCCAAGCATGAAAAATCTTAAATTAAATGTAAAATCTCTTGGTTTTTAAATTTATTTATGGATTTTTCTTGCTAGGATCAATAGTTTTAAAAACAGATTTTTTATTCTTATTCTACTCTTCAAGACAAAATTGGGAAGGTGCATAAAGCTATACTTTGAAAGAAAAATAATTGCCCCCCCCAAAAAAAAAAAAAAAAAATCTCCCCACAAGTGTCTTTCTAAAAGTTTACATGCATCAGCGAGCCTCCCCATTATTCAAAATATTTTCTTTTCATTTTTTGTTCTCTTATATGATGTTCAGACAGAAAGTGTATGTAGCACATTTAAAATTAGAAAATCATTGAAATTCAAGCCACTCTAATGTACAGCATTTATTTCTTCAATTCCACAGTACAAAATTATTCCTGTATTTAAATTTAACATATCATATAGGAAAAAATATTCTTGTATTTAAAATTAAAAATCATGTTGGAATTTTTTTTACAATTTTAAATTTTTTTAATAATGTACAGCAAATTATTTCCTTTTTATCTCATGTTTTGAAATTTATAAGATAGTTAGAATAAATTACAGAAATAATGAAAGATTTAAAGAAGAGAGCGTCAGGGGGGGGGGGGGGTCGAGGGGGGTCTCCCCCCTCAGAAAAAGCTTGGGCTTAAATCTTCAACAAATAAAGAAAACAAAATTATTTTAAAAATTTCTTTTTTATGTTAAATATTATTATTTTTTTGACACTTGATTTTGAATGACAAAAAATGTTGAAATAAATATTACCCACTGTATGAAATGTTAAATTAGAAATCAATAATGATGTTGGAAAATTTATTCTCATTTTATACTCTGAAAAAAGGAATTGACAAAAAATAATAATTTTTATTCCAAACTGCATGCCTATTTCTTATTGGTTGACACTCGAATCAAAATAAAATAATGAATATTATTTCAAGACCAGAAATAAATTTGAAATAAATAATTTTCTTTCCCCTATATTTTTTATTCCAAAATGCCAAGAATTAATTTTGAAATAAAATAATTTTCTTTCCAATATTTTTATTCCTTTTTCTTATTGGACGTCATTTTGTGTCCAATGAGAGACTAGTGTTTAAATATTTTAAAGCTTATTACAGCATTTATTTTGAATATGATAATAGCAACATTCTCACATTAAATGTGATAAAAAGAATTATCGTCTTTAAAATGCTAAATTTATTATTATAATTGAACTGAATTATCACATTTCCACCATTAAATAGTCAAGTAAATGATTTAGGCTTTTTGTCGTTCCTTATTTTTAAATATGATTTGTTATAAATAATAAAGAACGATGCGTATTTTAATGTGGATTCTAAATTAGATGGAAATTATATTTCTTAGAGATCATTCTTAAAGACACAGCACATCTGCTTTTAGGCTGCAATTATGTCTATGTAGGATTCCCTACTTAAACTATTATTTTTATTTTCTAAGTAAAATTAACTTTTTTTAATCTAGGTGAAAATCCGGACTGGAGATATGTTGGGTACTGCTCTGCTGTTCCAGGGAGACAACATGTCCTTGTTACTGGCCAGAGCTGACCTGCAAGGAGAGGCCGCTACCAAGCTACATAACAGCCAGGGATGCAACAATAGTTCATGTTGCTTCTATGTTAAATTGTATCCTAAGGTTCATAATATGATTTTTGGTGCTTACAGTTAACGTGCCTATTTTACGCTAAAACTTCTACATATTTTGAAATAAATCCTTATACTAAAGTAACAGGATGTCTGTGTGTCTGTCTGTGTGTCTGTGTGTACCGAAGGATCTCGCTAACCGCTGAACCGATCGGGTTCTCCTTAACAGGGTAGCTTCTCATAAGTCCCGGGAAGGTTTTTAACTATTTTGGGGGAGGGTACCACCACCCTCCCAAGAGAAATGACAAAAAAATCGAAATTTTAAAACACGTTTAGGAGACTTCAACGTCAAATGAAGAGGTATCGTACAAAAAAATTAAAGTAGAGACTTTATCAAACAAAAACATTTAAAGTGCCACTAGAGGCCTCTAGGGGCGTAGCCGCTAGTCAAAAATAAAGGAAGGGAATTTTTTCTCCTATGCCTACACATGCGGCCCACGAACTCTACGGGGCTTCCCAGTACCCAATTTAACATAACCTAATCTGACCTAAATTAATAAACAAACAAAGAACTAAAATGTATTGTTGCATGATGAACAGGACATCATTCCTATCCTTGACAAGCCTGTTGGCAGAGTGCTTACCAGCAACCTGAAGCGGCCATGTAAAACCCTGAAGGAACAGAGTATTTACTCACATGTCAATAACCAGGTATAACCAGAGATACAGGTATAGGTCTATGTGAGATAATCTTCCTCCAAGCCCAAATTTTTATTTGCTATCGTATTATTCTTGTGAAGAAGGTAGGGGTGTAGCATAATTTAAGTATTTTATCTTCTCTTTAATTGAATTAAGTCCATCTGATTGTCTGTTTGATATACTATTGAGATTACTATTGCTTTAATTATCTTTATATGGCTATATGAATTTAGTTTTTTCCTTGAATTCTCTTTTTATATGAAATTAGTTTTTAGAATGAATAAGAGACTTATATAATTTTTATATAATAGTAAGTTTATCAATCTTAAATATTCCTAATATAAAGCTATATTTTCTTATTTAGATCTTAGTAAAGCTGTGTGATTACACCCTGGTGGACGAAAAGAAAGCTTTTGGGGAGGCGAAGCTTCAACTGGACCAAGAATTTATAAAGATGATATCCCCCAAAAATTCTACAATTCCTGTTAAACTAAGGTATTGTATGTCGTTCATGATTACCTAGTTATTTTCGCATCGTATTATAATCTAGTTTTGTTAGCCCTGAGATGCCGAAGGCACTGGCTAACAAAATCGGTTTTAATATTATGATTGTACATCAGTTTTGCTTAGAACTGGTTCTAATCCAACAGATATTAATCGGTTTCGAAGCCACACTAATAAATATTTTAATGTAATAGCATTTCTGTATGTCAGTTGGTATATACGTACATAAAATCTCGTGAATTTGGTTTCTGTTAGATTGATAAAAATATAAGACATACCTACCATAAAAAATTTAAAATATTTTTTTTTAAAAGAAGTTCTATAAAGCATTAGGATAAAATAAATCATCAAATGCTTAAATAAAAAGAAAAGCGATATTTAGCAAACAGCCGTGGGCGGTCAGAATCAGCTGAATGTTTATTATGAAAAAAATTTCCCTCTTTTTAGAAATGAAAGGATTCATCTTAGGCCCCTGGGCCCACTGCCTATTTTCGTCTTCTAGTTGCTTCGATTCCTCTCTTTTATTTTTTTCTCTATGTTAATAGCATTAAAGGATATTTTTGTCATAATCTTTTAAATGCACTTCGACATAAACAAAACATTTGATATTATTTAGAAAAAAATTGGGTAACATTGTTGCTTATACAAATCTTGGTGGAACTTGTTTTTTCATTGATATATAAAATAGAAATCTTGTATATTCACATAAAATACTTAATATCACTGCTGGAATGTGCTAAACATGATATATATCTGTCTGTCTGCTGTGATATCTCTTGAACAAACAAACACAAGCTCTAATACTTTAGGGAGCCAAGTTTTTATCCTGTAATTTGGTTTGAGAAAACTCCCTACGCCGTCATTGAAGTAACCTTGAACTCGAGCCAGAAAGCTCCGATTGAATCACAGGTAGACATTATTACTACAATTACACAGTAGCTACGCACTATCTAGAACATGGATACATGGTTTATTGGATATCATGACACTTGTTGGAAAATTCGTCATTTGTATAATACTAGCGGCTACGCTCATTAAGTTTTTGTATTTTTTTAATGGAGGTAAAGTTAAGAATTTATAGACTTAATAAGTTAAAATATTTCTTTCTTTTGAGTTAACAAAGGTGTTAAACTAGTAAGTCTATTAATAGACAGTCTAAGTTTGCTTTTATTGACATATGATAGACTTGATTTTAACATAGAAATATTTTCCCAACCTAACCCTTTACTTTTTTTCTCCTTCTTATCCACTTCCCTTTAGTCCCATAAAAAGAAGTTTTATCCAAAATTTACCCCCTAAGATATTTACATAAATTGCTATATCATGGCACCTGTTTTTAACCAACCAAAAACCAAACTAATTTTGTACAGGCCATCAAATACAACACAACCATCGCTACCTACATCCCTGTGGAGAGCCCAGCTGGACCTAACCCACCCAACCTGGAGATGTCGGTGTGTGTCGACTTTGACGAGAAGCACTGCTACGTGGGCCAGGAGCCACTGCTGGTCAATGCTTATCTCAAGTTTAACGCGGGTAAATTATGTAATACAAATAATGCGCATTTAATCTATATATTGTTTTGTCCGTCTATTGTGCCGGTCATTCTTAAAAAGACATAAACCTTATTTTGAAAGGTTTTTGCTTATTCTTATTTTGAATTGAGAACTGAATATCTGCTCTACAACTCACTTTGTCCGTTTGTCAATTCCATGTTTTTTTGTACTTCCCTATTTATTGATGTTTTATTGCCATTTACAATCAAGTTTGTTATCAAATTGCTTAAACATGAATTTTAGAACCCATATTTCCCATAAAAGGAAAAAAGTAGTTAATGATAACTCTAAAAATCTTTTCTATCAATCCGTTTTTGTAATATTTAAATTTCATCATATTTCAAAATTGTTGAAACTACTGCTGTTCATTTGTTTGTCCGTATTTTGAAAATAAATAAACTCAATTACCTTTTATTTTAGTGGGTATCCCAAAGAAGGATGTGATCAAGAATGTGTTTGCCGTTACAGAGGTCTTAAACTCCAAGGTGTCAGTTCTCACAGTTGTATTCAAACCTTTTGGAGATAAATTTGCTCCAGAGAAGACTCAAACCAATGATCTTAAGGTATTATTTCAAAAACTATCTTTGAATTAAAATGAAAATAAATCCTAAAAGTTACAAATTGCAATAAAAGTTTCATGTAGTAAAAGATATTTTGATTTTAAATACTTCTAAAATTTTTGTTTATTTTTGACATTGCCTATTTTTGAGTTAATCGGTCTGTTATCCGGGATCTTTAGGGATAAGACAATAAAAAATAAATGACTACATCCCCAATTATGAAAAAACAAAATTATCCCTTATGTAAAGTAAAGTTATTGGTTGAAACGTTTGGACACTATTTATTTTAAACCAACCAATTAAAATTCATTAAAAATAACCAAAGTTATTGAGCTGACAAGAAAAGTGGTTATAATTCGTTGGTACCAGAGTAATTTACAGTCCAATGTCCCCTAACTCGCTGGTCTGTAATGTATCCTGTTATGTTTTAGTGCAAGCTGTTGGTGTACTGTGCGGAAGGAAGTGCGTGGTTGAAGCCTCGCGAGGTGCTTGCTACAGCGGTCACCATGGGCAGGTAGGATATTCTTTATATTCATAACATACAAGGAAGGAAGTGCGCGGCTGAAGCCTAGCGAGGTGCTTGCTACAGCGGTCACCATGGGCAGGTAGGATACTGTTTCATATTCACAACATACAAGGAAGGAAGTGCATGGCTGAAGCCTTGCGAGTTGCTTGCTACAGCGGTCACCATGGACAGGTGGGATATTCTTGAATGAGTTTTATGATATGATTTTAAAGTATGGTAGCTTCTTTAAATAATGTAAAATAGTGAAGATTTTTAATTCCATTCCTACTTAGTTTTGAAAATTAATGAAGGAAAAAAACAGCTGCATTAATTAAAATTAATTCTCCATTTTAGGAAAGCTTCATACAGTTCCCGGGATGGTTTTTAGAAATGTTAATCTTATTTAAGATTTTGTATGGTTTTAGGCTAATTTCCAATATTCGGTGCCTCTATATTCTAGGGGTGCAGCCACATGTTTACTATTAAAGAGTGTTATTAAAGTATGTCTTTGTACCAGGCCAAAGTTTCCCCTGGTTCCCTTCAAGAAATGTGGTGTGGCCGTGGAATATCCAGACCCTACCCAGGAGGAAGATATGATGGAATATGAACAGGTCAGTCACTTCATAGCATCCAGGCTTACTGGAACGTTGTACCTGAAAACAAGGATCACAACATTTATAAGTAGTAAAGTACAAAACTTCATGGATGAATGGACAAACGGACTTAATAAAGGGGGGGGGGGGGGGTTATTGCAACCATTTCGTAATCAATGTATAAATGGCACTTAGAATTCGAATTTTGATCTTAATTTTCGCATGAGTAATCCTTGGTAGGTCTATTTTCCCTAAATCGAACAAAAAGTTGGAAAAGTAGCGGCTAACGGCTGGCGGCTCAGCCGTTTAGCCATTTTTGGGCTATTTTTAATTCAAATCCATCACGAAACCTAGCTCCACATAATATTCTTTTCCGCTCCAAAACGTCTTCAAACGGTACTAGCCGGTAGTTGCTGGTACTAGAAATCTAAAAAATGTTTTTTTTGTATCATTTCACTTGATAAGCAAAAATATGTTAGCCGTTACTTTTTCAACTTTTTGTTCGATTTAGGGAAAATAGACCTACCATTGATTACGAGATGGTTGCATTAAAAACCCCCCCTTATTGAGCAGATGTTTAGTTATCATAAAAAAGAAAGAGATAATATGTCATAAATCCTTTTGTAAAATCACAAACTTAATATCTAGTATTATGAATCTTGAATGACAGACAACTAATATAATGATTTTCTAAGGAAATAGTATCTATCTATTTTATTTATCTTTCATTGTATCCATACGCAGGGATCTAAAAGGATAAGGTAATGGCCGATAAATTGATGCATTCTTAATGATGATATGCAAAATTACTCCTTCCATAGATTACATTATTGGCTGAATATTTTTGACACTCAAACTAATAGACCAACCAATCAAAACTCAATAAAAATCCCTAAATATATTAGCAAACAAATAAGAAAATTTTTTTATAATACTTTGGGGACTAGTGTAATAAACAGACCATTGTTCCCTTCCTTCGTGATTCATAAGGCTACATACCTTATTTTTTCAACCCTTTCAGTTTGAGGATTCTCAAGAAAAAGAGAAGCAGGATCGGATTGACATGCGGATGCGCATGGAAAAAATGCGGGAACGCGCAAGAGCATTCCAGTCGAGCAACAATGCCGCGCAATCTTCATCAAGTTATTCTGCCTGGGAGGAAGACGATTTAAGAATAAGAAATGATGACAGGCACTCTATGGGAGGAATGTCAGGACAACGAGGAGGGTATGGTGGGGGATCTTCCAGGTTTTCGCACCAAGGGCAGGATAATTCAATGGCGGTCAGCTCATTTGGTGGACAGGAAAATACTTAAATTACGATTTTTTTACATATTAAATTAAAATATGCTCACAGGTTAGAATGTTTTGTTTTGTATGAATTTTGGGAAGTCAAATTTATCATAAAATTGATTTATTTTATTTAATTTATATATATATTGACCATACGCTACTATTGCTATAAGGATAGCTTTTAGTGAATTATTTCCAATACCATAAATTGAAAAATTCCTTCGCAATAAATGGGGTATTTTGGGATAAAAACTAACATAGAAATATATAGTTAATATATGAAGGCAAATTAATACCTTTTTCTGGGCAGAAATAGTTTTAGATTGATTTTAATTTTCACATGGCAATAAATGAATTCAAGTATTGGTAAAGGGAGGCGGGGCTAGATATGGTGGACAAGCTGGTATCACTGGAGGACAAAACTTTGGTGTTGGTCACATGGACCAGTATGATGTCAATCAGAGATATACCCAACCTCCACCACAGTAAGTGCCGTTTATACTTCTTAAAGGGACTGTGAACGTAAATTTTTCTCATCTTAATATCAAATCTTAACATCATCTCATTCATAATATCTCACAGATTGAGCAAAACGCGCTTTTGTTTGCTTAAAAAACGGCTTTTTTCGACGATTTTTATAAGGTACGGGGAAAGGAAGAAATTTTCCGTATTATATAAAATGTGCATTAAATTGCTTTTTTCTCCCATTATAGCTAAAATTAAACTTTTTCACATAGTTCTAGATTTTTCCTAACAGTTAAGCTGGCTTTTAACATAATCCTTGCTTTAATCCAATGTATAGTTACTTAGAAATTGATAAAATAATATTTTTTTATTGAAAACCAAATACAATAACAAAGCCAGAAACAGGTTTTTTATTAGTATCCAATTAACTTTAAATGGCCCATCTCTCGCCCACCTTTAATTACAAATTTGTAAATAATTAAGACGCAATATTTCTTTATAAACAGTCTGATAAAAGTGTAAACTAATTCTCCAAAGTGGGTTATTTATTGTTCAACACAATAAAATAGGATATTATTATTTTATATAACCTATAAGATTCAACCCTTTGTAGACAGTGAGGTATTTTTTTTGTCAATAATACGAATTTAAAATATGTCTTTATTACCTAATTACTACGTTATAAAAAAACGAATTGGCAATTTTATAGCATAAAATAAATCCTTAACAGTAAGTAAATTGTTTCAACTATATATGACAAGCTAAATATCCCTACAAACATTATAAGAAACAAAAACGTTCAGATTTTCCCTGTTTTTTCCTTTTTCCCTCTCAAAATACCATAAAATCAAGGCATTATTTCTGGATATTTTTGTAAGTAGGACATTTTTGGTTGAACAGTGTAGTGAAATGTGCTTAGTAAATGTTAAGATTTGATAATCAGATGAGAAATTTTTACGTTCACACTCCCTTTAATATTCCTGAAAAAGGCAATTGATGGTGCTTACATACTAAATGCCGGTTGAGCACTGGAAGCCCCCTGAAATAAATATAAATCAAATGAGGGGAAAGGGGATTTATTTAAAAAAATGTGGGAGGAGGGTATCAGTGCTCACCAAGGTTATTTTTGTGAAGTTGCCTAAATAAACTAACAACAAAAAATGTTCAGTAAACCCATTGTGGGATATTTCGTCTAAAGAAAAACTTATTTCTTACAAGATTTTCAAAATGGTGTAATTGTAATATGTTTAGGTTTGGAGTTCCAGATCCGCAGAGAAAGGCCTGGGACGATGAGGTTAGATTTTATTAATTACAAAAAGGTTAGGGTCGCGCTGATGAATTATTTTTGAAAACGACCGAAAAGGTCATATACCCCGGGATTAAAAGGGATAAGACAATAGCCGATAAATTGATTTACATCCCCAATAATCAAACACTAAATTACCCATTGTCACCTCTCTCACTCTGAAAAATAACGTCAAATGTCCAAATTCCAGTTTGATCAAATGTCACCTAAATTAAGATTTTAAACAAGAGCAGAATGATTGGTTGTATAGAGTATTCTAATCACATATCTAATGTGATATTTTATTTACATTGATAATCTAGGTTGAAAGATTTATCAACAGAAGCCAGCAATCGGCAGCCAACAAAACCTGGAATACCAGTAGGACAGAACAGCCTGGCACTAGCAACCAGTTGTCACATTTTGACAGGTATAGTTTTTGTTATACAATATTCATCTAGCAATTACGGCTTCTTAAAATGGTTTATGATATTGATAAAGTTCTTGCAAAGTTTCTAAATCCCTTTGTTTCCCTCTCTCTATCAATCTTTCTCTAATTCTCAGTTACTTAACACACAGTTCACTCCTCTCTCTCTCTCTCTCTCTCTCTCTCTCTCTCTCTCTCTCTCTCTCTCTCTCTCTCACACACATACACTCACTCTCCCCCTCTCTCTCTCTTTTCCTCTTCATCTCTCTCCATCTGACTCTCTCCCTATCTCATTATTATTTATTAAGACACAAAAAAAATTTTGCTCTTCTATACAGTCATGTAATTATTCTTGTTTATATTTTAGGCCAGGGGCTGAAAAATTATTAACCTTGCGAGAACGGCTGGATGCGGAGAAGGAGGCCATTAGGAGGGCTGAAGAGGAGGTCGAGGCTTTGAGAAGAACTAAGGCCGACTTGAGTAGACGTTCTAACCCACGCGAGGCATGTATAATAATTAATAGAATTTTGTTTATCCCATTATATAAAGTAGTATGCGTTTTTTGTCTGTCACGAATGATCTCGCTAAGCGCTGAACCGATATTGTTCTCCTTTACAGTGAAGCTTCTTATAGGTCCTGGGAAGGTTTTAAACTATTTTTAGGGAGGGTGTCTTCACCCCCTCCCCCCCCCAAAAAATATTTTTTTTACGTTTTTGAAACTCAAATTTATAATGGGATGAGGTCGACTTTTCCCCCACTTACTTTAAGTGACCCTAGAGGCTTCTATGGGCGTAGACGCTAGTATTAGAATAAGATGCACATGACATGAGAAGGCAGATTTTAGGCTGTTGATTAAAAAAAAACTCGAAAAATTCATCAAATGCTTCGCTAATGTCAATCTGACAATAATAACAAAATAGACAATTATGAAAAAAATTATTGGATTTCAAAAAAGCCAATTATTTCAAAGATATTAATTTTTTAAACATTATTTGATTGTCCATGGTAATTCTATGTAATATATGTTAAAAATTAATTTTTGTCATTTTGACATTAGCAAAGCGTTCAGAGAAAATTTCAGGTTTTTTTTAATAATTTTCAGGTATCGTTAACTTAAAAAAAAAAAATTTTGTCTATGGTTATATTCAATAGGTAAGGAATACACATATTTAGAGAATATTATCATTCTACTACTGTTTTTAAGCCTTCGAACTTACACCTTTACGGAATTAACCCGCAACCTAATGGTCTCTTTATCATCCATTGTCTTATTCCTTAATATCCCTGCAAAAGAATAGACTTAAATTGCAAAACTTTTTTACTTATTATTTCATGAAATAAGGAAATGGAAAGAGGGCCAATGATGGGTAGAATGCAAAGAGATTCACCCCATGAAAACATACAAAGAGGCTCTTTTCCAAAAGAAGACATGCAAAGAGGTAACATGATTTTTTCATGAGAGGGTTTTTAATATAATGTTGTGGAAGTGGGGGTGGGTGTGTCAACAAACACGCCTACTTTAGATAAAAGTTAGGAATTTAATTCTTTTTTTAACAATTAAATAGTATACCTATTGAGTATTGATGATTGTATTAAAGTTTACAGCCGTTAAAAATAAGTCTAACCATACTTGTTTTTTTTAAATATACACAAAAAGATTAACAGTCCATTTTAAATAGGTATGTAAAGAAGGATAATAGTGTTGAATTATATTATTTTTACCAAACACTTTTCATAGAACACTCCCTTTGTAGGACATGGCAGATATGACCATGACCAAGACATGGAAACCACAAGTATCAGAGACAAGGTAGAAAAACTGCTGGGTATGACCAGTGACATTGAATTTGGACTTGGAATGAACAAGGATAGGTCAATGGCGCATGGTTCGAGGGATGAAAAACTAATGCAGTTGAGGGATGAACATACAATCGGCCATGGGATGAGGGACGAAAGGCCACCCCTATCAGGCCAGGGAATGCGCCCGAGATTTAGGGATGATATGCAAGATGAGCGATCATTTGGCCAAGGTATGCGTGATAACCTGCCCGCTCAATTTGGACGAGATATTAACCAGGGAATGAGAGATGAAATGCCAGTTCAATTTGGCCGTGGCATAAGAGATGGTGAACCGGCACAGTTTGGTCGACGGGCTGAAATGCCAGTCCAGTTTGGCCAAACTATGGGGGAGGACCGGGCGTTTGGCCACGGTGCATCTATGAGGGAGGAAAATACTGCGCAATTTAGCCGAAGTTATAGGGATGAGCGACAATCCGCATTTGGCAGAGAAAATGCAAAGAGGAGTCACGCTGATAGTGATGATGAATTAGAAATTGTGGGTGAAGTCACCAAACCACAAGCTGAAACTCCAAAGGTAAGCTCATCCTAACATGAACAGATGTATAGTATAGATGTATGTATATACAGATAGCTACCCCCCCCCCCCCCCCCCCTCCTATTTTCAATAACCTTTTTCGTTTGCTAGTAAATGCTTTTCTGCTACTTAGCTGTGTTAATATTCCTGTTACCATTGGTTGTTTTTCAAAGACCTAATTGAGAGTCGGCGCATGGTCATTGGGAAATGGAGTTATTTAACCCTTTCTCCCTCTAGTGTTTTACTCTAATCTAATATGAAAAAGGGAAGATGTTTGTCTGTTTGCCTTAAATTCTTCAAGAAATCGTTAGCCATTTGACCGATATAATTCTCTTTTGTCATTCATAGCAATAAAAAATAGCATATTATTTTGTACATTTCATTTTTAAACAATCTATTACGTACATTATTATAGCATATGAGCTTGTAATTATATAATTTAGATAATATTAATATCTTTAAACATTTAAAACTTTTAGGCAAATCCAATGATGGGATCTTTGCGCGGTGCGCTGCAAAATGCCGCGCAAAATATTTCATATCAAGGTAATATTATATATTTAAACATATTAAGATAATATTTTTTAATAAGGCGTAACTCTTCTACAACTATTTTGGTTCATCCGTCCTTCTGTAGCCGTCAGCTGTTAAAGGCATTTTGTAATCGTCCAATCGATATAGAACTTTCAACTAAGAATAAGGATTAATATATCAAGTTGCATACTTGAAATTCCTTAGTTCATTTTTAACATTTAGTTTTTACATTTTGTGATAACAAATTTTTGTATGAAATAAATATCCTAGGTATAGACGTGATTTTTAGAATTGTAAGTATTAGGACGATCAAGAAAAATTTTATATGATTCAAAGGTAATAAATCAATGTTTTAACTCTTAGGAAGGCCAGGAGAAAATCAATCGAGGCCACAACCTGACAGACTAGGAGAGAACCAGAGGACCAAACTTGGCAGACAAGCATTCCAGGTATAGAATTTTACCAGAGAGGGATAAACAATGGATCATGAATAAATCTTCACGCAATTGATACATAATTATTGGATGGCGCACCATATTTTCGCCTACTCTAATAAAATGATCCTTCCAGCTGGCTGATATAATGATACCACCATCCACTTCTATTACCGCATCTCTTCCCCTTTAATTAAAGTCCCAAAAGATTGTAGTCTTTGAATGAGAGACGAGTAATTAGAAAACTTTGGGTAACTAATGCCCTCTCCCATTGGAGTTTCTTGAGCTAAGAAACATATAATTATATATGACAACCGTACTTTAGAAAAATGCACTTAACCCTTTTGGGCCACCCACCCAGCCTGCTTGTGTTATCTTTCGATTAGCTTAATGCTTATTTTAGCTCTGAATTTGAGTTTCTTGACATGAAAAACCTATAATTTGATAAAATAACAAAACATATTTTGGATAAAATTCTTTTAACCCCTGCGGGACACCGGGGTTATTTTTCGCTTATTCTAACGCTTATTTTAGCTTTGAATTTGAGTTTCTTAACATAAAAAACTTCTATTTGGATATATGACATCACATACTTTAGAAAAAATGCACTTAACCCCTGCGGGCAATCCACCTATCCCGTTTTGGTCTGTCCTCGACTTGCTGAATAATTTTAAATAATGTCCTCACATTGAATAGAAACAGTGTATTCAAGGAAAAAACACAAGAAAAAAAATTATGAAAAGTAACCTTCTACATAATAAAAAAACAAAAAAAAGGGCCTTAAAACCCCTCGTCTGCGCGGTTTTTCTAACATAACCTAAAAATATTTTTTAAAATTTATTTTTTCATTTAGATGTAGTACCTATTGGACTAGGCTTATGTACCAGGTTTAAAAATCTTAGCTCAATATTTAGTCCATTTTGCTCACGGTTTACGAGCTTCCGGAACCTAGCACACCCTCCCCTTCCTTTACTTAATTTTTTTTATTGCTAGACTATAATAAACCTCACTAGCAGTAGAGAAGAGATCATTATTTTAAGAAATGTTGATTATCACCCTAAAATCTAATATATGTAGTTCAGAAAATCTCCGCTAGAAGTTGTTAAAAAAATTTTATTATTGGTTATTTTCTATTTATTAGATTATTATTTGAAATAATATTTTATCAGTCAGTTTAGAATTATATTTTATTAATAATTATAAAGTTGTTTATTTTACAGGGATAAATTTTAATTGAATACTGGGAATTATTATGTGTTTCATAAACATTATATTTAATAACACTTAACACAGTAGATCACTAACGCTGCCACCATTTTTAGTGTAGTAAATTTCTCCAGGCATTTTAATTTATAAATATTGAAAAAAAGCCGATGATTAAATATTCAGTCTGTGAACAAAATACTAAAAAATATCATTTTTAAAGATGTATACCTAAAAGTTTTTACAAATAACATATCACTGCTCAGTGCCCTTTATTTAACATTTCCTATAAATTTAGAAAATGCCAAAGTATTTTTGAAGACTAACTGTTGTCTTTTTGTTCTAGGGCGGACAAAGTAATTTGGATTCCTGGAACCAGCGAGAATTTGGAGGTCAGCGAGAATTTGGAGGCCAGCGAGAGTTTGGTGGCCAGCAGAACAGAAGCTTCAACAACTATAAGAGCCCCTGGCAAAATTAGAAAAAGTTATAGAGAATCTGCACTTCCAACATGTGCATCTCAGTTCATCATTTTATGAAGAAAGTGACGAAATTGCTTATAATTTTAATCTTTTGAGAGATAGTTCCATGAAGATGTTTTGTTAATTAAGTTACTTTTCTTAAAGGATAGAAGAATGTAAAAGAATGTCTTCATTATTCACAATTACTTTTTTAATACTTACAAATTAAAATTTTTTTTTTTTAGCCCTTTTAATTCAGTAACTCTAATTATCTGAAACGAATGATATTATTGTTTTAAAACTGAAATATCTTTGCATAAGAAGCTATTCTTTAAAAACATGTTTCCTGGAACATCCCCTCAACTTCTTTATTTTAAAGAATCTTCACATGAGTATTTAAAATTTATTTTGAAAAGTTCAACTGGTTTGTTTCCAATGGAAAATGAACAGTTTTGTAACGAAAGGATTTTATAATATAAAATAAAATGAAAATTAAATGTATCCTGTTAAAAAAAACAAAAACATTTCATTTGTTACCTAACATATTTCAGTTTAGATTAATATGAAACAGCAATAGATTGTCTATTACTTATTAACTTTTACTTATTTAATAGGGAAAAATTTAAATTATTTAATGTAATATTATTATTAAATGTCTCTTGTAGCAAAGCTACTTAACAAATCATTTTTTTGTCTGTTGGTTAGTATTGCACAGCGATTTACCAGGGGGTTGTAAAACCAATTTTAAATTTAAAGGAGGGTGTTGACACCCATCTACATCCCCCTACCACACGCCACTGGTCACAAGGTCTAAACTGTTATTAATTTTGTGATTTTTATTTTAATGTTCGTGGAAAATTTCTGTAATTTGATGCTATACATGATTTTTCAGTTGGCTGAGAATCGGTTATAATCCGGTGGATATTAATCGGTTTCGAAGCCATACGGGAATAGTTATTTCTCGCATCGTATTATAGACAGCTTACCGCGGATATAAAAATGAAAGTTTACCTGATCAAAACCAATTTTGTTTCTATTTTGATATTCATGGAAAATTTTCTCTTACGATGCTATACATGAATTTTCAGTTTGGCTGAGAATCGGTTCTAATCCGGTGGATATTAATCGGTTTCGCATCCATACGTAAAATTAGATTAAAATCTCTTCTACTGTTAGAACACATTGTCCTTGTTTTTTGTCTCAATATTAAAAAGTTACCTATGTTAAATAATAATTTAGTTCTAAATATTGTTGTACGTGCTGTAAAATAATATTTTCTTGTATTATTTGTTTTTGTTATTAGAAATAAATATTGCATTCTGTGTTTTGTTTATTTTAGAAATTGATCTTAAAATTAAGAAAGTATAAAAATATTAGGAAACACTTATAAAATGCATTGAAATCAGGGATAAGAAATCAGAATTTCATAATTAAGAATTGGTGATAAGTAAAAAAGTTTCTCGTATCCATTCGAATCCGGTGGATAGGATCCGGTTTTCATCCATACGAAAAAACTATGTCTAGCATCGTATTATATCCAGCTTTCTACGAATATAAAAAAGTACAATCATAGGATTAAAACCAGTTTTTTTAGCCCGTGCCTTCGGCACCTCGGGGCTAAATAAATGGGTTTAATCTTATAATTGTACATTCTATATCCGCGGAAAGCCGTTTATAATACGATGAAAGAAATAACTATTCTCATCAAAGTAACTAGCATTGGGGGGGGGGGGGGGGGGTATATACTTTCACCAGAGAGTGAGTGTTCGAATTTACCATTAATTTTAATCTACAGAAATGGTAAATTGGGGTTATACATCAATTTATCAATTTATCGGGAATTTTCCCATTAGATACCTTTTTTTCACCCTTTACTCTTATACTTTTTACTTGTAAAAATCTAAATTCCCCCATTTAAAGTTAAAAAGTTTCAGTGGTTGATACATCATAATTAAACTTTATTATTCCCGCCATTTAAGATAATTTAAACACACAATGTATCTTTTATTTCAGAAAAAATGTACAGTAGTTAAAATAAAATTATTAGTTATTAGTGAATCATTCAGATGATATTAGTTTGGTGAAAAAAAAAGACTACAGTCAATAAAACAGGTTGAATTGGGACACTTCATCTCAAGTAAATTTTGTCCTTCGCAATTTCTCTTGATTATTTGTTAACCTAGAATCGTATTTTATAAAGACTTTTTTGTCTGAAGCTTAAGATCTCTATAACTTCTCGACCGATTGTATTCTCTATTAAAGGTTATCTTCACATAGGTCCTATGATGGTTTTAGGCTATTTTATTAACAGATTTAAGTCTTGGGATTGTTTAAGCCTGAATACACTAGAAGCTAGGGGCGTAGCCGCTAGTTTAGAATAATCTTGTTTGATTATAAGAATTGCGATCCCTGGATAAATTGCAGTTTTTGCAAGTCTCTTTCTTTCTCTTTGTTATTACAACTGAACATCTTCTCTTTAACTCACTTTTTTGTTTGTGTATTCCATGATTTTTATGTGCGTACTTTCTTATGATGTTATCATCCTTATTTATTTACAATAAATGTTTTAAAGATCAACACGGTTTTGGTTAAAAACCCAAATATAATCCTTAGTTTTGTGTAAATTAGATTTTTATTTATACTTGTTTATGGGAAGCTATAATTGACTTATTAGTTTCCTATACTGTATCTAAAAGTGAAATTTCCCTTTATTGGTCTCTTGGTAATTATATTTAAACAAGGATGACAACATCCATAAGTAGCGAAGCACAAAAAATTGTGGATGGTAATACGTAGAAGTAAATTTAAAGTGTATTTATTTAAATCAAGAATAGATTTATTGGAGAAAATAAACACAAAACCTTGTTTTATTTTGTATGATGAAGACGGTTAAAGTAAATTACATACTAGATGCACATAACAATGGGAAAAAATATTTTAAAACTGTTAATGCAAAAAGTTTTAATTAAGACCAAAAATACCAAAGATATGGGGAAATATGTTAAACATTTAAAAATAGCCCAAAACCTGCTAAAAGGCAGTTTGGCCGCCATTGTTTCTTTTCTTAAAACGCCAGAAATTTAATTTTCATATCTTTAACTGAAATTTTTTTGAAAATTTGACCATAAACACCAAAGATATGTGTAAAAATGTGAAAAATATAAAAGTAGCCAAAAACCTGCAAAAGGGCAGTCTGACTGTCATTGTTATTTTCTTCAAACTACAGGAAATTTAATTTTGATATTTTAACTGAAAAAATTTTGAAAATCGGACCATAAACACCAAAGATATGGAGAAAAGTGTGAAAAATATAAAAATAGCCAAAAACCTGCAAAAAGGCAGTCTGACTGTCATTGTTGTTTTCTTCAAACGACAGGAAAATTAGTTTTGATATCTATAACTTAAAAAATTTCGAAAATCGGACCATAAACACCAAAGATATGGGGAAAAATGTAAAAAATATAAAAATAGCCAAAAACCTGCAAAAAGGCAGTCTGACCGTCATTGTTGTTTCTTCAAATGACGGGAAATTTAATTTTGATAACTTTAACTGAAAAAATTTTGAAAATCGGACCATAAACACCAAAGATATGGGGAAAATTTGGAAAATATAAAAAATAGCCTAAAACCTGCTAAAAAGCAGTCCGACCGCCATGGATGTTTTATAGTTAATTGTGCTCCTTAATGATGGGAATGTTGTCAAAAAATTTCAGCTCTCTATCTTTTATAGGAGCTGAGAAAATCACGTTTCCCCCAATTCATTAATTACGGACGGACGGACAGACGGACAGACGGACGTACATTGTGAATTATATGGTAGCTTCGCTACTAAAAAAAGGATATTTCATCCAGAAAGAGAGGGGGCAATGGGCTGTTTATAACACAAGACAAGTATTATATTATAATAACGTTCTCTTATTCGTTGGCTTATGAACTTGAATTTTGTGTATTAACATTGGGGATGTACATCAATTAGTCGGCCATTGTCGTATCCTTTTAGATCCCCGTATTCCATTAATGAGCTTCACCTCCATTTAAAACATCAGTTTAACAGCATCAAATGTCATTCTTAAGTCAAGGTGTTGATAATTCGACTTGCATAAGGGGGGGGGGGGTTAATGCAACCATCTCGTAATCAATGTATAAATGGCACTTAGAATTCGAATTTCGATGTGAAATTTTGCATGAGTAATCCTTGGTAGGCCTATTTTCCCTAAATCGAACAAAACGTTGGAAAAATTAACGGCTGGCGGCTCAGCCGTTTAGTCATTTTTGGGCTATTTTCAATGCAAATCCATCACGAAACCTATCTCCACATAATACTCTTTGCTGCTCCAAAACGTTTTCAAACGATTCTAGCCAGTATTTGCTGGTACTATAAATCTAAAAAAATGTTTTTTGTATCATTTCACATGATTTAAAGCAAAAATATGTTTCATAAAGTTGATTTCTACGTAATTAATGACAGATTTGCCCTAAAAATAGCAAAAAAAAACTTTTTGTTCGATTTAGGGAAAATAGACCTACCAAGAATTACTCATGCAAAATTTCACATCGAAATTCGAATTCCAAGTGCCATTTATACATTGATTACGAGATGGTTGCATTAACCCCCCCGCCCTTTATTCCAACCTAGAAAAGTGAATAGACTGGGGTAAAATTGTCGTCAATTTTGGTTGCTAACATGGACATCATTTATTGGTCAGTTCATTTATCCACTAGGAGGGGAGGGGATAGGACAAAAAGTATGGATGGGTGGGGGGGAGGGGTCTTTATTTTAGTCAGCTTAGTCAGTTTCACTTTATTTAGTTTAGTACATGATAATTTGTAATGATAAATCAATTCCTAGATGTTTAGTCAATATTAAGAATTTTAGGGATAGTGAGGTTTTGGGTAACTTCCCATTCTATGATATAAAGTATTATATAATATATATTATATATTAAGGCGGGTTGATTTCCAACTTTTTTGGAATTTCACATTTTTTCACATTGGCAAGGTTTACTGGGCCAATATAAAACCCTGTAAAATTAGAAAGAGTTTTTTTAATCCAAAAACAACGGGCGCGCGGGGGTTATAAAATGTGCCCGCCCCCTTATAAAACCAAAAATTGAAATTCCTTCAAACACAGGCATGTTGCATATCAAAATGACCGCATCGAAATGCTGATTACAGATCTGAAAACTGTTTTGAAAAATATTGATTCAGTCTGAAATGATTTTCAAATAACCTACCAAAATGAACAATTTTGACTAAATCAGCCTTTTTAGGTACTTAATGAGCTCTTATTCGAACTAGGAGCAATATTTTTCAAAACGGTTTTCAGATTCATAATCAGCATTTCAATGCGGTCATTTTGATATGCAATATGCCTGTGTTTGAAGGAATTTTAATTTTTGGTTTTATAAGGGGGTGGGCACTTTTTATACCCCCCGCGCGCCCGTTGTTTTTGGATTAAAGGGCGAATATAGGTTCGATATGATATGAGCTTATATCAAAGGTGCCATTACATACTTTTAGAATATCTATGCCAAATTTAAAAATTCAAAAAAATCCTTAAGTAGATTTTGCAATTTTCTGTTTCAATTGAACATATAATAAATGAGATTGCCGACAAAATCGTTTATTTTAGCCCTTTACAAGACTTTTTTTGACTATTTTGCTTAAGTTTGATTGACTATTACATTGGCATGCACCTTAAAAGATAATTTAAATGTTTATTATTTTAGATTATATACTAGTTTATTTAATTTTTTAAAAAGCATAAAAATAATTTGCATAGAAAGGCGTCAGGAGTATTGACAGGGTAAATAATACGTCTTAAAGTTTATTTTCTGTACAGAGATCTTTGATTAATTCATGATGATATAAACAACCTTTCTGTACGCATTTTCAACACACACACACACGGCCACAAAAAAAACAGGGATTTGAAATCATTCTTCCTCCAAGAAAATTTTATCGATTAATTTTTTTTTACTTTTTACATTATTTGATGTTTTTTTTTAACTTTTAAATAATTTACTTTATGAAGGTAGAAGGAGGGTATATTTACCCCTGATTAATTGGTTTCCACGTTATTACGACTATCATTTAACGAAAGCTTTTTAATTCAACCTTGCCACGAAGCCTTGTGTGATGCTAGGGTGTTTGAGTTCTTAGGGAACCACACTAATTCCAAATTTTTTTTTCAAGATTGACGGGTTTTAAGCTATAAATAGACTTATACAATTGAATATGTCAATATTTTTAAGTTATTTATAATCTATGGAATTGCACCTTTGATATAAGCTCATATCATATCGAACCTATATTCGCCCTTTAAAAAACCTCTTTCAAAGGGGGACGTAACTGAAGACTTTTTGATGCAGGGGGGGGGGGTTTTCTCCGGAACCACTTGATGAACCGTGCAGATTTTTTGGACTTAAGCTTTTATGGGTATGAACATCTCATGGTTTCGAAGTCACCCCCCTACCCCCACCCCCTAGTCCCCCGGGGCTCAAAACCCCCCTAAAAATGAACCTAACCTTAATTTTCTCAAAAACTATTTGACCAATAGATATGATTTCTTAGAATTAAGCTTTCATGCTAATCGACTATCTTTTAGATTTGAAGTCACCCCCCCGCTACCAACCCCTAGCCCTCCGGGGCTCAAAAAAACCTTGAAAATGAACCTAACCTTAAATATCTCAGAAACTATTTGACCAATAGATATGATTTCTTAGAATTAAGCTTTCATACTAATAAACTACCTTTTAGATTAGAAGTCACCGCCCTGCTGCTAACCCCTAGCCCTCCGGGGCTCCAAAAAACCCTGGAAATGAACCTAACCTTAATTATCTCAGAAACTATTTGACCAATAGATATGATTTCTTAGAATTAAGCTTTCATGCTAATAAACTATCTTTTAGATTAGAAGTCACCCCCCTGCTGCCAACCCATAGCCCTCCGGGGCTCAAAAAAACCCTGGAAATGAACCTAACCTTAATTATCTCAGAAACCATTTGAGCAATAGAGAAGGTTTCTTAAACTTAAGTTTTTATGCATATAACTTGAAACATAGTTTCGAAGTTACCCTCCTGCCTCCAACCCCTAGCCCTCCGGGGCTTAAATTAACCCTATAAATGAACCTAACCTTAATTTTCTCAAAAACTATTTGACCAATAGGTATGATTTCTTAGAATTAAGCTTTCATGCTAATAAATTATCTTTTAGATTAGAAGTCACCCCCCTGCTGCCAAATCTTAGCCCTCCGGGGCTCAAAAAACCCTGGAAATGAACCTAACCTTAATAATCTCAGGAACCATTTGATAGATAGAGATGATTTCTTAAACTTAAGTTTTTATGCTTATACCTTGACTTATAGTTTCGAAGTTACCCTCCTGCCTCCAACCCCTAGCCCTCCGGGGCTCAAATTAACCCTAAAAATGAACCTAACCTTTAATTTTCTCAAAAACTATTTGACCAATAAATATGATTTCTTAGAATTAAGCTTTCATGCTAATAAATTATGTTTTAGATGTGAAATATAGAAAGAAAATCAATCAATGTTAAAAAAACAAGGATGACAACATCCATAAAAGCGAAGCACTGAAACTGTAGGACAAATGGACATTAACACTTATAAAGTGTCAGAACTGAATAATCAAAATATAAATGTATAAGAGTTGAAGCAAAATTGTAAGTGTAATTTTGTTGAAAAACTGCTTGATACAGGATAATGTTTATGGACATACTTACATTTTTAGGACTTGATTATAGAGTTGCTTCGCTTGAAACATTATACTTTGTTGTTGTCCCAGGAATAAACATACCAAAAATCAGATCAATCGAATGATTAGATCACAAAAAAATTTGTTGTTAAAAAAGTAAAAAATCAACATGTTTAAAATGGACGTACGGACATTCTTGTAATGATTATAGAGTTGCTACGCTTTCTAAATTGTACCTAACTACTAAAGGTATCACCATGGAAAGTTTGAAATCGATAGGACAATTCTAACATGCCTAAATTAACTAAAAAAGCTATCCGTTTGTGACTGATGTACCTAAATGCTATAGAAAACATCATGCAAAGTTTAAAATCAATAGGACATTTATAACATGTCAAAATGAACGGGAAAAAAGCTAACCCTCACAGACCATATCTAATTAAATAAAAGCTTTGCTTTGTAAGATTTTTCAATAAACAAAGTATTGAGTCCCAACTCTCACAAAATTGATTGACATCCTTCTTCTCCTAGAAAAGTAGTTTTTTGAGCCCCGGGGGGCTAGGGGATCGGGGCAGGGGGGTGACTTCTAAACCATAAAAGTCCTAGAAATCTGCTGTATTGATCAAATGGTTTCTGAGAAAATTAAGGATAGTGTAGTATAATTCAGTTTTAAGTTTTGGCTTAAAAGTAGAAACATCATTTACTCTTTATTGCTCTGTAAAAGTTAAGAGAAAATTTAAGAGAACATTTAAGAGAACATTTAAGAGAACATTTATTTAGTTAGTCAGTTGCAATTGAGAGTCCTTACACAGAATACTATCTGGTTTGGGGTCGAGTCTTATTAGACCAATTCAGCTATTTACAGACATCCTACTTCTTCAACTAGTTCAACACAGACAAATATTCCACCTCTTCAGAGTTATACAGCTAATTAATACCTTGTATTAATTAGACAGACAGTCATCCTGCTATTTCAGAGTTATATAGCTAATTAATACCTTTGTATTAATTAGACAGACAGTCATCCTGCTACTTCAGAGTTATATAGCTAATTAATACCTTTGTATTAATTAGACAGACAGTCATCCTGCTACTTCAGAGTTATACAGCTAATTAATACCTTTGTATTAATTAGACAGACAGTCATCCTGCTACTTCAGAGTTATACAGCTAATTAATACCTGTGTATTAATTAGACAGACAGTCATCCTGCTACTTCAGAGTTAAACAGTTAATTAATACCTTTGTATTAATTAGACAGACAGTCATCCTGCTACTTCAGAGTTATACAGCTAATTAATACCTTTGTATTAATTAGACAGACAGTCATCCTGCTGCTTCAGAGTTATACAGCTAATTAATACCTTTGTATTAATTAGACAGACAGTCATCCTGCTACTTCAGAGTGCATAGTTAATTAATACATTGTATTAATTAAACAGACAGTCATCCTGTTGCTTGGTGTCCTGATATACAGACAGACATCCTGCTACTTCAGAACTTTCCAGCTTCAATAATCAGTAGTTTTGAATTATTAATATATTTAACCATTTTTAAATAAAGTATCTATACATAATCTTATTTACTCAAAAACTGCATTTAATCCAATATAATAAATACTTAAAAATCTGTTTGCATTTTGAATTGAATATTAAGTCTACTCTATCATTAACTTATGTAAGTCTGTCTATATCACATTTGGCGCAGTCTTATTGTGCTACGTGTTATTTAGACCTGCTACTGAGTTAAGGGTGGGGAAGTGGTGTTTAATTTGAATTCAATCACTTTTTGAGATTTTTTTATCTCGGATTTTTCACAGTTTTGTTTTATTTTTTATATTTCTAACTTGATTTATATTTTAGGTTTCTGTGGAATTTCACTTTTTAACTCTTCTGATCTAAATTTCACGGCGAATCTAGTTCTAGTGCTCGGATATGGCTGATGGAGAAAAAGGAGAGCAGGGTAAAGGTGAAGGCAAGCGTGGACGGCCGCCTAAGCGTCCTCGGGGGACTGACAGTCAGGATGATGATGGAACTCCCGAAAATTGGGAGGAGGATGATGATGTGGCTGAAGATGTTGGTGCAGGTGCTAATGCAGAAGTGGAGTCGGCTCTGGGTGCTGTGGAGAATGATGCTGTGCCTGAAAGTATAAAGAAATATGTTAGGGCAATGATAAAAGAGCATACGTCTGTTAAGAGCCGAGTGGATCGGTTAACCGCGGCGAATAAACGGCTGGAGAATAAGGTGAAAGAGTTCAAAAGTTCAGATGAGCATAAGAAATTAGGTTATGATGTTGATTTGGCTACTATCAAGAAAAAGGTGGCTCAATTGCCACCAGATGGCGACATTGGTGGATTCTTGTATGAGACAAGTTTGGGGGCTAGTGTGGCTACAGCTAAATCGATGGGGGATGATTCATTTAATGCATCTTTTATTAATCGATTGAGTGTTGAGGCTAAATTGGATTCTACTAGTTTCGAGGCTAAGAGGGTAAAGAGTGCTCCTGGACATTTGAAGTTTTCGCAGATAGATTTTTTGGGTCCAGCTGATAATGGTAATTGGATGAATGTGCGTGAGAGTTGTTTGACCGAGTATGAGAATCAGTTATTGGATATATTTCCTTTAATCGAGGAAAGGGCTGAAGTGCTTAAGGCTTACAAAAAGGTGGCTGGTGGCAGTGTCAGTCAGCAGACTGTAGAGGGACAGTTTAAGGAGTTTTGTCTGGTAAGGGGTGTCAAGTGGGACAGTGATTTTGTGCGGGACGCTCCATTTTGGGATGGAAATATTGATTTTGAGGATTATTTTTTGTCCTTGTGGAGGGTTGCTCGGTTCGCAAAATTGGAGGATCCCATGCTTTTCAAGGATGTGTTGTACAATAGGATTTTTGAGTGCAAGGGAAAGAAAATGGGGAGGCTTATTACTCCGGAGGCTAATGCCTCCCTGAGTGCTTTAGGTTATTACCTGTTGATAAGGAGGTTGGTGATACCGTTTGCAGATACAGAGTCAGCTACTGAATTCTTCTACGCCCTGAAACAAAAGAGTGGTCAGAATGTGGATGTGTTCTTTAATGAGAAATTACGGTTGTTTAGACTTATGCATCCTGGTCATATTTCTAAACAATCTTGGCGTGATTTTTATAACAATGTGGCGAAGAATTTAATGTTTACAGATTTAGCTAGAGATATGGCCAATTTTGTTGAATCTATGCATTACCTGGAGGATTATAGCTCATTCTTGACTTATTTGATTCGTAGAGGTCAACATTGCATCAGCTGGGCTCGTTCTGGACACATTTCACCTGAAAATGTGACGTCATGTTATTCCCAGGCTATGGAAGGGTTGAAATTGGAAGAATCTAGGGAGGTGAAATCTAGGCCTGTGATTAGTGAGGTGCATGTATCCGATTTGGCTGACAGAACTGGGACTGGCGATAATAATGCTTGGATTGAGGGGAAGGATGATATCCCTTGGGATCAAGTTGAGAATGTGATTGGGGCTTTGAATTCGAAGGCTAAGAATATGATTTGTTGGTATTGCGGGAAAGAAGGACATATAGTGGCTGATTGTTGGCAGAAGAGGGATGGTAAGCCGCCTGCCCCTGATTCTCGCATAGGTAAGACCAAGGCTAAGTTCTTTCCGGTCAATAATGAAAAGGGAGAGGGGCCTGGAGTGCCTAATAATCGGGTGATACCTGAGCAGTTTCTGAAGAAATCAGTCAATCAGAGGGGGCCGGCTGTGGATTCTGAAAAAAGCAGAGATGAAAAACAATACGAGGCTATGATTGCTGAAATGGCTAGGTTCAATTATCAATAATATCCTATGTAGTAGTGTGATGATTGATTCGATGTATAAACCTTATTTTATATATTGTTTCTTTGTTCACATATATTATATCTAGGTTATATTAGTGTAATTGAGTTTTTAAGCTATGTAAAATTTGAAAATTTTTGCTGTTTTGTATTCGGATAATGGCTTTCAATGTTGTGAAGAAGTTTCTGTTTTTGTTTTTTTTTAGTCAATGTGTGGAGGTGCTAGTAACTGTTAATGGGAACAGTATATTATATAATACATTTAGTACAATTGTGTATAAAATTTGGTAGGTATCTAAATAAAGTTTTAATGAATATTAAACCTTTGAGGGGTACTTACTTGTGTTGCAAGGAGTTTGGTGTCTAGTCACGAGGGGCTGGTGTTCTGCAGGCTGTGCATGACATAATATGTTGATCAGTATGATGGCGGCTGGTGGATGGCGGAGGGCTGGCTGCTGTGTTGTAGATTGATGGCTTTGTATCTGAAATTTGAAGTTAATTAATTAAATATATACATTAATTATTTATAACACGACATTGAAATTTTAATCCGACGGAACGGTGGCAGAAGTTACTAGGGCTTTAAAGGGATCGTGAAGTCTTGAAGATAAAGAAAGAAAAATGCCTATTTGCGCGGATTTAGAGTTTTTGTACCAGGAGCTGATATTACAGTGGAGGAATTAGGAATTGTTGATACAGGAAATAATTTTAATTCTTTAATATCTAGAGAAATTCGGTAGATTAAAAGAAAGTTAATATTATTGGATATGTTGAGTTAAAAGTTAGATTTGTGGGAACCAAGCTGTGTTTACAGAAATATTTTATGTACCTGAGGTAACAGGCAAGTTGGTGAATCTCAGTTCTGATTTCCTGAAGAAAAATAAAATTAATATTTGTTTGGAAGTGGATAAATTTGAATTTCATGGGGAATCTGTTCCTATTAATTCTTGTTTACAAAAACAGGTAGTGGCTGAAATGTAGAAAATTCCCATTTTGTCTGGTCATAGATATTCTGAGATTCTTTCTAAACCTACTCTGTCAGGGATAAAGAAGGGGTTAACATAGTTAATGCGTCTATAAAACCTATTACCTTGCTTAAAAATGTGAAGATGGGGCACTGTTTTGTCATGGACAATCTGGATTTCACTTGTAAGAAAACAATAAATGAGTTAAAGAAACCAGAAAAGTTGTCGGGACAGAAAATGCATGAGCGGGTACAGTTTATTATTCAACAATTGAAGTTAGAGGAAAATCAGATGATTAAGGAAAATCCAGAATTGAAACCGAAGATTATTAAAATTTGCAATGCGCCATCCTTGTTTTGTGCTTTGATGGACAAGGTGTTATCCATTTTACTAGGGATGCATGGTTTCTGTATCAGTTACCTGGATGATTTGGTTGTGTTTTCGGTTAGTCCAGAGGAGCATGTAGAACATTTGCAGACGTTGTTTCCAGTTCTCAGACAGGGCAACCTGGAATGGAATCTGGATAAGTGTGATTTACTGACTAGAGAATGCCACTATCTGGAGCATATTATTAGTGCCGCCAGATTGAAGATGAATCCTTCATATTTGGAACGGATTAAGGATTGGGGCAAGCCTAAGACAGGAAAGGAGTTACAGAAATTTTTGGGATTCACAAATTATTACAAACGGTTAAGTTTGTTTTAATCATAATCTGCTTAGCTTATTTTCCAGGTATATATTTACGTGTCAGCTAGTTGATGCTAAGACTGAGACAGCAGTGAAGGCTATTTTGGAGAATTTTGTACCTACCTATGGTTTATTTTGGAGAATTTTGTACCTACCTATGGTTTATTTTGGAGAATTTTGTACCTACCTATGGTTTATTTTGGAGAATTTTGTACCTACCTATAATTTATTTCGGGCTTTGAGATCTGACAGAGTTACAAAAAGGGGGTAATGAAAGGATTGGGGGTGGACACCGTTTTAGTTCCTTTCAAGAATCCGAATTTGAATCTCGTGGAAAGACAGAACCAAAGTTTGTACGCAGCTTTAAGAGTAGACGAAAATCATGAAATACTTGGGAGAAAAAAAAAAAAAATTACCTGTGGCAACATTGGTGATTAACTGCTCCAAGAGGGCAGATTATTCGTTTTTTGGTCGTATTTGGAATTTCTGAAACATATGGAGGATATAATTAAGAGAATTTTAACAAATTCCAAACTATATTTGGAGGTTCAAAACAAACACAGAGTACAGAAGGAAGCATTAAGAGTGAAGTGTCCAAGAAGTTACAGTCTTTTTACGGTGGACCTTTTATTGTGGTCAAAAAGTTTTCGGATGCTTTGTATGAATTAGCACCTTTTGGGAATCACCCCCTCCTTCAAGGGATTGAACATAAAAAAAAATATTATGTATCATTCAAGTCAATGTTGAATTCTGTTTTAAAGGGACTGTGTATGAAATATCTCCCTTTAAATATATGATGGCGGTTGAGTCTGTAGTACCTGTTTCTAAAGCTGGAACGAGTGTTGATGAGGTCAATTTTCCATTGGATTAGTTGTTTCCATTTGCTATCTTTGCCTGAAAAAGTGGTGACGATTAAAATGAGTGGGTCAGTAGCTAAATGGGATACAAAGAGGAGGTTAAATCTCAAGTAGGAGGTCCTGTGGTACATGTGCAGATTAATAAATATAAAAGTTTTATATATATGTTTATATAATGGAGATTCATTAAATTATTGTTTAATTATTTTAATAACAAATATGTGCTTATTAAGCTAGTAAGTTGGAAAGTTGATCTACAATAAAAGTTAAGTCCAGTTGATAGTTGGAACTGAGATTGTGAGCAGTTAAATCATAATATCGAGTTATAGTGGTAAACCATCAAAATCAGGTAAACATTTTTACTTTGTCTGGTTTTGGGAAATTGTCTTTTACATTTTTATGTGATGCTGAAGATGTACCTGTATTAATGACAGAGTGGAATGGCAGAACTGTGAGATTCTGATTGTGATTGTTCGGTTTTTGGGCTGGTTCACAACAGATCACAAGAAGTCATTTCAGTAATTTTTGGGCTGTAGAAATTGCAAATATCACCTTGTTTATTATTTTTAATTTTAAATATGGCGTCTGAAGTCATGGTGGCCAAAATTGGTTGGCGATTTCTCCACATTTTTCATTAGGATTGGAGTAGGAGGAAAAATTGGCATTTTCAGATTTTTTGATGGATTTGTATTATTTTATTCCTGAATAAAATAATAAATATTCCTGATGTGTTTTTGTGGGTTACATCAGCCAAGCTGAAATTTGTCCTGGATGCATAAAGTGGAGGAGAATAGTGTTTTATTGTTGCAGCTGACTTCTATATATCATCAAGTGGAAAGGATTGGTTTGTACATTTATTATGGTTGACTGATAACTGGCAGCATTTTGTCATGGTGGTGATTGGCGCGGCTGGAGTGTGAAATTTTCTTGGTATCTTTCGATTTGTACCTTGGCATCCCTGACATAAAAATGATATGATGATTCGTATAATGTAATCTGTTTTAAATGTCGTCTTAAATATAAAAAAATATTGAAATTGTAATTATCAGGAAAGCTGGATGATAGAGAGAGACATCGGCTGGTTCCTGGTCAGTTGCAAGAGGAGCACAAGAGGTCTTTAGAGAGGTTGGAGGATGGTAGGACCAACAGGCGGCGGGTGGTGTACAGAAAGGATGATAGGGCTGGTCCCAGTAGAAGACAGCATAAGGATGGGCGGCAGGTGGTGTACAGAATGGATGATAGGGCTGGTCCCAGTAGAAGACAGCATAAGGATGGGCGGCCCAGGTATGAATTTAATGATGAGTTTCTGAAGTTTCTGAAGAATAATGATGATATTGGCAACGACGGTTTGGAAGTGAATCTTGATGCATGGGACAGGTGGCCGAGCGGTCAAAGTGGTCTGGAGGAGGGCGAAGGAGGGTCAGGAAGAGGTGTGGCCAAGCGTCCTGCTGTTGGGTTAGATAATTTGGGTTCTAAAAATAAAAATTTGAGAGTAGAGGTGACATGTATTTTAAAGGTGGAAGCAGTAGTTCAACAGGTTGAAAATGCTTTGACAAGTCATGGGGCCAGTGTGAAGGGGGCTAATTTAGACATGTCACAGAAAGAGGCAGAAGTTCAGAGACATCTGACAAATATATTCAGCGAGTTCAGGCGCAAAATAAGTAAAGATCTACCTGCTGTACCTTGGCAGCTGCAACAGGCTGGGAGTACCAGTGGGGCGGTGGCTGCCAGTGAGGTGATGGTGGTTCAGGGAGACGTTCCAGATATTGGTGCTGAGTTGGAGGTTCAGGCTTCAGTGCCTGCTGAAGAGGGTTCTGTAGCTGCTGCTGTAGATAATGCGGTAATGGCTGCTGATGTAGATTCAGATTAGTGAAGCCTTGACGGCGTCAGGAGGGGGAAAATGTAGTATAATTCAGTTTTAAGTTTTGGCTTAAAAGTAGAAACATCATTTACTCTTTATTGCTCTGTAAAAGTTAAGAGAAAATTTAAGAGAACATTTAAGAGAACATTTAAGAGAACATTTATTTAGTTAGTCAGTTGCAATTGAGAGTCCTTACACAGAATACTATCTGGTTTGGGGTCGAGTCTTATTAGACCAATTCAGCTATTTACAGACATCCTACTTCTTCAACTAGTTCAACACAGACAAATATTCCACCTCTTCAGAGTTATACAGCTAATTAATACCTTGTATTAATTAGACAGACAGTCATCCTGCTATTTCAGAGTTATATAGCTAATTAATACCTTTGTATTAATTAGACAGACAGTCATCCTGCTACTTCAGAGTTATATAGCTAATTAATACCTTTGTATTAATTAGACAGACAGTCATCCTGCTACTTCAGAGTTATACAGCTAATTAATACCTTTGTATTAATTAGACAGACAGTCATCCTGCTACTTCAGAGTTATACAGCTAATTAATACCTGTGTATTAATTAGACAGACAGTCATCCTGCTACTTCAGAGTTAAACAGTTAATTAATACCTTTGTATTAATTAGACAGACAGTCATCCTGCTACTTCAGAGTTATACAGCTAATTAATACCTTTGTATTAATTAGACAGACAGTCATCCTGCTGCTTCAGAGTTATACAGCTAATTAATACCTTTGTATTAATTAGACAGACAGTCATCCTGCTACTTCAGAGTGCATAGTTAATTAATACATTGTATTAATTAAACAGACAGTCATCCTGTTGCTTGGTGTCCTGATATACAGACAGACATCCTGCTACTTCAGAACTTTCCAGCTTCAATAATCAGTAGTTTTGAATTATTAATATATTTAACCATTTTTAAATAAAGTATCTATACATAATCTTATTTACTCAAAAACTGCATTTAATCCAATATAATAAATACTTAAAAATCTGTTTGCATTTTGAATTGAATATTAAGTCTACTCTATCATTAACTTATGTAAGTCTGTCTATATCACAATAGGTTCATTTTTAGGGTTAATTTAAGCCCTGGAGGGCTAGGGGTTGGCGGCAGGAGGGTAACTTCGAAACTATAAGTCAGTTTATAAGCATAAAAACTTAAGTTTAAGAAATCATCTCTATTTATCAAATGGTTCCTGAGATAATTAAGTTTAGGTTCATTTCCAGGGTTTTTTGAGCCCCGGAGGGTTAGGGGTTGGCAGCAGGGGGGTGACTTCTAATCTAAAACATAATTTATTAGCATGAAAGCTTAATTCTAAGAAATCATATCTAAACCATGAGATGTTCATACCCATAAAAGCTTAAGTCCAAAAAATCTGCACGGTTCATCAAGTGGTTCCGGAGAAAACCCCCCCCCCCGCATCAAAAAGTCTTCAGTTACGTCCCCCTTTCACAGGGTTTTATATTGGCCCAGTAACCCTTGCCAATGTAAAAAAAATGTGAAATTCCAAAAAAGTTGGAAATCAACCCGCCTTATTATATATATATATAAACATAGAATGAATAACAAAAGATTATTTGTAAAACATCATGTTTCATGCATTAAGCAATCTTGAGTTACAATTATCTTTTAATACTGACATAAATTTTTTTGAATAAAGGTTAGAGGATGTCTATAAATATTGATATTATAAATATATAATTTTTAATTAAAAAAAAACTACCTTGGAATGGCAGTATCAGGTATCATTAACAGCCAGGTTTTCAATCAGAAGGAACTTGTCTCTATGTCTGCACTCGCTGTTGATCTCAGGCCTCTTGTTGAGCATGTTGATGTCATTGTTGAACATAATCTTCATCTTCTCTAGGTTGCAGAGCTTGCATTCACCGGAGCTAAGGTTGTAGGTTGGTGCTTGCTGAAGGATGAACCATCTAATAGTTTTGTTTCAATGACCAGATTAATGACGACAGGCTGGTTTTGTGCTCTGCGTTGGCAATGTTAAAGAATGACTTGTGACCAGTAAATATTTATTAAAAGTGTTACCAAACAGGCCAATGTATGTGGCAGGTTTGACTGGAATGATGACTTCTGCTTTGTAGACCAAGGAAGACTTTAGGCATTGGCCTCCAACGGGACACATAACTTGGCCACCACGGCAGTTGCACAATCTTGCAGGTTGAGTATTAGCAGCAGCTGTATCTTTAAGTAAGAATTTGTTATGACTAGCTAATATGGCTTTGATGGTAGGCATACAACAATTAGACACTTTAACTGTAGAACGGTTGAAGTACTGTTGAAGAGGTGTATTCTTATAATGTAAACTTTTCTTCTCCTGCACCTTGTAGTAGGATGACCCGACTGGTGGAGAGAGTAAGTGAAGTCATTATTGTAGCCAGCTGAATTCAATGCATTTTTGAAAGGAATTTTCTCAGCTTCAAAGATCTCTCTTGAACTTGAAAGTTTGGAAATTCTACTTGAAACCATTTTGGGAATTTCTTTCTTGATTTTAGCAGGATGGTTAGATTTTTAATTTATGTAGCTGAGGTCAGTATTTGGTTTCATGAAAGGTCGAAAAGTGTTGGCTTTCCGGTCAAATGAGGCATCCAAAAATTCGGTGCTTGTGATATTGCATTCTATTACTTTTAGTCCTAAATCTTTAAAAAGTTGAAAAACTTGTTTTCTTACTTGTTCAACCTGTGGACCAGAACCATAAAGGACAGCTAGACCATCATTAGGGTGGGTCGATTTTGGACATTGTTTTTCTGAGGCCAAAGCAGGGATCTGCAAATGATTTGTATGAGTATAATACACCTCTGGATGATTTAAAATTTATCCAAAGTCTTAAAACCGCTGACGACCAGACATTCAATTGTATAGCTATTTGTAAATGGGAGTCAAATTTTTTTTGAATCAGAACTATGGCTTCATGGTGCTCCCAGGAAAGGTATTGAGGAGTAGAATCAGGAACTTTTGACCGTTTGAAAAAATCTCGTTCCTAGCCTGAGAAAATCTAAAAAACCTCTACAAATTAGACAATTCTCAATAAACCTTAAAAAATGGTGATTTTTTAGTGATTTCTAAGGCTAGGAACAAGATATTTTGAAACGGATAAAAGTTCCTAAATCAGCTCCTCAAGACCTTTGCAGAGAGCACCATGAAGTCAAAAAAATTGAATGTCGTCTTTGCATATTAATAAGTAATGAATTATATTTTTTAGTGGTCGTGTTCTAAAACTAAATTTTTTTAAATTCTTTTTTGGTCAGAAATGTTTTTAAGGTTAATTTTATCTGTTGCATATCCCCTCTTTGTCTAATTCCGATATGAACCCACCCTAACCATCATCTTGTTACAGACCAATTTGAGGTTGTTGAATGATGTCACCAAGCTTGTTTAGGATGTAGAGACATTCAGCACCATCAAAATTTCCCATGATTATGTCAAAGTTTGATTGTGATTTTTTGATCCAAGAATCTTCATTCAGGTACAAAAATGATTTCCTTGTGTTTTGCAAAGCTTTGAGTTCCACAGATGTAAAATTATGATACTGCATTGAACAGTTAATAACAAATCAAAAAGTTCTTTGCTGATTGATGGGTAAAAAAAGACAACATAAAATTATAAGATGTCAGCTTGTTCTTAATTTGTAGGCCACTGAACCATTTAATAACCTGATCAGAATTTTGCCAAAGGTTGAGATTTGTTGCTGATTTAACTTTGCTGTTTGCAGTTTTCACACCCCACTCAAAGATGTGTTAGATTAGAAAAAAAAAACATGGAAACGGTTTACACAGGATGTACTGGGGACCTTATGGTGAGTTCAGAACATGCTTTCCCTAAATTGAATTAGTAGCTTCCTATACACATAGCAATTCTAGAGCAAGAAACTTTAACTTTCAGCAGTCAACAAACAAAAACTTCAGTCCTATGTAATTTTGGGTCTAGAATCATAATCCGTTAAAATAATCCTATGTCCTGCTTTTTGCAATAAAATCGCATTAAAATTGCAACAAATATTTGCGATACCTTATTTTCATCGTATAAGAAACAATAATCCATTTTGCTAAAACAAAAATCAAAGTTAACCATTTATTAAATACTTTCATATCTTTAAATTTGCAAAAAAAAATATTTTTTGCAGAATAATGCCATTTTTGTCAGCGATATAAAAAGTCTCCTAAAAAACAGATTGTTAGAAAAAAAAAGTAAATTTAAGGATTATAATATGTTTTTCTGAAGTCATTTAATAAATTTATACAGTAAAAACCAGAATTGTGCAACTTATTTGAATGAAAGCCAAAAAACGTAATTTGCAAAAAAATTGCAACCCCTAAATCATATATAAAAATAAACTTTTAACCAATCTAAAGTAATATGTTTTAAAAAACATAAAAAAATATTAATCTTTTATAAAATGAAGTTTGTTTGAAAAGTTCTAATCAAATAGAACAGGGCAAAATTATTTTTTCAAAATGCAAACATATATAAAAAATATACTATGACACCAGTAGAATGAGACTGCAGAGACTAAATTTGAATTAAGTCCCCAATAAACTTTTTTGGGGGGATTTAAATATTAATTTTTACTGTTGCTGTGATCATTTTGACCGAAGCAAAAGGTCTTTTTTTGATTTGGGTAAAATTCGTAGCTTTTAGAGTGTTTTGCTTCATAAATATTGTATTTTGGTATAGAGTAACATTAGGCCTTATGATTTTGTTACCTGGAGGCCTGGAGCTCCGAAACCTGGAGGCCTATCCAAAAAAATTTTAAAACTTCGTGAAATTCATCATATAAGAATGATTTTATCATAATTAACCTATCCTCTCAGTCCAAAGATAAAGCCTAGGTGCCAGGTTTACGCAAATGTGTCAAAACTTCCCCCTCGGGCCCCCCCCCCCCTTAATATAAAGCTCAGAACTCACAATTTTAGTGTTTGGGTGCCAAAATAAAATTTGTTTTGGCTTTCAAGATAAGTTATGTGATTAAAAGTTTTCATTAAAAAATCAGCTTGATATCATAAAAAAGGGAGGAGGTGGAAGTGACACTTTTGGAAACCAAAACTAAAAGTCAAAGGTACTGAAATAAATAAGGAGTTACAGCTCTGAGATTTTGCATTTTGCCGCCGAAATTTTTTTTGCCTTTTTTCGCCATATTAGACAATTTTCAATCATCTGTGATGTACTTTTTTCCATTAAAATATCCCTTTTATTTTCATTTGAACCTGTAAGATTTTACTCTTGCTTTTTAAAAGCGAAGCTTTTCTATAATTAGGGTCAGTCCGTCCATACGTCCGTCTGTAATGGATAGCTTATTTGTTAATTTTTGTTAGAATTGTCCAATCGATTTTAAATTTTGCATGGTGATTCCTATATAAGTTAGGTTCGAGTTAGAAAGCGTAGCAACTCTATAATCATTACCAGAATGTCCATACGTCCATTTAAAATATGTTGATTTTTTTTTACAATTTTAACAACAAATTTGTATGTGACCTAATTATCCGATTGGTCTGATTGTTGGTATACTGATTCCTGTGACAACAAAGTACAATATTATAAGCAAAGCAACTCTATAATCAAGTCCTAAAAATGTAAGTATGTCCATAAACATTATACTGTATCAAGCAGTTTTTCAACAAATTTGCTTACAATTTTGCTTTGACTCTTATACATTTACATTCTGATTATTCAGTTCTGACATTATACAAGTGTTAATGTCCGTTTGTCCTACCGTTTAAGAGCTTCGCTTTTATGGATGTTGTCATCCTTGTTTTTAATATTGACATGTTTTAAATCTTGAAAATATAAGGGACATTTTTATAAAAAAAAGATTGATGATTGAGAATTGTCTCATTTGGCAAAAAAATGCAAAAATAAACTCGGCAGGAAACAGCAATTTTCGGCGGGAGCAGCGGTTCCGTCGCCGTTTCTTCATAGTTCCATATTGTACCTATTTATAGCAACTGCCATGTCAAATCTCAGAGCTGTAACTCTTTATTTAGTTCAGTTCCTTTGGCCTTTAGTTTTGGTCTCAAAAAGTGTCACTTCCGCCTAGGGTGGGGGAAAACCCAGGTTTTTTTTTAAAAAGCCCAACCCAAACGTGTAAAACCCTGGGTTTTTGAGTTTTTTGGGGGGTTTTATTGTTTTTATTTTTATTTTAGAGTCAAATACATTTGATATATTGATGAAATATTAATGTTTATGTTGTTGTAGGTAAAAGAGCTTGATCTTTAAATCGTTTTTATGGTGCGCTGAATCGGGGCGATTCAGAGGTGAACCGTAGGTGCGCTGGTGGTAAGCCACAGCGCACCTGATTTTTAAAAGATTAATGTTATCAGTTACTGGCATCCTAAGTTTCTGCCAAAAAAACTTTAATTTTCTTTCTAGGCAACGTATTTTAATAATGAAAATTCTATTATTAGCAATGAAAAACTTTCAAAAATTTTTATTGTACTAAAAATATGATTTTAAAATGTCTATACTTTTTTTGTTTTTGAAGCTGGAGGCTTAAAATTTTGGGTATTGGGTCTACTCGTGGCAGTCTTTCAGCAGTTAAAGCGGTATATTTCTTGCATGGTTCCTTAATATGAGTTTCTTGTACCTTAAAATACTGTTTACATTATAAAAAATGCCTTAAAAGTAATTTTTAATTATAATTAAATTACATTTGATTCTTTTATATTACATTTTAGCATCTTCCAGTTGACTTATATAGTCTTAAAAGTATATGTATTTGGATTATCCATTGCTTTTTGTATGTCAATCATTAATAATAATGTGAATAAAAAGAAAAGCGATATTTAGCAAACAGCCATGGGCGGTCAAAATCAGCTGAATGTTTATTATGAAAAAAAATTCCCCCTTTTTAGAAATGAAAGGATCTATCTTTTATGCACAATTTTTTTTAGATAAAAATAAATTCTTTGTAATTTTTAATTAAAACATTAAAACGACAATATCTAAAAATAAAAAGTAAAAAAAAAATATTTTTTTAGATGTTGTTATTTTAGTATTTTTGATATTTAATAACAAAATTTTCTTTTTATTTTTAATTTAAATATTATATTCTAATTATTAAAACTTTACATATTAATTTTGTAATCCTCCCATTTGAAAAGTGGTGGAATAGCAATAAAATTTAGCGCGGCTACAGCGCTAATTAGGCCCCTGGGCCCACTGCCTATTTTCGTCTTCTAGTTGCTTCGATTCCTCTCTTTTATTTTTTTCTCTATGGTTTGTGGTCTTTAACAGTTACAAAGGGTTCTTGTTTTATGTATTCATCAACCCTTTAAGCTATACCCAATGTAGATGTAAGTTCAGCAGCTTCTTTGTTTACAATGTCAACATACGATTCGTCAGCTTTCTTGTATTCACTTGTCACATTAATATGCAGAAATGTTTTTAATCATCAATGGGGAATGTGTACAAGTTTCTAGTTTTATCAGATTCAATGATGATGTCTTTAGAATCTTTGATTGTTCTTTGTAAAGATGTTTGGAATTCATTGTTGACTTGCCTAAATTCAATTGATGTAATAAGCTTGTAAACATCTTCCTCCAAAGCTTTCAACTTGTCCACCTGGAAAGCCCTGTTGGTAGTTTTGAATCCATAGTTGTTGTTGGTGTTGGTTGGTTTTTCTTTGACAGCAAATAGCTATTATATTTTCCACATAAAACTGTAAAAAAATATTTTAAAAAGTGTCAATTACAAAAATAAGGAACGGCATCACACTTCTCCTGCATTAGCAGCCTTCCACTTTCCTGTCGTTCCATATATTTGCACTTGACACTTTTTAAAATATTTTTTTATATATTGACATGTTTGAAATATTAAGTGTCAAGTGAAAATATCAGGGAAATATTTATGAAAAAAAAGTTTATCTCATATGATTTAAAATTGTCTAATTTGGCGAAAAAATGCATAAAAAAAAGGAAACAGCAATTTTCGGCGGGAGCAGCAGTTCCGCCACCGTTTCTTTACAGTTCCATATTATACCTCTTTAAAGCAACTGCCATGCCAAATCTCAGAGCTGTAACTTTTTATTTAGTTGAGTTTGTTTTACTTTTAGTTTTAGTTTCAAGAAGTGTCACTTTCGCCTCCCCCCTTTCTTCTTTTGACAAAAATATAGGATTTAAAATACATTTTCAAATTTTGGTCTGGCCATTAGGGCTTGTTGTTATTGTTATATTTATTAACTTAATTCTTTTTGTAAAATCTCCGTCCATATATAACGGATAGCTTTTTTCGTTAATTTAGGCATGTTAGAATTGTCCTATCTTTATAAATCTTTGCATGGTGATTACTATGGGAGTTAGGTACGAGTTAAAAGCGAAGCAACTCTATAATTTTTACCAGAAAGTTTGTAAGTCCATTTTAAACATGTTGCTTTTTAATTTTTTTAAACATGAAATTTATATGTGATAGAATTATCCAATTGGGCTGATCTTTAGAATACTGATTTCTAGGACAACAAAGTACATTGCTATAAGCGAAGCATCTCTATAAAATTAAACAAGTCCTAAAAATGTTAGTATGTCTTTAAACAATATCATATTTACTTACAATTTTATTTCCTTCGACTTTTCTTACATTTATATTCTAATGTAATTTTGGCACTTTCATACTAGAAGCAAGGGTGGTTAATAAGTGCAGTCAATATTCTCTAAAATGAATAAAACATTTGCAATAATAGTGCAGCTATTACCTTTTATGATACAAATAAGGATTTTAATTGCCAATTATCTGAATTACCTTGATAGGAAATTTTTTTTTAATTTTATAACTCTGCGAACCCTAAATCTTCATGTGGTTTTTAATATCTTTGTTATGATTCAATCTATGCATATAAGGATTGCTTTAATTGTTTTCCAGGTCCCATAACTGTGCTGCTAGACCTTTAGTTTTTTAAAATCAGTTCAGAAATAAGGATTTTAGAAGCAACAAGCCTAAAAGCCTAAAACCAACCCTAAGACATTTATAAACCTTCCCATAAAAGTGTATCCAAATTGGAACAGTATTAGCAAGCTGTTTTTGTTATCGGCCGGACGGATTTCGGCCAATTTCGGCCAGATACAGCCAATTAAAATAATTGGCCCACATTTTTTTCATGTTAAGTTTAAAAATATAGTATTCGGCTATTCCTTGGCCGATTTAGTCGTCCAAGGTGGCAAAATATAATATTTTAAAGTTGTAGAAATGATAAAAAATGCATAAAATAGAAGTAAAGTTTTAAAATATCGTATTCGGCTATTTGTTGGCCGATTTAGATGTCCAAGGTGGCAAAAAATAAGTCCTGGCCTTAATAAATTCAAATCCGTTGACCAATCTAAAATTGGTCCAGTGGTTGTTGCGTAACGATGATTTTAAAGTTGTAGACATGATATAAAATGCATAAAATAGAAGTAAGTTTAAAAATATCGTATTCGGCTATTTGTTGGCCGATTTAGTCGCCCAAGGTGGCAAAAAATAAGTCTTGGCTGTAATTAATTCAAATCCGTTGACCAATCTAAAATCGGTCCAGTGGTTGTTGTGTAAGGATGATCCTAAAGTTGTAGACATGATAAAAAATGCATAAAATAGAAGTAAAGTTTTAAAATATCATATTCGGCTACTCCTTGGCCGATTTAGTCGTCCAAGGTGGCAAAAAATAAGTCTTGGTTGTAATAAATTCAAATCCGTTGACCAATCTAAAATCGGTCCAGTGATTGTCACGTAACAATGATTTTAAAGTTGTAATAAATGCCACGTATTTTATAAATATCATAATGGTGTCTTTGAAACAAAATATTTACTCAAGCAAAATATTGAACTAATTTTGTGATTCCTATTGATATTTTACCATAAAATTACTTTTTCATAAACGAATTATTATTTAACTACCTTTTTTAAAGTAGCTGCACCAATATTTCATCAAAAACAAAATATTGACTGCACTTAGTGGGTAAACACCCCACATGACACTAAAATTTTAAGTTCTGGGCTTATATTTATAGATATCAAGCTGATTTTTTTTGAAAACTTTTTTCACTTCTAAACTAAGGAGACACTACATATTTCATTTGATAAAGCACCCCCCTGACGCCCCCCCCCCCCCCCCCAAACACTAAAGTTTAGGTTCTGAGCTTATTTTAAGAGATATTGAGCAGATTTTTTTTAATAAAAACTTTTTTCACATAATTGAACTAGGTAGCCACTACATCTTTCATTTTGGCACTTTCCTTCAAGGGGCAAGAGTGATTAAACACCCCCGTAACACTAAAATTTTGAGTTCTGAGCTTTTTTTTCACGTTATCGTGTTGATTTTTCTAATAGAAAATTATTTCACATAATTTTAGAAAATAATTTAGTAAAAATGAAAAACAAAATTTTTTTTTAAAAAGTTACTAATCAACTTATAAAACAAAATTTGCATCTTTTTTCTTCAAATATGTGAATAATATTAATAAAGATGCATATTTTGTTTCATAAATTTACCTGTTACTTTAAAAAAAATTTTTTTTTCATTTTTACCTGTACAGAGACCACCTGGAGGCCTGGAGCTTCGAAACCTGGAGGCCTTTCCAAAAAATCTTAAAACTTCGTGAAATTCATCATATAAAAATGATTTTATTATTAATAACCTATCCTCTCAGTCCAAAGATAAAGCCCAGGTGCCAGGTTTACGCAAATGTGTCAAAACTCCCCCCCCCCCCCTTAATGAAAAGCTCAGAACTCACAATGTTAGTGTTTGGGTGCCAAAATAAAATTTGTTTTGGCTTTCTAGATAAGTTATGTGAATAAAAGTTTTATTAAAAAATCAGCTTGATATCGTAAAAAAGGGAGGAGGTGGAAGTGACTCTTTTGGAAACCAAAACTAAAAGTCAAAGGTACTGAACTAAATAAAGAGTTACAGCTCTGAGATTTTGCATTTTGCCGCCGAAATTTTTTTTGCCTTTTCTCGCCATATTAGACAATTTTCAATCATCTGTGATGTACTTTTTTCCATTAAAATATCCCTTTTATTTTCATTTGAACCTGTAAGATTTTACTCTTGCTTTTTAAAAGCGAAGCTTTTCTATAATTAGGGTCAGTCCGTCCGTACGTCCGTCCGTCCGTAACGGATAGCTTTTTTCGTTAATTTAGGCATGTCAGAATTGTCCAATCGATTTTAAATTTTGCATGGTGATTCCTTCTAGGGTTGGGCCGGATACTTTTTTGGCCGGATACCGGATATCCGGCTGATTTCAAACGCCGGATATCCGGTAACCGACCGGATATCCGGCTAACGCCGGATATCCGGCAAATATCCGGTTATCCGGCCGGATAACCGGCCAAATTACCAGATAATAAAGTAGCAAAAAAAAATTTCTTCAGAAATCTTATATAAATTTACATAAAGTTAAACTTGTTTAGAAAAAATGTTCTTCTAGCTTCAATAAGAAGAAAATTATAGCCATTTAAAATTTTGAAAAGCAGAGATTTTTGGTGTAAAGTATAAAAAATTATAGAGCCGGATATCCGGCCGGATAGTTTCAATATCCGGTATCCGACCGGATATTGAAAATGGCCGGATATCCGGCCTAACCCTAATTCCTTCAGTAGTTAGGTACGATTTAGAAAGCGTAGCAACTCTTTAATCATCACCAAAATGTACGTACGTCCATTTTAAACATGTTGATTTTTTTTACTTTTTTAACAATAATGTCCATAAACATTATCCTGAATCAAGCAGTTTTTCAACAAATATACTTACAATTTTGCTTTGACTCTTATACATTTATATTATGATTATTCAGTTCTGACTCTATACAAGTGTTAATGTCCGTATGTCCTACCGTTTCAGTGCTTCGCTTTTATAAATGTTGTCATCCTTGTCTATATTTAGGGTTCGTACGTCTGTCCGTCTGTAACGGATAGCTTTTTTCGTTAATTTAGGCATGTTAGAATTATCCTATCGATTTCAAACTTTGCATGGTGATTCCTATATAAGTTAGGTACGAGTTAGCAACTCTATAATCATTACCAGAATGTCCATACGTCCATTTAAAATATGTTGATTTTTTTACAATTTTAACAACATATTTGTATGTGACCTAATTATCCGATTGGTCTGATTGTTGGTATACTGATTCCTGTGACAACAAAGTACAATATTATAAGCAAAGCAACTCTATAATCAAGTCCTAAAAATGTAAGTATGTCCATAAACATTATTCTGTATCAAGCAGTTTTTCAACAAATTTGCTTACAATTTTGCTTTGACTCTTATACATTTACATTCTGATTATTCAGTTCTGACATTATACAAGTGTTAATGTCCGTTTGTCCTACCGTTTCAGAGCTTCGCTTTTATGGATGTTGTCATCCTTGTTTTTAATATTGACATGTTTTAAATCTTGAAAATATAACGGAAATTTTTATAAAAAAAAGTTTATCTCAGATGATTGAGAACTGTCTCATTTGGCAAAAAAAATGCAAAAATAAATTCGGCGGGAAACGGCAATTTTCGGCGGGAGCAGCGGTTCTTCGCCGTTTCTTCACAGTTCCATATTGTACCTATTTATAGCAACTGCCATGTCTAATCTCAGAGCTGTAACTCTTTATTTAGTTCAGTTCCTTTGGCCTTTAGTTTCGGTCTTAAAAAGTGTCACTTCCGCCCAGGGTGGGGAAAAACCCAGGTTTTTTTTAAAAGCCCAACCCAAACCCGTAAAACCCTTAAAAACCTGGGTTTTTAAGTTTTTTTGGGGTTTTATTGTTTTTTTTTATTTAGGAGTCAAATACATTTGATATATTGATGAAATATTAATGTTTATGTTGTTGTAGGTAAAAGGTAAGCAAGATTTTACAATTAACAAGATAGGTAATTAAGAAAGCTGGCATTCCGATCAATTATAAACCCTTATTAGCAATGATGCACAAAATATTCTATTAAGGGGGAGGGGAGGTTAAAAGCTTCAAAACATGTAACCTCCTCCTCTATTCTTAATGGGCGAATATAGGTTCGATATGATATGAGCTTATATGAAAGGTGCCATTTCATACTTTTAGAATATCTATGCCAAATTTAAAAATTCAAAATAATCCTTAAGTAGATTTTGCAATTTTCTGTTTCAATTGAACATGTGATAAATGAGATTGACGACAAACGGTTTATTTTAGCCCTTTACAAGAATTTTTTTTGACTATTTTGCTTAAGTTTGATTGACTATTATAATGGCACGCATCTTAAATGATAATTTAAATGTTTATTATTTTAGATTATATACTCTTTAATTCAATTTTTAAAAAGCGTAAAAATAATTTGCGTAAAAGTGCGCCAATAGTATTGACTAGGGTAAATAATACGTCTTAAAGTTAATTTTCTGTACAAAGATCATTGGTTAATTCTGGAAAATATAAAAACCCTGAAGTACGCAATTTTAACACACACACACACGAACCTTAAAAAAACAGGGATTTGAAATCATTCTTCCTCCAAGAAAATTTTATCGATTTTTTTTTTACTTTTTACATTATTTGATGTTTTTTTTAAACTTTTAAATATTTCACTTTATATAATTTGTATGAAGGTAGAAGATGGGTATATTTACCCCTGATTAATTGGTTTCCACGTCATTACGACTATCCTTTAATGAAAGCTTTTTAATTCAACCTTGCTATGAAGCCTTGTGTGATGCTAGGGTGTTTGAGTTCTTAGGGAACCACACTAATTACATAATATTATCTTGAGTTAGACAGGTTTTAAGCTATAAACAGACTTATACAATTAGATATGTCAATATCTTTAAGTTATTTATAATCTATATAATGGCACCTTTGAAATAAGCTCATATTATATCAAACCTATATTCGCCCTTTAAGTTGTCAACACCCCCCCCCCCCCCCTAACAGAAATTATTAAGGTCTTTCCCTTTTCACATCCCCTTAATAAAACCCTCTGCACTGTAACTATTTCCTTTCATAAAGGGGGGGGGGGGGGGGTAATGCAACCATCTTGTAATCAATGTATAAATAGCACTTAGAATTCGAATTTCTTTCTGAAATTTTGCATGAGTAATCCTTGGTAGGTTTATTTTCCCTAAATCGAACAAAAAGTTGGAAAAATAACTGCTAACAGCTGGCGGCTCAGCCATTTTAGCCATTTTTTGGGCTATTTTCAATTCAAATCATCACGAAACCTATCTCCGCATAATACTATTTGCTGCTCCAAAACGTTTTCAAACGGTTCTAGCCGGTAGTTGCTTGTACTAGAAATCTAAAAATGTTTTTTTTGTATCATTTGATTTAAAGCAAAAATATGTTTCAAAAAGTTGATTCCTACGTAATTTATGACAGATTTGCCCTAAAAATAGCCAAAAAACGGCTGAACGGCTGAGCCGTTAGCAGTAATTTTTTTGTTTGATTTAGGGAAAATAGACCTACAAAAATAGAAGGATTACTCATGCAGAATTTTAGATCGAAATTCGAATTCTAAGTGCTATTTATTCATTGATTACGAGATGGTTGCATTAAAAATTCCCTCTTGTTATGTTTTAGTTTAAAAATCAATTATGATTATGAAATTTACACAGTTTATATATCATCAATTTAGTTGCAAAGCGTTTTCTGAAATCAAGTTTTGAGAGAAAGTAATTTCATAAACATTTGAAAAACAAGTAGAGCATCATTTATATTATTACTTCATATTTTTTTACGTTTTTTAGGTAAAATTTGCTTTAAAATGTTATTAGATCCTAGTCTTTGAGTAAATAGAGGTTTAATTTGTAAATTTTAACATGAAATTTCAATGTTTTTTTTTAAACCCGAAAAATCTTGGATTTTTTTCAATGGTTTTTTTAAAAAACCCTGAATGGTTTTTTTTGGGTTGGTTTTTTGTATGCCCACCCTGCTTCCGCCCCCTCCCTTTGTTAATTTCCGCAAGGTTTTTTATAGCTAACTTGCATGAAAATGAAAAAAATTAGATTTTTTTCCAATTAGATGTAGTACCTATAGGACTTGGCTAATGTACCAAGTTTCAAAATTCTAGCTCATTATTTAGACCATTTTGCTAACGGTTTACGGTCAGATGTCATTGCTCCCCTCCCCTTTAATTTTAAAGGCTTAAATACTTTCAAAAATCAAACAAAAAATACAAAATAAAGCTACTTTTCCTTTTATCTAAAGATATAGCTGTTTTTGAAAAATCATTGAAAATGCATCAAAGATTAGAAATGGGGAAAAAAAGTAAAGCAACTTAACCTTTTATCTCTTGACAAATATATTTTCTTTGGGGGTGGGTGAATATTTTGTCAACCCTCTTTATATTTTACATCCATCTTAAACCAAAATCGAGGGGGGGTGTATTGTAGAATACTACAGGGGTAATATATTATAGTGTCAGGGCGTTGTATCCAACCCCCTAAAAATCTAACCTCTACTTAATCAACATTCTCAAAAGTTCCAAAAGGGACTTTTTGTGTCAAGGGGCGTATCCATGTACCTAAATGTTCCCCATAAATTAAAACCAAATATGTATCTATAATACAAAGTAGCTTGATGTCTGTTTTTCCCTTAAGATCTCGGTAACCACTGAACCGATCGGATTCTACTCTTTAGGGTATATACCTATTGGTCCTGTGGTGGTTTTAAGCTATTTTCTCTTAGGGCAAAGCCCCTAGAGGCTAACCACTGAACGGATCGAATCCTACTCTTCAGGGAATATATCTACTGGTCCTGTGATGGTTTTATGCTATGTTCTTGGGGGTTGGGACACCCTAAATTCACCCCACAAAAAAATCCCCCTCAATTTTTTTAAAAATCATAAATAGTGGGGCACCTCAAATATTTATTTTTTTATTTACCATTAGCTGCGCCCCTAATAACATCTAAGGGGCTCCATATTTGAAGGGATATTAAGAAGAGGGTAGAAAAAGCCTTAAACCATCCCTGAACCTATGTGAAGCTTCTCTAAAGAGGAGAACTCATTCAGCCCAGCAGTTCTTAAAATCTTATTAGATTTAGACAAAAATAACCTTACTGCTCTAATTATTAGAATGGCCTGGATTAGTAATATTTAAAACCACGCAACCTCTTGCAATGAAAATAAACACATATCTAGGACTCCTATACTATAAACATAGAAATACACATATTTCCCCCACAGGCCAGCTGTTTATATATATATATATTTTTCTCTCAACCCCTGTAGGGTTTCATAAATTCAAAAGAGCAATAAAATAACAATACAATTTATGGCAGTTTTGATTTAGAAATCTATTGTGATTATTTGTATAAACAACACCAGAAGTCGCTAGTCTCTACTCTAACCCGGCTATAATTTTAGTACTAGGGGGAGAAATACAAAGGGCAGGGGGGAGGGGACAATGCAAGGGGAAATTAAACTTGATTCTTCTGAACTGGGGGGAAGGTAGGCTCCCGTTGGGAAGGTCGGTAGCAGGGTATTTTCCCCTACTTTACTATTCTCATTCTTTTAAATTTCATTGTAAAGCTACCTTTTTTTCTACTATATGAAAAAAAAATTTCAATTTATCAAAAAAAAACTTTATTAAAGAAATAATCAAAATTTGTAAAGCTATCTTTGATAATCTATAATTAGATTTTTGAGAGCAAAAAAATTGCACACACACAGTCTCCAAGGTAGTGAAAAGGATTACTGCTGGATCCACCAATATTGGGGAAGGTTTCACAGAAGAGGGTCAGGGGGAGGGGGAGAGGAATGAAATCTACAGTGCTAAATATTCTTCTTATTTTGCACATATATTTGATTTCTAAAAAACAACAACAAAATTTTGTTTTTATTTTTTTTAAATATTCTTTTTTGAAACAGCAATTTTGCAAATTTATATTAGAGTTTTAACATGGTTTTAGAATTGAAAAACTGCTTTTAAAAACCTTCTAACTTGTGTTTTTTTTTTGTCTTAAAAGGATTAACTTAATATGGAATTGAAGTTCAAATAATGGTATGATTTTTGTCAATATCTTGTACTCACTTTTTATAAACATACTAGAAATATTGACTGTCGAAAAAAACATAAGCTACTAAACTTTAGCTTTCTTTGATGATTTATAAACTCGTCCCTTATACCTTGACTAGCTGAAATGCCTCTAGCATCTAGGGGATTTGTTTTCAACGGGGCAGATAGGGGCTAGATAAATAGCCTGAAATGACCCAACACTTAAGTCTGAATACAAAATAGCCTAAAACCATCACATGATTTTTGCGGAGCTTACCCAAAATAAAGAACCCAATCGGTTCTGTAGTTAATGAGATCTTAAGCTTCTGACAAACACCCTTACTACTTGAATATAGTAGGATTTACTAGATATTCACCTTAGTCATCTCTCTCATTTTTATTGCAGATTGCTCAGAATCTAAAAAGTTATTCTAAAAGTAACAAGATGGCTACCTGTATGTATTTAAGTCTTTTAAGATCTCATAGAAGGTTGCCAAGCCCCATAAAAAAAATGAGGAATACATTTTTTCTTTTCTTTTTCAAAACAAGCATAAACGAGGGGAGGAATTTCACAAACCTTGGGGGCGAAGCCACTACATTTTTTTAAATTGCAAAATTTTCACTTTAAATGGTTAGGTTCTTTTTGATAATTTGAAATATATACCCCTTAAAATCCAGGAAAAGAGTAGGAGAGAGGGGGGGCTGAGGAGAATAAGACAACCGTAGAAAAGAGAGGAAACTGGGGTGTGTTGTTGACAAAAAGGGGGAGAAGTGGGGTGGTGTAGTATACAAATATTAAGGAGTGGAGACTTCAATTTGGGAGTGGGGGCAGGGAAGTGGGGTTTGTTTAATTTTAGTTTAAGGGGGATGGGGGGTTGCAATATTTGAGGGACAATGTTGATAGAAAAAGGGGGAAGGGGAGTGGACTCAGCAAAAGTTTAGTTTTTCAGTCATTTGGATGGAGACCAACTAATTACAAGTGGAGGCAGAGAGTGTACATTTTATTAGTGTCTACATTTGCAGTGAAGTTAAAGAAAAATCAAATGTGTTATCAAGTTAAAATCACAGTGTTTCTTAGTTAGATTTATCATTGGAAACGAAACAAAAAATATAGTTATTTTACGTCCAGCCAGTAAAATTGTGGCAGGCCAATGCTAATGCTTAGTGATGTAAAGAAAGGCAAAAATTGTTATAATTCCTCCTGTCCCTTAATTCCCATTTTAGGTGAGTCTCTCTTTCTATATTTGTAAAGATTACTTTTTATACACTTTGCCCTACATTTTTGGCATAAATTCTACGTTTTTACAAATTTACATTATCTATATTTTTAAGTTTTTCGTTGGATTTTTGACCATTTCATTAAAGTCCAGTATAAAGGCGTGAATGTGTGCGTTTGTGTAGTTGTGTGTGTGTGTTAATATATAGAAATTTTACCTGCCTAATTTTATATATCAGAATGTATATTGTATATTTACTAAATCAATAAATATATCAAGATTTTTATTAAATAAATTAAGGGAAAATTTTAAAGTCTATTTTCTTTAAACAAAGACTTTTATAGCAAATAATTTTTATTTTGTATACCTATATCTGATCAAAAATGAAAATTATATCTAGGCAAAAATACACCGAGTTTTGGATAATTTTTTTCAATTTAACAGAAACTGATTTTTTAAAAAATAGGTAGCTTTTATCTACTATAGGCCAATTATAAAGCTTCCCTGAAATCTAAACTAGCAGTTTTCGAGATCATATCTTTATTGTAAAGTAAGAAAATTACTTTATAGCTTCCTATAAAATTAGATATATAGAAGCTCTATTAATATAGGCATGACACAAAAATGTTATTTTTGACCGTTAAATTTCAGCAATTTATCGTTATTTGATTGCAGTTTTATTTACTTTTTAACGTCAAAAACTTTAAAGTTAAAGAAAAATTAACATTGTTTGAAACTGTCTTCCTTTATTAATATTATTCATATAATATGCATATAATATATAAAAATGCATATCCTTATTAAAAACAGCATAACATAATAAACTATTTGTATATATTATTGATAAATATTGCATACAAGAATTTTTATACATTCCTTGCGTTTATTATTCGCTGGGTGATTTGAGGGGATTATTGTTTAGTAGAGTGTACACTTATTAATTACAATTTTGTGTTTACAAAATTAAGTTAAATCCCTGTTTTATTAAAAAACAAGGTGTCGACATATACTTTAAATGGTAGCATAATGAAGGGAGAGGGGACATTGGATTGTGTAGATTATACTGGTACCCAAAGTTGAATAAAGACTTCCTCTCATACATTGGACAATGTAAATTATACTGGTACCCAAAGTTATATAAAGACTTACTCTCATACATTCGACAGTGTAAATTATACTGGTACCCAAAGTTTTATAAAGATTTCCTCTAATACATTTGCTAGAAATATTGATTGGTTTAAACTACTGTGAAGGCATTATTTTTAGGGATAAATATCAATTTATCGTCTATTGTCTTATCTAGGGGTAGTAGGTAAGAACTAATAAAACTACTCTTAATGACATTATAATGATTTTTTAATAGCATGAAAGTTTGATAAAGCTATTAATTATATTCTAGCTGCTTAACAATACTATAGTTTACTCAAATTTCCACCCTTATTTGCGGGATATTTTTAATATAAAAATAATAAAATTGATCAAATATTACAATTATTCCCTTCTATGAAATTGTCATCAGGCATCAAAGGAAAAGTTGGCTAGCGGTATGCCTTATATTACATCTGGACCACAAACTTTTGTAGACCTTTCAATATAGCACAGAAACAATTTTGAGGGTTGAATGAATAAAATAAGTTAGAAAAAGTACCTGTTTCAAGACTAAAATCTTCATTAATATAGCTTGTTTGGTAATTATTTTCTAATAAACACAGGTTTGTGTTGATAGTATGTCATTTACACTTTTGTTTGATCATATTGGTTTAAATACAAAGCTTTTAAGTTTAAAAGGGTATATTTGAGTTGAATTTTTTAATGAAAATTTATTTATCTATATACATGATAGAACCCTAACATGCAAGTATACACCATACAGTATACACGGATATATGTTTTTAAGAGATATATTTTCACAAATTGAAAAAATCATAGTTTTAAAAAGATTTTTAATCTTTGTTTATAAAAATTTTGATATAATCTTGGTACTATTCTAAATTCCTAATTGTATTTTTCTGCATTTTTGCCATTTACAAAAAAGTAGATATTTTGAGACAATTTTTTGTTGCCTGATTTTCTTCTTGTTTTTCAGAATACTAATCACATTGTTATAGACATGGTAGTGTGTTTGTGTGTGTGTGTGTGTTTGTGTGTGTGTGTTTGTGTGTGTGTGTGTGTGTGTTTGTGTGTGGGGGGGATTATATTGCTAAACCGAAGAATTAGATATTTATCAATTTTTCAATAATATATATTTTTGTTAACAATATTTGTAAACATTTTATGTCTCTTATATACGGATATTTTAAAGTTATATTTTTCACTACCGGCTACATCCATAGAGGCCTCTTGTGGCGCTTTTACTTTTTTTTTATGGGTAATTTCACTTGGGAGGGTGGTTGTACCCTCCCCCTAAATAGTTAAAAACCTTCCCAAGACATATGAGAAGCTACTCTGTAAAGGAGAACCATTAAGGTTCAGCGGTTGCGGTTAGCGAGATCCTTTGGTACAGTCAGACACACACACAGATATTTTATTATACTTTTCATAGGATTTTGATAAATAAATGTGTCTCCCTCAAAGGGTTAAACTTTTTAAATTTTGTTTTGTTTAAAAGTAACTGAAACTGATTTCCCCCATGTCTAGCAAAACTTTAAACAAATATTTCAAAAAAAAATCCTTTGCTTTTTGCATTAGTCATAGAAAAATTCTTATTTTTTTTCTTCTCAAGGTACTAGGTATAGATATGATGTTTTATTTTTTTCTGCAATTTATAATGTGATATTTTATGAAAAAATGAAATCCCTTTTGTTTAATTTATAACTCCTTATTTTAACTTCTCCCACGCCCACAAAATTTCCCCTTTCGCCACTGAATTATTCCCCCATTATAGGCTGACCGCGGATTTGTACTCACTTGACCAAAATCAGGTGATTCCACTAATCACCTGTAACCCTATACGTTTACCACTACCCCTCCCCCCTTTTTGTTTTTAATAAAGAATTTTAGAATAATCACAAAAATTATTAGAAATAATTGGAAAAAATATCTTACTGTATTTATTATCTATTTATTTTTATAAAGAAATTTAACTAAATTTGAATATCTATCTGTATAGGGCTGTGTGATATTTAAAAATATTATTTTTTTTAGTTTTTATATTAAAAGCTTTTTTTTATCGGTCTATAAATAATTACAAAAATATCATTATACCCTTTATCACATTTATTTAAAATTCCATTGAAAAGAAATGTTAATTAAATTTATGTGCACCATACAAATACAATTTTTTTAAAAAACCGTTTTCATATTTTAAAATCTGCGTCTATACTAAAAAATATTTGCTTCAGACTTATGTAAATGTATATTTTATAATCGGCTTAAGGTTATTTTTTTCGCCTTCTACAATATTTTTGTAAGGAAATATTTTTTGCAGATTTTTTTGCATTTCTTTTATGCTGATTATTTGCAGTTTTTTTTGTAGTTGTTGACCATTTCATTATTTGTTAGTTATGTAAGCTTATTGAACTTCCATTCATAATAATCCTATACTACTTACTATTATATAAAGTAGTAAGGCTTGTCTGTTTATCCATTAAGATCTCGTCAAGCACAGCATGGTTTGAGATCCCCTTTTACATAGATCTTGAGATGGTTTTGGACTATTTTAATTAAATTTGGGTTATCGGATAATTAGAAAATTTTACCCTTTCTAAAACTAATCAAGAAACGCTTTTCTTAATTGTTATTTCTCGCCTCGTATTATAAACAGCTTTTCGCGGATAACGAATGTACAATTATAAGATTAAAATCAGTTTTTTTGGCCCCGAGGTGCCGAAGGCAGGGGCTTAAAAAACTGGATTTAACCCTATAATTGTACATTTATATTCCTAGAAAGCTGGATATAATACGATGCTAGACATAGTTTTTTTTGTATGGATAAGAACCGGTTCTTATTCACAGGATTCGGATGAATACAAAAAAAAGATATTATTACTATCGATATATTTACAGATCGTAAAACATCCCTCAAAATAAAAATTATTTATGGTCGAATGCTTAGGAGCAATTTTCTGCCGCCTTAGTTTATGTTCATTCATTTTTAAATCATTAAAAATACACTACATACTATTTCCTTATTGGAACCCTCTTTTCATTAAACTTTTGTTTTTACATACTGTATTGCAATCAAAGATGTCTCGTGTATACATATTTTTGATCATTGAAAAGGCAAAACAGAATTTCTTTAATATAAATTAAATTTTTAAAATGGGTAATGATTTAGTGTTAGTTTATCATATTACATAAATGTAAGTTTTTTTTGTTGGTTTCAATGGGTTGTACTTTTTAGGGGGTGGTTTTAGCCTGTTTTTCCGACCCTCCTCATCAAACGCTTGAGGCTGAGTAATGGGATAGGTAACTTGTTGTGGTATAAAGTATGTTCTAAAAAAACATTATATTTATTTTTGTATGCCTTTAATGTGAGTGAAAAAAATATAATATGCATTACCACTTTGATATTTAGATAATTGAGAAAAAAAAACATGTATAATAATGTCCATTTTAAGCGAAGCAAACACATGCAAATATTCGGTTTGATTTGTATATATAACAATTTTTTTTGGCTATTTTAGATTTAAGTATGTTAGGTATTAATTTCATCAAAAAATAAATATTAGAATTGGACGGACGTATGGATTGATATACATGTTATATCCTAATTATAGAGAAGCGTGGCTACTAGAAATAATGACATTCAATAAATAATCAATATATTGTATAAATAACGTGGTATTTATGCATATAAGAGCGAAGGATATTATATTATATACATATGTTAATATAAATGGGTGTATATTATTTCTTGAAACTTTTAGATCATATTTTTAAGAATCTAAGTAGACGATAAAAAAATATTTAATTTTTTATTAAGTAATTTAAAACTTTGATATGAAATATACAGCCCTGAAATTATATTATACATGTATATATTATTTATATACTTAATTATATAGAAAGTTCGATTTAATATGCTAATGACACGAAAAGTTTATTTTTAGTAGCAAAGCTTCTCTTTAATTAACTTATTCTTGTTGTTTCTAATGTTGTTTATTACACCAGTCCCCAAAGTTTTAAAATAACTTTTCTTATTCGTTGGCTTACCAACTCGTTACTTTTATTGGTTGATTCACTAAGTTTAGTGTTCAAGCGTTTCAACCACGAATTGTAAGGGGTAATTTTGTGTGTCATAATTGAGGATGTACATCAATTTTTATTCTTATCCCTTTAGATCCCTGAGATAGAACAATAAACAACAATACAGTAATGAAGCTTTATTAGTGTTTTGTGCTTTCTCTTAAATAAAACCTCTACTATTATACAAAAATATAGAAAAGCTGCGTAATAACAAGATAATTAGGGAATAGTCCCTTTCGTGGCAACGCCCCTTAAGGGGCGATTCATCGTATTATTTAAGGTTAGGTTAGGTTATATTGGGTTAGATGACTGCCCCACAGGGTTAGGCAATTGGCCCCGTAGGGTAAGAGTCTCCCGTAGGGTCTAGAAATATGAGAAAACCTACTTTAAAAAATACAAAGAATCGCCCCTTAAGGTGCGTTGCCACGAAATGGACTATACCCGATAATTATTATGTATTCTAATTCTGATTCTAATTGTAAGAATATTTTTTTTTGTGTGTAGTAATTAGTTATTTTATTAGGTGAGATGCAATTGACGTTAATCGTTAACAGACTATTTACCACGTAATCTTTTGTCAATTTATATTGGTTACGACTTTATGATTACTAATCAATTTCCAGTATCCAATCCATTTCCGCTGTATTAGAACCGGTTCTCAGCCATACTGAAAAATAATGTATAGACAAATTTCACGAATAATCAAATAAAAAACCAGTTTAATCTTATAATATTTCATTTTAATATCTGCGGAAAACTGTCTATAATACGATGCGAAAAATAACTATTCTTAAACTTTGTTTATTAATATTCTTTTTTTTTAGGGACAAACAAAGATAGATGCCTCTCTCTAGGACTAGGTTAAAAGATAAATGGATTTTTTTATGCACAGACGTATTGACGGTCATACGGACCAGACCTAATTTTATAGTAGCTTCTCTATTATAATAAACTTTACGTGGTTTAATGAATGTTTAGAATACGGACATTGGTTGTATCATGGAAAGAAAACGAAGTAGCGGGTTTTGTCGTATTTTCACAGTAGTTTTTCTTCTATTTCTAGCCCCTGGGGGGGGGGGGCTTAACCCTCAGGGCAATTATTAACATTTACCAAACCTAGTCTAACCTAAAATAACCTATCAAAAGCTTCTGTGAAAATACGACGAAACCCGCTACTTCGTTTTTATTCCATGATGCCATTGGTTTTAAATGACCGTAATAAGTTACCATTTTATATTAATGTGAACAATGAGACTAGGATAAGTGTGTTTAAAAATGCGTGAAAAGCTACATTAACAAAAACACGCGGCATCTGCGCATAATTCAATTGTGCAACCCAAAATTGACCTATTTCACTGTGGCACAGGAGTTTACTGTCCAACATAAACGTGAGCAGCGGGGAAGGAGTGACCTCTGCCTACCTCCCAACTATTCAGGCACATTTGACCGCTGAAAGATATGTTGTTGTTGTGATCTCATGTGTAGGGATGAGATATAACCATATGATTTAAAGAAATGGATGAGTCACTGCCTTACATCCGAGGTGAATTCTTAAAAAAAAACTTTTTGGCTCACTGCCTCAATAAAATCAGAGGGGATAATTTTACCTTGCTATTTTGCCTCACTTCATATCTAAGTGAGGCAGTGATCAAAAAAGTTTTTTTTAGAATTCACCTTTGTTTTTTATATGAGCTTCCTTTATTAGCGCTTATTATTCATTATTAGGCTAATACTGTATGTTTATGGCAGGTGTCCTATATAAATTCACCCCAATTAATGCAACTGCTAGGCATATAAAGCACAAAGTTCCTGGGATGGTTTTAGGCTAAGTTAAAGTATGGTTTTAGGTTTTTTTCTAACCCTTTCTTTTTCTTTGAATAAAAATTCTCTAGATGCTACATAGTTTATAATTATATAAAAGTACATAAACAAAACATAAAAAAATTATATAATGTCGCAAATTTTAATATTCTTATCTTTCGTTTGTAATTTCGACAGGGATCCAGGGATAGTAAAATGGGTGATTTTCAAAATTTCTATATTAGTTATTTGTTGTAGATTAATTAAGTACCATTGTTCTCTTACTCTCATTGCTTTTATCCTAGTGCAAAATAGTTTGGATTGAATTACATCCTCCAAATTTTATGTAATTCATTATTTTATAATCCTTCATACTTTTAGTTATTATGCTATTTAGAGGTTGTATTAAAATGAAGATCTAATTTTATTAATAGCATGCTGTAATTGATACCAATAATAAAAAAATACAATGTTAGATTGTTTGAAAATGTATTGGTAATGATCAATATTTTCTGAAATTCATGAATGTTTGTTATAAGAATTAGCATATTTTTCATAATCCCGTTAGAATTAAGTTTTAACTGTGACATATTTTGTACTTCCTATAAGAATTGGGATAGAACAATATCAATAGATTAATCTTCCCCCAAATAAATTTCTACCTTAAGAGCTTGTAAACGTTGGGGGGATAGAAAAGTTAAAAGATTTATTCAACAATGATTTTTATGAATGGCGGTTAAATGTTACTTCACCATTCAGGACACTAACGGACAGGGCTCCGTGTTACCGCCGTTAAAATCCAAACTTAACGGGTCAGCGACGCTGCACCACAACAGTTCCGCCTCCAGTTACCACAACGGTAACATGATCAACGGCGGCACCTCAAACGGGACAGAAAACGGGAGCAGTAACGGCGACAATATGTCTATAAAACTCGGCAGTTTAGTGAGCAACGGCTCCATAAGCAACGGGATAAACGGCGCTAACGGCAGCGGCAACGTTAACACACCGACCTCTAACGGTCACCATTCAAACGGCCACAGCCTTAGCGGGCTGCCGTCGGCGACACACATGAATGGCGTGAACACGCTGCCGTTGATGCGGCCCACAACCAGCGAGAGCTGCCGCACGTCAGTGATGGAAACTAGTAGAACAACCTCTGGTAGTATTGACAGCCCAAAGACAGAGTCGCCTGAACAAAATGGTGAGTTTTTTTGCGCATTTTCTTTCCTTTAAAAAATATTAGGATGTACTTCTGTCCTTAAAAATCTTGGGAAAAGCTCGAGCTACACAATTGCATTCCGCATTATATAAATTGTCATAAAAAATCATTAATAGAAGCTTATGTAACAAAATGCTTTATACTGAAAACCTGTTTTGCCGTCCCATGCAAAATTAGTAATCTTAAAGAGCGCTGAAAAAGAGTGATAAATTTACTTGTTATGCCTGTTAAAAATAATTCGTGTTTTCTCAGATAAGGATCTATTTTCACAAAAAAGAAACAGCCCTTCTTTTTGTGAAGATTCCTATGACTACTTTATGAGCATCTACTCTAAAACTCACTTTGTCCGTCCATTCTGGCATGACATTGTGATGGAAATGTTTATTAAATGGGAGAAATTCTCCCTTTTTTAAAGTAGATTTTTGTATATTGTTAGGCACTCTCCTTTTTATGTTATAATCTTGATGCATTAAAAAAGTTAAATTGGTGGCGGATTTTTCTCGGTATTTTGATTCCAGTCCATTTTAAGTATTTTTGTTGTTAAGCCCCCTTGTGTTGTATTTGAGTATTACGCAAAAATTCTTAGCGTAATAGTTGTAGTATGCATACAAAATTGCTGATTTTTAATCTAGTAACAAGATTTTTTCGGTTCTTAAGGGTTATAATTTAATACGGATTTAGACAGTTGTCTTTTTTTGTCTTGAAATACAACCCTAGATTTTTAAATAAAAAAAATCTACAATTTTGAACGAACACCATGATGGTTAGAAGAAATAAGGGAGTGGTTTTTTTTATAAACTGCAATGCAAATTGTAAGAGAAAAATTTCAGAGATTTTAAAAAGAAATTGTAAGGTGCTGAGCAAATTTTATTATTCATTCATACCCAGTTAAACAAAAATATTATAAATCATTTAAAAAATTTTTAACCGAAATAAAGAGAAAAGCTTATCCCTATAATATTTGGAAAAAAGGGATAGAAATTCCATGAAACAGGGTTATGACAATGTTAATATTCTTCAAGCTTCATGTGTAAAAAATCCTTTATTTGATAGCTGGTAAATAGTGGGTGGGGAGGTTATTTATTTGCCATTGTCCCTACCACCCTGAAAGAAAGTAGGTAGTTATTTAAAGGCAACTATAATTTTTAACAAAGGATATTTAAGTACTAAAGTAGTCAGGGCTCGGCAGCCGCAAGTTAACATCGAGTAAATTCAATTGATAGGATATGGTATGCCGCTATTTTTACAGTGCGTTTGCAGTAGCAGTTCCCTTGCAAAAGCGGGGAAATAAATTGGCATTCTGAAGCGCCTAAACCTATTTTAAGTATTTTACCATCGTTTCTGTTTTATAGAGTTTGTCTAAACGCCAAACCATAAAAATGAATAAATTCCTTATTTGTTATAAGATTATATTGGAACATTGTGTCATAATCAGTGATTTATTTACAATTGCTGTCAAATATATATTCTTCCAATTCTGGAAACAATTTTCATTTTCTTATAATATTTAATATAAAATTTTTGAAAGATTTATGTTTATAATAAAAGGAATGATACAGAAATAAACTTCTATTAATTTTTTATTGTATCAAAATTGCATATAACATATGTTGTTGATATAAAAATAAAATTCTCAAAATTTAAATTGAGAACAACTTTTTTTGCATTATTGTCAAGATAAAATCTATAAAAAGGCAGTTTTTTTCTCTCTTTCAAATCTGGAAGGGGTTTACATATTTCTTCAACAATAAAAAGACGTTTTTACAAAAACTAATTTGTATTTTATCGCCATTTTCTCATTATTTTTTACTTTTAGTTATGTGGTGAATTCTATAGGTATTAACATCTTATTTCCACAAAAAAATATAATTTTTTTTTGTTTTGTAGGAACTCTTAAAATATGAGCAATATCATGTGTTTTGTTATATTCAGAACAGCTTTTATTTGGTTAATCAAGATTAATCTACTATTTTATTTTTTTGAGAATTTTGATAAAACAGTCCATTTGAACAACTGATAGTAAATATATTTCACAGTTATGACAGTGCAGTTTCTATCTCCTTATTCCTGATTTCTACTGTAGTACAATATACTGTTCTTTTTAATTATAAAATTTATTCTTGTTGCTGCTCTACTTATGTTAAAAATTAGTCTTGTAAGTCTTAGAAATGCACATTGTACATAAAAGTAAATTCTAAATGTTTTTCATATTGTGAAGAAATGATAAATTGGCTAATAGTTTTTTTTTACTGTCATATGCAAGTTAAATTGAATTTAATAAGACACATGATTCGCTGTAATAAAAATCATATTAAAATATTTGGATCTACTGCAGTTCACAGTAAAATATTGCTGGTAACGAATATTGCTAAAAATCTATGAATTCAAAAGGCTGCTAGCTGCCAAACGGCTAAATGTACAGATCATGCCCGCACACTGTTTTAAGCGGTATAAGAAGGCCTACAAATAAGCTGGAATAGCCATAAATCAATAATGCATAATTATCTCGCAGTGCAGAGAAATGCGCGAAAAAGGCCTATTTTACGCGTTTATACTTCAGTGAAGCTTTCCCTGTGCATCATTGGATCTTTGCTATTCCAGATTATTTGTAGGCCTTCTTGGACCGCTTAAAATGGTGTGCGGGTATGAGCTGTACGTTCAGCCGTTTGGCAGCTAGCAGCCTTTAAAATTCATAGATTTCCAGCAATATTCGTTACCAGCAATATTTTACCGTGAACTGCAGTAGATCCAAATATTTTTTATATTCCTCATGGTTATTAATCTACACAAGCAAATCAGACGTCTATCTCACATGGCATACAAATTAATTTCAAAGGATCGCATAAGATGAAAAAGGGTATTACAGATCTATTCCAATTTAAATTGTTTATATGGGGTTAGGGATAAAAAAGACATTTTCAAAATGAAATGTAATGAAACTTTTCTGTCAACAAATATTTTAAACACCAACTTAATTTTGCTCCGTCATAACTCTTTTAACCTTCACATTTTCGATCATTGAAATCTTTTCCAATATATTTTTTAGAAAACTTAATCTTTCTTTGATTCAAAGATGCAAACTTTGTTGATCATGAATATTTTAGATATTAATATTCGTTTTCATGAAGGTTTCCCGGATTTTCAGATTTTCTTTTTAAGCGGAGTTACATTTAATGGCCGCCCATAACGGATAGCTCTGATTGTTAATTTATGCTTGTCCTATTGATTTCAAACTTCGCATGATTATTTAGGTCTATTTTATATTTTAAAATGGGGATTCCTAGGACGAAAGGGCATTCTTGTAAATTATGTACGTCAATTATTTTTCTTTTATGGATGTTGAATTTTTAATTAGAATGTATATTATCTCTTTTTTCTTTCTTTATTGAGAACAAGAAGCTACTCTGTAATTATTCGGTCCGTCCATCAGTCGGTCAGTCTGTAACGCTTTGGGAAAATGTGTTATTCTCAGCTGTTATTTATGTCGTATTTCACTTTGTCCAACTATTTTTTTTGTGCTTTGCTGCCTATGGATTTTGTCATCCTTGTTTTATAATTAATAAAATTTTAACAAAGTATTCTCTCTCTAGTTCAGGCTAACCAGTGCAAACCATTTGAATAGAAATTTTGTGTCTTATTGTTAAAGAATTGAATAAAATTATTTTTAACAAAAAGAAATATTTAGTGCAACTTTTTGGTTATTGTTAAGGCTTCAATTTATTGAATAAAAATATTTCAATAGTTTCAAGGGGGGGGGGAGTTCTGACACTTTTGGGTAAACAGTGATTATAGGCTTTGTCTTTGGACTGAGAGGATAGGTTATTAGGGATAAAATCATTCTTATATGATGAATTTCCCCCAGATTTTTTGGATAGGCCTCCAGGTTCCGGAGCTCTAGGCCTCCAGGTTGTCTCTCTACAGGTAAAAATGAAAAAAAAAATTTAAAAGAGTTAGATGTCACCTTATGAGACAAAATATGTATGTTTTTTCTTCAAATATGTGAATAACAATCAAAATGAAGTATATTTTGTTTTATAAGTTAACTTCTAACTCTTCAAAAAAATCTTATTTTTTATTTTTACCTGTACGGAGACCACATGGAGGCCTGGAGCTCCGGAACCTGGAGGCCTATCCAAAAAATCTTAAATCTGGGGGAAATTCATCATATATGAATGATTTTATCCCTAATAACCTATCCTCTCAGTCCAAAGACAAAGCCTATAATTACTGTTTACGCAAAAGTGTCAGAACTTTCCCCCCCCCCCCCCCTTATTTTTAATTTTAAAGGAAAGTTTTCTTTCATAATTGTTTTTTTTTCTAAAGATTACTTTCTCATTTAAGATGGTTTAATCAGAATTATAAATGTATTCGTTATCTAAAAGTTTTAAAAAACTTTATAACTCTCACTCATAAAATTAGATAGAATTAAAACATTCCTATTAGTTAATCTGAAGAAACGTCCCTCGTATTAATTTATAGTTTGATATTAAGGCGAAATGCTTTATTTTTAATAATACACATCTTACTTATATTACTGTTCCTTATCTGTTCGTTGGCTTTACAACTTGGGGGGGGGGGGGACTTTAGTAAATTTTGATGGTTGATTCATTATGTTGAGTGTTCAAACGTTTCAATATTTGTAATATATAGAAGGGGGTAATTTTGTGCATCATCATTGGGGATATGCATCAGTTTATCGGCCATTGTCCTATACCTTCAGATCCCTGATAAAATTTATGAAACGTTCCCAATTGTCAAGGATAGACCAAAAGATAAATGATCATATTCATACCTTTTCTTTTGCAGGTTCTATAAAATAAAGGTCGTACACCGTTCCCTATTGTCCTAGGAATTATCACTGATGAAGCCAATTATTTTGTAGGTTCCAGCGCCTCCCTGAAGCCGAAGACAATGGTGGCAACGCCGGAACAGGTGATGAAGCTGTACATGAATAAGCTGACCCCGTACGAGCACCACGAGATATTCAACTACGACCAGATATATTTTATCGGCGCAAACGCGCGAAAACGGTCCGGCATCATTGGAAGCAAAAATAACTGCGGCTACGATGATGACCAGGTAGGCTTTTTTAACGCATCGTATATATACAGGTTTCCGCGGATATTAAATTGAAAAATTAAAAGATTTAAACCAGTTTTGTTTTGTTAGCTCATAGCAGACGATTTCTCGGGCTAAAAAAATGGTTTTTTATTTTAATATTCATTGAAAATTGTCTGTTATACGTTGCTGTACATGATTTTTTTAGTATGGCTGAGAACTGGTTCGAATCCAGCGGATATTAATCAGTTTCGAAGCCATATTGTAAACTATAATATAAAGTAGCTCCGCACCTTTGGTTAGAAAGGTCACGTGACTTGGCACCCAGACATTTTCTTACGTATTTTCTTTGCTGCTTGGGTTTGGTCGTTCGGTTGGTTGGTAAGGTTTAAACGATATCCCTAGCTGCTAATGAAAGTTTATTTTCCTGACAAAAAAAGTGAAACTTATTGACCACAAGTAAATTAGGATTTTTGCCAAATCAACAGAAAAGAAATAATCAAC